>NC_141908.1:64475000-65100000 GCF_057802395.1 Ceratotherium simum simum
TACTTGGTTGAATCAATAAATCAATTTTATGAGGCAGAGCTATTGGTTAATGGAGGAGGGCCTTGGAGTCAGACGGCTCTGGTATCCACCACTCAGCCATGCATGTGATTTACACAACATTCAGGCCTTAGTTTTCTCAGGTGTATCGTAGGACAAATTATAGAGCCTAAAAGAGGCTCCTTTCCCCACCCAAACAACCAATCATTTCTGTTGATTCCAGCCCTAAATATTGAATATCTCACTCCTTTCCTCTCTTTTCCAGTCTCACAAGCCTTGCCCATCTCCTCGTGGGCTTTTGCAAACACCTCTACACTGACCTCCTCTTCTCCAATCTATCCTGTGTAATCAATCTTCTATACTGATAGCAAAGTGATCCTTGTAAAATGCAGACTGGTGGTGAGTCTCTTCCCCGATTAATTTCTTTCACTACTTCATAATCACTTGCAGAGTAAATTTCAATTTCCTTATATAGCATCCAAAGTTATTACAGGAGTTAACATATATAAAGTGCTTGAGCAGTGCCTGGCACACAGTTAAGTACTACAGAAGTGTTTGCTCTTACTTAGAAAATGACCTGATCTCCGGTCTCCTTTCAATCTAAAACACTGTCACTCTGTCACAATCATTGCTCACAGTTTTCCAAGCACACTGTGTTATTAAACTCCTCTGGGCTTTGGGTGCGTGCGCGCGTGCGCGCACACACACACGCTGCTCTACTTTTTACATGACCTGATTGCTCCCATTTATGTGTGGAAATATTATTATTCTTTAAACTCCACCTCCCCGGTGGAGTATTTCACAGCCCCTTCCATATACCGCATAGTTAATTTCTTCCAATTCATTGCAACCTCTACATGTTGTAGTGTTTCTCCTGTGGCAACCACCACCCTGGATGATAATGTTTATGTGTTCCTCTGCCCTAACAGGAAGTGAGCTCCTAGAACGCAGGGGTTCTATCTTCGCTTGTTCCAAACACTTGACTAAATGCCAGCACATTGTAAGCACCTAGTACCCATTTAGTACAATATGTCGTACAATATTACATTAGTACAATATTTAGTACAATATTTTGAACAAATGAAAAATATACGCTACAATTAGACAAAACGTACTTAAGGACACAACGATACAGAAAGACATTCCCGCTTGGGCAGAAAAAGGAAGTTTAGTCAAAATCTGGAGAGCAATAGTTTAATTTCTAGCTAACCAAAGATGGCCTTGATAAGCAAAGCCTATGTGGTTAAGAGACTCCGGCTTTTTGATCTGCTGATGCTGAGTTAAGTGTTGTAGGAAGGTAATCAATGTACCACCTTCTCCTCTACTTTAGGGTTAGGTGGGGGGAATTTTATTCCACTTTCTGCAAAATTTCCCGGAGCCTCGGTAGGGGCTGGAGGATCTGAAAGTCTACCAGCTCCCGGAAGGGCTCTCCTTTCTCGTTTACGTTTGGTGGCTTCCGCCCGGCACCGCGCCCCAGCACCGCGCCGGCCGCGTGCCCTCGGAGCAGCCCGGCTGCGGGAGACAGCGGAGCCCGGGCCCCGGGCGCCCGGCTCGCCCCGCCCCGCGCATCACGTGCTCGAGGATGCTACCTTCCCCCGCCTCCTCCTCCTGCTTCTCCTCGGCCTCCCGGGCCTCCTCCTGCTCTCGGTGAGGGTGTGCGAGGCAGGCGGCGCGCGGGGAGCGTGCGAGCGGGCGCTGCCGGAGCCCGCAGCCCTGGCGCCCGCCGCCGCCCGGGGCCCCGCAATATGCCGCCGCGGCCCTCTGGCTCTCGGCCATGGCGAGGCTCAGCCGGCGCGTCCCTTGCACCCTGCTCTTCGGCCTGGCCGCGGTGCTGCTGAAGGCACCACTGGTCCCCGCGGCCGCCAGAGCCGAGCTCAGCCGCTCGGATCTCAGCCTCATCCAGCAGCAGCAGCAGCAGCAGCAACGGCAGCGGGAGGAGGCTGAGGAGGAGAGGCCAGAGGTGCCTGGGGCATCCTCCACCGTCACTGTTCCAGGTAGGTCGCGGCGGCCCGGCTCTGCCTTTCCATCTCCGCCGGAGATCTCATCTGGCGTCGCTGGCTTCCTCGCCCCTTCCCTAGCCCGATCGCTTCCCATCGCCTGTCCCTTACCCATCCCCATCTCCGCCATCTCCCCAGACTGCCTGCCCAGGACTCGGGCTATGCTTTGGTTTCGGGAATATGCCCTTTGGATGATGAGCTTTCTGGGAAGCGCAGAGCTCTGCAGTAGAGTGGGGAGGGGTCGGGAGGGGTAGGGGTGAGTGACTGCCTCCATTGATCTTTTTCTCTTCCCTCCCTTCTTCCTGAATTCTTCCCTCTGCCCTGGGAATGACTGTACACACACACACACACACACACGAATAACTAAACACACACACATTCTCAAATCCCTTTAGTATTCTGTTCTTTATCCTTTTCTCTCCTAGAGACTGAAAATCTTGCCATAGACACCCACACGTCCCTTTTCACCCAGCCTTCTGTATTTAAATTTAGACCCGGAGGAAGAAATCTTGATTTATTTTATTATCTGTTTCTATCTCTTCTTCTCCTGGGAAGGGTTTAAGGCAATTTGCAAGAATGCCTTCAGTATAATAATAAGATGTAACAAAACAAAATGAAATAGGAGTTTGTAATTGAAGGAAAGCTAAAAGAAGAGGGGGGCAGATAAAGTCGGTAGAGATGTTAGTACAGCGAAGCCTGCCCCCGGAGAGGGGAATCTCACTTGTTAGCAGAACTTAATGAGGCAGATTCTTGACACTATTCAGTGAGGGTGAGGAAATACGCTGTAGTATATGTGGCTGTGACAGTCCCTCATTTCCTGCCTTGTTCCCCCCCATTAAAGCTCTCCCGGTAAGCAAAAAGCTGGATTATGCATTTTAATAGCCTCTCCCCACCCCCCACCCCAGTCCCTTCCCCAGCGTAGATGCTGCCTGCTATTTGGAAAGAAAAAAAGCCATCCATTTTTTGGCAAGTGGGCTTAGGTTTCTGCAAAAACCAAAGTGAATTATATTATAACATTTGCATTTAAAATCCTGCCTAGTAACATTATACAAGATGCTGAAAATGAGATTTTAAAGAGTGGAATCAGCGTCTTATTTTGTACTGCTTGTTCGTCATCAAAGAGCAATACTCAGGCATGCCAGCTGCGATTCGTGACACAGCCAGGGTGATTTAATTTATCAGAGTGCTCTGAGCAGAGGATGAAATCACCAAAGTGTGCGGGATAGCATGTGTTTCTGACACTCTCTTAAACCATTAATAACACTCAAGTGTGGCTACAAGTCCTGAAAGGTGTGGAGTGTATGGTGGTTTTCCTGCCTGGGTTTTTATAACTGAAAGTGCTAACAACACGGTTTGGGTGAGGCTGCTGTTAGACATGCTGTTTGCTAACCTTAAGGAAATTAGAGATAGGAGAGTGTTTGAGAGTCTGTCTTCATTATGAGAAGGATTTCGTAAGTTATGAAACAGAAGTCTGAGAGAGGATTGGTGGATTTTATGGTTTGCAGTATATTTTTATTTCGATTTATCTTTTAGGAATATTAGTGAAATGGCTTTTGACTACTGTGATATAGATATGTTGTGATGAGGATTATGAATAACTGCAATAAGATGAAATCTTTTGTATCTAGTGTGCACATTAAAATATCTGTTTTTTGATATTTGTGAGGGAATATTTTTGAAAAGGATGATGGTTTAGGAAACTAGCAGTTTTTGTCTTATTTACCTATTAGAGTAATCAAGAGAAAGGAGGCCCTGTCTCCTAAATCCGACTAGACCCTGAAAAGTAACATATGATGCCTCTTGTTTTTGCCTCGGAAACTCTAGCTCCTCAAGCCAGTGGCAGGAAAGGGAACAATTTAGTTGATTGCTGTTTTAGTTATCGGAATATGGAGTCGGGTCACGAAACACAACCCATAAACAAACAAAGTTAAAATAGTCCTCTGAGCGCGTTGTGATCTCTAGGGTGAACTGGTCTTCCTGCTTCAACCTTTGTTCCTCTACTGTCTGTTCTCACACAGCTAGTGATGTTTTTAAAAACATTAAATGGGATCATTTCTGCTCACAGTGCTCCAATGGATTCCCATCTCTCACATTAGATGCCCAGATCCTGAAAATGGCCTACAAAGGCCTAGAGCCCCTGTATGCACCCCCCCCTCCCATCGCCCACAGCTCTGCCCTTAACTCACTCCACTCCAGCTACGCTGGCTCTCAGTTTCTTCAGTTTGCAAGGGGCCTCTGGCATGGGGCCTTTGCACTTGCCGTTTTCTCTACCCGGAATTTCTCTCTGGAATTCTGGAACTTCACATTCTTCAGGTTTGCTCAAATGTCACTATACCTGGGAAGCTTTCCCGACCGGCTTTATGAAATAGTAATCAGCGTGCCGTTTCGTACTGATTCCCCTCCACGACACTTATCCTCAGCCCCTCTTGTAAGCCTGTCTCCCCTTACTAGAACGTAAGCTCTGTGAGGGCGTGAACGTTGTTTTGTTCCCTATTGTATTAAATGACTGTATATATTTCTAGTACCTAGAAGAGCTCCTGGTATGCGTAGGTTTGTTGAATGAATGAAGGAAGGAAGGAAGAAACGAAAATGCTGGCATCAAGGATCACTTTCACCTTCTGAGTATTTGCTATTTAACATATGAAATTCTTCGTTGGAATTTAGCAGGGGATGTATAAAAATAAAGAAATTTTAGGTAGAAGTATCTGTAAGTAGAGGTTATAAAGTATATAAATTTTGGATCTTGTATTTTAGCTAATTTTGGTGTTTATCTTATGCTGACTGTAGAGGACTAATTGATATCAATGCTTGAGTCCACTTATGAGGGTCTGTCAAGAAGATTCTTTACCCGAGTGTACTTATAATCCTCTTATGACCTAGGAGGGTATTAACGTATCTTTAAATAGCTGATTGAGCGTGAGTTCATTCTTTCCTCTGTGTGGTGCTTCTGATTCTTTGGACATGTTATGTGAAAAACTATAGGACTTTCCTCAGGGAAAATCTAGAAAACTAAGAAAACACATTTAGTGACTGGTATGTGACTGAACATATCAGTCCATAGTAGAGAAATGGACCATTGACCTTGGCTAGTATTCTCTCGATTTTGTTATTCTGAAAATTTATGTTTCTTTGTATTGCTGAGAAGTAAGAAAATGAGGTTTAAAAAAGTTGAATGTGAGATTTAAAAAATCAGAATTTAAGAACAGTAAATTTTTATTTTCTCATTAATTTATAAAACACACCGTCTTCAGAGAGTCGTGAGAATCAAGACTAAGGTTGAGATGGGTCAAATCAGTTGTTTTTTCTGGTGTTTGCAGCAGCTCTGATTTCTCCATCTGCACCAGTATTTGTTAGAAATAAATATTTGAGGGGCCAGGGAATAAAAATTTGGGGGCTATGGTAGCTGAGACAACCATATCATATTCACTGTGATGGCCCATTAGAAGGGAGGCATGCTGGAGTGGGGGCGAGAGGAGCTGGAAAAAATAATGAGCTCCATTTCAAATTCTCCATGTGAAGCACAGACACAGGGGATCTCCATGGATTTTTATAAATATTTTCTGCATACAGAGAAAGCTTCTTGAGAGGTATATTTTTATGATAAGAATTTCTTATTGTATATTTCACCGACATAGATTTTTAACCTTTTAGTTTGGAATATGTCAAATAGACAGAAAGTAAATAGAATAGTATAATAAAAGCCCATACCCATCACCCAGCTTTACCAATGATAAAATTCTGCTTTAATTGTTTCACCCATACCTCCATCCGTTTCCACTATTCAGGACTTTTCTTTTTTGAGGTAAAGTGTACATATATTGAGATGTGCATCCCTTAACTTAATGACAAATGGATATACCTGTGTAAGCATCACCCCATCAAGATACAGAACATTTACACCACCCTAGAAAATTCCCTCATGTCCCATTCCAATCCCTCTCTTACGCAGAGACAACTGCTGTTCTGATTGTTTTCATCATATATTAATTTTGCACTTTCTAGAACTTCATAAAATAGAATCATACAGCATGTACTCTTTTGTGTCCAACTTCTTTAGCTCAGTCTAATTTCCATAGGTTTTATCCATGTTGCATTTTCAATAGTTTATTCCTTTTTACTGCTGAACAGTATTCCATTTTATGAATTACCTAGGTTTGGTTTATCACTTATTCTGTTGATGGATATTTGGGTTATTTCCAGTTTTAGCTATTGTAAATAAAGCTGCTACATTCTTGTACAAATCTTTGTGTGGATATGCCTTCATATCTCTTAAGTAAATGCCTAGGAGTGGAATTGCTGGGCCAAGTGGTATGCTTTTGAAGTGAAAAAAAAATTTTTTTTTTCATATTCTGTGTAGCTGAAACCTACTTCACTTAATAAAATGTAATTTAAAAATAATGAAATTCAATGTAGACTATTAGTGCATACTTAAATTCAAATAACTTGATTTAAACAAACCTGACTGAAATCTCCCATTTATGAAAGCTTTTATTTATTTACTTTTTTCTATTCAAGAAATTTGAAAATCAATAGGAGAAGTGGGATTAGAAATCGACTGTTCTCTCTAAAGTACTCATGTTTTAAAGGCCGTATTCCCAGATGGAGTATTTATGATTTCTTTCCAGGATTTTAATATCCAAAAGGAGCTATTTCTTGGTGTTGATTACAGGTTGAAAAGCACATGCCATTGTGTTGAATTTGAGTCCAGTTTGTTTTAGTGGTGGTTTGTCAGTGTTCTTAATGTGATGGAACAGAAACTAGAAAATATTTTTCTGAAACAAAACTCTTCCCCCCGAGTATATAAATATTGAACTTGATTCTCATTCAACGTTCTGTCTGACTAGGTTAGCTGCAGTGTTGTCATTCATTCACTTGGCTTAGTGTGATGTGTCTTCATTTCTTTTTGTCCAAATTGCCTTAGCTAGGAAATGGATACAATATTTTCCATCTGCTAGTGGTAAAAAGTATGCTTTGGAGTATTTACCTGGAAAACTCTAAAACTATGAAAGCTATGCGTTGTAGGGAAATACATCATAAGCTTAAGAAAACAGCTTCTGTTTGCTTTGAAGATTGTGTTTGGAGATGTCAGTTTAATTGGCCTTTTGTGTAAACACAATGTGTTATGTCCAGGACATATGAGAGTCTGTGCCTTTTAAATTCTTTTTCTTTCATGCCTGTCTTATGTCATCAGGAATACGCAGTATTCTTAAATACTTGTTGATAATGTCTGTGAGTATAAAGGCCATTTCGCTTGGGCCTGAGTACCGTTTCATGTAGGGTAGAGGGTGTCAAGGAAATGATAATCACTTTCCCTCATTGCTGACATATCAGATCTGCGTCAGTGACCTAGTGAACCAAGACTGTAAAATGCCTCAGTAACATATTACGCTTATCTGAAATCTTGAGTTGATAATGTCTAAGTTCTCCATATTAAGGTTCTAAGTTTTGCGCGGAAATTAAGATTTAAAATTAATTTCATTTATAGGTGAGTGAGATTTCAATTTCTATTTAATGTGCTTTTTTCTTAAGCAGGTTTCTATATCATAACAATTTAGAGAATAACATAAAATTTTAAAATAAACATTTGCCAATATTATCAGTTATTGTACTTAGTTTAGTTTTGTTCCTGTTCAGTAAAGAAGTATTATTTATAAACTATATAGTTTTGATTCAGTTGTTAGCTCTGCTGAAATTTAGAACATTTAGATAGCTAAGCCAATAGCAGTTCGTATCTGTGGCCCTAAATGCTAGTTGGACTTAGGTGACCAGTTGACCAGTTGGAAGCTGGTAAAAATGTCCAGCCTCAACCCAGGCCGCATGCTGCGAGGCCCCTGGCTTGTCTCTGGGGTGAGTACTCCAGGGATGTTGTAGAATTCCGTATCCTTTGGTCTTTCTAAAATAAAATGAAACTAGTGTCCATGGTTTTATTCCCACTTACTTACCCTTTTGCTTTTTTGTAATAGGAGTGTGACACAAACAGAAACAGGATGAGTAGATGGATGAGTTGTTTTTCCTAGTGGGTTAACTAATTGGGTTGAATAGAAGCTGCAAAGGTCCTGGATTTTGTGACTTACTGGATTTTGTGACCCATTCCACCCTTGTCTGTTGTCTCCTGTGTTTTTGGAAAGGATAGAAATTAAGCTGTCAGAATATGGCTGTGTAGAGTTAAATGGATTATGTTTCTTCAAAACTTGAAACATGCTGCTAATGTTCTTTCATATTTGCATGAGTAGAGTTTGTTTATAAATATCTGGGTGATTGAGATAAAATTATCAGAAGAATATCCATTTACTGCAAAAATGAAATAGAGGGAGGCCACGCTTTTTGTGTCACAGAAAAAACATCACCAAGAGTAATGGGTATAGTAGGAATGATTTAACTATTTTACTATCTAAGTAAAGTGAACCATGCATGGATTAATGATGTGTGTCATGAAACACTGATTATGATTAATTCAGTTTGTTTACCTGAAGTTAAAAAAAAAAATCTATCTACTCATTTATGTTTAAATAAGTTGTGGGGCTGGCCCGGTGATGCAGTGGTTAAGTGCGCGCTCCTCTGCAGCAGCCCGGGGTTCGCAGGTTCGGATCCCGGGAGTGCACCGACGCACTGCTTGTCAAGCCATGCTGTGGCGGTGTCCCATATAAAGTGGAGGAAGACGGGCACCGATGTTAGCCCAGGGCCAATCTTCCTTGGCAAAAAGAGGAGGATTGGCATCAGATGTTAGCTCAGGGCTGATCTTCCTCACACACAAAAAATAAATAAAAAAATTAATGAGTTGGTATATTCCAAATGTTTTCATTTAAAGACAAATAACTTCTCTTCATAAAATAAGTACTTCCCAAAGTATATTTTACAATGTATTTATGCTATTAGATTCTGGACTTTTAGCAGAAAAGCTATGATTTAATACTTCCCAAAATTTCAGTGTTTCTTTATATTAATCAGAGTTTAACTCTCATTCATAATCATATGCAAGAAAAATATTTTTATAGTATGGTATGAAACAACTAATCTGATCTTCTAATGCTGTTTATAATGAAGGAATGTCTAATATCAATTAAAATACGTAATAATTAAAAAAAAACAAAAGTTTTTCACTTCACAGATTATAATAAACCATCTTGGAATCATAGGCTCTTGGAACTAGAATGAGGTAGAAATCACCTCCTATGCTTTACTCGGGCAGTGTTTGAAAAGTATATGACATAAGCTAGAACACATCCACATCGTATAAGAAATTGTGGTACCACCTGGCAGTTACAAAGTCTGATGAAACTTATGGTTAAGGATAATTTGATGATTTCCTTCAAGCAAATATGACCCAGATGAGTGAGTTTTTTTTATAATTGAAACATTTCCTACCAACTGACTCAAGTTTGTGAATGAGAAGAGTCAAAAGAAGGTGTATTTTAAAATTGCTTCTGTACCATAGTATTTCAAATAGGGAAGAAGCCGTGTGAATCAATAGAGCTTGGTAAATGTAGGATGCAAAGATGTAGGAGGTGAAAACTTTGGAGGCTCAAGGGAAAAGAAGAGAGAGGTAATATAACTTGCTGTGACAAGTATGAGAGGGCGTCAAGTATATCAATGTTCATGGGGGAGAAAAGGACTCACAAGTGGCGAATCTTTTTTCCCCCATGTGTGTGTAAGAGACTCACTGTCTCTTACACCTTTTAAGGCAGAGGTCCTAGGGAGCCAATGGAAGGGTGTAGGAGGTTCATGAGCACCCTGAAGTGATATAAATCTGCAATTATCTAGTGTTCAGAGTGTCTGTAGGGTTTTCAAAGAAATCCTTGACCCCTTTAAAGGTTAACAAAACCTGCCATGGTTAATTAGTCCTTTGTGAGTGGACACAATAAGAAAAGAACAAAGGTAACTTTCAGACTCAAGTAACATTTTTGTGTTTTGTTTACATGAGAGGTTTTTCTGTTTTTGTGCACATGTGATCAGTAAAATTAGTTAGCTTGACAGCAGCATAAGCAATTCTGCCAGAAAGCTTTAACCCTTAAAAGAACTGATTGCTTAGGATGCACGGACCTTGGTCACTTCTTTCATCCTTTGGCTTTTCCATTCTGTTTGTAGAATGGCTACCAATATGCAACAAATAGCTTTTGATAAATTACATGACTTTGAATTGTTTTGTGTCTAGATTTCATTATATAATAAACTGCTGGGATACTTTATACCTGAAAAAACCCTCTGTTCAGAATTCTTTGGCAGTCAACCCAGACTCTCTGCATCTTGGCTCTTGGTTATTCCACTGAAAGATAGGGTCACCGAGATTAAGTTAATAATCTTAATAAGGGCTCTGGTGACTTTGTGAGTCATCTAATCCCTCCAGGCCTGATTATAAACCCCAAACGGTTTTAGCAGGTGCGGGCCTACCCTGGTTGTTATTAATTCTCAAAGAAGGCATTTATGAAAACCTAAAAGCCTTTCCCCGCCTGCTGAAACAAGTATTAATCTTTGGTCTTTAAACAGTTTTAGGTCAAAATAGTAATTTCAGTCTACAGTGATTGAAGCCTGCAATTGAACTTGCTGTTTTCATCACCAGTGCTGTTCCAGGCTTTTGGAATTAATGTCATCTCTAAACTCGTTGAAACCCATCTTTTCCTCACTCACTTTTTTGGTTCATGCCCCTCCTGGTTTCACTAATAGCTGATTACATTGGAAAAAGTAGATGCTACAAAGAGTGAATAGCAGAGTGAAGAATTTCTTTGATTTGAGGAATAGCTTTATATTGCAGAATTTTTCTTTTATTTGAAAATCCAAATGGAGAAATTTGTATTTCAACACATTCTGATGTTCCAAAGTTAAATGATAGCATGCGTTGAGACTTGGAAAGCTGCAGCTTCTGAGTACAGCATGGGGCACAGACATGGAGGAAAAAAATATAGACACACATGACAAATCCAAGGCTTACTATAGCCACTGTGCTTCCTGTAGATGAGGACTGGCTCATAGGCTGGAACTCTATGCAGGGACTCTATGTGGGCCCATCACGGATCCAGCAGCTTAGAGATAGTTATGACAAAGGGAGATGAAAATATGGTGACCCAATTCACTCCCCTTTCTTCCTATCAATATTCCTTATCAATAAGACAGTATCAAGTCTTTAACTCTTAAATAATTTGTTTTGCAGTAATTACATTATGTTTTTAAAAATTACACGTATTAATATTACAACTATAAGATGTTTGATACTATAATATATAGGTAATGAAAATATCCTTATGTTCTAAACATAAAAGTAGAAAAAATAATTTATTTTTCCACTTAATTTAACACTCTCTGACTCTCTTCTCACTCTCCCCTCTCGCGAGGTGATCTCATTCACTCCAGTTGCTTTAAATACCATCTATATGCTAAGACTCCCCAGAACTTGCTCCTGAATATATTCACCAGTTATTTTGACATCTTCATTTGAATATATCACAGGTGTCTCAGTTTAAGCAGGTCTAACACTGGACTCGTGATTTACCACCACACCTTCCAGAATAAGTCTCCTTCCTCATTGTTGTTTTTTTTTTAAACTATAATCAGCATGCTGTACATTACATCCTCATAACTTGTTCATCTTATAACTGGAAGCTTTTACCTTCACTATTAATTCTTCCTTATTGTTATTAAAAAGCTTTCTTACTTTATATATATACTTTATTGTGCCCCCCTGGCCAATGAAGAAGAGTTGAGGGTGCTGTCCTTGCCACTTTGTCTGCCTTCCTCTCCGTCTAGTCAGTCACTGGACCCCATCAAGTCTATCTCCTAAATAGTCCTCATCTGTTAATTTTTCTCCCTCTTCACTGCCCCTGCTCTAGCTCAGGTTACTCTTACGCTGTAGTTCAGCTTAGCATGTGAATTGGCCTCTTTATGTCAGTTCTTTGTATTTTTTTGCTGAGGAATATTATCCCTGAGCTAACATCTGTGCCAGTCTTCCTCTATTGTGTATGTGGGATGCTGCTACAGCCTTGCTT
This sequence comes from Ceratotherium simum simum, assembly GCF_057802395.1. Taxonomy (NCBI): domain Eukaryota; kingdom Metazoa; phylum Chordata; class Mammalia; order Perissodactyla; family Rhinocerotidae; genus Ceratotherium; species Ceratotherium simum. Next base: position 64,486,972 of record NC_141908.1, read on the forward strand.
GATGAGTGGTGTGTAGGTCCGTGCCCAGGATCCGAATCCGCAAACCCCAGGCTGCTGAAGCCGAGCATGTGAACTTAACCACTATGCCACCAGGCCGGCATAGTGTCAGTTCTTGATGCTCTAAAATCCATACTCCCCAGAGCAACTATAAGGATCACCGCCTCATAGAGGTAATTCTATTTTTAAGTACAGATCTGGTCAGGCTTCCCGTGACATGAGAAGCAAGTGGAAGGTCTTAACGTGACCCGTAAGGCTTTGCACGATTCAGCACTCCAGTGTCAGGTCCAGTTTCCTGCTTCATCACGGTGCTCCAGTTCTCTGTACCTTGAGTGTCACAGCTTTTGTACCTCAGGGCCTCTGTCCAGGTTGTTTCTCTGCTTACAGCGCTTCCCTGATCCAAAACACCCATACGCACCCACCCACCCACCCACACACACCCATTCACCTGGCTAGTTGCTTTCAAACTTCAGATATTAGCTTAAATGCCTCTTCTTTTAAACAGGTTTTCTTTGACTTTCCAGTGTGAGCGAGGTTCCTCTGTTATGTGCTCTCATAAGCACCTCCTACGTGCTCAAGGCCTGTAATTGAACTGTAGCTAGGTACCTGATCCATATTTCCGTTTGTCATCTTCTCTAGATTGGAAGCCAGATAAGGCCAGGTGCAATAATTATTTTGGTTGGGGCTGTGTTCCTGGATAGATATTTATTGAATGAATAAATGAATGACTCTGTATAGATAAATATTTATGCAATTGAATATCTTCTTTCATTCCCAAGCTTGAGCTGCCTTCTCTAGAGAGTGTATGTGAAAAGGATATTATATAGGGAAAAGGCTGTAGGGCTTTTGGAGGGAAGTGGCCAAAGCATACAGGTTTTAGATCAAGAGCAACGCCTGCTTTGAAAAAGAGGAGCAGAGGAACTGGTATTATTTGAATTCAACACAACATATGTTGGTTTATATAAGGGGCTAGAGATAACATATAAGATTCCTATAGTGAATGATTTCATTCATTTTTTTTTCCTTTTTTTAAATAAACTCATTGAGTATCTACTGTTTGCCCGATACTTTATCATCACTGATTGCAGAGAACACCCAGTGGGGATGTAGATAAAGAGACCACAAATGAGAACAGAGTGTGAGAAGTGCTATGTTAGAAGAGTGTATAGGATATTGTGGAAACACAGGTTTGGGGGAAAATAATTTGGCCTGTTTCCTGGAAGAAAGCACACTTAAGGTGAGTTTCAAAGTGATGTAGAAAAACAGAAGAAGGAAATAATTTACTTTCTTATTTTTTATTTAGATTTATTTTTTCTATTTCTGTGATAACAATATAATAATTCTGTTCCCCTTTATCTTTAATATTCTCTAGAATTCAAATTTCCTACTTTTATGGCTCATCATTCCATATTGTTAGAAAAGAAAAAAAATAACGTAGCTTATTCCACAGTACCCACATTTCTTAAAGACATCAGACTGGTGATGCGCGTTCCTTTCTCAAATAAAGGAATTGAATTCTAAATTCAAACATAAGCTGCATTTCTATTAATTTAGATCTGTGAGCTAGCAATTGGTGCTTCTTGCTTTTACATTGATATGTAGCAGAAATACTTTCCCCTGACATTAAAACAATGAGTTTTCACCACCTTGACCAAATTGTGCTGTTTTCTTAACCTCTCAGTCCTCAACATGAACGTGACAGAGACCAGTTGTGTCTTGATGTCTCCTGTTACCTCTCTCTCCCCCATCTGTGCCAGGCTGTTGGCCGTTTCCCCAGTCTATCATGAAAACAACTTGGCTTCTCTTCTTTCCCCTTCAGTGACCCCAAACTTCATTTCCACACCCCATCAAAAGGCAATGAGTGATTTAAAATATATTTTGTTAATGATTGTGGTTGCACCGTCTGAATTGAGACTTGTAAAAAATGTAATTGCACATTTACATTAAAAATTACGTTTACATTAAAAAAATGTAGTTGCCTGGTTTTCTGCTAAATCAGAAAGTTATGAAAATTAATAGGAATTTTGTGTATTCATGAAGTTTTTCTCCATTAAGGTTAATCTAGAGGTGTACTCATAGCAAGAGGCCATTTAGCTGAAAATTACCAAAGGATGAGAAAGGGTGTCACATTTACTTTAAGCTATATACGTTGATGTATTTTTGTAGATTCAATCAAAGTTTGCCCTTATCACTTAAAGCACCCTGTCATAGAGCTTTTGCATTTTTTTCACCCCTGAAATTCTGAAAATCTTCCAGGCAAGGGAACTGAGACTTTGAAACAGGTGGCTTAACAGGGGGAGCATATGGGCTGACTGTGGCTGTTCTCCCTCCGGCTCTAGCCCCCATGTGTTCGCCTCTCATCAGGGTCTTTGTGTGGTATGTTGTCTTTTGGGACTTTCAGAGACTAAGGAGATTATTCCACATATGGCACCATTCAGAATGTGAACCGTATTTCGTGGAAGAGGCAATTATATAAATCTATTTAATGAAAGACATTGTCTTAGCCCAACAGATCTGCTCCCCCTTTAGGCCTTTCCTATTTCTACCCTTTCTCTAATCATCTGACCTGGAATGGAATCCAGGTCAATTCCATCATCATCAATTCCATCTCCCACACTCACGTGTCCCTCACTGGGTTCTTTTAAGTATCCATCACAGAGTCTTTAGTGTCCATTCTTTCTGTTTTATTTTCACTGCTACTTTCTCTGTCTAGGCCCCCACTTCATCTGTTTGGGCTGTTAGAGAAATCTATTAGATCTCCCTATTTTTTCCTCCCTCTAACTCAAACCATACCCTTACTCCATGCATCTTCCTGAAACACTGCTTTCTCTTCTTAAGCTTTCATTATATTGTCATTAAAATTTGAAGTCTTCTGTCAGGTATCTACCTCCCTCCAACTTTTTATAATGAATACTTTGAAATATAATGAAAAACTGAAATAGTGTGTATCCTCCACCAGGATACAACAGTTATTAAAATTTTGTCATGTTTGCTTTATCTCTGTTACTGTGTTTCTCTACATACACACACACACACACACACACACACACACACACAAGGGTGCATGAGCGTACATACATGCACACAGTATTTCAGAACTAATTGAAACTTAGTTGTATGCATCTTGACTTTTCATCCCTACAAGCTTCAGTATGCTTCGCTTAAGACCTGGGTAACTTTCAGTGGGAAAGTAATACTTTTTCTGAAATGGTAAAACAATTATTAAAAACTTTTTAATAAACTATATAAAAATCAATGAGGAAAAGGTATAGAACTTCAAGTAATGAATGAATAAATGAATTTTAGATATTGTATGTGGCAAATTCTTAAGCAGATTTCGCTTGGGCTTTTTATAATATAAACATTTTATTTATATTACATATCCACTAGATTGTGGTAAGACTGAGTTTTGTATAAAGGTAGCATTTTAGTTACATTATTCTCCAAAATGGGAGGTTCTGCCAGGCTTTCAATTTATTTTGTTCTTTGGTCATTTCCTGCCAATCTAGGGTCATTTTCCATTGGTGAACTCTTCGCATGTTATTTTTATGGTGGACATATATAGAATTGTCTGTCTGGCTACCTCTTTTCCCCTTTATTCTGCTTATGCTGCCCTCATCCATCCATATTTGATGGTGGAAATGGTAAGATGTACAAGCCAAGAGTTGTCATCAGCCTTGCTCCCCGCCATGTGGAGAAAGCCAGTAGCCTGTGAATGGAAAGGATGGAGTCAGGACAGAGATGAAGTTCCTGGTTCCATTCACTCCCAAGCTCCGGCTGGATGATCGTCATCCCCCTGGTTCGCTTCACAGCCTTTCTTTGTATTCCATGAGTTGATAAATTCCCATTTTTGCCTCAGCAAATTCTGGCTGGTTTTCTGTTCAACAAAAAAGCCTTATCTAGCTCAATATGTTATTTCCTACACTCAGTCCTAACTCCAAGCAAATTTTAAATTGGTTGACACTTTTCTCTCTCCATTGGCACTGCCCTGCCTCTATCTTGTCCCTAAGTCCAGCAGAAACTAATTTAACTCTGCTTTCTCTAGGAAGTTGTTCCAGTCCACAATTCTCTCTCCTTCTGGTGTGTTTATTTTGTTTCTCTCTTGAGCTTCTGAGTTCTTTCAGAGCATAGATACATTCATTCACCCATTTTACATCCCAGAATGCCTAACACTCAGTAAGTTCTCATTACATGTTGTGACTGTATATATTAAGATAACTATCTAAGGAACTAAGTAGCTTTTCTTATTTGTATATTCATTCCTCCTGCCTGTCACAGTGCTGGACACATAGCAGGTAGTCCAAAATTCATGTGAATGAAAAAATGTTCTTAGATTTATGAGTTCATGGCAAATGCTGATGCTATTAAAATGAATTGGAAGATGATGAGTTGAATAATACTATATGATGCTTTAAGATTGAGGACTGTCAATCAATCATGATATTAATATACCAAAAGTCAATTCTTAAACCTGGAGCACTTTTTAGAGTCATTTTGTTTCCCTGCTCTATATTTTTGTTTCCTTCCGTTTCTACCTTTATTTTTTGTCTCTTATTAACACTTAGTTTTGTCACTTTTTGGTCTGTGATGAAAACCTCATTCCTCTCACTCCCCTTCTTTCTCACCTCCATTTTTTCCCTCACTTCATAGGACTAATTTAGATGTCCTTAGGATTCCAAACGGGAATCTTTTTTTTCTCCTCAAAATACTGCTCTAGGGCCTCTGACTTATAGAAACAAATGTCTAAATCTACATTGCAAACAAGTCCATTTAATTAATCAGTCCTCAATAATTATCAAATAAAAGTTCTCTTTGCCACAAAAAGCATAATTAATGAGAGCAGTCATTAAACTCTTTTCTTGGCATTTTAAAAAACTGGGTGACTAGCTGAATATTAGTTCATGATTGTAATGTTGGAGAGGAAAGGCTTTGGTGAATTTGAGACATGTCAGAAGGCCAGGGGGCTGCCCTGGAGAGTGAGATGAGAGGATCGTGGGATGAGAATGTAAAGGGAGGCAGGGCTCAGGTATGGTTGATTAGGGCAGAACACTGGGCTCTGTGCGCTCGCACGCGCTTCTGTGGTTGATGTCTTTACCAGAAGATGAATCATTCTAGGGCTGTGTGGTTTGGTGGCTAGAGCATGGGCTTTGGAGCTTGGACAACTGGAGTTCAAAATCTGCTCTTAGGTGTGCTCTTGGGCATGCTGATTAAGCTCTGAGTAGAGATAATGAAACTTAACTTGAAACTTTGTTGTTGAATATGAGAGTTGATGTATGTGAAATACGTAGAACTTAACAGATACTTACCAATTACTATTGATATTAGAGATGATTTTTAATAAATATTTCAGAAGTATGAATATTCTGTCTTGATTTATATTCTATGATATTATGTTAGTAAGGGTTGAGTAGGTAGTCAGAAAAGGTAACACGCTAGTTTTACAACGTTCCAGTAAATGAGGCTGGATTTGTTTTCATTGTTTTATTGTATTTCCTGTAAATTGACTCTAAAGTGCATATATGTTTTTGTAGTAAGAAGTATTAAAGTACATAATGGAATAAAATTACTGTTTTTCTTTTAAAACAACGTAGAAACAACGTTGTCTTTGGAACATTACCTAAAGCAAGCAAGCACGCAAGAAAAATATATTTGAAAGCCAAAAATTAGTGCGAGGTATTCATCTGTGAGCTTCAAGTTTTCACTTTTATATTGATTCCTTTTGTTTTGCTGAGAAGACAAATTGGCTTTTAAGAAAGGCTGAATTCAAACAGTAGTTTTGATTATTCTTTTTTTCTGTCCATAAAATCTTAACATGAGCTAGAAAATTCTCACCATACAAATAAGCCAACGAATACTGGCTGTGGTCCTTTTTGGAAAACTTGGTGTTGAAAAGATAGTATTTCTTCTCTATGGAAAGCTCTCCTGCTTTCTCTTTGCTAGCCTTGGCATTGTGCTGGGGAGTATTATCTGTCCATTAAAATGATGTGTCCTGAAACACTCTCTTTAGAAAAGAAATCTGCTGCAAAGCAGATGAAATCTTATTTGTTTTGAATACGTACCTCAGGGGAGTAGTAAATTATGTTTCTCTAGTATTGCAGTTACTATCCACAGCAGAGAAGGGCATTAACATCCTAATGGAGGCAGCTGATTGATTAACATATTGATTCGATCTAGAAGATTGTGTTCTGTGAAATTCGAGGCTGACTGAATTCTTAAATTGGTATGGTAATTGCATCTCACCAGTTTAAAATTTTCTAATGTGAACAATATTCACAAGTAAAACAACATTTTAAGGAGTTTTCATTAATAGATGGGATGAAAGAATGGAATAGAATTATAAACTCCACATTAAGGGAAAAGTGTTCAGAAATTGTTTGCTATTCTTATTTTTATAAGTAGGAATCAGCAGAAAGTCATGAATTTTAAAAGCCAAATAGGATTCATCAGGAGTTTACTAAAAATTCCTAGTTGTGATATGGGTTGTGTCCAAATTAAAATAATAAACCAGATGAAGGTTTAGAAAGTTGGTAGGACAAAAATAAATCAGAGCAAGTAGTATAAGAATTATTTTTAGTCCACTTTGAATGTAAATGAAAACAAAGGATTCAGTCATATCGAACTATCTTTTTTGCTCTGTATTTCCAGAGCCTGGCAAATGGCAGGAAGGCAGTATCAACCCTGGACTTGTGTTGGGTTCACAGTAATAGCTTCCTGAATGGATGGGTCAGTGGATAAATGTTTGCTTCTTGATTGGTTGGGTGGAATTGATTGACAGGTGTGGCAAAGGCTAATAAGGCAGCGCTAAATGTGAGATTTGACCTCTACTGCTCAGCTCTTAACCTAAACCAGCTTATGCTATTCTCTCAGGCTTGAAAGAATTAGAAAAATTTACTGTAGAGGTGGTAATTTCTTGGTCTATAAAGTCCAGTAATTAAAAATAGATTATATACTGAAATTCTAAGATGGAAAATTATTCAAATAGTCAAATAGAGAGAGGGGCATATAGTATAAAAATCAAATTCAATATAGCAAGTGCAGGTAAATTAGTAAATTCAACATTTACTATGCAGAGTCTCTTTGACTTTCTGAAGGGACTTTAAAGAGTAAGTTTTCTGCTCTCAAGATAGCTAACCTTTGTAGGTAGAGAGTGCGTGAACATATATAAATATAATATAAGGCAAGATGCTGTAATATGCCCATTAGAGCTTCAGAGTGCTGTGGGAACAGGCGGGAAGGAGAGACAAACTTTCAATTATTAAGAGACTGATTTCCTAACTGTTTATGGCTTAATTACGTGCCTTTTGATCACCAGTTTTAGAACCTATGTAAAAAGAGGTGGCTGGAAAGGAATAAGGAGAATGTTTTTTGGCTGATTGGCCCTAAATGGAAAGCTAGTTGGTAGAACTTAAGGTAGGAAATAGAAACTAAGATTTTGGTTTGTATTTTTATATTTACTCACATAGTCACTGTAGGAATAAATTTTTCCATTTCTATTCTGTTTTTATTTAAAAAATTTTCATCTTAATTATGAAAGATTCCAAACATATAGAAATATGGTCTATAGGTAATTGACGTCCATGTGCTCATCACTGAATTTAATCAAATATTAGCTTTTTGTTCTATTTGCTTCAGATTTCTCTCTCCCTCTTTTTTATTTATTTATTTATTTTCTTTTTTTGGTGAGAAAGGTGAGCCCTGAGGTAACATCCGTTGCCAATCCTCCTCTTTTTGTTGAGGAAGACTGGCCCTGGGCTAACATCGGTGCCCATCTTCCTCTACTTTATATGGGACGCCGCCACAGCATGGTTTGACAAGCGGTGCGTCAGTGCGCGCCCAGGATGGACCCTGCGAGCCCCAGGCGGCCACAGTGGAGTGCGCCCACTTAACTGCTTGCCACCTGGCCGGCCCCTCTCCCTCTGTTTTTAAGAAATAAAAATTAAAGATAGAATCAAGCCTCACTCTCATCCCTTTTCATTTGTTACCCAGAATTAATCACTATCCTGAAATTGGTGTCAATCTCTCTGTTTAAAAAACTGTAGTGGGGGCCGGCCCCTTGGCGTAGCGGTTAAGCCGTGCGCTCCGCTGGTGGCAGCCCCGGTTGGGATCCGGGCATGCACGGATGCACTGCTTGTCAGGCCATGCTGTGGCGGTGTCCCATATAAAGTGGAGGAAGATGGGCACAGATGTTAGCCCAGGGCCGGTCTTCCTCAGCAAAAAAGGAGAAGGATTGGCAGATGTTAGCTCAGGGCCGATCTTCCTCACAAAAAAATTAAAAAATAAAAAACTGTAGTGGATGTACATGCATATTATACATATCTTTTTGCGTTTTGATTTTTTCACTCACCATCGTGTTTGGGGGACTTTCCTTGTTGATACATTCACATCTCATTAATTCAATTTCATTGCTGCATAAAATTCCATTGTATGAATAAGCCATACTGATGGACAATTAGGTTCTATCTAGTGTTTTTTTACTTTGCAGTAAGCTTCAAGAAATATTAGAAAATTTAGAAAGCACCTATACTTTTGATTCAATATGTATAGTTGTTTGTATTTGGTACATCACATTTATTTAAATATGTATTCTTTTAAATTCTCTTATTTATGAAGCAATAATGCTTTCAAAGCATTCAAAACAAAAGTGATCCATAAGGAAAAGGATGTCATGTCATACCTAGTATTGGTGTGAAGGGTTCAGTACTAGGCTTGGAAGAGTGTTAGCAAAATTATGTTTTAATGTGGGAAATACTGTTTTTAGTGTCTGCTAAGGCCTGAAACAGCATACTTTGTGTCAAAGGATGAGATCACCATTTGATATCTGAAACAAAACCCAAAATGCTGAATTTATTGCTTACTTGATAGGGAGAGCTATGCTGATCAGGCACAGTTTTTCTCATCCCAGCAGGAAACTGACATTACATAGAGTTTTTTGGGGGAAGCATCTAGTTCAGGGATTTGGGAGACTTTCAGAGGTGGTGGTGGGATGACATTAGCAGTAGAAGCCTGCTTCTCAGGTGAGACTTTTGCTGTTTGGTTGGTGCACAGAGGCACCATCATTGGAGGGAGTCCATTCCCGATCGGCTGATGCTCGGGAGTGTTGGTCACTGATTGGTTACCTTGCAGATGTGAGTTGACTTAGGCAAGTTGTCAGTGATTGATTGGTTAAATGAGTTTCAAACCAATTTTGTGGTTCCAAGGCTGTAGAACTGTCATACATTGATTAAGCATGTTTAAAACCTATTCTTGTGGCTACCTATTACCATGGTTACAGAACAGTCTGTCTTAGGAGTGTGGGAACTTCTTTTATTCTTGCATGTATAATTTGTTTTCAGAGTTGACTGCTTCAGAAATTGGCTTATTATATAGCTTTTTCAGAGAAACTTGTATTCAGATTTGGGGGTGGAAAAAAGCACTGTATGTGGTTCTGTAATAAATTTGCCTCTATACAGCTTTTGACATTGCTTGAAATAGGAAAGAGAATTATGTACAAGTCCATCTAATGTTCTAGAATTCTCCATAATGGCTGATGTCATGTCATTGGATGCCTCAGTTTTTCTGGTTGAGAAAGAATAATGTCTTTAATTGAGCAACACACTGTCTTCACTACTTTCTAGCAGTGAGACCTTGAGCAGTTTCCTTTTTGAATCTTGTTTCCTCATTTTTAAATTGGGAAGAGTGATACTTAAAATGGGTTTGTGAGACTTGAGATGAGTCCATACGCATATACAAGACACTTAGAACACTATGACTCACTAGGCGAAAATGTTATTATCCATCCCAGTGTTAACAGTTTTTGCTGCATAAATGTTTGTTGAATACATAAAATTTCTTATTTGAACTAGACTTCCTTTTCTATCCAGTTTATTCCAGATCAGTTAAATGAAAGTTAAAACGTATGATTAATATCTTTGCCTAACAGAAATAATGAAAACAAGTCAAATGTTTTTCTAACTAGTAACTCACTAATGTGGATCATTTATCACAATTTTCTCTAAGACTTTTTAGCAACTATTAATTATCCTGTTCTGTTATATATATACACACACACACACACACACACACACACATACATGTAGTGTTTCATGAAAAAGTATTTTATTGAGGTTATTTAGTGTCATAGAAATAAACAGCTTTCTTATAAACTTTTTTTTTTTTTTGGGTGAGGAAGATCAGCCCTGAGCTAACATCCAATGCCAGTCCTCCTCTTTTTTGCTGAGGAAGATTGTCCCTGGGCTAACATCTGTGCCCATCTTCCTCTACTTTCTATGCGACGCCGCCACAGCGTGGCTTGACAAGTGGTGCATCTGTAGGTGCCCCGGATCCCAACCTGCGAACCCGGGGCCGCCGAAGTGGAGCTTGCATGCTTAACCGCTGCACCACCCGGCCGGCCCCTTTTATAAACTTTTTAAGGTGAAGAAAAAATTTCCAGAAAGGGCAAATTATACAAACTAAAATATATGTAAAATATGTGCTCATTTTTCTGAGGGAGCTCTTGGTAAAGTTAGCACATTACTTCAAAAATATCAGGAGACTTATGTTCAGAAGCTGAAGAAGTTTTTACAAATATGGAATAAGAATACCAAACACTAGTAATACTCAGGGCCAGGAACTGTTCTAAACTCTCTGTTTATTATTTCATTTAATCCCCTAGTAACCTTATGAGGTATATCTGTTAGGTGCTGTTTTTGTTCTCATTTCGTAGATGAAATTCAGGCACAGATTGGCTGTGTAATTTGCCACAGTCACAAAAGTAGTAAGAGACAGAGCTGGGATTGGAACCCTGGCTGCCTGGCTCTTAAAACAGACGGTACAGCCTCTGGGAAAATGACTTGTGTTTACCCATAAGGTTAAAACACATTTTTGAAATTAGCAGTGATAGTTAAAACAATCCTTCTTGTTTTAAAAAAAATGTGAAGCCAGGAACATGCTGGTGTCCTCAGCAATATTTAGAAACCCTAGTTTATGGGAACCTTTGAGCCTAGTGAAATTACATGCAAAATTTTTGTGTATTTGTGGGTACATGCATTTTCTTTCTTTTTTTTTATAGGGCTGGAGGTGAAGAGAGATCATAGGTTCATCAGATTCTCAAAGGGATTAAGGATTAAAGAATCACTGCTCTGACATAAAGAGGGGAGGTTGTTTCAGTGGAGTTAGAGCATAGAATCACCAGGATGGGCAAACTTTGACAGCTCATTTCATTGAGGTTTCTCTCCAGAAGGACAGTAGCTGAGTCTACTGTAATGGGCACTTCTGTTCAGATGCCACTCTTTGTTCTCAGTCTCCTTCTCCCTTCCATTCTATGCTCTCATCAGGCTCTCCTGTCTGCTGCCCTCTGCTGTCTTAGGCCTCAGCATTTTGGTTCACTCTGCCTAGAATTCTCTCCTGTCTGAAGAGCTGCTGGTTGTTAAGGTGAGAGGAGCTTTCTAGTGTCAGCTTGACTTTCACTTCTCTCAGGAACCATTGTGGACCTGGGGGGGGGTCTGGCTTGGTGTCCCCGCTCTGCATTTCCGTAGCACTTGATGTACTGAAGCACTCTTGGCTTTCAGTTGAAATGGCCTATTGATTTGTCTGCAGTCTCCCGCTAGCCTTTCCGGTCCACAGAGTAGGGACTATTGCAATCTTGTTCTGTTTAGCTGACTGTTAGCACCTATCACCTTGATCAACAATTATCACGTACTCAATAAATAATGGTTAAATAAAAGAATATTATTTCTGTTCTCCTAGTTGTTGAAGCTCAAAAATCTGACATCATTTAAAATTTCCCTCAATCTCAATATTGTGTCAGTTGCCAGATCCTAAATGTTTTTGCTTCTGATCCTTCTTCGGCACTGCGTCTGCTCTAGTTTTGACTTTCTTTACTTGATCGTAAACTATTTCAATAGATATCTACGGTTTCTCACTATCCAAGTCCATTTTACCAGTGGCCCCCAGAGAGGTCTTTTTATACCTCTTATATTCACTTAATAACTGCATGTATTTCCTTTTTTTAAATTTATCCTCGGTGCCCTTTCTCATGCTGTTCCTTTTTCCTGACGTGTCCTTGCCTCAACTCCATATTTTAAAATTCATCTACTCTTTCTAGTTCAGCCTCAATTCCTCCTTGAAAATATCCCTCATTCCTTCATTTAGAATTCATATTTCCCTTTTCTGTATACCCAGAATACTTTGTTCATATCATTTTTGTATGCTTTTCACACTGGATTTGCTTCAGACTTGAAACCGGGTAATATTAAATATAGTAACATACATAAAAACTTAGCACAGTATAGTTTCTGATACAAAGAAGATGTTGAGTAAAGAGAAGTTATGATACATGTTCTCACTGGACCTGGCGCTTTACCTGATGCCTGAATAATATTCAATAGATGTTTACTCAAGTGGATTTAATCAATCTCTGAATTTTTGAAAGTGTTGTGATGCAACTGATGAACCTTTCTTTCACACAAAACGCGTACTGGATATGCATTGTCATATCTGCTTTGTCTTGTAAGATCTTTCGATTTTATGTTAATTTTTCACTGAAAAAATAAATTAATAAATGATTTGTTTTGCTTAAAATTCCCTGCTAATTGTAGGCTGCATCCTGTTCCTGCTGTGGTGCTCACGCAGTGCTAGTGCTTTAGGCACTCGATGATAGCACCTGAATTTCTATTTACTGGTCAGTATTCCTTTCAAAGATGTCTAATTACGGGGAAGATGCTACATTTTACTAAGATGTCAGAGGAATATTAGAGAAAATGCTGGGATCTTTGTGCTTAAATCTATCCTTCCCAGCAGGATGGGTCTTATCTGCTTAAAGGAAATTCTGACAGTAGGTTTCAACACTTGCTAAAAGACATGCGGAAGCATGTGTCTGGCAGGTTCTAAGTAAGCTCCATTTTCTCTTCATTGATTTAAACATACTTTGCATATAGAAAGAACAAGGAGAGAAAGCCTTCTGTAAAAGGGAAAATGGATGATGTTTTATTAAGTATTTTCCATTTATTTTGCTGTGAATAAATCTATGAATTCATCAGTGCAATCCCAAAATAACAAAATAGTATATATTGAACTCTGTCAGGCTATTGTTTGTGTGTTTAATTTTCTTCATAGAGGCTCTCTCAACCTATCAAGAGCGTGTGAAGAAGAAACAATAAAACAACTAACAATGTTAGGAATGAAAGATAAAGTTAAAGGAACATAGAATGATTTCAAAACTTTACTGAATATTCTTTTTCATGTTAACTCCCTGGGGAGATGGGAGCAGTCATGGTGATATATTGACTACAGTAAAATAAAATAGGAATCCTCTCTTGTGTATAGTATAGATTGGTATCACATTCTGGAAAGTATTTTAGTAATACATATCAAGAAGCTTTAAACAATTTTTACCTTTGACCTATTTTTTCTCCTCACAAGGAAATAATTGAAAATTCAGATGAAGATATAAGTACATGGATTTTTAATTAAAGCATTGTTTGCAAATGTGAAAAATTAGAAATGATTAAACATACACCAATAGGAGAATAGTTAAATGAATAACAACCCATAGAATGTTCTTCAAAAATGAAATATGGTAATTTTGAAAAATATTTAATACCATGGGTACATGTTCACAATACAATCTTAACTGAAAAGCATGACACATAACATTCTTTATTGGCTTATTTTCTTTTTTACTTCCTACCTATAATACATGCTCACTGTATATGTTATAGCAAGTCAAATGGAACCCCCCGTCCCCTATGACCCAGTTGACATAGTCACTTATTAACATTTGGTGAGTTTCTTTCTTACCCTACTTCATGCTTATATAAACGTATACACAGTTATATACGTATATACAATATGATCTTAATTTTGTAAATCTGTTTTTTTCAGTATGCTTTTATAAGTACTGGATGGAATCTCAGTTACTTTTGAGAAATTGGATTAGGAAATATTTTTTATTTTCCCCTATTTTTGAAATTTTCTAAATAGAACATTAAAAAAAAAATTAATGAAAAATATTGAGTGAAGCCAAACCCTGCGTTAACCAGGTTTTTTGAAGATGAGAAGGACACAGAAATAAATGACTAGGAAATGGCAGATATCAGTGATTAAGGAAAGCAAAACTAACAATAACTATCAGTAGACTAGCCACCAAGGTCAGCTCTCTTCCATGTCAGTATCCTACCTCTCTGATTCTCTGGGGTGCTTGTGCCTCTAGGGGTGTGCAACAGAAGGGACCATGGGCAGGCCATGGAAGACATGTGCATGCCCATTTCAATCAAAGATAGGTAATTTAAATTCTTTTATATTAATAGAAACCAAACTTGTGAACTGAAGAGGATGGCTTTAGGTTATATCCCTACACCCTCGGGATATACTTACTTTTTCTCATAGGTCAGTGGTTCTCAGCCTTTGGCTATGCATTAGAATCATCTGAGACCTTTTAAAAATGTGATTCCCTGGACCCCATCTGCAGTGATTACTACTTAATTGGTCTGGGGTGGGGCCTGGGAATATAGCAAAAGTTCCCCAGATGATTTTAACGTCGACACAGGGTTGAGAATGGCCGTCCTAGGCCAAGAGAGTTGAGCGTACTGGAAAACGTAACAGTAGTAACATATTATGCAAATTGATAATCTTGAAGTTTTGTAAGATTTTCATTTAATATTTATTTGTTGATTCAAGCAATCAGTCATGCATTCAGAAAATAGTTAAGTAGACGTGTTTACAATATGTATTTTTCAAGAAAAGTTATTTCCTGGAATGTTCTTATTAAGATAATAAAATGAACAGGCACTTTTTAGAAACATGTATGCTAAGAGTTCACATATGACCCATTTCTTGCTTAACATTGTTAACCAGAATGACTTACACATACAGTTCTCTGAACTCTCACACACTTCATAGGCACTTTTCTTGGTGCTGTTACTCTTCCCATTGACTCTTTCATGTACATATTTAAAGGCAACTAATATCTTTGTATCGCTCACAGTGACTAGTACAGATCTTGCGTATAGTAGGTGCTTAATAAACGTGTGTAGCATAAAATGACTCCCCAAACACAGAGGCTCCCAAACTTTCTGGGTTCTACACTCTGTTTAATGTCTCAGTAATGTTTTTTGTGGCCAAACTTCTAACAACTACTAATCATTCGAAAAGAATAATATATATTTGCTAGTTACTTAATGGGATGTATTTGTCTGTTAGACACTGCGCAACTTCTCAGACCCTGAACTGAGTGAACACCGCCATCCTCATTTCCTCTTCGGCATTCATTGTCATGCAGTGTTTGCTTTTTGTCAGAGCAATCACTGAACACCCAACTTCACAAAGACGCAATGTCGTTGATTTGAGTGTAGTACATTGAATTAGGGACTCTTGAGTTTGTGTGGTGTCCAATAGATGTTAGTATCATTGTGCTTGCATGAAAATTTAAAGTATCTTCTGGCACCCCTGTGAGTTTGTGTCACTTTTGGTGGCTTTGAGCACAGTTTGGGAACTGTGGCCCCAGATCTCAGGCTTTTGATATTTTTCTGTTTTAGGTACAACAGATGATTTGTTTACTAGGTTTTTGTTGGTTATGTAGTTGGTTTTAGATACTCAATTGCTAATCTGTGCATGTATTCTAGCAGAGAAGACTAGTCACACTATTTCTTGGCAGCATTAAGATGTGGAACCACTAAAAATAGATACTTTAAAAAAAAAGCACTAGATTCAAGGCACTGTACTAGTGAGTACTTTGCAGTACCATATTCTTTGAGATGTTTTTGAAATTTGAATGCATCATACAAACAATAGTAAAGAAGACTTCTCAGCTGCAAGATAGGACTAGGCTTAGACATAAGGGTCTTTGGGCAGGGCTGGACAGGTCTCTTGGCGGGAGGAGAAGACTGCTGGCCATCTCAGTTGATAAAGAGTTGACCCTGCCTTCAAGCCATTCTGGAGAAATGTCTTAACAGGGACTCCAGCATGAGCTCTCTCTTACCTTGGTCCCCTGGCTTAGGGTTGTGCAGCTCAAAATACTAACACACTTTACATTGTTTGCTGTTTGGGGATATTACATCCTTTGTAGAAACTTGGTGGGAAATATTTTGGGGAGATAATTTTAGGGGGACATTTTCAGTTTGTTACACTAAATCCTTTTCAGGATATTAATTATATAAATAGCAGTAGCTTGATTCTCCTTTTGGCCTGGATGACATAGCCCTCTCTAGACTTTGTCCATCAATTCTACCAAATTGGGAGTACTTAAGGAAATTAAGGCATGAAGTTGCAAAGGAGGCTAGAGTACTCTGTGTTCAATTCAAGTAATTCATACTTAACTCATCCCCAAGGGGGTATTGTACACATCTAACCTGATTTCCATTGTGACATTCATGAGAGGGAACGTTCAGTGATGGTTCTCCAAAGGTCACTTCGTCTCTCCCGTATACCATCCTCACTATGTTTGAAACACCTAAGGGAAAATCATGTACTACTCAAAGATTCCTAATGGATTACTCCTTTTAAATAGCAATTTATTGAGAAACCTAAGTCTGTGTGAAATAGATTTTATGAGAACTTTTCTATTAAAACATTTCTTTAATTATTTTCCCAAATGGGGCTTTTTCCCTTATAGCAGTCTTTTTGTTTTCACCTATGTTGCTGGTTTCCATTTTTATTGCCAACTTCAGTTTTGGTTCCTTGGTGATATAGTACAGAGTATTTTCCCAATTAATTATTTAAAATTGGTGGAAGTTACTCTTCATATAATTGCTTTTCTAAGGGAAAGCAACCATGGTTGCCCTAATCTTGTATTTTGAAGTTCTTTCTCACCATCACAAGAATGAACGTATCTGTTAAAAAAGTTACTGAAGGAAGGAGTGGTAAAGAATCAAAGAGTTTGTGCTTTGCTTAAAGTACATAACTTACAAATGTTCTCTGTACAGAAATGGTTACTTACACATCTCCTTGTTCCCCCCGTCCACTTCAAGGCTTATCTACCTTATTTCATATATTTGCATCCTCCCTTGCAATTATTAAGTGATTCTGAGCCAGTGGTCTCACTTAATGAGATCTGAGTAAGGAATTCACTGTCAATTATTCATTCAAAAATAAAGCTTGATATTTCAGGATACAGCAGTAAATAAGATGAAAACATCCATGACCTCATGGAGCTAACGTTCTAGTAGAGGAAAGAGAAAATGAACATAATGAGTAAGTTACAAAGTGTGTAAAGAAGGCAGTATGGAAAAAGTAGACAAGTGTGAGGAAAGTGGTAACACAGCAGGCTTGGTTGCTTAATCCTTGCATGTCTCCAGGTATGCCTGGAACCATGATTTCCCCTTGGCCAGCCCCTGGGAATGTGGCCCTTGGAATGTCCTTTATGCTACTGATGAATGACAATGTTTTATGTGCCCAGAGCAATGGGGCATGCTGTTCCAGCTTGTCAAGATTGTTTAGCAAGTTCATGATATACACTTGGTATCTATGCTGGAGTCCTGTGTTTTGGCTACCATGCTGGTTACATAACAGGAACATGTTTACATGGCCAGCGCCCCCATGACAGCCTTGGGCCCTGAGATTCCATTGGCCTTCCCTGCATACAGATCCTTTGCGTGTGTCCCTGCAGCTCATAGATAGAGAGAACTTGTGTCCTGGGCAGTTCCAGCAGGAGAAGGACTTGGAGGCCCATGCCTGACCTCTCTGGGCGTGGCTCATGCATTTATTTTTTCCTGTTGTTTTTACTCTTGATTTTTTGCTGTAATAAATCTTAGTTGTGAGTATGACCTGCCATTGAGTGGTGTGAGTCCTTCTGGTGGATCACCGACCTTGAAAGTGGTCTTGGGACCCCTGAAACATAGGGTAAGGGGGACTGCAAGGGTAGGAGTCATGAGAAGTGTAATTTTGACAGATTTTAAGGAGGTGAGGGAGTAGGCCATTTGGATATCTGGGGGAAGAGAATTCTAGGCAGAAAGAATAGCCTGTACAAAGACCGGGAGGTGGGAACATGCCTGGCATGCTTAAGGAAGTGCAAGGGGCTGATCAATGGGGATCAGGAGTGAGGGTAGAGCGGGGAATGAGCTCAGACGCAGTGGGGCACATCATCAGATAAGGACATTCTTGGGGGTAGGGCATGGTGTCCGTCAGCACATGCTTCCTGGACGAATTGCCCAATCCCATCTTTTCTCCAAGGAGGAATATCTGCTTCTCACGTTTTCTCAGCTCACCTATTTCTATTTTTGTCAGAGTCTTCACATGTTCTTCTTAACCTGGTTGTTCTTTCTTCAGTCTTTTGAAAGTTTTGCTGAGTTCTCTCAGAAAATAAAAAACTCACTTGTTTCTCTCGGTCTTCCTTTCATCTGTGATGCCAAACATGACCCCGATAACTCAGAGTTGAGCTATGACGTATCAGTACAAAGGAAGAGGAAAACCGTCCCTCTTGTCTCTCCATCATCCCTCCTGCCCTGGAACTAGGCCTGGTGACCGGGAAGGCCTCAGTGCGGAGGTGATGTCTGAGCTGCGTCTTAAGGATAAGTGTCAGTGACTGAATTCCAGGTTTCAGAGTGCTTTTACTATTCACCCCTCCCCCACACCCTGTCTTCAAAACTCAATTCCAGTTTTGCCTCCACAGCGGAGCCCTCGCCTCCACCTTAGTCTGACTTGGGTGCCCAGTACTTCCATGGCAGCCGGACCAATGCTTTGTCAAACACTTAAGTAAAAAAGTGATCCTGAACTTTTCCTCCTGGTGATACGGGCCCTGATATCAGTTCCCCTACATTAAACCCAGAATATATGGGGTTAAAACCAAAAGCGCTCATCTTCTTTCCTTGCTTCTCTAAGTTACATTCATATGTAAATATCGTGTTTTAAACCTTTGCATCCTTGAACTCCACAAGGCAGATAGAAGGTACAAATTGTTAAAAGCCCAGGTGGCCTCAAGCTGGGCTCACACTGAAGTTTTGGCTAATTACCAGTTCTTGAGGTTTGCTACAGGGAAACTGATAGCAAGAAGCTAAAGCTTCTCAGACCTCGACTCCTTGGCTTCCTGGCGCCAGAATCCGCCATCCACCAGGGAGACAGACGGTTGAAGGACACCCACCTGTGATGCCCTTATCTCGCCATCCTCCTCCATGCAGGCAGCCTCACAAGGCCAAATGCAGGCTAAGGGGAAAGTGCTGACCAGCAAGGCCACAGGCTCCCCCTCCCTACAAGCAGCCACATCCCTCACAACCTTTAAAGCCCCTTGCCTCCCATCCTTCGGGGAGACGGTCGGGGAGACGGGACAAATTTGAAAGCTCTCGTCTCCCGGCTGACATCACCAGAAATAAAAACTCTTTCCTTGCCGTAAGCCTGGCTTTCCAGTTTTATTTGGCCCCTCTTGTGTGGCGGGTAAATAACCTGGGCATATGTCTGGTAACACCGGGCCTGTAGGTTCTTCTGTCGCTCCGCACTTAGTGCCTTCGTATACAGAGTTGTTAAGAAATGTATGTTAAATGACTTTGGGAGTGAGTGAATGAATGGATAATTGTGAGTGATTCTAAGGCAGGATGAAAAATTGGAAAGAGAAGAGAAGAGAAGGATAAATGCCTGTGGAGTGAGCTTGGACAGTATGTTTTAGGAGCTTCAGTCAGATTGATTTATTTCCGTGAGGAAAAGGGCCTTTGGGTAGGCAAGAGGAACTGAGTCCAAATCCTAATGGCTCAGCCTTCTTGTTTGTTCCCTACTGAGTCGTCTGCAATGTCCTGGTTCTTAAGTTATAAGGACTCTTTTATGTCATCCATTTCATTAGTTTTGGTGAATCACTCTCATTTAAGCCTCTAGTCCTAATGGAGAAAATGTGTGTTTTATTTGCTCCATGACATTTTTCCCCTTTGGAGATCATGTCCTTATTCTATCTCTTTAATTTCTTCTTGGATTTGACATTTTCTCTGTAATGAATATTAACTTACTGCAAATAAATTTGATTTTGCTTCAAACACGCACAGATTATTTTTTTCTTTTAAACTCTAAAGCCAATAGGAATTCTGGATCCAATCTGACGCTTAAGCAATGAAAAGGAGGCTTTTCTATTTTACTGAGCTTTTTAAAAAATTCAGCACCCTTTTGTTTATTAAAAGAAGGAGGCTGTGTTTCTATGTTTGAAATGCTGTAAAGATTAAACCATCGAAGCCCTTTCCACTCTGCTTTACGGAATGCAGAATAACATGGCCCTTTCTCTTTATAAGCTCCTTCTTGTCCTTGCTCTTTTCTAAACTTTCAGCCCTTCTTCCAATTAAATAGGGAAGTTGTGCTGGTACCCTGGGAGAAAGAATTGTAAAACCACTGTGTTGGTGTTGTTTTGAAATAATAAAAATAAAAATTTTAAGTTTAATCTTTGCTGTAATACAGTTGCATTATATTTATTTAGCAAGTTTTGCTACTTATATATTCTCTAGTCAAATTTTCCAAGTTAAATATTCTTTTTTTTTCTTTATTTGGTGAGGAAGATTCACTCTGAGCTAACATCTGTTGCCAATCTTCCTCTTTTTTTGCTTGAGGAAGATTAGCCCTGAGCTAACATCTGTGCCAGTCTTCCTCTATTTTCTGTGTGGGTCCACCACAGCATGGCTTGACGAGTGGTGTAGGTCTGCGCCCAGGACCCGAACCCGCGAATCCGGGCCGCCGAAGCAGAGCGTGCTGGAATTAATGGCTACACCACAGGGCTGGCCCCCCCAAGTTAAATATTCTTGTGGAAAAGTCATATTAATTTCCAAAAGGAAAAGGAATCTTACTATTTATTTGTTATTGTGATTGTTGTAATAATATAAAATATTTCTCACTGGCAACTGTGGGATTAAACTCAAAATTTCACCAAATTGGGGCTAGAAAGCTAACCGTAACTTCAGGTGGCCTCTGTGGAAATCCTGCAGTTTTCATTCTTTCCCTGGGTGCTTGGCCACTTCTGATCTTCTCTACTTCCTCTCTCCCTTCATTTCTTCTCTTTCTCTTACTCTTCTTCTTGTCTTCCCTTTCTTCCTCCTCACCCTTGTTCCATTCATCAAGAATTCACATGCTAAACCCCTTACTAAACTCTGGCAAACACACGGCTGAGTTTGAAACAATATTGGCTGTCAAGAAGCTTATTTTCATGGAGAAGACAAATACACAGAAAGTAAAAGATACACCAGAATATACCATGTGCCATTAGACTAGTCAGTACAGAAAAGATCCCATCTAATTGGGATAGAGGCAAATTTATTTGAAGAGGGGGAGTTTGAGATAAACATTGAAGGATGGATTAGGATTTTGATGAGTAGAGATGAAAAAAGGGCTTTTCGGATAGAAGAAAGAAATGAATAATGTAGCAGGGAAGTGGGTTGGTCCTCAAAACCCGGTGACCTATTTATGTGACTGTGTAGAGCAGAGGTCTGCAAGCTTTTTCTGTAAAGTGCCAGATAGTAGATATTTGTCTCTGCGGGCCATATGGCCTCTGCTGGAACTATCAACTCTGCCGTTGTAGCAAAAACAGCCGTAGGCAATACATAAATGAGTGAGTGGCAGTGTTCCAATAAAACTTTATTTACAAAAACAGGCAGCAGTCGGAGTTGGCCTGTATGATTAGTGGGAAATAAAAGAGTGTGACTAGTGCGAAATAAGGCTGGAAAGGGAGGTGGTGTCCCTATGTCAGATGTTGAATGCTAGGCGAAAGAGTTGGGAATAAATTGATATTCTCTTTAGTGAAAACATGATTGTTATGTCTCTGCTAAAGGTTTTAAATACCTTGACATTTAAATTCGGAACCACATATTCTCTGGTAACCAGATATTATCTTAATATCTTAAGATATTTGTATAGCTAGCTCTAAACTAAGATTTCTGTGACTGAATATTTTGTATGAAAATGGTGAGTGGAGAATGAACTAGTCCTCTGAATGCCCCTAGTACAGCCTGATTTGGGTCATAGCCAGAAGTTTGGCATCTTTTGAGTTCTCACCGTAAGTCTCCGCTGGAATGGACCAAAGAGTCAGATCATGAAAAACAGGAGAGAATGAAGTGGTATCCCCTTTGGAGATCTGAACTCAAAATGTTGACATTCTCTCTGTTCAAAAAATGATAGTGTGAACTGATTCCAATGTAGATATTAGATCCACATTTTTCAATATTTTTTTAAAACCACTTTATTGAAGTATGATTGACATGTAAAAACCTGTACGTATGTAATGTATATAACTTAATGAGTTTGAGGATAAGTATACACCTGTGAAACCATCACCATCATCAAGGCCATGGACATATGCATCACCTCCCAAAGTTTCCTCCTACGCCCTTTATTATTACTTTGTGGTAAGAACACTTATCATAAGGTCTACCCTGTTAGCAAATGTTAAGTATATAATACAGTATTGTTAGCAGTAGGCACTGTGCTGTATAGTAGATCTCCTGAACTTATTTATCTTGCATAACTGAAACTTGGTACCTTTTGACCATCACCTCCCCATATCTCCTTCCTCTCAGCCACTTGTAATCCATTCTATTCTCTGCTTGTATAAGTTTGACTATTTTAGATTCCACATATAAGTGAGATCATACATTATTTTCTTTTTGTGTCTGGCTTATTTCACTTAGCATAATGTCCTCCAGATCCATCCATGTTGTTGCAAATGGCAGAATTTCCTTCTTTTTTTTTAAGGCTGAATAATATTCCATTGTATGTATATACCAGATTTCTTTATCCATTCATCTGCTGATGGATGTTTAGGTCATTTCCTTCTCTTGGCTATTGCAAATAATGGTGCAGTGGGAATGTGGGTATCTCTCTTTGAGATTGATACTTATTATAGGAATTGTTACACATATTGATTCTAAATTAATTTCTACATAATTTCATAGAAGACTATATTAGGTACTATAGAAAGTTCTCTTGTCTGTGTTTCAATATTGCTTTTTTAAAACCTCCTTTACGGTAGTATCAGATAATTCTCCAGTACTATTTTTTCACATGTTCCCTCAGAATAAACTTCCTCAAGGCAAGACTGTCTTATTAGTGTTTGTATCCCCAACATTTAGCTATCTGGCCAAAAGTAAGCAGTCAATAAACATTTGTTGAATGAATTAATGGAGGTGAACATTTCTAACCATTCCCAACCAGCTATTTCATTCCACTGTATTTTTTTGCTCTTCATTTTTTTCTAGTTCTCATTTGAATGCATAAACCTCAATACAGTTTTTAAAATTTATTTCATTGTTAAAATATTTTATTTTTAAAATTTGATCTGTGATCTGTTTATAAAAGCTTTATAGGGCCGGCCCCGTGGCTTAGCGGTTAAGTGCGCGCGCTCCGCTACTGGCGGCCCGGGTTCGGATCCCGGGTGCGCACGACGCACTGCTTGTCCGGCCATGCTGAGGCCGCGTCCCACATACAGCAACTAGAAGGATGTGCAACTATGACATACTATCTAGTGGAGCTTTGGGGGAAGAAAAAAGGAGGAGGATTGGCAATAGATGTTAGCTCAGAGCCAGTCTTCCTCAGCAAAAAGAGGAGGATTAGCACGGATGTTAGCTCAGGGCTGATCTTCCTCCCCCCAAAAAAAAAGCTTTATATTTTTAGCATTATATATTTTTAGTATTTCTAGTATATTTTTAGCGTTATATTCCTAGAGAGGAAAAAAGTAGTATATTAAATGAGATTATTGTAGATGCTTGAAACATAATGGAAAAGAAGTACTCTAGTTTTTATACTGGAGAAATCTGAAAATAACTTGGTTTCTCCATGGGCGCAGTTGTAACTTACACAATGGTAACAACATAATAGGATGGTGTCAAATTCTCAAGAAGTGGGATAGTAATTCATCAGCCCACCCACTTCAAGCTCTAGATGTCACCCAAATAAATAGTTAGCCGTATTTTTTTTAACCCTGTCTGGACTTTTAAATTACCTATCTGTATCCTATAGCAAAATCATAATACAGTATTGGTTCTAATGAGCTTTTTCAAGAACATTTCTTTATACCTATTTATTAGTCATTTGAATTTTATTGGTTCTCACTACTTACAGCTTCTAATCATGTGCTATTAGTTAAATATTTCCCAGCAACCTCAGGACCTTGTTCTTTGATGTGTATTTTATTTTTACTTGTTTCTCTCAACATTTAGATTATATGTTTTCTAAGGGTGCTGTTGAAAACATTTGATATTGAACCATTTTTAAACCAATGGTGACATATTGAAAAGAAGATTATGTGGGCAAGACATAATGATTATAATTAAGTGACAGAGAAAGTAATATGTGCATGGAGAGCTGAAAAATACAATGGAGACGAGTAGGTAGATGATGGAGACAAAGGACCCCTGGTTGAAAATCATATATTTAATCACAGAATCTGCCCAGTCTAAATGCCAAAGTATTTTTGTTGGAGGAGAGAACTAGTAAGGGGGATTTTTATGGGTATGTATTACTTCTGAACGTGGGTATATGCTGCCAGCACTGTTTGCCCGATCAAACTGTTGACATCACGGAGGTCAGAAGCATCCTATTTAGGTCATGGGCAGGTAATTCTTTATAACTTTTCCTTTTATTTGGAGAAAAAAGAGTTGTTCATGCCTCTTTAATTACTTTGGCCAGGCTTTTAGCCGAGTTTTGTCTTGTTTTTAATGCTGTTTTTGCTGTTGCTTGTGTTGTGGCCAAACCAGGCTGAGGGATGGGGATGAGAGGCTCAGAGGGTTAGCGAATGAGCGCTTCCTTCTCTGCACTAGTTGGAAGGAAATAAGTAAGCTAGCAAATATGATGGAAACCAAATTCCCAAGGCTTTTCAATGAGAGAGTGTGGAGTAAAACACATGGGACTTGGAGTCAGATGGACCTGTAATCCTGCCTATACCTTCCTTAACTGTGCAATTTTAGCCTCAGTTGGCTTGCCTTACAACTGGGGAAAAGTCTTGCAGGTTTGTATTAGGATGAAATTGGAAACATGTAAAGTTTCTAACACTGGCCCTGGTGTGTGTGTGTGTGTGTGTGTGTGTGTGTGTGTGTTGGGGGGGCACTTTTTTCTTTTTAATTGTTGTTATATGAGAATTTAAGTTCTCAATGATAATTGCAATCATATATTCCTTGAATTAATTTTAGTAGTGTAACCCCAAGACTCAGTGCTACGTGGTATGAAGATGGCTTTGGAGTCATTCATGGGGACACTTGAAGGCTGACATGCCTTCTTCATATCTGTGAGACTTGGGGAAGTTTGCAGTACCTGTCTGAATCTTCTTTTCCTCATTGGTAAAATGGACTTAATGTTACATATTTTTCAAAGGTATATTGAGATTTTTGTGATAATATACATACAAGGCTGGGCACCAGGAACATATATTTACTCCCAGCCCTTGTTCATATTTTGATTTTAAATTGTTACAAACGTGATTTTATTTATTTTAGAGTGAAATCATAGTGATGGGCTGAATCTATTGGGAAAATACTTTAATAATTTGAGGAACAGTTGAAGTTGAGACCCGAGGCCTAGTTAACCTTTCGTACTTGACATTCCTGAATTTATCCATGAAAAGTAAAGATAGTAACGACTACTCACAAATAATTTAACCTCCCACAAGGCTGTCTGTTATTACAAATGCTGAGAAAACAGAGGTGAGGATAAACTTGAGTTCTCTGTCTTTTGCCTTGTAATCTATTCTCCATATTTACATTTGAATATACACAAGGTTGTTGTCCTAGAAATGAACAGTTTATCAGACAGGCTAATGGAACCTCACTGTAAGGTATGATTCTCTAGGATATAATCCTGCCTTTTCTTTCCTTTTCCCAATTAATTCTTCCCATCTCCACACTCTAAACTGCAGCTAGAGTTGCTTTTAAGAGTATAATCAGGCAGCTGTAGTGCAATAGTTGAAGAGCACAAGCTTTGAGGGGAGACTGTCCAAGTTTGTGTCCTGTTCCTCCGTCTGCTGTGGATTGGCCAAGGCTGATTTACAGACCTCTCTAATCTGCAGTTACCAATATATATAAAGTGAAGAAAATAATAGTATCTCTCTAATGAGGGTTCTTTGAAGAGTCAATGGAATGATGCACTTAAAAATTAACACAGTGCCTGGCTCATTAACTCTCAACACCTTGTAATTCTTATTATAGTTATAATTATTATATAAGAGGAAATATACTAAAAATATGTTTGTGTCTGAATATATAAAGAATCGTGTTTGGGTAACATTTAATCTCATTTTTAGATTCTTGAAAAGATCAGAACTCTTTTCTAACTTGCTGGATCCAACCTTTGCTAAGACTGGGCAATTATTGCAGTGATTCTATTTGTATTTAAAATGTCTTTGTTATTGTCTAAAAGCAATTTAAAGTCTAGCTTATTTTAACAAAGTTAGAATAGATAAGACATAACCACGATTTTGTAGCAATATTGCAGCTCAATCAATGTTGACTAGGATTTTTTTACCCGATGTGCTGTTATTGCTAAAAATCATTTTGAGTAAAATGGCTTTGTTTATGCAAATACATGGCAGCATACTCAATCCTCGTGAGATATTTCTTATCAGTGTACTCTAATGTTTGTGTAGTAGTCTCCAATTGTGGAGTAATCATCTTTATTATTAATAATGATATTAAGTGACAACCAAGCACTGTGCTGAGCATGTTATTTGCATTATTTCATTTTATCAACTCAAAGTAGTTACTGTTCTCCCGATTTTACAGAGGAGCAAATGGACTTTGAGAGGTGAGGAACTTACCCAGAGCCACATGTCTAGGGTGGCAAGGATGGACCATGACTGACTCCAAAGCCCCCTTAACAGTAGAAGAGAAGCATCTGTGACAAAGGTGTTGTGATACAGGCTTTGCAAGGGCATTTCCATGTGGTACAAGTTCTTTATTAAAGCTAGACATTATCACTGGTAAATCCATGAACACGTTATCAGGATCTATAAGGTGAAGTCTTAATAAGAAACAAGCTTTAATTCTTATTTTCCTCAATTTATTATCTTAGGATGTTTTCTTATCTATTTAATGGATAATGCTTTTTGATATTTTAGAGAAAGATTGTGTTTTGATATTTTGTAATTTGGAACGAAACACGTCCCCTGCTTCCAGACAACAGGACAACATAAAGGAGCTAGCCGTGTCCTAATGGGTGTGGGGAGACAGCATTTTATTCTAGGAACTTTGACTATATTTTGAATTAGTATTAAATCTATATAACTTGATAGTATTAGAAATTAGTGAGACCAAGTAAAAATTTTCCTCAAGAGGAAACCTCTGTCTTTGCATTCTTCACTACTCTTTCTTCTCCTTTTAATTGGCAAAGAAAAATGGAGTAATAATACTGTGCCTTATTAATAATAAATTCAAATTTATTCAGTTTTAGGAACTCTAATGAATTTGTTGGAATATTTTTAATCCCTTTCTATCAATCCATCCATACATAGTATTTCCTAAATTTATCAACAGTTTGCATGGTTATTCAGATGTCTTGAATGACATTTTACAGCATGGTGACATATGCATTCTAGGATCTAACATGCTACAATTTCTGCCCTTTTTCCCTTCCAGTGTCTGTATTTACGCTGAAAGTCCAGGTGAATGACGTCATCAGTCGTCAGTACCTGAGCCAAGCAGTTGTAGAAGTGTTTGTAAACTACACGAAGACCAATTCCACAGTGACTAAGAACAATGGAGCAGTGTTGATAAGAGTGCCCTATAAATCAGGACTCAGCTTAACCATTATTGCTTACAAAGATGGCTACGTGTTGACTCCTCTGCCTTGGAAGACCGGAAGAATGCCAAGTAAGCCCTTCAGCAGTGTTTTGCCTTCATAAATGTCTATGATTTTTTTTTTCTCTGCTTTCGGAATCTTTTGTTCTGGTAAATGAGAATATCTATGTGAAGGCAGTATAAGGAGGCTAGAAAGGAGTGCCAGTTTGAAGAAAACATGAAGGCCTTTTTCCTTCTACAGAGGCTTGAAGGAATGCTGAGCAAGAGCTCGGCTCTGGTACAAAGTGTGTCTGCAGGTGGAGGGAAGGGGCTTGGCAGGCCCAGAGGATTAGTTAGAAACAGGGTGGGCCGGGTACCGTGGGGCCAGGTGATGATGGAAGGATGTTCTCAAAAGATGAGACAAACAGTTTAGATTTATGTGCTGAGTAATAAAGCAGTTATTATAGATTCTTGAACACAATGAGTGTCAGTTGTTAGAAACTGAATTTACTTAACAGTGTACAATGAATAGGCCAGCAGTAGGACTAAAATGGATTCAGGGAGCCTGGCTACAAAGCTGCGGTTGTGCTGGTGGACGATAACAACAGCCTCGTGTCAGAGAGGGAATGAAAAGGAGAGGAGGAGTACATGAGGCATGCTGAAGAAAGAGTTGGTAATTACTGTGGTAATCATTTCACAATATATACATATATCAAATCATCACATATTACACCTTAAACTTATATGATATTATATGTCAATTATATCTCAATAAAGCTGGAAAAAAAAAGAATTGATAGGACTTAGTATGACAAATTGAATATTGGGAGGAATGGGCCATACAAGGTACCGTAATATAAGTCTGACTGATTAGAAGGATGATACATTAGGTAATAGGTCTCTCTCTCTCTCTCTTTTTTTTCTTGGTGGGGAAGATTAGCCCTGAGCTAACATCAGTTGCCAATCCTCCTCTTTTTGCTGAGGAAGATTGGCCCTGGGCTAACATCTGTGTCCATCTTCCTCTATTTTATATGTGGGATGCCTGCCACAACATGGCTTGATAAGCGGTATGTAGGTCCACGCCCGGGATCTGAACATGTGAACCCCGGGCAGCCGAAGCAGAGCACGAGAACTTTAACCACTACACCACTGGGCCAACCCCTCTCTTTTTTTTTAATGTGGTACTTCTTGTTTTAGAATTTAGATATTTTATTTGGTTTCATATTGGAAGCATGCAAATTCTTGAACCATTATTTAAATTTAGAATGAGAAAGAAAATGAAAAATGAATTAGACAATTTAATAAGATTCATGTGAACAAGATTTTAATAAAATCATGACTAGAAAATCTGAATAGGGTTGTGTTTGAGGTGAATTTATGGTCTTAAATGCTTTAATTTTTTTAAAAGTCAGAAATTAAGCATAGTTATTCATTCAGTGAAAGTCAGAAAAATAAAGAAAAAATAATAAAGATTAAAGTAGATTGGCATAAATTAGAAAATATAAAGAAGAGATAATTGACAAAATGCTAGTTCTTTGAAATAAATTATACATACATCTGGCTAATCTAAACAAAAATGAGGGAAATAGAAGGCAAGAAAAGAAATACATAAAAGCTTTAAAAATCATATCGAATTTAATGGCACTAATCTTAAAAAAATGCAATAAAATGAACAATTTTGTGATAATATAAATGACTATATTGATTTTAGATGAGGTAGACCAATAACCATGGATAAGATGTTCTAGGTAAAAATAACTTGATTCGAAGGCTGTAAGAAAAAGTACTCCAAATCATTTTACTAAACCAGTGCAGCCTTGATTCCCATACTTAACAAAGGTAATACAAAATTAAACGCCTTAATATATGTGCATACTCTCTCTCTCTCATATATATATGTACACCCCTCTATAGACCAATCTTATCTATAACTCTGTATGTAAAAATCCTAAACAGAATAGTAAAAAGAATTTCACCATTATTGAAATATAGCGCACTGTCAAGACCAAGTAGGATTTTTCTTCTTTGCAGGACTATAAGGATGTTAAATATGTGTCAAATTCTATTAATTTTTTGTATATCATATTAGTAGAACAAATTAGAACTATATGATATTATCAACAATTGTCTGAAATGCATTTTACAAGTTTACCATCCATACCTAAGAACAAACTTTTTAAAAACTAGGACCACAAAGATATCCTTAAGTATCTCAAAATCATACTTAGCTATAAAATATTAGAAGTGATCCTACTAAAATAAGAAACTAAACACAAATGTCTATAGTAATTTATATTGTAGTAGAAGTTCGTATCAGAGCAAAAAGATATTCACAGATAAAAAAAGGGGATAGCTATTAGGAAGAATGAAAACCATTATTTCTGGTTATGATCATATGCCTGGAAGACTACAAATTAGCATTGGTACAAATCCATACATGTTCTTATATACCAAAAGTAATAACCAGTTAGGAAAAATAATGAAGAGAAATCCCTCTTAGAACAACAAGAACAAAATATACAGGGAAACCCACAAAAAAAAGTGAAATAAATGCGTGTGGGGAAAATAAAACTACTACTAACAAACATTGGTGATGGAGCTAAAAAACCCAAATAAACTAAAACACTGGATAACTGGAAAAACATCATATTTCTTCTTAGAAAAACTGAATATTGTAAAGATTTCAGTTCTTCCCTAATTAATTTATAGACTTAATGTATTAAAGAAAAATCTTGGCAAAATAATTCTTAAAGAATAAATGTGTAAAAATACCTGGGAATCTTGTTTTGAAAGATTTACTAGAGGCAGTTTGCCATTCCAGATGACTAAAATATATAGCTACAAAATTAAAACTATGTGATATTGTACTATGATTTGTACTCTGGTACAGATCAGATACTAGTATTTATAAAAAATGTAATCTATGGTAAGATGCCATTATAAATCTGAGTATTCAGTAAGTAGTATTGGGATATTTTGCTCAGCTATTCAGAGTAAATTAATTTGGATGCATATTCCAAAATGTATCGCTTGAAGAGTTCAAATGTGGAAAATCAAATCAAATATAAGAGAGTAAGAAACTGTCTGATTTTTTTATTAGGATGGTCTGTTTAAACTTAAAAGCAATAGAAGATATCATAAATAATAGATTTCACCATATTTAAAAAAATGGTAGGAAAAATATATGAAACAATAAGGAGTGATATCCTTAATAATGCAAACAATTTATATGAATCAGTAAAAAACACCAGTGCCCTGCCTAAATAAGGTATATGAGCTAGCAATTATAAACACAGGAAATACAAATGATTAGTAAATGTGAGAAAATATTTTACTTTCCTAATAATCTAAGATGTGTACATCAAAGAAATACACATTTCTTAGATTTTTCACCTTAGAAAAGTTTTTAAAAAGTGAACATACTCAGTATTGACAGAGTGAGGTAAGAAGGCCATTCTCAAACACGGTTGATGGGCGTACAAATTAGCGAAATTCTCTGGATAGCAATTTTGAAATATGTGTCAGTCTTCAAAATCTTCGTAACTTTTGACCCAATATTCCACTGCTAGGAATCTATCCTAAAAACAAACATACAAATAAGTAGGGTGGACAGATGTTTATGCACAAGGATGTTGATTCAAATATTTTGTAATAGTAGTGAAAATGGAAACAATCTAAATATACAATATGAGTGTAGTGGTTAAGTAAATCTTGATACTTCAAGAAATGAAATATGTGACCTTGAAAATATTATGAAAAGTTTCTATTGAGGAAAAGAAATGCTTATGATATTATCTTAAGTGAAAAAAGCAGGGTAAAAAATATTCTGTATACAATGTCATACTCCCTATTTTGAAAAATCCAGGAAGACCTATACTGAAATACTAATTAATAGTGGGTGTCTCTGTGGTGGTATTGTGATGACCATCATTTTCTTTTTCTTTTTTCTGTATTTATCAACGTTTCCAGAGTGGATATACATCCCTTTTATAATCGGAAACATTTTTTTTAAGAGAAAGGAAATCTGAATGTAAGTTTTAGTGAGGTTCAAAAGAGTCTCCTCAGGTTTAATAACCTTAAAAAGCTGTCATGGCTGCCCCTTTTAAGCTACCTGTGACTGAGAAAGTATCCAAATATGGGATAATGCCCTAATTATAATCGTCTCAAGGTCCAAGCTACTACCCTACCATCTCCTCTCCAATCGAATAAATCCATTAATCAGTCTAAATGTTAGTGTATTCTGAATTGAAATCATACCTTCCTATGGTAGTCCTCTTTTCCTATTTAGGAAAAAAATGTATTTCATTTTATATCCACCTGTACATCAGTGTATACTTTTTGTATTTTGTCCTGTCTTTTCCATATTTCCTTTACAGCTCTTTGATGCACCTCAAAATATTAAAAGTATTGCCATGCAAATGTGCTTTATCTTAAGTGATTGAGGGATATTATGTTATTTCTATTAATTTTAAATGCTTATATCACATTGAGGAGAGATATCAAATGAGAACTCGTGCTTTGGGTAACGCCTCAAAACATATTTTTCTTTTGCAGGATTAGTAGGCTTATTTGATCTGTTCTTATAAAATGATGGTCTCTTGTCCCAGCTTCTTGCTCCTGATCTTGAAAAAATTGTTATCTTTCAGGTCACCTGCACTTCACTCATCTCACCAGTTGTTTCAGGGGCCTACGTTTGTAGGCGGGTTCAGCCCCATCCGTCCTGCGTTACTGTGGATCATTCTGTGCATTAAACTGTTTTCTCCTCTGCCAACTCAGAGTCTGTTTGGCAAACCATACTGTGTGAAGAAGAGCATTGGACCCTTATGTAGGAAGTTAAAAAAGAGGAGTGGATGTACTTTCTATCTTAAAGACCCTTGAATCATGGAGCCAAGAAAATTGTTTAAAAAATCATAAGAAGGAAATAACAAGTAACAATTTATGTAGAGAAAATAGCAGAGGATTATTCAAGTATTTTTAACTTGACCATATATATCTGGGGTTAGTTAGCAAACATCACCAGTCACTTTGGTACAGATACTGCGTGAAATAGAAAAGGTTAGTAGAATAAATGGTGATGCCCAGTCTTTTCTTCTCACTTGATGCTGATCCTCTTTTTCCTCCATCATATTTTACATTTATTCTTCCTTTGCTTTGAATTACTTTTCCCATCACACAGCTTTTTCCCCACTTTTTAGGATCTGCTGGAACAGAACTATATTTATCCCAGTTTTCCCCCATGTTTAATGAAATATTCTAATTGTGCTATATTTCACAGTATATTCGTCAGTTACACTGTCACTGTTCCCGCAAAGCCAAGCAAATATATGGCTATTTGAAGACACTGTTTTAATTACTGGAAAATTATCTGGTAAGTACAACACTTCTTATTCAGCTAGTAGGTAAAGGCTTAAAGTGATATTATGTAACTGTGCTTCTTCCCTAATGGATCAATGTTTATTATAAAATGTAAACTGATCAGGGATGATTATACTGCCTGTATGTTGATCTGAACTGATTGTTATTTCACTATCAGACTACAGTATGGGTTTTTTGTGTGGCAGGAATCATCCTCTCCTTTCCTATTTTAGCCTTCAAATAGGAACATTTGACTTTCAGAAATATTGGAGAGAGCTTCTGAACTTCTTTCTAAATCATATCTTTCATTAGGCTTTAGTGGTTGGTGAAATTGGGAAAAGGACTCAGACCTTTGGGGCTCTCTAATTTGCAGGTCACCTCTATTCCTGCCTGTGCCATTAAACTTGCTGCCTCTGTGGGACAGGCCCGAGGCCGGGTAGGTGAAGTATCATGCTCCATGGACATGACTTGCCCCAGTTGCATATCCCAAGGGGAAGAATATAGGAAGCCTTATGCTGAGTCTGAATCAAGCTGTGACCTCCAGCTCTGCTTTACCAGCCATGAAGATGAGAGTTTCATTCTTAAGTCACCTCCTTAACTAATCCTCAGGGAATCCCCCGCATTTTGTGACTTGTCTCCTGCATATTATATAAAAACTCTTGAAATGAAACAATTTGCTTTTTTGTTTGTTTCTTTTGTATTGGGGAATTAACCTTTAGAACGAAAACATAATAGGAATGACTGGTAAAGGCAGAAAATCCTCACGTAGAGTCCAATAAGAGAGTCATGGTAAAAAGAATTGTTTGTAAAAGTTCTCTTCGTTTTCAGAAGCTATCTTATTTTTCCTAAAGTAATAAAAGGAAAACCGAATACTATTATTTTGAAAAAAATTAAACTAGGGCTTGATTAGTCTTGGAGCAGTTTACTGAGTGAGGCAGTAGAATCTCTTACTCTTTTTTTTTTTGCTGAGGAAGATTGCCCATGAGCTAACGTCTGTGCCAGTCTTCCTCTATTTTGTATGTGGGTTGCTGCCACAGCATGGGTGCCGCCAAGTGGTGTAGGTCTGCTCCGTGGAACCAAACCTGGGCTGCTGAAGTGGAGTGTGCCCAACTTAACCACTAGGCCATGGGGCCAGCCCCTAGAATCTCTTACTGTTGAAATGCTAAGGCATTTAGCAGAATTTTGAGCCAGTGGGTTTGCTGGTGCATGGCAGGATGGGTGGATGTGGAGTTGTGTGTGGAAGTATAAAAAGTACATGGGAACTGTTTACTACAGAGAAAGGCTATGTTTTATGCTGCTGGGGCCTTAGTGAAATCGGGTTCTCCTTTTCAGTGCTTTATTTATTTGTTTTGACACATTCCTACTCCGTACTAGCCTCTTCAAACCCCATTACAAATTGTGATTTCTGTTGGCATACATGAAATGGATGCATGTGAGCATGTCCATGTGCCATTCCTTTGCCACTATATCAAGCAATGGTGAGCACTCATTTGTCTGGATAGTACTGGCCATGCCTTGGCCCGTCTCCGTGAGAACACTGTGTGCCCTCTTGAATTCTTTGATCACTTCCTTTTACTGCCTCATTTCCCTAAGAGTTGACCCATTGGTAAGGCTAAGCAGGAAAGGACGGATGTTTCTGAAGATGTTAACTCTTTCGTTAGAAAATACACATCTTCACTTCTTAACTTCCATAAAATGTTTATATTTTTTCTTCCAAGATTTGATCAGAGAGTTGTTCAGTTTGTACAGTGAAAATGTATTAGGGGCTGGCCCCGTGGCTCAGAGGTTAAGTACGCGCACTCCACTACTGGCGGCCCAGGTTCGGATCCCGGGCGCACACCGATGCACCGCTTCTCCGGCCATGCTGAGGCCGCGTCCCACATACAGCAACTAGAAGGATGTGCAACTATGACATACAACTATCTCCTGGGGCTTTGGGGAGAAAAAGGGGGAAAAAAAGGGGAGCAGGGTGGGCAATAGATGTTAGCTCAGAGCCAGTCTTCCTCAGCAAAAAGAGGAGGATTAGCACGGATGTTATTTCAGGGCTGATCTTCCTCACACACAAAAAAAATAATGTGTTAGGCCTGTGGGTAAATGTATTTGTAGTAAAAGGAGCAGGAGAAATTGGAAACTTCAGGAATGTACAAAACCTTAGGGAAGCTCAGACAGACATTTCCCTTAGTGTACATGTTTTCAGTTGTAAGAAATTTGGGTCTGCAACATACTTAAGGCACATATTTTAAAAGAGTAAGTTGTAGATAGTACCTGTAAGTGATCAGAAGGTATCAGATTGTACCCTCAAACAACTTAACCAAACAAGAATGATATGTTACAAATGTGTTGTTTTTATTTATATCCCTTAACTCTGTATTTTGCAGGTATTATTTTTCTAGCTTTATACATAAAAAGTAAACTATACACTGATTTTGAGAATTATCTTACATTATTTTATCCATCATTTATTGTCATAACTATTTAGAAACTACTACTTTTTTTATCCTAATAATTTAACTGATTGCTTCTTTCTTTATCAGTGACTTTAAAGTCTGAAGCAAAAGCTGATGTTTCCACTAAGTTTTAGTTTTAATGATTTAAGAAGTTGATCTTTGACTTGTTAGATAAAATACGTTGATTACAGAAATATCAATATTGTCACCGAGTTCTCTCTCCATGAATTATCTTAGAGAATAGTCAATTCAAAGTTATTAACGTGAGAAATTTGTAAATTGAGTGCCTGGCAGTTGGAAGACTTTTAAATGCATGTTTAGTTATCTGATAGAGAAACCCACCCATTTATGTAAATGGCTGAATATCATCAAAAACATTTTCTGTTGCAAGTTACTGAACACCCAATCTTAAACTAGCTAAGCCCAGAGGAGGCCAAAAGGTGCCTTTTGTGATCTAAAGAAAGGGAGATTTCTTATTTATTCAGTTCTGAATTGAAAATAATAATTTTATGAGATGTTAGTAATGCTTAGAAATAGTAACTGCTTCCCTTAAAGTACAATGTCCTGACCAGTGGTGCTGTGCGAGTATGCATGTTTTGTCTATTTGTTAATGAGGTTTCCTTTTTCCAGATGCCAAATCTCAACCAAGTGTTCAGTTTTCAAAAGCCTTAATTAAACTGCCCGACAACCATCACATCAACAATGTTACAGGCTATCTTACAGTTCTACAGCAATTTTTGAAAGTGGACAATTTTCTGTATACAACTGGAATTACTCTCAATAAATCAGGTATTATCTAATTTTTACATAATATAATCATATTTCTAAGAAAAAGTACATAAATCTCTCAAATACTAAGTTATTTAGATATTTGATATTCATTTAAGCTTCGGAGGATACATGTCACTTTTGAAACATAAATCTAGTTATTGAAACGTTTATAGGCAATTCCCTTTTATCCAATGAAAGATATTACCAGAGTCTTCTGCATACATTATTTCAAATTAATGGAAAATTTAATTTACAGGATATTTTTATCCAAAGGGAGTAAACAAGATATAGAAAACAGTAATGATTACTGTATAACTTTGCAAATCACATACATTTAAAAATGGAAATTTGATTTAAAGAAGTTTACACGTATCTTTTTATAATTTGTCCTATTCATTCTTAACAAATTGATCAGAAGTGACAATAATTGTTAGATGTGGAAAAGTTTATAGATTGGAGTAAGCAATTGGAGATTTTTCTTTTCAAACATGTTTAATATCCTCTATGAGTAAAAATTTATAAATATTTTCCAGCTTCAACGGCACTAAGGCTGTCATGACTTAAAAGTTAAGGGGATGGAGGAATTTTACATTTTATTTAACAGTTAACCTATGAATCACCCCCATAAAAAACAGCATATTCCCTGTGTACATCCACACTTGCTTCACCACTTGTTGCAGCATAACAAACCCCACTGTTTTTAAAATCACCTCAGACCATCAAAATTATGATGGTTTCAGCTGTGTCAAATTTTTGGTCCATTTCATTTGGGAAAGAGCCAGAAATTAGAGTAATAAGCATATAGGTGTTTTGGTTAGATAGGTATTTTTTTTACATGCCATAGCTGTGCTATTGGTGCCCTAGCCACATGACCCTCACTTTTCTGTTACAAGCCTGTTTCCTACTGCACAGACCTGCGACTCTGCCTGAGGGCATTCCTTGGTCCAGAAGGCAAGCTTGGCCCTCATAAAGAACACTACTGCTCATTAATACATCCTACGTAGGCTTCCTTCTTTCTTCTCTCTTAGTCCTCTACTCCCTTCATGGTAGGTGCTTCCTCCTGAGTTATCTCAGGGTCTGCTTCTGGAGGAAGCCCGTCTAAGATGCCTGCCAAAATTTTCCAGGTGGCAGTTATAGAATGTTCAAAATAAAAACTATCACAAATGAAGCTCATGTTGCACTGGAGGGTTTTTATGGGCAAGCCTCATTAGATTCAGTGGGAAGCGGTCATGATATGCTCTGCTCTCCAACATTCCTCTACTACCTACTTTTGAGATTATTCATTAAAAGTTTCTGTTGTCCTAAGAATGCTGCTCCCCTTTTAAAAGTTCTAGAGCAGTGCTGTCAAATGGGAATGTTCTTTCTCTGTCCAATATGGTAGCCGCTAGCCACATGTGGCTATTGAGCTTTTGAAATATGACTAGCGCACTGAGGAACTTGATTTAAATTGGCACATGTTGCATGTGGCTACTGTATTGGATTGCACAGTTCTAGAGTTCTATGAGTATAAAAATATCTTTTATTAAAGTTTACTCCTTGTTGTCTTTCAGTCTCTCTTTTTCCCTTGTACCATTCTTTTTTCCTTCTTAAGTTGGCCTTATCCCAGATGGGGAGTGTCGATCTGATCAGTTTCAGCTGCATTCAGAATGTGAAGCCACTGACTGCATAGGACTGGGGGATGGAGTTAAGAGCAGTCACTTCAGAAAGCTGGCTGGCTTTACTAAATAATTTGATATGAGATTATAATTATTTACAGATTACATAATACTTTATTTGTGCTTATGTTGGATTACTTACCAGTGCAACAAGTCCACAAAATATGTACGGTGATACTTTGCTTATCTTATGATTAGTGTTTGAGGAAGTTTCAAAGACTAATTCTCTTATATTTAACTGAAATTTTTCAATAAGCCAGTGGTTGCCCTGTCTGATAACTGAAGATAAATATCAGATGTGATAGTAGCGATAATGAGAATTCCCTTCCATGGCCTCCAAGGCCCTAGGCTATTTCCACCTCTCTTTGCCCTTCAGCCTTCCTTCTTTCTCACACATGCCAAGATCACTTCTGATTTGGGGGCTTTGCACTTGTTCCTTCTGCCTGAAAGGCTCTTCTGAGGTCTTTGTGTTGATGGCACCTTATCATTTGGCCACAGCTCAAACGTCCCCTCCTCAGAGAGGCAGCCTTCCTGACCACCCAGTTACATTGCCTTTCCAGATTTTCTTCAAAGCACTGATAAAGTATCTATCATACACTTAATTCAAGTGGAGGAAAAGCTGACAATGAGGAAAGAAATGAAAAAAAGGATTTTTTGATAGTAATGAGGATTGTGAAAAAAATCTTCCAGACAATGTAAGAGATCACGTACTCACTGTGTCTCTGGAGCCAAAATGAGTGCGTGCTTCCATTAGGGCTCTGTTGTAAATATTTGTTGAATGAACAAAACTGGCTTTTAAGCCAAAGATCCAAAAGTTTAACCACAAAGAGGAAATAATATCTAATAAGTGTACTTTAGTCAACTCTTTCTGTGTTGGTAAATTACTTGGAAAATTTAAATTTATCAAATTATTTGTAGAAAATTTATATTATAATTTTAACATCATCTATAACCACATTATTTTATTCATTGTAAATATTCTGGTGTATATTATAACTTTGGCATTGCTTATATTTCAAAAACAAAACAAAGAAAGACATTTTGTTTTTTTTCCCCTAAGTAATAGGAAAAAATAAGTAGCTCCTGATATTGAAGAAGGCATACTATAAATTGTATAACCACATCTTTAAAACCATAGGCAAAGCAGTATAACCAGTTCTTCTATTAATCTCCTGTACCCCTACTTTTCAAGTTTTGAAGACTAAGTAATATTAATATTTAGTCTAAGTTTATATTCTTTCAATTATCCTATTGTTAATCAGATGTATATTGAGGCCTATTATTTTTATTAGCTAACAATATTGCTGATTTTCTCTCATGTTTGTCAAACCTATCTATAAACATTGCATTTTGAATAGAATGCTTTTTACCTAAGGTAACTGTTAAGGAGTACAGCTGAGTCTCTTGGTTCTAGTACTTGAAACAGATGGTCTTGGGAGGAGGAGAGACAGATGCTTTAGACCTGTATCTGCGTTGATGATGTGGTATGGTGGATCTTTTATTAGTGAGATATGTTTTTTTGGTTGTTGGTTTTGTAGGTTTTTAAAAAACATTGAATTAGATTCCAGTGACCTTAAATCAGATGACTCTGAGAGAATTAGATCTCTAGGCTCGTATTGTCATATTATAATGTTACATAAGTATAGCTTATATTTATTTGATATATTTTAAAATTATATTTTAAAAATCCCTAATGAAGATCTAATATCTATATGATATTAAAATGGACAACTCTAGGTGAAATAGAGGAACTAGATATTTTAGGCCCATCTTAATTTGTTACTAATATGTAACTACAATCTGTATTTTATGTGTGATTTTAATGAAACTGTCTTCTTTTTTAGGTTTTGAAAGCATTGAATTGACTCCACTTGCTGCAATATGTGTGAAAATATATTCTGGAGGAAAAGAATTAAAAGTGGATGGCTCTATTCAAGTTTCTCTCCCGCTTCTACATACAGATGATGTAAGGGCAGGGGATCACATCCCTGCCTGGACATTTGATATGAACACAGGTATGTGAGCTAGGAGAAAATATTCTGAATATTTGAATGTTTTATCTTAGAAATATGTTTCTATGTTATTTTTATTTAAAAAAAATTCAGCTTTATTAAGGTATAATTGATGAATAAAACGTCTATATTTTTAATATGTGATAATATTAAAATTTAACTTAATATCTTTATTATTTAAAACATATTAAACTATATCATTTATATTTGAATGTTTTACCTTTAGTAGAGCGCTAAATTAGTAATGTTAGAATTTTAACAACCAAAATTGGTCCCACTTTGATTAATATATTACAACTGTGGGGAAAATGATGCCAATATATTCTATTTAAAAATAGCATTATTTACTCACATTCCCATGCCTTTTTTATATCCCCTAACATTTTGAGCAGAAATAAAGTTTATTTTTTAAGTTATTTCTACTTTTATGGGTTGTTTTTGTTTTGATAGGCAATATGAACTTATATCTAAAAGCTTGGTTAAAGCATTTGAGAAATGTATGCTAATTTCATGAAAATAAATAATATTGTGTTATTAAGAGATTGAGAGTGATTATTTTCCAAAAAAAAACCTTAGGTACCAATTTTGTTCCCTGAGTTTAGCCTCCTGAATAGCAGCTGGAAGCACTTTTTCCTCCTTTGTTTCCCCTCGTTTTGTTTCTGTGTTTCCATGTAAATAAGGTAGGAAAGTTACAAAAAAACAAAGAAAAGGATGTGATCAGCTCACACCTGAAAAGCCCAGGGCTAGAACTATCTTGGTGAGTCATGACACAGAGCCAGGACCATTTCATGGGACTTTATCTCTCTTCTCCTCTCTCATCTCTTTACTCTATGTTAACACCTTTCTGGGGTAGGATTTCTCTTCAGGGTGGCAAGAAGGCTGTAGATGCTCTAACTTTATACCTACCCAGGTTGAAGTCCAATGGAAAGAGAGATTGTTTTCCTAGTAGCTATTGCACAAGCCCTTGGATTCACTGCAGTTGTAGTATGGAGTTTGCGTGCCCCATCTTGGAACCCATCTTTGTGGCCTACAAGCAGAATGCACAGATTTATTTAGGCATAAGTCACATGTTGGGGCTGGGTATGGAGCCCCAAACTAATCGTGTGGACTGAGAATAGGGAGCAGTCGATTCTCAAAGGAAATTTGGAAAGAGATTTCACTGTAACTAGAAGGGTAGATAGGCAAAAAAAAAAAAACAAATCAAATGTTCACTATAGAAGGTAAGCAATAGTATATCCATGTTTTTAAGGAAGAGTGGAAACTATATCAATAACAATGGTAATTGTAAGGGAAAAACTCTTCTCTCAACGCTCTATTCTAGCTCATTACTTCACTTCTGGTCACCAAATTTGGGGGTGTTTTCCTGCACCAAGCAGTTCTCCAACACCAGCTGGGTGTCCTAAAATTCCATTCAATTCAGACACTATCTACCACGAGTTAGCATCAGATCCCACAGGTTAAGGACTCAGTCCCATAAGACACCCCCCAGAGGCAAATTGCAAGTCTGATTTGTCATCTGTGCTTCTGACTGACTGGCTATAAATTGGAGGTTTATGACCCACCTCCTCAAGTTTGATAATTTGCAAAAACAGTTTACTTACTAGATTACCAGTTTATTATAAAAGGGTACCACTTGGTAATGGCCAGATGGAAAACATGCATAGGGCAAGGTTTGGGGGAAGGGGCACAGAGCTTCCAGGCTCTCTCCTCTGGGTGCTTCAGCCTCCCGGCACCTCCGCTGTTCACCAGCTCTGCTCTCTCAACCCTGTAGTTCAGGGATTTTTATGGCGGCTTCATTCTGTAGGCGTGATTGATTAAATCATTGACCATTGGTGATTGAACTCAATCTCCAGCCCCTCTCCCCTCTCTGGAGGTGTGTATGGGGTGGGGCTGAAAGCTCCAACCTCCCAATCACGTGGTTGGTTCCCCCGGCAACCAGTCCCTATCCATAGGGACTTTCCAAAAATCACCTCGTGATTAACATAAACTCAGGTGTGGTTGAAAGCACAACAAAAGACACTCTTTCCACCTGTATGGATCTTATCATGTAGGAATTCCAAGGGTTTTAGGAGCCAGGACTGGGGACGAAGACCAAATATGCATTTCTTATTATGAATCATAATATCACAGTAGCATACTATTGTAAATCATTGGATTAAGAGCCTAAAACTTGGTTTCTAGTCCATTTGCCAGGATTGTGATTTTGAACAAATCACTTAACTTATTCGGGCCTCAATATCCTAATTTGTTGAATGAGAGACTTGTTTTAAAACTCTTTAAAGAAGAATATCTGCTTTGTTTGAGTCCTGATTTCTGATTGTTCCTCTTGACAAAGGCCTTTGTCTCTAATGTATCTTCCAGTGACAAAGTTTTTATATTGATTTATCACATGTGTAATGCTTAATTTTAATGTGACTGTTTAAGAAGCATAGGTTGACTCATTCTCATCATTTCAAGTTTGTCTACCTTATTAAAACACTGTTTTACATGTTGTAGATAACGTCATTACAGTGAGTCAATAAACCAAATACAAATACACACCAAACTTGTAAATAGCTTTGTTATGCCGAACTTTAGAAAAGGTGTGGGTTTTACTGAATTCTTTTTCCTGTGGATGGCGTTTTATTGCATCAGAAAATATTTTTAAAATTTTTAAAAATTTAGTTCCAAAAGAGCTAGGCCAATGGTGCTAGAACAAAAGAGTATTTAATTAAAAAAATTAATAAGGCCATGAAACATACCCTATAAGTGTTTAATCAGAATCCCAGAACAGATGACAAGTAACCACCTATTAATAAATTTGGGTTTCACTATGCACGTCCTTAAGACCTGTCTCAATATATGCAATTTAAACGTTATTTGGAGA
Organism: Ceratotherium simum simum; assembly: GCF_057802395.1. Classification (NCBI taxonomy): domain Eukaryota; kingdom Metazoa; phylum Chordata; class Mammalia; order Perissodactyla; family Rhinocerotidae; genus Ceratotherium; species Ceratotherium simum. The sequence continues at coordinate 64,529,704 of NC_141908.1, forward strand.
GTCATGATTTCCCTAAATATGCCTATATCCTCATTTGTAATGGTTTTATTTCCTTTAGTCATAACAAATCATTCAAATTATTCTATTTTATATATTATTATAATATGTACTATATTATTCTATAATATATATATTAGCCAATGATAATATATTGCCACAGTTTTCATAATCTTTGAAAAAGTCCTGCAAAGTATTCTATACATGACTTTAGCAAACTCCTGTCAGCATTAAAGATATATGAACTAACTGATTGGTATTTTTTACTTGACTTCCTTTTTAGGTGCTTGGGTAAATCATGGCCAGGGAATAGTCAAGGATTATAACAATCATTTAATTTGGACATATGACGCACCGCATTTGGGCTACTGGATAGCAGCTCCACTTCCAGGAACTAGAGGTATTGTAAAATGATACAAAGTAATTAAAAAAAAATCCAAATAGTCATACTGGAATTGATATCAGCACATCTTGATTTTATTCTTAGCATTGCCATTACCTACTGTAGGACACTGGAAAAAGCTTCTAGTCTCTTGATCCCAGCTTAATCTTTTCTTAAACATATGAAAAAAATAAAGTGCCGTGAACTCTAAGGTCTTTTATAGCTATAGTGTCTGATGAATCTGTGAAGTATGAAATTTGTTCAAATCAAGTATTTTCTTTTCTTTGTTTACTTTTCATGAATAAATTCTACCCAAATCAGTTAGAGCTTTTGGTTGAAAACAACAGGAACAGATTTTGGATAATTAAAAAAAAATGTATTAGGGGGCCGGCCCAGTGGCTCAAGCGGTTAAGTGCGTGCGCTCCACTGCAGCGGCCCGGGGTTTGCTGGTTCAGATCCCTGGCGCGCACGACGCACTGCTTGTCAAGCCATGCTGTGGCGGCATCCCATATAAAGTAGAGGAAGATGGGCATGAACGTTAGCCCAGGGCCAGTCTTCCTCAGCCAAAAAAAGAGGAGGATTGGCAGATGTTAGCTCAGGGCCGATCTTCCTCACACACACACAAAAAAGTGTATTATGATATATGGAGTTCGCAGGATCCCAGGGAAGAGTGAAGAACCAGATTCTAAAAGGCAGGAATACCAGAGGGCCCAGTTAGTAGGCCTACTTGACTGTCTGTGCAAGATTGCTGCTAAGTGGTAGCTGACTCCGACCCTCTGCAGTCTTTTCCTCACACTGGTCCTGATCATTCTAGGGATGAAGAATCTGGTTGGCCCAGACTTTGGACATGAGCACACTTGTTGGTGGGGGTGGGGGTGGGAATGAAGAAGGGCTATTGAATAATAGTGTCCCCAGACTGTTTCCAAATAAGACAAGGATACCCCAAATGAAGATTGGCCTGACATATGAACAGAAGGGGGACAAAAACCGAGATTTGTCCACCAAGAATGATCTATTCATATTCTGGGAAAAATGAGTATTTCACTTTTTCTTGATTTAACATGGTATCAAATTATCTATATAATTTGTACCTAAGGAAATCCTGCATTCATCTTGAATTGTGTAAATCTCTCAAAATTCTCAAACATTGCATTTTTTATCCATTAAATCTTCTTAAAAAAAGGAAAATCTTCTAACTTACTGTAGTGTAGACTGGTTGCACCATGGGCCTGCTGCCACTTTCTGGGGCTTTCCGGTGTCCGATGGTGTAGATTGAGTTGCTTCTTGGCTTTTCCTGCTGCCAGCTTTGCTGAGTCAGCTTTCCCGCCTTCAGCATGTTGTTGCTCTTTCTCTCATCTCATTCTCTTTTAATCCCTAGGTTTGTACATTCACAAAAACAAAACAAAGCTAAACTTGGAGCATCATTTTAGTGAAGTTTTGAGAGAGTGTGAAAGTTGAATGCATGGGTCATTCCTTCATCTTTAATCATGTGTCGGAGATCATTCTTTTGGTTGATCCGGTGTCTTGGCTCCCAGCTGAGAGACAGCTGTGACCTGGCCATTTCATGCCGGTCAGGAGTAGTCCCAGTGCACACCCTGATCAAGGATGTGGGTGCCATTTTACATATTTCTTTCTCTTCTACAGTATTCTATCATGGCGATCTATTAATAATTTGAAGGTTCTCAGAGTTTCTGAAAAAGTTCTTTGTTTAATAGTTTGATTTATATTTTCATTTTACGTTGACAACTTTTGAATTTTAAACCATGCAAGGTAACAAGACTTTTTTCCAATGAAGCCAAAATTTAGTATTCCAATAGAAGAAATATGAGCCATTAACCATTATGATCAAGAGGGATGTTCTCTCTGTTTCTGTTTGAACTTAGTGCTTACGAGATTATTTATTCAGAAACCAGAGGGTGGTTACTTTTGTTCTTCATGATTCAAAATATCATGCAGGCTTGCCAGCTGTCTGACCTTCTCCCATTCTAGGTTTGCAACTATAATGAAATATTGATAAAAAAGAACAAGTAATATTTAACTTAATACTTCAACTCAACTAAATCCAAGTTATTTCATTTCTAATAAAAATAACCTAACGAGCAATTGAGTTCTAGAGAGAAGTGTACTTTCCACCAAAAATTATATGTGAAACAACCAGTTTACATAAGATGACTATGAATTATGAAAACTGATATAATTTTCTAAAATAGGTGGAAGTTTTGTTTTAGCCTATATGTTGGAAAAGATTCTGTGTGAATCAGAGAACTTAAAATAGAAGTGTGGAATTCCTTATTTAGTTTGAATTAGATACCTTCTAGTGATGCTTCTGAAAAATTTGTTCTGCAAGCATATCACAGTCAAAGGAACGCTGCACTATAAATATGGGTATCTTGACTGTAGCTCTGGCTTTGCCAATAACTAACTGGATGAGGTTGAAATAGGTACTTACCCATCTGAGTACTAGTTTTCTTGTTTCTAAATAGCGGGAGTTGGATATGATGATCCCTAATGTCCCTAAACATTTTAGGATGTGAGTGTTACTGTAAAATCAAAGTTGGTCCTGTGATGAGCTAGTTAGTGTCTGGTGCTACTTTAGTTATAATTTGGTTGATAATATCCTAAAGCTATTTTTTAAAATAAATCTTAAATAGAATTCTAAAATTGCTTGAAAAAAATATTAAGTGCAAGAGATTAAAATCAAATAGTTTTTCATAGATTGCTGTAGGCAAGTGGCAGCTGAGTAGAGCTTAATAAACAAATGCTTATTAATATATTTTTAAATATGCATTTTCAAATATATTTGAATTAAAATATATTGTAATTTCTACCTTTCTAACCCCTTTTAGGCATGTACACAAACACACGCACACAAACACACATGCAGATGCATACTTGCTTGCTATTGTCATACATATAATATTTGGGACAGACCCAACAGTATCAGCCTCATACTTCCAAAAGTGAGTTGTGTGGGAATCCTGTGGAGTGAAAATTGTTCGCATTACTCTATTGTGGACACGTGTATTCTTATACTCTCAGGAGCAGAAGTTGAATTTCACCCAGTTATAATCAAACTTTTCTCTGTTGCAGGTCTGTATCCTGAATAAGAATCTGCAGATAGAATTGTTACTCTTATTTCTTTTTTGTTTGAAGAAATTTCTTATCGTGCAGTGCTGTAATTGGTTTAGATATGATAAACACTTTATTATTTGTTACCGTATAGGAAAGTGTGGCCAGTACTGGAGTGCCTATTCTTTTTTTTTTATTTTTATTTTTTTATTTTTTTAGCTTATTTGTTTATTGCAGTAACATTGGTTTATAACATTGCAAAAATTTCAGGTATACATCATTGTACTTCTATTTCTGCATGGACTACATCATGTTCACCACCAAAATACTAATTACAACCCATCACCACACACATGCACCGAATTACCCCTTTCACCCTCCTCCCTCCCCCCTTCCCCTCTGGTAACCACCAATCCAATCTCTGTCCCTATGTGTTTGTTTATTGTTGTTATTATCTACTACTTAATGAAGGAAATCATACGGTATTTGGCCTTCTCCCTCTGACTTATTTCACTTTGCATTATACCCTCAATGTCCATCCATGTTGTCACAAATGGCTGGATTTCGTCGTTTCTTATGGCTGAGTAGTATTCCATTGTGTATATATACCACAGCTTCTTTATCCATTCGTCCCTTGATGGGCACTTAGGTTGCTTCCAAGTCTTGGCTATTGTGAATAAGACTGCAATGAACACAGGGGTGCATGTACCTTTGCAAATTGGTGTTTTCAAGTTCTTTGGATAAATACCCAACAGTGGAATAGCTGGATCATATGGTAGTTCTATCGTTGATTTTTTGAGGAATCTCCATACTGTTTTCCATAGTGGCTGCACCAGTTTGCACTCCCACCAGCAGTGTATGAGAGTTCCCTTCTCTCCACATCCTCTCCAACACATGTTGTTTCCTGTCTTGTTAATTATAGCCATTCTGACGGGCGTGAGGTGATATCTCATTGTAGTTTTGATTTGCATTTCCCTGATAGTTAGTGATTTTGAACATCTTTTCATGTGTCTGTTGGCCATCTGTATATCTTCTTTGGAGAAATGTCTGTTCAGGTCTTTTGCCCATTTTTAATTGGGTTGGTAGTTTTTGTTGTTGAGATGCATGAGTTCTTTATATATTTTGGAGATTAAGCCCTTATCAGATGTATGGTTTGCAAATATCTTCTCCCAATTGTTAGGTTGTCTTTTCGTTTTGTTGATGGTTTCCTTTGCTGTGCAGAAGCTTTTTAGTTTGATGTAGTCCCATTTGTTTATTTTTCTATTGTTTCTCTTGCCCGGTCAGATGTGGTGTTTGAAAAGATGTTGCTAAGACCGATGTCGAAGAGCGTACTGCCTATGTTTTCTTCTAGAACTTTCACAGTTTCAGGTCTTACATTCAAGTCTTTAATCCATTTGGAGTTAATTTTTGTGTATGGTGTAAGGTAAGGATCTACTTTCATTTTTGCATATGACTATCCAGTTTTCCCAACACCATTTGTTGAAGAGACTTTCTTTTCCCCATTGTATGTTCTTGGCTCCTTTGTCAAAGATTAGCTGTCCATAGATGTGTGGGTTTATTTCTGGGCTTTCGATTCTATTCCATTGATCTGTGTGTCTGTTTTTGTGCCAGTACCATGCTGTTTTGGTTACTATAGCTTTGTAGTATATTTTGAAATCAGGGAGTGTGATACCTCCAGCTTTGTTCTTTTTTTCTCAGGATTCCTTTAGCTATTCGGGGTCTTTTGTTGTTCCATATGAATTTTAGGATTCTTTGTTCTATTTCTGTGAAAAATGTTGTTGGAACTTTGATAGGGATTGCATTGAATCTATAGATGGCTTTAGGAAGTATGGACATCTTAACTATGTTAATTCTTCCAATCCAAGAGCACGGAATATCTTTCCATTTCTTTGTGTCTTCTTCAATTTCTTTCAGAAATGTTTTATAGTTTTCGTGTACAGATCTTTCACCTCTTTGGTTAAGTTTATTCCTAGGTATTTTATTCTTTTTGTTGCAATTGTAAATGGGATGGTATTCTTAATTTCTCTTTCTGCTACTTCGTTGTTAGTGTACAGAAATGCAACTGATTTTTGTATGTTGATTTTGTATCCTGCAACTTTACCATATTCGTTTATTACTTCTAAAAGTTTTCTGGTGGATTCTTTAGGGTTTTCTATATATAAAATCATGTCATCTGCAAATAGTGACAGTTTCACTTCTTCCTTTCCAGTTTGGATCCCTTTTATTTCTTTCTCTTGCCTGACTGCTCTGGCTAGGACTTCCAATACTATGTTAAATAGGAGTGGTGACAGTGGGCATCCTTGTCTGGTTCCTGTTCTTAGAGGGATAGCTTTCAGTTTTTCACCATTGAGGATGATATTAGCTGTGGGTTTCTCATATATGGTCTTTATTATGTTGAGGTACTTTCCTTCTATACCCATTTTATTCAGAGTTTTTATCATAAATGGATGCTGTATCTTGTCAAATGCTTTCTCTGCATCTATTGAGATGATCATGTGATTTTTGTTCTTCTTTTTATTAATGTGGTGTATTACGTTGATTGATTTGCGAATGTTAAACCATCCCTGCATCCCTGGAATAAATCCCACTTGATCATGGTGGATAAGCTTTTTACGGATTGTTGTATGCGATTTGCTAGTATTTTGTTGAGGATTTTCGCATCGATGTTCATCAGTGATATTGGCCTGTAATTTTCTTTTTTTGTGTTGTCCTTGTCTGGTTTTGGTATCAGGGTAATGTCAGCTTCGTAGAATGAGTTAGGGAGCTTCCCCCCCTCCTCAATTTTTTGGAAGAGTTTGAGAAGGATAGGTATTAAGTCTTCTTTGAATGTTTGGTAGAATTCACCAGGGAAGCCGTCTGGTCCTGGACTTTTATTTTTGGGGAGGTTTTTGATTACTGTTTCGATCTCCTTACTGGTGATTGGTCTATTCAAATTCTCCACTTCTTCTTGATCCAGTTTTGGAAGGTTGTATGATTCTAAGAATTTATCCATTTCTTCCAGATTGTCGAATTGGTTGGCATATAGTTTTTCATAGTATTCTCTTATAATCTTTTGTATTTCTGAGGTGTCTGTTGTAACCTCTCCTCTTTCATTTCTGATTTTACTTATTTGTGCCTTCTCTTTTTTTCTTGGTGAGTCTAGCTAAAGGTTTGTCTATTTTGTTGATCTTTTCAAAGAGCCAGCTCTTGGTTTTATTAATTTTTCTATTGTTTTTGGTCTCTATTTCATTAATTTCTGCTCTGATTTTTATTATTTCCCTTCTTCTACTGATTTTGGGCTTTGTTTGTTCTTCTTTTTCCAGTTCCTTTAGGTGCATTTTTAGATTGTTTATTTGAGATTTTTCTTGTTTGTTGAGATAGGCCTGTATCGCTATAAACTTCCCTCTTAGAACCGCTTTTGCTGTATCCCATAAATTCTGGCATGTCGTATTTTCATTTTCATTTGTCTCCAGGTATTTTTTGATTTCTTCTTTGATTTCTTCGTTAACCCAGTCGTTGTTCAGTAGCATTTTGTTTACTCTCCATGTATTTGTGGCTTTTCTGATTTTCTTCCTATAGTTGATTTCTAGTTTCATACCGTTGTGGTCAGAAAAGATGCTTGGTATTATTTCAATCTTCTTAAATTTATGGAGACTTGTTTTGTGGCCTAATATGTGATCAATCTTGGAGAATGTTCCATGTGCATTTGAAAAGAACGTGTATTCTTCGGTTTATGGATGGAATGCTCTGTATATATCTACTAGGTCCATCTGTTCTAAGGTGTCGTTTAAGGCCAATGTTTCCTTATTGATCTTCTGTTTGGATGATCTATCTGTTGGTGTAAGTGGAGTGTTAAAGTCCCCTACTATTATTGTGTTACTGTATATTTCTGTTTTTATGTCTGTTAATAATTGCTTTATATATTTAGGTGCACCTACATTGGGTGCGTAGATATTTACAAGTGTTATATCCTCTTGTTGGATTGTTCCCTTGATCATTATGTAATGCCCTTCTTTGTCTCTTTTTACAGTTTTTGTTTTAAAGTCTATTTTGTCTGATATGAGTACTGGTACCCCAGCTTTCTTTTCATTGCCATTTGCGTGGAGTATCTTTTTCCATCCCTTCACTTTCAGTTTGTGAGTGTCTTTATGTCTGAAGTGTGTCTCTTGTATGCAGCATATATATGGGTCTTGTTTTTATCCAGTCAGCCACCCTATGCCTTTTAATTGGGGCATTTAGTCCATTGACGTTTAAAGTAGCTATTGATAAGTATGTACTTACTGCCATTTTTATCTTTTTTTTTTTTTTTTCCTCAGTGTTTAAGTAGTCCTTCTCTGTTCCTTACTTCTTCTATACAGAATTGATGGTCACTTTAGTTTGACCTCTGTCTGAAAGCTGTACTCTTTAACTACCCTCCTCCCTCCTTTTATGTTTTTTATATCATATCTACTCTCTTTTTTGTGCATTTCTTCCCATTGCGTTCTAATCGTGGAAATAGATATTTTTTCCTATTTGTGGTCTTCTCTTTTCCCCTTAAATCAGTCCCTTTAACATTTCTTGTAACACTGGTTTCTTGGTGACAAACTCCTTTAATTTTTGCTTATCTGGGAAAATTTTGCTCTCTCCTTCTATTTTGACCGATAACCTTGCTGGGTAGAGTATTCTTGGCTGTAAGTTTTTTCCTTTTAGCACTTTAAATATATCGTGCCATTCTCTTCTAGCCTGTAAGGTTTCTGCTGAGAAGTCAGCTGATAGCCTTATGGGATTTCCTTTGTATGTAACTTGACATTCTCTTGCGGCTTTTAGGATTCTCTCTTTATCTTTAATTCTGGACATTTTGATTATGATGTGTCTTGGTGTGGGCCTCTTTGGGTTTATCTTGTTTGGGGCTCTCTGTGCCTCCTGTACCTGGATGTCTGTTTCCTTCCTTAGGTGAGGGAAGTTTTCATCTATTATTTCTTGAAATAGATTCTCTGCCCCCTTGTCTCGCTCTTCTCCTTCCGGGACACCTATAACACGGATGTTAGTGCGCTTGATGTTTTCCCAGAGGTCCCTTAGACTGTCCTCACTCTTTTTAATTCTTTTCTCTTTTACCTGTTCACCTTGGGTAATTTCTTCTAGTCTTTCTTCCAGCTCACTGATCCGTTCTTCTGTATCCTCTACTCTGCTTTTGAGTCCCTCTAATGAGTTTTTCATTTCCAGTATTGTATTCTTCATTTCTGATTGGTTCTTTTTTATATCTTCCATTTCTTTGTTGACATTCTCACTGAGTTCATCTATTCTTCTCCCCAGATCAGTGAGCATCCTTAACACTCTTAGTTTGAACTCTCTGTCAGGTAGGTTGCTCATTTCTGTTTCACTTAGTTCCTTTTCTGGGGTTTTGTCCTGTTCCCTTACTTGGAATGTATTCTTTTGCCTCCTCATTTTGCCTCTTTCCCTGTGCTTGTGTCTCACGTATTAGGTAGGTCAGCTACGTCTCCTGCTCTTGGATAGGTGACCTTATGTAAGTGATGCCTTAGGAGGCTTCCAGTGTGCTTCCCTCAGTTCTCAATGTTCCAGGGTGGCCCCTATGTGGGCTACGTGTGTCCTTCTATTGTGGCCTGTTAGCTCTCCCTATAGGCGCCCAGGAGGCTGAGTTATGCTCCTGGCCAGCTGTTGTAATGCTCAGCTGCTTGTAGTTGTTGTGGGCCCTTCAGTCTCTTTATCAGGTGTGGGGAGCCCCAGCACAGTTGGCTGTAAGTTCTAATACCACATTTGTGTTGCAGTATTTCTTTTAAGTGAGTAGGCCCCCAGTGTGGCAGGTTGTTAGGCTCAGGGCCTTACAATTGCTGTAAACCTCTAGCCTATTAGGTCTCTTGTCAGCTCTCTGAGGATTGCAGCTGGGTGGGGCTGGCCTCAGGCACAGGAGCACCCAATTGTTTCAGGCTTTGGAAGGTGGGGCAAACCTCCTATGTGGGTCTTTGAGAAGCACAAGTCTTCTGCAGCTGACAAGCCCTGCCGCCCAGAGGTCCACACACACAGTCAACACAGTCCTGCCCCGTGTGAGCGCCCCGACCTCCCCAAGCGGACCCAGTCTCTCCACGGCAGGAACCCCACACACTCCGCCACCACCCCACACTCTCCACCCGCTCCTTGTGCACACCCTGCCCGGCTCAAGTCAGCTCAGTTGCCAGGCTGCAGAAAATCCAGTCACCAATCTATGCAGGCCCACACGTTGCCTGAGGGCTTGTTGTTAGGTGGGGCCAGTCTCTAGGGTGGGCTGCCTGCCCTGGCTGAGCTGGATTAAATCGGTGCTCTAGCGGGTGGAGCAGACCCTGGGCTAGCAGGTCTCAGGGAAAACTCCAATGGCGTCTGTGTCAGCACGCTCACACCGGGCCACAACAATGGCCGCCGCCAATGTCCCAGTCCCTGGAGAGGTCTCACCCCTCACCGAGATGCACTCAGGGCCTATTAGGTGAGTCTCTTGTCACTAAAGCAGTGTGCACCTTTCTTTCTGGTGATTTTAGGATGCTTTCTGGAACGGGTGAGTTTGTGCGCGGGCCCTTTAAGAGCCAGTTTTAGTTTCTTTGTGAACCGGGTTTTCTGGGGGTGCTCCCCAATGCTTTAGTAGCAGGCACAGTCAGATATTATGCCGCTGGTGTCGATTGTGCTGGGTCCACAAAATGCCCACAGCGGGGGCGCTCCCCGGCTCAGGGTCCCGCGTCTCCAGGGAGGCTGCGTACCTGTGAGCTGCTCCCGGCGGCCGTGAAGCTGGCGGCTTGTGAAGGCGGCGTTTTCCCTCTCCAGAAGGGGGTCTCTGCCTCTTCTACCCCAGTTAGGATTGTCCGTTGTTGCAGGAGTTCCTCTTATCCAGTTTTCAGTTCTGTCTCAGGGGTAATTTTTCCACGAGTAGTTGTAAATTGGCTGTGTCCACGGGAGGAGGTGAGTTCAGAGTCTGCCTACGCCGCCATCTTGACTCCGCCTCCTTTTTTTTTTTAAATTCATTTTTTAAAGGACTGCCTGTTCTTATATAACCTTGAAGTTTGCTTTAACAACAATAACAGTGTAGCATAGCTAACACTCACTGAGTGCTTGTCATGTGCTAATAAGCACTGTTCTGGGTTTTTATAAGTGTTAACTCACTTAATCCTCATAACAACCCACATGGGGGAGGCATGACAGATATGAACCGAGGCACAAGGAAGTGAAACTTGCTCGAGACCATATAGAAATAAATGGGGAGGCCAGGATTCTAGTTCAGGCCTTCTGGCTCCGAAGTCTGTATGCATAACCGCAATGCTGCTTCTCCAAATCCTTTGATATTACTATTATTATTACTTTTATCAATTCAGAGGATGCAGATGTTAAAGGATCTAAAGGCCTCGTGAGCCTCAGTGTTTTCCAGTGTCCTTGGTTGAACGCCTCATTCTGGACATTCTCTCCTGGTAGAGATGACCAAAAAACCAGTTGTCTCACCACTCTTATCGCCTTATCACCCTGAGTACATATTAGAATCTAGTTGATACTGATCAGTAGACTTGTTATATACATTTTTGGACAAAATGAAGTCTTAGTGATATTGAAATAGGTTACTTCTAGGTTAGTTGCATTTATTTTTACACAGAATCTTAATAGCTTACACTGATCATCCCAGTGTGTTAGTCCACTTTTACTGTGGTTAAGGTGATTACAACAGCGTTGTATATATGTGGTCTCATAAAGGAGGAGAGTGGGTCAGCTGTGCCTCTACAGGGCTTAGCTTACTGGGATCCTGGCGCCTTCTTATTCTGGAGCCCAGGGTGAAAGAGTTGCAACTTTTAATCCTTTGAGTACTGGAATTGTTGGATTCTCTCTAGTGTGTTCATCCCTCCTTACTTTGGCAAATTATTTTTTTGAATTTATCTTTAAAATTTCTTTTTAAATCAAATGCAGCTAATAACAATCAACACTCACTACCATCATTCTATCTCAGAATCTTTTTGCACAAAGCTCAAATTAATTAGAAATATTTTCTCCCAGTTTATTCCACCAAATATTTTTCTATCAACTAAGTAGGGTCACCATTTTACTGCCTCCTGAATCAGTTTCCTCACTGCTCACTGCCTGGCCTGGAAGCCAGTGTCATGTATTTTAGTTTTTTGTTATAGCAGCATTTCAGCATCTAGGTACCAATTTCTGTAACAGCCGTTGCTGCAGTAACAAACAAACCTGCTCTCTCAGTGGCTAGCAATAGAAAACGTTTATTTGTTGCTTACATTTCATGACTGTTGGGCTTGGCTTGGTTCAGTTCAACATTTTTGTCATTCCGGAACCTAGGCTGAAGGAATATCAACTCTCTAGGAAATACTATTCGCATATTAGAGGGCCTTAGCAAGAGGGGTGGGCCGTAGCATGCAACCTCATTTAAGGTGCTCACATTTCATTGGGCAGAGCAAGTCAGTCGATTAAACCCAAGGGGTGGGGAAAGTATATTCCACCCACAGGGAAGGCTTCCATGGGAGAGGAGCAACCAGAAGTGTGTACGCATATTTAATCTGCCTCATCTAGGATAGGACATAGTTAAAAATTTGATCTAAAATAATATGTTTTCTCTTTGTTTATATCGAACCATTTAGGTTCGGGTATAAATGGAGATTCAAAGGACATAACTGCCTACCACACAGTGTTTCTTACAGCCATATTAGGAGGAACAGTAGTCATTGTCATTGGATTTTTTGCTGTACTTCTTTGTTATTGCAGGTAAGAACAATATTAATCAATGTGTATAAACACAGAAAACTCAAATTATGGTATCATCAGTATGTTCTGTGTATTACAGAGTTTATTTGTAGAAATCAATTGTTTGATCTTTAAAACATGGAGATTAAAGTAAAAATGGATATAGTCTAACAGTAGCATTACATATATTATGTACATATCATGGGATGATTTTTTAAAATGAACCTTCTAGATCATACGTTTTAAACATTTTTTGCCTTCTCTTCTACTCTAGGGATAAATGTGGTACTCCACAGAAAAGAGAGAGAAATATCACTAAACTTGAGGTCCTCAAGAGAGACCAGACAACTTCAACAACACACATAAATCACATTAGTTCAGTCAAAGTTGCATTAAAAGCTGAAGACAAGTCACAGTTATTCAATGCCAAAAACTCCTCATACAGCCCTCAGAAAAAGGAACCATCAAAGGCAGAAGCAGAAGAAAGAGTTTCCATGGTAAAAACTCGGGACAATTTTAAAATCTACAATGAAGATGTTTCATTTCTGTCAGTCAATCAAAATAATTACTCAAGAAACCCAGCACAGTCTTTGGAGCCCAATGTAGGGTCCAGACAACCTAAACATATTAACAACAATCTATCTTCATCTCTAGGTGATGCTCAAGAGGAAAAGAGGTATCTCACAGGTAGTGAAGAGGTGTATGGGCGTTCCCACATTCCTGAACAGCTTATGCATATCTACAGCCAGCCCATTGCTATCCTTCAAACATCTGACCTTTTCTCCACCCCAGAGCAGTTGCATACTGCTAAGTCAGCTACTTTGCCAAGAAAGGGACAGTTAGTCTATGGCCAATTGATGGAACCAGTAAATAGAGAGAACTTTACACAGACATTGCCCAAAATGCCAATGCATTCTCACGCACAGCCCCCAGATGCCAGGGAAGAGAATATTCCCCTCGAAGGTCAACAGAGCTTGCCATCCCAAACTTCGGATTGGAGCCGGTATTCGAACAGCTTACTAGAATCTGTCTCTGTTCCTGGAACACTAAATGAAGCTGTTGTGATGACTCCTTTTTCATCAGAGCTTCAAGGAATTTCAGAACAGACTCTCCTAGAGCTGTCCAAAGGAAAGCCCTCCCCCCATCCCAGAGCCTGGTTTGTGTCTCTTGATGGAAAGCCAGTCGCGCAAGTGAGGCATTCCTTTATAGACCTGAAAAAGGGCAAGAGAACCCAGAGCAATGACACGAGTCTGGACTCTGGGGTGGACATGAATGAGCATCAGTCAACTAGAAAACTCGAGAGGGAGAAAACGTTCATCAAAAGCATGCATCAGCCTAAGATCCTTTACTTAGAAGATTTAGACCTGAGCAGTAGTGAGAGTGGAACCACTGTCTGCTCCCCTGAGGACCCAGCTTTAAGGCACATCCTAGATGGAGGGAGCGGAGCTATCCTGGAGCACCCTGGGGAAGAGTCCCCAGGAAGAAAAAGCACTGTTGAAGATTTTGAAGCCAATACATCCCCCACTAAAAAAAGAGGCAGACCACCACTAGCCAAAAGAGATAGCAAGACTAATATCTGGAAGAAGCGAGAGGAACGCCCACTGATTCCCATAAATTAACACCAAGGGTGGTTGTGTCTCTGCTGTCTCGTGCTGTTTATTCTTGCTTCTTCTTGTAAATTGCGGTATGAACTTAAGAAGTTGAGACTGAGCAATCTCATGGTCCCTGGACATGTCTCAAGCAGAGTAAATAGTAAAATGGTAAGTTAGTAATGAGCGAAAGATACCAAGGGATGCTTTTCTGGCCTATTCTTTTCATTTATTTTTGGGTGATGAATTTGAAGTGTCCAAGAGTTAAAAATGTGAAATAGCTTCAAGATGTCGGTTACCCGAAAATGTTGCTCACTCAGCCAATTTAGCCCTGACTCTCTTGAGAATAACAGTGAAACGTGTTCTCCTAGAAGTTGCTTCCAAAAGTGTTGCCTCTGCTTTGATGACTACCCCTGTGAAACATTTAGAAATGAAACTGTATTCTTCAGGCATCATCTTCTTGTGAAATGTTCCTATTATGTTCTCTGTTGCCTATATTTGAAAATAACTTGATAATGTTCTGGATTGATATTATTCTAGAGTTTAAAGGCCAGACAACATTTTCTTTTTTGCGATAAACAGCATGTGTATTGTATCAAAAGTAAATCCCATACTCGTTTAAGATGGGCAAGAAGCTACTTGGTTGTTAGAGAGGGAAACACCAGCTCTTTGATTGTTTTTGGATATAACTTCACAGAATAAATGATAAGGTGTTAATTTGTTATTTATAAATCTGAGGAACAAATGCTCTGATACTGAATTTTTGTTTTAAATTTCTCCACCCCCCCCCCAAAAAGTGTAGTCAGCTTAGCTGTCAAGAAAAACTTTTTACCAATCTGAAAAAAACCCATATTTTTAGTTTAAGACTCACTGATACATGTAGACTAAAATCAGTTTTAAGATATTTCTTCTATTCCAAAAAAAACTTCAGTCACTTAAACACTGTTAAACTTGATTAAAAAAATCAATGAGTTGAATTTCTTATGAACACCAAAAAATTAACCAAATATGTGGAACTAAAGGAAATAAACATTTCCAATTTTTTCTGAAATGTCAATGAGCAGAAAAAGAAATGCCACTTCCCTGAGACGCAAAAATACCTTCAGGATACTAGGTATATATCTACATTTTTTGTTGTTGTTGATATTCATAAAAGGTGTTTGAGAAAAACAATTTCAAATTCATGGGAAAAGTAACAGTTTCGCTTAGAGCTTTTGCAACATTTTTTCTGCAGTTTTGGCAGTGACATATCCATATTCTTTTTATCATAGCAAAGAATTCAGTGTGAATACATTCAACAACTGTTTTTAATTATAAATGTCTTCAGCTCTGAATTATCATTCATATGTCCTAAAAATAAAGCTCTTTGTTAGTTAAAATCAACTCATCCTATTTTTCTTAAAATTTCCATGAAGGCAAATGTCTGAAGCAGCTTCCCTTTTCCCTTGGGGGAAAAAAAATGAAACTAAATTGCTTTATTTCTCATCCCTGCTAATGAACATGGGAGCAACATAGAGACCCAAGGCACACAAAAAGTTAAAAAAACCAAAATTAGCCACATTAACTTTATAATCAAATTATAGATGGATAGACAATGAAATACAAGTTTTTTTCCCAAGATAGTAGACTTTAGCCAATTTTTTCCTGTAACCCCTTCTGAAGCATCTAACTTGTCAGATAATATTCCTACCTTTCTGTATTAACCCAAAGAACTTAAAGACCCAGGCAAAAGTTTGCTCTATTTCACCCCAATCCATGCAAGAGATCAATGTTTTGGGTAATACCTAGGTTTACTTTTTTTTTGCAGGGGTATCGATAAGGCCCAAATTAGAGGAGGATTTTTATTGGCCTTGTACAGAAAGATGCATTAGAAGTGGCATAAATGAAAATGACTTGGAAAAGGTTAAGGAGTTAGGGCTCTGCTGAAGTGCCTTTGATAATAGACTTGCTTTATTAGAAGGATATGATAACATCTTTCTTAAATGTGCATTTTCTTTCTGTTAGCCAAATTAAACAGATGTGCGGTTTTTATTAAAAAATATAGACCTAGTGTTTCACGTTGGAACAATGAATTTTGCATGCAAGTAACATTTATCTCTTTTGTGTGTTTAATTCTTTTTTGAATCCGGCTTATACTGATATATTGTTCATGTTGGAATGAAGTTTGAAGCTACATAGGAAAGTGTTGCACTTCTTCGATATTTTAAGTGTATATTTTTCCCACCTTTAGATAAAAATGTTTCATCTCTCAGCTTGGTAATGGAATACACATGTTGGTATAAGGATGTACCATTCAGGTATACCACTTACTCATTCTTGTGTAAAGGAAATGAGAAGATGTATCCCCAAGGGCTTTTCTAGAAACACTGTTTTTGGTTTCAGAAGAAAACATTTTTTATACACTGCACATTCTGTTCTCAGTTGGGAAGTATAGGCAATTTATTTTTTCTAAAGATCAAAAATGTGTAACTTCTCATTTGTGAGTAGTTCACAAATTTCCTGTTAAAAAGCTGAAGCCATCTACTTTTTCTTAACCCAAGTGATAATAAACCTACAATATTCACAACTTTCTTAAATTTTTAAATTGAAAACCAACGCAGTTTTTTGAAAATGTGAACCTAGAGAATTTTGGTCACCAATTGTTAACATTTGTGGATCCTTTGTATATACTTTGGATATATCTTAAAAGCAAAATTATCCCTCAATTAACTGATGGATTCATTTACTAAAGCACAGCTGTATGTATTTTTGAATACATATTATGATGAGCCTTTATAAAATCCATTTTTATGACATTTATGCAGTTGTATAGGGATTACGCCCTTTTGTAATACACAGTATACCACGGAGGTCACAAATGTTGAGGAATAAAAGCACTTCTTTGCTTTGGCAATCATTTTCAGATCACTTCTGTGTGTTTGAATCCTCTGGTATCAATACATATTAGTTTTAGGGATCTGTGGGTTATAATGTCCCTCAAAACTTCCCAGAAAGGTGAAGCTCAAAGTTCCATATTCATTTATAGGGAACGAGTTACTCATTTCCCCATGTACTAGCATTGTAAAGAATTGGACGGTGTTATTTTCCATCTCAGACCTAGAGTTGACATTTTGCCCTCTTGTTTCCAAGTGTTTCATCATTTGTATTCTTTCATCAGAGGAATCTCACATTTCAGTGTATTTATTGCCATTACTACTATATTTACTGCTGAAAACTGTAACCATCTGAAGATTTGTAAAATGTTCAACAGTTCATTAAAGCTAATAAAATAAATCTAAAAATATACTTGATGCGTTGTTTAATTTTGGGTAAGCTACGAAACATTCCTCCCTAAATTGTCATTTAATCTAATAAATATTCAATTATTACTTTTTTCCTTATTACACTCTCTATAGTAAAATAAACATTGTATATTTGAATACCTTTTATTTTTGTAATGAACTTAATTTCTCTTTGTAATTCATGTTCTCCAAAGTTCACATTTTTACTATTAAAGCTGAGTATAGACAAATTACTTTTCCATTCAATGAGAAGACTTCTTAAGATAATGTGATAGAATGTAAAATAAATTGCAATTCCCAAAATAGAATATCCCCTCACCCCTTAAAAAATATTCTTTGGCTTTTAAACCCAACACTAAATGATAACACCAAGGCTAAAGGGCTGTTTACACTTAGAGTGTCAGAGCTCTTTCAAGAGCCCTTCTGCTCAGTTAATTGAACAATACTTAAGTTCAGGCAGTTTGTATTTTGGACTTTAGACTATCTTTTAGAATCATTATCCTGGCTGCCATGTTTTTAGACATTTTGTATAACGTAAATGAACAGGGTACTAGAAATACTTTTGGTCAGTTCTAATGAGAATTGAGTTCTGAATCCACTCACAAATATAGTGGAGATTATGACCCCAACACCGGCATTGAGATGGACACTTCCATTTGGATTCCCGTCAAGTGCAAGCCAGGTTGTGGTGCCTTTGTTTCGGGCCTGGTCTCCCTCTAGAAGAGCCTGGAGTCTTAACAGAAACGATGCAGCTCCTAGGACGCAAACTCATGTGAAACTGGTAATGGAAAACAGATTTCATAAAACAGAAACATAGCTGCCAAACATGACGTTCACAAGCCGCCACCACAGTGTCATCTCAGAAAGGAAATTAATATGAGGGGAGACATGTAAGAACTATAGGAAAGGTAACTGGATGGAGTTAAATATTTTAATGTGATTCATTAAAAGTGATTCACCTATCTGTACTTGATAATCGTGACAGATAATCAGGGACCCTTCCCTTGAACCGCATGCTGTTTGTGTAGTAACAGTTAAACTATACCCCAGTATTGCTTTACCTAGACTTCATAAAGTCACCTTTTGGCCTTTTTTTTATAGGTAGATTTCTTTATCATGATGTAGAAAGAGACAGCTTAATTCCGTCAGTAAGCTCTCTCGAAATCAATTGTGGGGTATTTCTTTTGAGATATCTGCTCTGTTGTCTTAGATGTAGATCTGTTGACTCCATCAAAATAACTACTCTTTCCTTGACCTGTTTTCTTTTCCCTTTGTTTTGAGCCTGTTTATTTTGGGACTGTGGACTACTGTCCATTGAGTGGTTGTTGTTTTTTTTCTTTATGAAAACATCTTCAGTTTGACTAGAGAAAAATTGTCTAGAAATCAATCACAATTTATAATATTAAATACCAAAATGTTAATTACAAATGATGGAAAAACATTTTCATTAAATATATATGGCAAATTTCTTAGGGAAAAAAAAAAAACTGTTTTCTTTCCAAAATAGCTAAGCTTAAAGAACACATTTAAAAATTACCTGTAATGTTTGTCAAAACATTGCCTTAACACTTTCCTCCACTTTGTAGCTATAGCAGATGAACATCCTCCTTTTTCTGTTGGAAAAGTTCACATGGTGAGAAGTATATGGTATTTTTTTTTTCTTTGGTTACTAAACATTTCCTGGTTGAACCCTATGTTTCCTGGTTTTCAAACCTGCATTTGCTGTGTTTGTAAATAATATTCCACAGTCCTGTAGGAATACCCCAATTCCCCACATGATTTGGTCTTTTTTTTCTTTTCTTCTTTAGGTTGACTAGAAGTTTCATAATTCGTATGTTGACTGATTGTAATCCCTGGAGACCTTATTAAAACGCCAGACTAACTGCAGACAGTCTGATTCAAAACAAACCAGATAATTACATTCCCAGGAGTCTCTGAACTTATTATACTTGGACAGCTTAGTTAAAAACCTTTCCTAAATACTATATTGAACAGCATAATTGTGGCTATTAAGCAATGTGGAGGAGATTTCTCAAAATAATTTTTGTTTAATATATTCCCATATTTCAATCTGGAAAACACAGATTTTTGTTTTACATAGAAAGTATTTTTTAAAAGTAAATTTATTCAGCTTAAATTTATCTCATATCTAGCATTCTGTACTTCTATTTTGAAATGATTTCTAATTTAGATAACTTCTGAAAGATTTGTGTCCATTAAATATGGAAATGTTTAATTATTAACAAGTACTTTTGCAGATATTCTGTTAAAAAATAAAAACGGAAACAGGCCAAAATGGAGTCGAGTGTCTCCAGGACAGCAAACCAAGACTTAATTGCGGTTTCAGCCTCTCCCAGGAGTGGAATTTTAAACCAATCGGCCTGGAATTTCCTGATCAACACTAGTAATGTAATCTGCCTCGTAAGACCCCTGCTGTTAAAGGCCCCTAAGGGAAAGTGACCTTGCCTGAAACAAACCTTTTCTTTTGCTAATAACCTCTTTGTCCTGCCCCATTGCTGCATATAAAAGCCTTCCGCCTTGTAAAGTTCCTCAGAGCTCCCTTTCACTTGCTAGAAGGGATGCTGCCCAGTTCATACATTGTTTAATAAAGTCAATTAGCTCTTCAGATTTACTCAGTTGAATTTTGTGTTTTAACAATTCTCATTAATTTTTTGATTTAATGTTTATTAGTGATTATTGGGTTAACTGGGTGCCTGGGGGAAGGCTTGAGAGGAGAGCTGTCATTTTCTTTTGGATGCTCTGAGTTATAAGGATCAGTGGGCCATCTAGGAGAGTTCCTGTACATCTTTGAATCAATCTTGGGTTAGCTATTAGGCTACCATCAGATGTTCAATCTGACGCAGGCATTAGAGATTTGGGGAATTCCAGATGGTGGTTTGAAGCTACAGGTGAAGGTGAGATGGCCCAGAAAGAGTCTGTAGGGTGAGAAAAGATTTCCACTGATGTCATTAAATTATTATTTGTGTGATAGCTTAAAAATATAAGTAAAATATCAATTCTAGTTCAGAGTATTGAGTTTTACAAATAAACGGATATGTACGTAAGTTGAAAGAAAATAAGAGTGACTTCTGTGTCTCCTTTTAAATTTCGTAAATATGACTTTCACTTTACATCTCAAGTTGGGTGTAAATTCAATTTTTGTAGGTAGAATCTTATTTAAAAATAAGTGGTAAATTATTTTTATGTAAATTTCTTCCATCATTACTAAAATTTTTTCTATATTGCGTTTTCACAACATAGATTTTCAATAAATATTTGACAAACGGGGGAGCGAAAGTCAGGAGGTCTGGGTTCAAGTCATGGCACTTCACATTTCTGGTAAACTTTGGTTTCCTCTTGTTATTTGGGTCTGACAATGCTCATAATAGTAATACCTCCCTTACATGGCTAATGTAAGACTTAAGGTGGTACAGAGGAAAAGCACAGGCTAGGCAAATAGTAGTTATTATTCTATGACAGTACCTTTGATGAATTTAATTAAATTACAAGGGGTCACTTTTGTGATTCAACCTCGTTAACCAATGGGATTATCTCCAATTAAGAGCTGATTATCATCACTGCAAACTAACACCTATAGTATCACTGATAGTCAGTTATCGAAGTGTAGCCTCCAGATGTCAGAGTCCTTTTTACAGCCACTATTGTTGTGCTTTTTCATCAGGACAATTAGATATTGGGAAAAGAAGAGAACCACTGAAATTATTTAGGGGATTTAACAGGATTGGAGTAGTACTGCTTAGCTGCTCTCATGCATAATTTGCCTCCCATACATCATATTGTCTCATATAACTCAATAACTGCTCAGCTCTCTAGAATGATTTAGCAACAACTGTTGAAGAGGCATGAAGAAGAGGGCCTGTTATCCAGTGATTCATGAATCAAAGGAACCTAGGTTATTTTTAAATATTCCCCCAGCCCAGTATTTTTTTTCTAAGTTTTTATTAATCTGAAGTATGTTATATGATTTCAAAGTATTTAATTATACAGTTTCCTTCAGAAAAAAATTGTTTCCAGAGAACTTTTATTTTTTCTCGATCTCTTCACTGATGTTTTGAATGTATTCTAAAACTTGTAAGAGAATGGACCAAAATGTGAAGTGGGAGCTTTCCTGTTATCCTGAATGATACCAAGCAATGGGGTCACTCTGCTTGCCATGATCTGAGCCAATTAATCACAAGTTAGAGATCAAGAAACGAAGTTTAATTAGATTAGCTGGCAAATTGGAAGAGAGGTGACTAATGTCTCAAAGACTCATCTTCAGAGATTACAGAATCTTGAGGCAGTTATATAGGGAAAATGGGCAGTAAGGAGGGGGTCCAGGGATGTTGGTCTCCAGACATGATGGGCTCCAGGCATCATATTGTTCCATTCTTCTGTCAGCTGTGATGGATACCTTGTAGGTGTGTTTCCCGCCTATTGTCAGCCTGTTCCTGGAGAGAAACTCATAGAACAAAGTTTTAATTTATCAAGCTATTGGGGAGTACCTGCATAAGTGGAGGCCATAAATCAGGAGAGAATGTGAATTTTTTGGAGTACGTGCAGAGCAGCGAGTAGTCATACAGAGGAGGGGCTGGGGCCATTTAGTGTAACAAGATGGCCTCGCTTGCGCTCACTTACATGAAGACTCAAGTTCATAGACGAGAACAAAAGCAGATGTTTTAGGTCCAGAGAACCCTCAGTTATCAGGCCAACCATCTCTTTGAAAGGTTTGCTAAGACCTGCCCTTTCAGCAGAGTTGGTGCTAACCTTACCCCTCCCCCCCATCTCCTTAATGTAAGAGGACGACTGGGAAGAAGGGGAAGTGCTGTTTCTGGGAAGGGTTTGTTTAGGAAGGGAGCTATCCCCTCACTTCACCTCCTGTGGTGATGAAGGAAGCACTTTACTGGTACTCCTCCCGGAAGCTTGAGTGGGGGGCAAAAAGGTCACTGGTGAAGTGTGGGGGTGTCCGCAATAAGGGGATGCTTTCTGTGATCGGATTGCTGCCCTGTCCCAGTGCAAGTCGGGGGAAGGATTGGACGAGATGGCATCGTGATGCCACCAGGCGAGGTGGGAATAAGAATTCTTTGTTTAGCAGGGAGGCCTAGAGGTTAAGGACAGAAGGAAACTTCAGAGATCCTCTTATTTTATTTATGAGAGAATGTGGGTTAGAGAGCCTCAGTCGCTCACCCCAGGCCACAAAGCCAATTATAAGCCAAAATCTGACAGCAATCAAATTTCCTTAGTTCCAGTCCACTTAATTCTTTCTTTCTCTCAGTAATTTGAACTCTTTGTCTATTGATCTTTTAGTCCAGAGATCATGTTATCCCATTTTAAAGTAGTCTTTGGTTGATTACAGTTAGCGAATATTTTCTGGAGTCCATAACAGTAAAACATCATGTTAAACAAGGGAGTGGAGCTAATGTATCTATAGATATATTTTTACACATAGTATCTTCATCCTTATCGACATATTCCATTTCCTTAGCCTGTAGTGTTTCGTCAGTCCTTTTCAAACTTGGTAGTTTTGCCACCTAAAGAGTTTTTTTTTAATATATATAATATTCTTGGGTCCTATTTCCAGAAATTCTAACTGGGTGGGCCCACAAACAATGTATTTATCAGAAGATACAAGTGATTTTGATGGCAAGCAAGTTTTGTAAACCTAATACCTTTCTAATGTAAATGTGGTTCTTAGCTCAGCAACATCAGCATCACCTGTGAACTTGTTACAGCTGCAGACTCCTCAGTGCTGCCCCAGACTTGTTTAATTCACATTTGCATTTTTACAAGCTCTCCCAGGTGGTTTGTCAACACAATACGGTTTGAGAGGCCCAACTCTAATACTCTTCTTTGCCAAGTAAAATCTTAGGATCTGAACTACATGCTACGGGAACCTCATTAACCATCTGGAAAAGGTGTTGCCTTTCTTTGTGCACCGCCTGGTGCATTCTTTCCTTGGTCCATATAAAAACCTTTCTTTCTACCACTGTTCCCCACACTGGTACAGTGTATTCTAGACTCACTTTTTGATGTTGTTTTTTTCCTAATTCCTTGAAAATTCCAAGATGTTTCCAGCCTTGGGATGATGCATTTGGCCTTCCGTCTTTGGAATGCTCCTGCCTGTTTCTGATCATTGTTACTCAATTCTCTGCTGAATTCCTGAGACCTTCTCTCACCGCATCTAAGTTGGTTTCTAACCCCCAATTCCTAGGCACTTCCTATCATGTTATCCTGCCCTTATTTTTTCTATTCATTCTCACTATCTAAAATTATGTAGGTTGCCTACCTATAGCCCTTCCCCAGTAGATATTAAGCTTCTTGAAGATGAGGACCCTCTCTGTCCTTTGGAACAAAGATTCAATAGTATGGTGAGTAGCTAATTGGTTTTCTGAACCATTGTATCAAATTTAAATTGTTTCTGTAGTTATTCATTTACTTCTTGAAACTAACATTTTCCAGAAAGCCCAAGGTAAAGTTTTCAAAACGTACATATCTGTGTACACACACATACACACACATAGAGTCTCTTGGGTCCTAAGTGTCAGAAGCATAGAACTTCAGTGTGATATATTGAATGAAAATTGTTTTAGAAAAAAAATGTTTCTTCTGATTTGAGGTGACTTTCCAAGAGAAAAAGAGGACATATCTTCAATGAAATAATATTTGTAGAAGAGGAACTCTTTAAACTTTCTGGGAATTTATAATAGGGTTCTAACCACAACAAAGATTTTGTAAAATTAAAAGAAATAAAATAACCCCCAATAACCCATTTTTTAATTAAAATAATCCTTGGAAAGATCTCCTCGTATAAAGAGAAAGTTTTGGAAGCAACCAAGATGTCCTTCAGTAGGTGAATGGATAAATAAACTGTGGTACATCCAGACAATGGAATATTATTCATAACTAAAAAGAAATGAGCTATCAAGCCATGAAAAGTCATGCAGGAAATTTAAATGTATATCACTAAGTGAAAGCAGCCAATCTGAAGAAGCTACATATTGTGTAATTTCAACAATACAATGTTCTAGAAAAAAGCAAAACTATGGAGACAGTAAAAAGATCATTCATTGGGGAGGGTGGTGAATATGCAGAACACAGAGGATTTTTAGGGCAGTGAAAATACTCTGTTTGACATTATAATGATGGATATATGTTATTATAAATTTGTCCAAACCCACAGAATGTACAACACCAAGAGTGAACCCTAAAGTTCATTCTTTATGAATTTTCATGATTTATGGACTTTGGGTGATTATAATGTGTCAATCTACGTTCATCCTTGATAAAAAATTGTACCATTCTTGTAAGTGATGCTGATAAAGGGGGAGGCTATACATGGAAAATCTCAGTACCTCTCCTTCAATTTTATTGTAAAGCTAAAACCACCTAAAAAAAAAAAGAGACAAGAACTCCTTGGGGTTCTGGTTCAAGATGGCAATATAGGAGCCTCCTGAACTCACCTGCTCCCAAGGACACAAATCTATAGCTACACATGGAGCAATTCCCTCTAAAGGAAATACAAAGACTAGCTGAATGACTCCTACATTTCAGGAGAACAAGAAAATATCTGCATCACATATGCTGGAACAGGGAGGAAAGGCTGAGACACATTCTAGCCATAAACCCCACCCCTAGCATAGAGCCATACAATCAGGAGGGAACTCCCAACTCCAAGCTTCTCCCTAAGGAGCAAAAGGTTTGGACCCCAAATCTAGTGCCCCAACTTTTAAGACTCTCAACTGAGGGACAGGCTCCCAAAAACCTAGCTCTGAAAGCCAATGAGGCTTGCATCCATGAGACCAACAACACTGTAGCAAATAAAGAAACAGTTCTTAGGGGGAATGCCCTAAGATGCCCTAAAATGCCCACCTTCGTCTTTCCCCCAAAAGAGGCCTATTTGCATACCTTAAAAGCTGCTGCCTGAGGGTCAGACTTCTAACTTAACATGCACCTAAGGGATGACTGTGAGCCTCCCTGGAGACCAAGGAAGGCTGCGAATACTTCCTCTGCCCTCTTCATCTAGCCCACTCCAACTCACCAGTTTCTTCCTGGAAGGAGCTTGTATACGTGTCTGGTGCCCTAGCTCTTGGGGCTGCCAACCAAGGGGCAGACCCCTAGATCACCTGCCTCTGATAGCAAGGGGGCTTACATTCACAACGATTCATACAGGACTGTAGCAAAGAGTTCTTAACTGGCTGTCCCCCCAGAGATTGCATTCAGGGTCTCATAGGACAGTAGCAAACAAAGAAGCAGTTTTTAATGGACGCAGCAGCACTCTTTGCCCCCTGCAACTATACCCCCAGGATCAGCACAGAGGGAGCAGGGAAAAAAAGCCCATCTCCCAGTTTCTCCATGGAGAGTGCCTAACTACATACTTTCTCAGATTCTGCCTGAGGGTCTGGCTTCCAAACAGCCTACATCTAGGTGCTGACTGTGATCCTCCCGTTTGGGACACTGACAGCCTTAGTACACCCTCAGCTACTGGGAGCCACTAAGAACAAAGAAGGCATCTTGAACAATCACAAAGGACTGAGTAACAAACAAGAGCCCAGGCAGCATAAATGATAAGGTTCATCTTTTGCACAGGAATATTCCTCAAAACTGGGAGAGATGACTATTTTATCTAATGTGCATAAATCAACACAGAGACTCAAGCAAAATGAATAAACAGAAGAATATGTTCCAAACAAAAGAATATGTTCCAAACAAAAGAATAAGTTAAAACTCTAGAAACAGACCTTAATGAAACAGAGACAAGTAATTTAGCTGATAGAGTTCAATATAATGGTCATAAAGATGCTCATTGAGCTCAGAACAATACCTGAACAAAGTGAGAATTTTAACAACCATTTAGAAAATATAAGAAAGTACCAAACAGAAATTACATAGCTGAAAGAATAAAATAACTGAACTGAAAAATTCAGTAAAGGGATTCAACATCAAGCTAGATGAAGTAGAAAAAAGGATCAGTGAACTTGAACACAGGGCAGTGGAATTCATCCAATCAGAGCAGCAAAAAGAAAAAAGAATGAAGATAGCTTAAGGAAATTATGGGACAAAATGAAGTGGAACAATATTTGCATTATAGGGATCCCAGAGAGAGAGAGAGAAAGGAGCAGAAAATTTATTTGAAGAAATAATGGTTGAAAACATCACTAACCTGGTGAAGGAAACAGACATCCAGATCGAGGAAGCCTAGAGAGTTCCAAACAAAATAAATCCAAAGAGACCCACAGCAAGGCACATTTTATTTAAATTGCTGAGAGTTAAAGACAAGGAGAGAATCTTAAAAGCAGCAACGGAAAAATGACTTGTTACATACAAGGGAACCCTCATAAGACTATCAGCATATTTTTCTACAGAAACTTTGCAGGCCAGAAGGGAATAGAATGATATATTCAAAGTGCTAAATGAAAAAAACTGCCAACCAAGAATACTTTACCTGACAATGTTGAATTGTCCTTCAGAATTGGAGAAGAGATAAAGAGTTTGCCAGAAACAAAAGCTGAAGGAGTTCATCACCACTAGACTGGCCTTAGACAAAATGTTGAAGGGAGTTTTTCAAACTGAAGGGAAGAACATCAATTAACATATAACAGAATAAATATCACTGGCAAATGAATATATGCAGTTAAATTTAGAATACTGCAATGTTGTAATGGTGATGGGCAAATCACTTATAACTCAGGTATAAAGATTAAAAGACAAAAGTATTAAAAGTAACTATAACTACAACAGTTTGTTAATGGATGAACAAGGTAAAAAGATGTAAAATGTGACTTAAAAAACAAAATGTGGAGGAGAGTAGAAATGTAGCCCTTTAGTATACATTTAAAGTTAAGTTTCTATCAACTTAAAATAGACTGTTATAAAGTGTTTTATGTAAGCCCCATGGTAATCACAAAGCAAAAACCTATAATAGACACAAAATATAAAGAGAAAGGAATCTCAGCATACTACAAAATCATCAAATTGCAGAGGAAGAGAGCAAGAGAAGAAAAAGGAACAAAGTAATTAGAGCAGAAAAAATTTAACAAAATGGCAATAGTAAGTCCATACCTATAAATAATTACTTTAAATGTAAACGGACTAAATTCTCTGATCAAAAGAAATAGAGTGGCTGAATGGATAAAAAGAATAAGACACAACTATATGCTGCTTAAAAGACACTCACTTCTGCTTTAAAGACACACAGACTGAAAGTAATGGGATGGAAAAAGATATTTTATCAAATGGAAGCCTAGAGAAAGGAGGGGTAGGTATACTTATATTAGACAAAATAGACTACAAGCCAATAATTGTAAGAGACAAAGAAGGTCAATATATAATGGTAAAGGTGTCAATCCAACAACAGTATACATTTGTAAATATTTATGCACTAACACAGGAGCACCTAAACATATAAAGCAAATATTAACAAACCTGAAGGGAGAAAAAGACAGCAATATAATAATGGTAGGAGAATTCAATACCACACTTTCATCAATGGATATTTCACCCAGATAGAAAATAAATAAGGAAACATTGAATTTAAATGACACGTTACACTGGATGGACTTAAGTAATTTACAGAACATTCCATCCAACAGGAGCAGGATATACATTCTTCTCAAGCACACATGGAACATTCTTCAGAATAGATCATATGTTAGGTTACAAAACAATTCTTAATGTTTAAGAAGATTTAATTCATATTAAGCATCTTTTCTGACCACAATGGTATGAAACTAGAAATAAATTACAAGAAAAAAAGTGGAGAATTCACAAAAATATAGAGATTAATCAACATGCTACTGAGTAACCAATAGGTTAAAGAGAAGTCAAAAGTCATTAGTAATAATGAAAGAGGAGACTTTACAACTCATAACATAGAAATACAATGGATCATAAGAGACTACTATGAACAATTATATGCCAATGAACTGCGAAACCTAGAAAAAATGGATAAATTCCTAGAAACATACAACCTACCAAGACTGAATCAGGAGGACATAGAAAATTTGAACAAAGTAAAGAGACTGAATCTCAACAACAAAAAAAACCCAGGACATGACAGCTACACTGATGAATTCTACCAAACATTTAAAGAGGAAATAATGCCAGTCCTTCTCAAACAATTCCAAAGAATAGAAGAAGAGGAAACACTTCCAAACTCATTTTACCAGACCAGCGTTACCTTGTTACCAAAACCAGACAAGGAAAATACAAGAAAAGAAAATTATAGGCCAATATCCCTGATGAACATAGGTGCAAAAATCCTCAATAGGAGAGTGACATCACCAAGATGGCGAACTAGGTCATTCCTGACTTTGTTTCCCCTCACAAGAATAATAACTAACAACTATTCATGGACAAAACACCACTGAGAGAATCCTAGAACACAAGGGTGAGACTGAGGAACCCCCTTGCACCACAGAGACCAAGACAGACTGTATTAGAAGGGTAAGGGGACTGGCTACACGCTGACCACATTGCCTCTCCCCCAGGCCAGTGCAGCAATATGCTGAGAGGACTCTCCTGAGCCTATAGTTCCTCTAGTGGGAAAAGAGAGCCCAGGGTGGACATCTAGCTCCTTCAGCATTGTCAGTTGCTTCTGGGGAGCCCCACTCCAGTCTTGCCCCATAGGGATTGTAGGGCAATCTGTGGGACTTGACCACTGGGAATCTGATTGTAATGGAGAAGGGGGTGAGGCTTGTAACAACCAACACTCAGATCTTGGCAGACTGAGTTCCTACCTGCAGCACCCAACCAATAGTCCCAATCAGCAACTTTGCTCATCTGCAGAACCAAGATGGTGGCACAATCTGACCAGGGAACTCAGTTGAGAACAGGTCTGTAATTCAGGTCCTCAAATGAAGAGCTTTGCTGGCCCTGGAGCCTGGTATGCCCTTGCCCAGGCAGGGAAGCTTATTCATAGCCCCATCCACTGCTGAGTAAAATTCCCAGCCCACCTGACCATAAAGCCTGGTAAGCTGCATAGCCCAGGAATGCTTGAACAGAAAGTCCAGCAGGCAGAGCTGATAGTCTGCTGAACAAAGCCAGTGGCCCTGTTTTGCCAGGGAACTTGGGGCACGGGTTGGCTTGAGTCAAGGCCACAAACAAAGAGCCTTACTGACCTTGGAGCTGGTTCTCCCACTGTGCCCAGGCAGAGAAACTAGTTCATAGCCCTACCCATTGCTGCATATAGTGCACCCGACCAGGGATCCTAACCAGAGCACACAGGAAGCTGCATAGCCTATCAAAGCCCTGCTTAAGGTGGCACTTAAACAGAGAACACAGCCCATGGCTTTCCCTTTCTGCAGAGCCAAACTGGTGGCTCCATCTGACCGGAGAACACAGTGGACAGTCTTGCCAGATTCAGGTCACCAAACAATGAGCCATGCAGGCCCTGGGGCCCGTCCTGCTGCTCAGAAAGGGCAGAGAAGCTAATTCTTAAGCCCCACCTGCTGCTGAGTGTAGTATCCAATCCTAACCATCTAGTAAGCTTGACCAGGAAATTCAGGCAACTGTAGAGCACATCCTACAACCTCACTTAGGCAGGTAACCAAGACAGCAGTACTATCCAACTGTTCTAGGCCAGTGGCACCCCCTCAACCTCAGAACTTGGGCAGTTGCGTTGCCCAAAAATAGACTCTGATAGCAAGCCCCACCTGCCCAAGGATGTTGCCACAGACAAGTGCAGAAACCAAAACTGAGCTGACTGGTGAAGAACTGTCTCTGCCAGTTCTGTAAAGTCTAGAAGAACCTGTAAAGTCTGGAAGAGGAGACCACTTACTCAAATATGCAGATACCAACATAAGAAATCTTTTTAGGTCCTTTAGATCACAAAAAATCTGGTAAGCATGACAGCACCAAAGGAAGCCAATAAAGCTCCAATAACTGACTCTAAAGAAATGGAGATCTATGAACTGTCAGACAAGGAATTCAGAATAATCTCCTTACAGAAATTTAGTGAACTATAAGAACACACAGTCAACTAAACAATATTAGGAAAACAGTGCATGAAAAAAAATGAGTCCAATAAAGAAATAGAAACTATTAAAAACAAACAAATAAAAATCCTAGAGCTAAAAAATACAATGATTTTTAAAAAATTTTTTGTTTATCGCAGTAACATTGGTTTATAACATTGCATAAATTTCAGGCGTACATCATTATACTTCTATCTCTGCATAGATCACATCAGGTTCACCACCCAAATACCAATTACAACCCATCACCTCACACATGTGCCGAATTATCCCTTTCCCCCTCCTCCCTCCCCCCACCCCCTCTGGTAACCGCCAATCCAATCTCTGTCTCTATGTGTTTGTTTATTGTTGTTGTTATCTACTACTTAATGAAGGAAATCGTACAGTATTTGACCTTCTCCCTCTGACTTATTTCACTTTGCATAATACACTCCATGTCCATCCATGTTGTCATAAATGGCTGGATTTCATCATTTCTTATGGCTGAGTAGTATTCCATTGTGTATATATACCACATCTTCTTTATCCATTCGTCCCTTGATGGGCACTTAGGTTGCTTCCAAGTCTTGGCTATTGTGAATAACGCTGCAATGAACACAGGGGTGCATGTATCTTTACGCATTGGTGTTTTCAAGTTCTTTGGATAAATATCCAGCAGTGGAATAGCTGGATCATATGGTAGTTCTATCCTTGATTTTTTGAGGAATCTCCATACTGTTTTCCATAGTGGCTGCACCAGTTTGCACTCCCACCAGCAGTGTATGCGAGTTCCCTTCTCTCCACATCCTCTCCAACATGTGTTGTTTCCTGTCTTGTTAATGTGTTGAAACAAGGCAGGAAACAATACAATGATTTAAATGAAGAATTCAATATAGAGCTTCACAAGGGGACTTGACCATGCAGAAGAAGGAATCAGTGACCTAGAAAATAAGACATTTGAAATTATCCAATCAGAGAAGCAAAAAGAAAAAAGAATGAAGAAAGCCTATGGGCTTATGGGATAAAATTAAAAGAAACAATATCCACATTATGGGAATTCCAGAAGGAGAAGAGAAAGAGAAAGGGACATAAAAGTATATAAATGCAATAATGTCTGAAAACTTCTTAAACCAGGGGAGAGAAATGGACATCCAGATGCATGCGGCCCAAAGGATCCCAAATAGGTTAAACCCAAATAGACACATTATAATTAAATTGTCAAAAGTCAAAGACAAAGAAAGAATTTTGAAATCAGGAAGAGAAAAAAGAGAAATTACATACAAGGGAACCCCTACAAGACTATCAGCAGATTTCTCAGCAAGAACGTTTCAGGCCAGGAGAGAAGGAGATGATATATTTAAAATATTGAAAGAAAAACTGTCAACAAAGAATTCTATACCTGGCAAAGCTGTCCATGAGTAAAGGAGAGATAGAAACTTTCCTGAGCAAACAAAAGCTGAAAAACTTCATCACCACTAGATCTGCTTTACAAGGAATGCTGAAAGGATTTCTTTGAGTGAAAGTAAAACTACACTAATTAACATCACAAAAGCCTAAGAAGTAGCATAAAACTCACTGGTAATGGTAAACGTATAGTCAAAGTTAGATTTTGAAATGTGGTAATGGTGGTATGTAATTCACATACAACTTAGTTTACAAGTTATAAAACAAATGTGGTAAAAATAACCATAACTAAAATAATCCATTATTAGTTATACAACATAAAAAAATATGTAAAGTGTAAAATCAGTAACCTAAAATGTGAGGGGGAGAAGAATTAAAGTATAAAGTTTAGGAATTGTATTGCAGTTATCAGTTTAAAATATGGTGTTACAATTTTAAGAAATTTTATATAATCCTCATGATAACCACAAGGGAAAAATCTATAGTAATTACACAAAAGAACATGATAAAGAAGTCAAAGCATACTGATACCAAAAGACATCAAAACTAAAAAAAGTCAGCAAGATATGAAACAAAAAACAATGAATCTACAAAATAGCCAGAAAACAATCAACAAAATGGCAATAGTAAGTCTTTATCAATAATTACCTTATATATAATGGATTAAATTCTGTAATCAAATCATAGACACAGAATGGCTGAACAGATTAAAAACAAGATCCAGGGGGCTGGCCCAGTGGCGTAGTGGTTAAGTTTGCATGCTCTGCTTTGGCAGCCTGGGGTCACAGGTTCAGATCCTGGCCACGGACCTACACACCACACATCAAGCCATGGTGCAGTGGAGTCCCACATACAAAATAGAGAACGAATGGCAACAGATGTTAGCTCAGGGTGAATCTTCCTCACCAAAAAATAATAATAATAATAAAAAAAATTTAAAAATAAAAACAAGATCCAACAATATGCTGGCTACAAGAGACTCACTTTAGCCTTGAAGGCACTTATAGACTGAGAGTGAAGGGATTGAAAAAGATATTTCAAGCAAATGATATCCAAAAAAAAATATTCAGAGATAACTACACTTATATCAGACAAAATAGACTTTAAACTAAATGTGGTGAAAAGAGACAAAGAAGGTAATTATACAGTGATAAAGGGGTCAATTCATCAAGAAGATATAACAATTATAAATATTTATGCACCCAACATTTGAGCACCCATATAAATCATGCAGAATCTAACAGAGATAAAAGGAGGAATAAACAGCAATACAATAACAGTTGGGGACTTTAATACCCCCTCTAAACAATGGACAGATCATCCAGACAGAGAATCAGTAAGGAAACAGTGAATTTAAATAACACTATAGACCAAGTGGACCTGCCAGACATATACCGAACCTTCTACCTTACAACAGCAGAATACACATTCTTCTGAATCTTCTGCACATGGAAAATTTTCTAGGCCACATGTTACCCCATAAAAAAGTCTTAGCAAATTCAAGAAGATTGAAATCATACCAAGTATCTTCTCTTGACCATAATGATATGAAACTAGAAAGTAATAACAGGAGGAAAACTGAAAAATTGATCAACACGTGGAAATTAAACAACACTCTCCTGAATAATCAATGGAGAAAAGAAAAAATATAAGGGGAAATAAAAAGTATCTCGAAAAAAATGAAAATGGAAACACAACGAACCAAAATTTGTGGAATGCAGCAAAAGCAGTTCTAAGATGGAAGGTCATAGCAATAAATGCCTACATTAAGAAACAAGGAAGATCATAAATACATAACCTAACTCTATGCTTAAGGAAGTAGAAAAAGAACAAACTGAGCTCAGAGTTAGCAAGAGGAAAGAAATGATAAAGATTAGAGCAGAAATAATTGAAATCGACAATAGAGAAAAAACAGAGAAGATTAACAAAACTAAGAGTTGGTTCTCTGAAAAGATATACAAAATTGATAAATCCTTAGACTAACCGAGGAAAAAAGAGAGAGGAACCTAATCAAAAAAATTATAAATGAAAAAAGGTGGGGCTGGCCTCGTAGCATAGCAGTTAAGTGCATGCACTCCGCTGCTGGTGGCCCAGGTTCCGGTCCCGGGTGCGCACCGATGCACTGCTTGTCAGGCCATGCTGTGGCGGTGTCCCACATAAAGTGGAGGAAGATGGGCATGCATGTTAGCTCAGGGCCAGTCTTCCTCAGCAAAAAGAGGAGGATTGGCATGGATGTTAGCTGAGAGCTGATCTTCCTCACAAAAAAAAAAAAAAAAAGAAAAAAGGAGACATTACAACTGATACTATAGAAATACAAAGCATTATAAGAGGCTATAAACAACTATATGCCAACAAATTGGACAATATAGAAGAAATGGAAAAATTCTTATAAAATACAATATACCAAGACTGAATAAGAAAGAAATAGAAAATCTGAACAGATCAATTACTAGTAGAGAGATTGAGCCAGTAATCAAAAATCTTCCAGTGAAGGAAAGCCCAGCACCAGATGGCTTCACTGGTGAATTTTACCAAATATTTAAAGAAGAATTAATGCTAATCCTTCTGGAACTCTCCCAAAAAGTGAAGAGGAGAAAATACTCCAAAACTCATTTTACAAAGCAAGTATTACCCTGATACCAAAGCTTGAAAAGGACACTACCAGGAGAGAAAACTATGGGCCAATATCTCTGATGAATGTAGATGCAAAAATTCTCAAAAAATACTAACAAGCTGAATTCAGCAGCATATTTAAAAGAACATTCACCATAATCGAGTGGGACTTATCCCTGGAATGCAAGGATGGTTCAACATTCACAAATCAATCCATGTGCTACATCACATTAATAGAATGAAAGAAAAAATCATATGATCATCTCAATCAATGCAGAAAAACGTGACAAAATTCAACATCCATTCACCATAAAAACTGTTAATAAATTATGAATAGAAGGGGCATACCTCAACATAACAAAAGCTATATATGACAAGCCCACAGCTAACATCACACTCAATGGTGAAAGATTGAAAGCTTTCCCTCAAAGATCAGGAACAAGATAAGAGTGCCCACTCTCATCACTCCTATTCAACATAGCAGTGGAAGTCCTAACCAGAGCAATCAGGGAAGAAAAACAAATAAAAAGTATCAGAATAGGAAAGAAAGAAGTAAAATTGTCTCTATTTGCAGATGACATAATTTCATATATGGAAAATCCTAAAGACTCCATCAAAAAACTGTTAGATCAATGAATTCAGTGAAGTTGCAGGATACAAAGCAACAAACAAAAATCAGTAGCGTTTCTATACACTGACAACAAATCATCTGAAAAAGAAATAAAGAATACCATTCCATTTACAATAGCATGAAAAACAATAAAATACTTAGGCATAAATTTAACCAAGGAGGTGAAAGATCTCTACACTAAGAACTATGAGATATCATGAAAGAAAGTGAAGAAAATACAAATGAATGGAAAGGTATCCCATGTTCATGGATTGGAAGAATTGATATTGTTAAAATGTCCACTCTACCCAAAGACATCTATGGATTCAATGCAATCTCTATGTAGATTCCAATGACAGAAGTAGAAAAAAAAATCCTAAAATTTACATGGGATCACAAAAGACTTGAATAGACAAAGCAATCCTGAGAAAGAGAAACAAAAAGTGTGATGTGAGAGGCATCACACTTCCTGATTTTAAGCTATATTATAAAGGTATAGCAATCAAAACTGTATGGTAGTGGCACAAAAACAAACACATAGACCAAGGGAACAGAATCAAGAGCATAGAAATAAATCCATGCATATACAGTCAGTATCTGACAGGGGAGCCAAAAATACTCAATGAAGAAAAGACAGTCTTTTAAATAAATGGTGCTGGGGAAGTTGGATATTCACACATTTCAAAGAATGAAACTAGACTCTAATCTTGCACCACTCACAAAAATTAACTCAAAATGGATTAAAGACTTAAATTTAAGACCAGAAAGCATAAAAATCCTAGAAGAACACATAGAAACAAAGCTCCTTTACATGCGTCTTGGCAATGATGTTTTGGATATGACACCTAAAGCCCAAGAACAAAATAAAAAATAAGTGGGACTACATTAAACTAAAGTCTTCTTTACTGCAAAAGAAATGATCAACAAAATGAAAAGACAACCTATGGAATGGGAGAAAATATTGCAAAACATATATCTGGTAAGAAGTTAATATCCAAATTGTATAAACAACTCATACAACTCAATAGCAAAAGTAATAATAATCCAACTAAAAAATTGGCAAACGATCTGAATAGACGTTTTTCCAATGAAGGTATAGGAATGACCAACAGGTACATGAAAGAATGCTCAACATTGCTAATAATTAGGGAAACGCAAATCAAAACCACAATGAGAGATCATCTCATACCTGTTAGAATGGCTAGCATCAAAAAGACAGGACATAACAATGCTGGCAAAGATGAGGAGAAAAGGGAACCCTCATGCCCATTAGTGGGATGGTAAATTAGTACAGCCACTATAGAAAACAGTGTGGAGATACCTCAAAAAATTAAAAATATAACTACCATATGACCTAGCAATTCCATTTTTGATAATATATCTAAAGGAAATGAAAACACAACGTCAAAGAGATATCTGCACCCCCATATTCATAGCAACATTATCTATTATATCTAAGACATGGAAACAGCCTAAGTGTCTATTGAAAAATGAATGGATAAAGAAGTTGTGGTATATATACACAATGGAGTATTATTCAGCCATAAAAAAGGAGGAAATCCTGCCATTTGCAATAACACGGATGGACCTTGAGGGCATGATGCTTAGTAAAATAACTCAGACTGAGAACGACAAATACTGTATGATCTCACTTATATGTGGAATCTAAAAAAACCAAAAAACAGAAAAACTTGTAGATAAAGAGAGAAGATTTGTGGTTATCAGAGGTGGGGAGTAGGGAAAGGGAGAACTGGATAAAGGTGATCAAAAGTACAAGCTTCCAATTATAAGATAAAAAACTACTCGGGATGTAATGTACAACATGATGACTGTAGTTAGCCATGCTCTATGATATATATGAACTTTTTTTGTGTGTGTGTGAGGAAGATCAGCCCTGAGCTAACATCCGATGCCAATCCTCCTCTTTTTGCTGAGGAAGATTGGCCCTGGGCTGACATCTGTGCCCATCTTCCTCTACTTTATATGGAACGCCACCACAGCATGGCTCGACAAGCAGTGCATCGGCGCGTGCCTGGGACTTGAACCTGCGAACCCCGGGCAGCTGAAGCAGACCGTGTGCACTTAACTGCTACTTAACTGCCACTGGGCCGGCCCCTATATGAAAATTTTTAAGAGAGTAAATCCTAAGTGTTCTCATCACAAGGAAAAAAATATTTTTTCTCTTTTTTGTATCTATATGAGATGATAGATGTTAACTGAACTTTTTGTAATCATTTCACAATATATATGCTTCAAATCATTATGGTGTACACCTTAAACTCATACAGTGCTGTATGTCAATTATATCACAATAAAACTGGAAAAAATAAATTAAAAAAAATCCTCAACAAAATATTGCAAACTGATTTCAAGAATACTTTAAAAGGATCATACACCATGATCAAGTGGATTTATGGCATGGATACAACGTTGGTTCAACATCTGCAAATCAATCAATGTGATACATCATATTAACAAGATGAAGGATAAAAATAATATGATCATTTCAATAGATGCAGAAAAAGCATTAGACAAAATTCAACATTGTTTCATGATAAAAGCTTTCAGTAAAGTGGGTATACAAAGGCAATGTACCTCAACATAATAAACGCCATATATGACAACACACAGCTAACATCATACTCAGTGGTGCAAAGCTGAAAGCTATTTCTCTAAGATCAGGAATAAGACAAGAATGCCTACTCTCATCACTTTCATTTAACACAGTATTGGAAGTCCTAGCCAGAGCAATTAGGCAAAAAAAAAAAAAAAAAAGGAAAAAGTCATCCAACTTGGAAAGAAAGAAGTAAACCTGTCATAATTTGCAGATGACATGATATTATATATAGAAAATCCTAAAGACTCCACCGAAAAACTGTTAGAACTAATAAACAAATTTACTAAAGTTACAGGATACAAAATCAATATACAAAGTCAGTTGCATTTCTCTACACTAGTAATGAATTATCAGAAGGAGAAATTAACAGAACATGGGTGATGGGAATGTAGACCTTTAGAATGCATTCAACTTAAGTATATGTCAACTTAAAATAGACTGTTATAAATATAAGTTGTTTTATGTAAACCTCATGATAACCATGAAGCAAAAACCTATAGTTGATACACAAAAGATAAAGAGAAAAAAAATCTAAGCATACCACTACAGAAAATCATCAAATCACAAAGAAAGAGAGCAAGAGAAGAAGATTGGAACAGAGGAATTACAAAGCAGCAAAAAAAAAAAACAATTAACAAAATGGCAATATGTTCATACCTATCAATAATTACTTTAAATATAAGTGGACCAAATTGTCCAATCAAAAGACATAAAGTGGCTGAATGAATAAATAACAAGACTCATCTATATGTTGCCTAGAAGAGACTCACTACAGCTTTAAGGATACACACAGACTGACAGTGATGTGATGGAAAAAGATATTCTATACAAATGGAAACCAAAAGAAAGCTGAGGTAGCTATACTTATAGCAGACAAAATAGACTTTAAGGGAAAGACATAATAATAGGCAAAGAAGGTCATTATAAAATTGAAAATTGAATCTGAGACAAGAGAGTGACTCCTCCACAGTTACATGGCTGATAAGTGGCACAGCCAGCATCTGAACAAGGATCTCTCTGATGCCCGTGGCTCGGCTTGTTCTATCGCATCATGTTGACTCTTGCCTCACCTGGGTTGTAGCAACAATCTCCTCACAGACGTTCTTGTCTCTTATGTTTTTTTCCCAACCCATTCTCCACACTCCAGTGTGCTGAACTTACTAAAACATTGCATTGTTTACCTTGACTCAACATTGGTTGGCTTCTCTTAATAAAATGGGTCCAATTGTTTGGCATTTAATGGTAGCAAGAATCAACTTATGTGACCTTGGGAAAATCATCTTCTGTTGCAAACTGACCCAAGCCAATTTACTCACTTATTAATCAT
The DNA here is from genome assembly GCF_057802395.1 of Ceratotherium simum simum. Lineage (NCBI taxonomy): Eukaryota > Metazoa > Chordata > Mammalia > Perissodactyla > Rhinocerotidae > Ceratotherium > Ceratotherium simum. Next base: position 64,568,219 of record NC_141908.1, read on the forward strand.
ATTAATAAATATTTACTTATTTAAAAAGAAGATCGTTATATAATGATAAACGTGTCAATCCAATAAGAGGATATAACATTTGTAAATATTTATGCACCCAACATACGAGCACCTAAATATATAAAGCAAATATTAACACACCAGAAGGGAGAAATAGACAGCAATACAATAATAATAGAGGGCTTGAACACCCACTTTTGTCAATACATAAATAATCCAGACAGAAAATCAATAAGGAAACATTGGCCTTAAGTGACATGTTAGACCAGATGGACTTAACAGACATTTACAGAATATTTCATCCACTTTTCCCAAGCACATATAGAACATTCTCCAGGATAGATCATATGTTAGGCCACACAACAATTCTTAATAAATTTAAGACTGAGATTATATCAAGCATCTTTTCTGACCACAGTGGTATAAAACTAGAATTCAATTACAAGAAGAAAACCAGAAAATTCACAAATATATAGAGATTAAACAACATGCTAGTGAAAACCAATAGGTGAAAGAAGAAATCAAAAGAGAAGTCAAAAAATACCTTGAGAGAAATGAAAATGGAAATACAACATAACCAAAACTTATGGGATCCAGCCAAAGCAATTCTAAGAGGGAAGTTCACAGTGATAAAGGCCTACATTAAGAAACAAGAAAGAGCTCAATAAACAACCTAACTTTACATTTAAAAGAACCAGAAAAAGAAGACCAAACTAAGCCAAATGTTAGCAGGAGGAAGGAAACAACAAAGACTAAAATGGAAATAAATGAAATAGAGATTAAAAAGATAGAATAGAAAAGATCCATGAACCTAAGAGCTGTTTTTTTGAAAAGATAAACAAAATTGACAAAACTTGAGCTAGACTCACCAAGAAAAAAAGAGAGAGAGGACTCAAATAAATAAGATCAGAAATGAAAGAGAAGATGTTACAATGGATACCACAGAAGTACAAAGGATAAGAGCCTACCATGAACAATTACATGCTAACAAATTAGATAACCTAGAAGAAATGGATAAATTCCTAGAAACATACAACCTACCAAGACCGAATCATGAAGAAATAGAAAATCTGAACAGACTGATTAGTAATTAGGATATTGAATAAGTAATCACCCAATAAACAAAAACCCAAGACCAGATGGCTTCACTGGTGAATTCTCCCATTTACAAAGAATTAATATCAATCCTTCTCAAACTCTTCCAGAGAAAAGAAGAGGAGGCAATACATCCAAACTCGAATTATGAGGCCAGCATTATCCTGATACCAAAATCAGACAAGGACACTATATCCCTGACGCCAATATCCCTGACAAATATAGATGCAAAAATCCTCAACAAATCCTTAGCAAACTGAATTCAACACTACATTGAAATGATCATATACCATGATCAAGTGGGTTTATTCCAAGGATTATGCAACAATGGTTCAACATGCACAAATCAATCAATGTGATACACCACATTAACAAAATGAAGGATGAAAATCATATGATCATCTCAATAGATGCAAAAAAAGCATTTCCAAAAAAAAAGCATTTGACAAAATTCAATATCCATTTATGATAAAAACTCTCAACAACATGGGTACAGAGGGAGTGCACCTCAACGTAATAAAGGCCGTATATGACAAACCCAACATCAGACTCAATGGTGCAATGCTGAAAACTTTTCCTCTAAGATCAGGAACAACACAAGGATGCCCACTCTTGCCACTTTTATTCAATATAGTATTGGAAGTCCTAGCCAGAGCAATTAGGCAAGAAAAAGAAATAAAATGCATTCAAATTGGAAAGGTAGAAGTAAAACTGTTGTAATTTGCAGATGACATGTTATATACAGAAAACCCTAAAGGCTCCACTGAAAAACTCTTAGAACTAATACACAAATTCAGTAAAGTTGCAGGATATAGAATAAATATACAAAAATCACTTGTGTTTCTATACACTAATAGCAAACTATCAGAAAGAGAAATTAAGAAAACAATCTCATTTGCAATTGCATCAAAAAGAGTGAAATACCTAGGAATAAATTTAACCAAGGAGGTGAAAGACCTGTATACTGAAAACTATGAGATATTGATAAAAGAAATCAAAGAAGACACAAATAAATCAAAGAATATTCCATGCTCATGGATTGGAAGAATATTGTTAAAATGTCCACATTCTACAGATTCAACGCAATCCCTATCAAAATTCTAACAGCATTTTTCACAGAAATGGGATAAACAATTCTAAAACTTGTATTGAACCACAAACGACCCTGAATAGACGAGGCAATCTTGAGAAAGAAGAACAAAGCTGGAGGCATCATGCTTCCTTATTTCAAACTATATTACAAAGCTATAGTTATCAAAACAGTATAGTACTGGCATAAAAACAGACACATAGGTCAATGGAGAGCCCAGAAATAAACCCATGCATACATGGTCAATTAATTCATGACAAAGGAGCCAAGGATACACCAGGGGAAAGATCAATCCCTTTAATCAGTGGTGTTGGGAAAACTGGACAGCCAGTTTTCATGCAAAAGAATGAAACTGGACCATTGTTTTACACCATACACAAAGTCAACTCAAAAACACAGTCTGGTAAGCTCCTTGACATCAGTCTTGGTGGTGATATTTTGGATTTGACACCAAAAGCAAAGGCAACAAAAGCAAAAATAGACAAGTGGGACTACATCAAACTAAAAAGCTTCTGTACAGCAAAGGAAACTGTCAACAAAATGAAAAGGCAAACTATGGAATGGGAACGAATATTTGCAAATCATATATCTGATGGGGGTTAATATCCAAAATATATAAAGAACTCACACAACTCAATAGCAAAAAAACAAACAATCTGATTAAAAAATGAGCAGAGGATCTGAATAGACATTTTCTAAAGAAGACATACAGATTACCAACAGGTACATGAAAACATCCTCAACACTAATCATCGGGGAAATGCAAATCAAAACCACAGTGAGATATCACCTCATGCCTGTTAGAATGGCTATTATCAAAAAGACAAGAAATAAGAAGTGTTGGCGAAGATGTGGAGAAAAGGGAACCCTTCTACACTGTTAGTGGGGTTGTAAATTGGTGCAACCACTATGGAAAGCAGGGTGGAGCTTCCTCAAGAATAACATAGTATGGTGACTATAGTTGATAACACTATTATATAATTGAAATTTGCTCAGAGAGTAAAACTTAAATGTTCATATATATACACATATATATAAAAATTAGATGGGAAGAATCCTTTCACAATGTATACTTGTACCAAATCATCATGATGTACTTATTAAATATCTTACAATTTTATTTGTCAATTATACCTCAATAAAGCTGAAAAAAAATAATAAAGTTAATCTTTAGTGCATTGTATGGAGAACTACTAGGAATTGTGTAGCTAAATTCCCACACTGAACATTAAATATATATTCTTTCATATTCCTTTGGTCATTTTTTTCTCTAGACAACATTTGTTACCATTAACTTATGTAATACTCTGTCATTAAAATCTAGGACTCTCTGGCTTCTAGGAAATCAGGTATTGTCATTTTTATGTCATTCTTTAAAATAATGAAGGCATTTGGAAAGCTAGAGAAAACATGTAAATTGGATGCATTTCAGATTTAATTTTAAAATATTTTAAGTATCAGATAAAATACTAAGTATCCAGAGTGATTTGTGTGAATTTTATAATGGTTATAATATAAAGTAATATATTTTAAGACTCCATATTGTCAAACTAACCAATTGAAGTTTAAAAATATTACATTTGATGGGGCTGGCCCGGTGGCGTAGTGGTTAAGTTTGCACTCTGCTTTGGAGGCCTGGGGTTTGTGAGTTTGGATCCCAGGCGTGGACCTACACACTGTTTATCAAGCCATGCTGTGGCAGCCATCCACATGTAAAGTAGAGGAAGAAGGGCACGAATGTTAACACACAAAAAAATTACATTTTAGAATCTTCCCTATCATATTTTTGTGGGTTTTTTTTTGTGCATAATCCATTAGCACGCTAGCAGTCTAGTAAAATCTGGAACTGGGATTTTTTTTAATTACTTTTTTTTTTTTTTGCTGAGGAAGATTCGTCCTGAGCTAACATCTGTTGCCAATCTTCCTCTTTTTGCTTGAGGAAGATTGTCCCTGAGATAACACCTGTGCCAATCTTCCTCTATTTTGTATGTGGGATGCCACCACAGCATGGCTTTGATGAGTGGTGTGTAGGTCCACGCCCGGGATCTGAACCTGAGAACCCTGGGCCACCGAAGCAGAGTGTGGGAATTTACCCACTACGCCACTGGGCTGGCTCCTGTTATTTTTATTTTAAATAATCAGTGACATGGGTATGTGAAACTTTGGAAAATTAACTTTATTATATTTTAGTGATTTTAGAAAGTGTAAAAGGAATCTATTTTATTATTTCTAGCTTGCACAGATTTCTTCTAGAGTTGTAACTCATATGGTGGTATTTTTTGGAACAGAAGAATTTTTGTCAGTATACTTTGTCTTATTCAGATATTATTGAAATATCACCAAAACATACCTCTTGCCCATTATTGACATTTTTTAAAGAAAAGCAACTGTTTAGAATATTTAAATTTTCTTCGCTACCTTGCTCCTTTGTACTACAAGAATAACATACTAGCATATAACTACTATATTAAAGTTGCGTCTTAAGCACAATTTGATCTTTGGTGTTAGATCTTCCAGTCTTTACTCTGAGGATTTCAAATACTTGAACAAGTATACATCTTGGAAATGTGTTTCAGTTATGAAACAGATGGCCACAAAACAGTACAATTTGTTTACAAACTGAAATCCAACTTTCAAACACTAGAGCCTCTCCAGTGATTTCAACCTCTGTGTTGTGCCAAATTGTCCTTTATGTGAATCAATGTTTCCTGTTCAAGCTTGAGAAATGCTCCCTCCACCCCAGAGAGATCAGTCACTCGCCCAATAATAGTGACACTTTAACTTAAAAGAAATTGGTCATCCTCTTCAAAGAACACATTCAAAGTCGAACTCGTTCCACAGTGGTCATCAAGAAAAAAGCAGTTTCATCAGTTTTTAATCTTCTAATTGCTTTTGGAAATGTTCCTGCAACATCTACCTCTGAATATTTCATTATACTGTCTTCTTTGAATAAAATATTTATTACCATATGTACAAGCAACACATTATATATGTAGTAATTAATCATGATAAGGTACTCGCTCAGTGTAACACTAACTCTATAAATATAAGTCAACTACACTCCACTGTTAACAACAGTATTCTGCCTTTACAAGCTCCAGGAAACATTCTCTAGCCATAATCAAAAAATTAGTTTAAAATGGGATAATATACTATTCCCTCAAAAGCTGAGAGAGATTGAGAAAGATTGAGAGACTGAAAGAGACTGAGAGAACATTAACATTGGACTAGGAGCAAGAAAATATGGATTTTTTTCCTCTAATTTTTGACTCCTCACCTTGGTGAGACATTAAAACCCTTTAAACTTAATTTTCCTCATAAAGAAAACAGGCTCTCCAAAAATTCTTTCAGCTCTTCAACTCTGTGGCTCTGATGAAGGGCTCAGGGAGATTAAGAGACCACAGAAGAGGATTTGAGATAACTGCTGGCCTCCAGGCTCCCTTCACCCAAGTCTCCTGCTGGGTCCACATTTCCCACCATTGCACAGCGCCATGACCACCAGTATCCTGTTGATTTAGACTTCTGCTGCCTCACTGTATGCTTTTGTAGCCACAACACTTGGCAACACGATTGGCCCTCATAAATTTGACACTGAGAAACTGAGGGTAAGGAACATATAATGCTGTAGCTCACATCAAACTGCAGGTCTCTCCACCTGGCCATGACTAAAACTCTTAACAGCAGGGACTAAAACTCTTAACAGTCTTTGAAATGACCTGTTCTCTCTGCCTCAAATTCCCATTTCGTAGTCACTTCAAGTTAAGTCCCGTCTTCTTTCCTCTCATTCTTACCTCTCTAATACTTGGTTTCTTTTCTTCTCCCCTAACAACTCACTCCTCTTCCCAACCCAAACTCCGACATTTTTCTCTCTGGACTTCTGATTCCACTACCATGAGCTCCCTACACCTGTGAACTTTTCATACAATATTTGATTCCCTCCCGCCCCTCTTGCCTTAACTTGTGTTCCTCCTAAGGACTCCACTTCCCTGCAGCCCTGTCAGACAATCAGATTTATTTTCTCAGGATGGGGGGTGGGGTCAGTTTTCTCTCACTTGTTACCAGTTTCAGATCACAGATCCAGACTTTATTATAAAAATGCCTGTTCCCTTGAGGGGTTTACCATTTCTTTACACATCTCTTTTTATACCCCCTCATCTGTAGACCTTGTAGACACTCCCTCATTGAGGATTTTTGGCAATGGGTTTACAGACTTTCTTTCCTCCCTAACTCCTGTTATCCGGAAGGATGTGAATGTCTGTGAGGCTGACCCAGTCACCACCAGGGCTTCTCAGCTTCCTTCATGTTTTCACTCTTGCCGCCGCCTCTCTGCCACCTCCACCAACTGATGGCCATACCTGGGACCTCACTCAAACCTGCCCCACCTCGGAATCTCTTCCTCAGGCATTCCCTTCTCTGATCCAAACTTACTATTCTTGCAGCTTGCCTGCCTCAGTCCTCCTGTTGACCATTCCTGGTCCTCTGATTCATTCACTCATTTCTTTTCCCATGTGAGTCAGCCTTCTCCTATGTTCTCTCCTGATCTAGTTTAGATTTTGAGTCTATCTCTTTAATCTCTCCCTTGTTGAGGCCCCAAACTGTCTTGTTCATTTTCCTTTAATTGCAACTGCCTACCAAAACTGCAACCAGGAATGAATACAACTCTCCAACTTCTCTGTGGTTGCACATCGATTGCTTTGTGCTTTGTGCAGCCCGAAATCATTCAAAGAAGTTGGACTGGTAACATTATAAATTCATAGCCAACAAACTTAAAAGGACCTTAAAAGTGCCTGAATTTCTATCATGTTTCACTAGGCAGTTCACTTTCCATTTCTCTGAAGAAAATACTAAAATTTTCTTTAATCCTTTTCAATGACCTTGAACTTCATTCTTTTTTTTTTGGTGAGGAGATCAGCCCTGTGCTAACATCTGCCAATACACCTCTTTTTTTGCTGAGGAAGACAGGCCCTGGGCTAACATCCGAGCCCATCTTCCTCCACTTTATATGGGATGCTGCCACAGCATGGCTTGCCAAGCAGTGCATCGGTGCGCGCCTGGGATCCGAACTGGCGAACCCCGGGCCGCTGCAGCAGAGCACGCGCACTTAACCGCTTGCGCCACCAGGCCGGCCCCATTGAACTTCATTCTTTACTTAATCTCTGCTGACCTAGATTGCAACTTCACCACCTCCTGCCAGCAAACAAACCTACCTACATCTATAACACCCCCTCCTTCCTCCTGTTATAGTGGATATGTCCCTGCATCCTACTATAGTCTCTCCTGCTACCTGTGCTCTAGATCCTTCTGTTGTTATCAATTATCACACACACCAGCTGTGTCTATCTGATAATATCAATAATCACATACCAGCTGTATCTTCAATTTAAACACGTTCAAGTCTCAGCTTTAAAAAATCCCTGAAACAAACATCCCCTTCCAGCTACTTCTCTCTCTCCTCTCCTTGATAATCTCAGTTTTTGAGTTATGTATACTCCCTGTTTCCATGTCGTCCTCTGCCATTCTCTCTTCACCCCAATCCAATCCGGCCTTTGCTCCCACTACTCCACTAAACCTCTCCTAGCTAAGCTCACTAATGCTCTCCCAATTGCTAAAGCAAAATTGCGTTCTTCAGTCCTTATCTTACTTGACCAACGCCTGCTAGTTGACTACATTTACTTTCTTTGGTTTTCTAATACCACATATTTTTTCTTTTTTCTGCCTCCTATCTGGCCGCTTGTCTTCATAAATCAATGGTTCAACAAATATTATAGGATATTCATGTATGTCAAGCATTGTATGTTGAGCATGTAACAGTGAACAAAACAAGGTCCTTGCCCCTAGGTACCTTATATATTAAGGGAGGAAGGATTAAGTAAATTTTTTTTTTTTAAAATTTTCGTGGTTTTACTGTATCATGAGGCATTGAAACATCTGAACAAATCAATATGTGGGCGGTGAGGCAGCTTCTTTCTCCTTCACTTCTTTGGGTTATTAGAACAACTTGTCAGTGGATTAAAAAAAGGAGACAACTTTTTACATTACTTAAGTCTTTCCAAGGCATGCGCTAGTACAACGCAAACTTCTGTCAGGTGCAACTTTCTAGCGTCCAAACATCATGCACAACACGTCGGTAGCAGCAGCGCACTGCACCCACTCCCACGGGGCCCTGCTCATTTGTATATGATATTTGGAGCATCTGGAGCAGTGTGAACAGTACTGGGAAGAGGAGGGAGGAGGAAACAGCATGAGTGCCTGGCTGGGAGGAAGTCAGATGAAGTTGTGCAGGGCGAGCTTGAACATGTCATTGGTGCAAACCCAAGCATCCTAGATGTTCTTTAGTAGGAACATCTGGTGGAACCCCATGATGGGGTCTTCATCCGCCTTGAGCTGGCCCACAACCATGTTGATGATGCAGCTATCTGGCGTGGGCTGATGGTCCTGTGCCATGGTGCTGTGCTGGATTTTCTGGAATGCAAGGCTAGACAACTCCACAATGGCAGTTTTCTCCTGGAATTGCTGTCCTTTCCACATAAGGCATGACACGTCAATATAAATTGTGCCTAGTTGGGTTCTGTCATTATCAAATAACTGCTAGTAATGTTGAATGAAGCTGGATCCAATCTGCTCCCAAATTGGCTTGTCTCCCATTCTGGAGCATCACCGGGCCTCCTCGAGACCCGAGGGGCTGGCATGATGGCGGCAGCGGTGGAGGCCACCCAGCATGGTCTATTTCATATAGTCTTCAAAAGTGCCATGAAGATAGTAGAATAGTTATTATTAGATCCCAAATTAGAACATTTGTCACTCTTTCTCAGCCTCCTTTGTGTGCATTTTCTGAGTTTTTATGTTGGAGTTCTTCAGAGCTCTGTCCGATGCCCTCAATTTACTCTATATTCACTCCTTGGCTGATATTGTCTATTCACACAGCTTCAGGCTATGTGCCTATGACCCCTAAATTTATATTTTCATCCCAAACCTCTTCTGGGCTCCATATTTACATTTAAATGCTTACCTCAAGGATGCAGGCTATTGGAGGCTCCACTCTTTCATTCCTGTACCACCTGGAACATGTGGTTTTCCAAATACAGTGGCTGGGGAAGAGAGACTGGATGATGTGGGAGCTTTCCCTGTCTCTGGCTGGAAGTGACATCCTTCACTTTTTCTCACATTTCATTCATCTGAGCTAGTTATAGAGCTCTACCTGACTACAGTGGGGCTGGGAAGTGTCCTTTCCAAATGACCAGAAAGGAGCCAGATATTGGTGATCACAAGTAATATCTACCACAAAAAGAATTTAGACTTCTTTTTCCTTCTTTCTCTTACCAATAATCTCCTCAATGTGTCTTCAATTCAAAAATTTTCTCCATCTATACTTATGGTCCACAGGAGATGCATTGCCCACATGGGCCTTCAAGGAAGGACACGTTGCCTAGGCTGCTGAGAGTGCAGTCAGCAGACAGCCGGCAGCTGTCAGCTTCTTCAGAGTCTGCCTCAGCTGCAGAGTACCATAGGCCAAGAGCACACCCTTCCTGGGATGGCCTCCATCCCATGACTGATTGTGGCAGGAGTATGACCAAGGTTTTACACTTCTACCCTTCCTTCTGCCAAATTTGGTTTTCTTTCCCCAGGGAAGGGACTAGGGTGAGGAGAGATGATGAGCAAAACATCAAAATTTTAGATAAAGACAGGATCAATTGCCTCCATAAATAGCAAATTCTATTTAAGCATCTGCTTTTGGAAGAAATAACCTTAACCTATGCCAGTTGGTAATGAGAGGGGTTTGAGAAAGTAGGTGATAAATTGGATTTTGGGAGATGGATTGCTTTCAGCCCAGCTGGCAATGAAGACCCCATCATTGGGAAGTGGAACATAGACATCCCTGGGCATAAAGTGGATGTCCAATTATTAAAACTCTTTCCATTGGTGAGTTATGATGGTATACCACTGGGAGAGGAAAGTATGTTTTATCTGGTGTAAAGTATCAGAACTTTGAGAGGTACTGGGAAACTAATTACAAGGACAATGGGAATGGATGGCCATTGTTAAGCCCATTGATACCCTAGAAAAATATTACGAAAATGTGTGGGCAATTGAACACCAAGCGTGAAAGCCAATGGACCTTCCTGATAGCTTACAAAAACATTCTCCTGCAGCAGGAAGGCAGAGGAAGCTGGGGACCAGGAGTTAATGGAATGGTAGAGCTCCAGTAAAGGTTAAATGCCCAATCAAGGCAGGTTAGCTATGACCTGGGGGCTAGCCTGCCCACCCCCTTTCCTTGAAGTCAATGTTTTGTTTTCTCCCCACATCATGTGCCCCCTTCAGGATCTGCCTTTACCTTCTGTTATGGCCACTAGGCATATAGTTAAGGTTGTCACAGCATAACTCAGCCAGGGATGTGCTGGTGCTAACAAAGCCTAATACCCTAAAGAAGCTGCAAGACCTAGCCATTGTGTATTGGCAGGTACTGGAAGAGACCTGTAGGTCTGCCTTCTGAGAGTGCTTAATCAAGACTGGGAAAGGGACAGTTTATTGACTTGGGAGCTTTCTAGTGATATTGGATTTAACTGCTTGGGGAAGACTCCAGGTGATGGTGCATACTCACTGCTGAGATGACTCCTAGAGGCATGGAAAAAGCCATGGCCAATGCTAAGTGAAGTTGAAATACCAAAATACTGTAGCAGACAGTAGACCAAGGGATTTAAAACCCATGGAAGCTGTTACGCTGGAGTGAATATACTTTGTAAGACCAGGGAATATACTTTGTAAGACCAGTCGCCCCGCCAGCTGATTATGTTCCATGGGAAGGCCTGTAAAATACACTTTACCAAAACCATAAATGTTGTTCCAGTCTGGGGCACCAGCATTACTAAAAGTTTGGTGGTGGCCCTCTTCTATAACCCAGGGCTGGTGGTAGGAAAGGCTCTTACTACTAAGCTCCCTGATAGCACTGGGGATAACTGGGTCCAAATAAAGGCCAGGTGGTAGCACTTAGCTGCCAAAATCCAGGTGGATGACATTATTATAATAAGCGGCAGGGTTAGAGTAGCAGCCAGGAGGCCTGACCCAAGAGATGTAGATAGTTAATCAGAGGTCAGTAGGGGCAAAATAGATGGGAGTTCAACAAGCATATTCTATTCAGCTTGCTATCACGAGAAATCAAGGATGGATGAGCAGGAGGCCAAGGGCAATTGCCCTAAGTAAAAGCCACAATGCAGTGCCAAGTGTCTGGATTTAAGGTAGTTTTCAGAGCCAGAACCCACTGATTGAAGAGGAGGCTAAGTCACTAGTAGGAAGGAAATTGCAATCACATAGCAAATATAATCAGTAATGATATCCCCGCTCCTTCCCCAAAAGTCCTTTACTTGGGTAACTATCAGAATGGCCAGTCATCCCCGTTTTCCCAGAACTTGAGGACTTCTTGGAACATGGGACTTGTTTTTTTTTTTTTTGCGGGGGAAGATTTGGAGCCATTGGGGCTGGCTCAGACATTTTTTTTTTTTTTAATTGGGAAAGTCCTAAGCAAACTGGGATGAGTTGGTCATCCTAGTACTATGTGTTGGGGAAAGTGGAATAGCCAAACAATTTGAGGACTGTTGGACACAGTCTGAACTGACAGTGATACTCAGAAACTTGAAGCATTATTATGTTCCCTCTATTAGAGGCATATGGGGGCCAGGTAACAAACGGAGTCCTGAGAAACATCTGGCTTGTGATATCTCCACTATTTCTTCAGATCCATCCAGCAGTTATTTCCCCAGTCTTTGAAAGTATAATTGAGAATAATATACTAAATAATTAGCACAAGTCCCACACTGAGTTCTTCACTTGTGGGATAAGGATAATCATACCCAAGTGGAAGCTTTAAAAACTGTTTGCCAAACTCAGCCAAGATAATAAATCAAAAACAATACTACATCCCAAGGGGCATGGTGGAAGTGAGTGCCACCATTAAGAATCTAGAGGATGCAGAGGTGTTGATCTCTATCAAATCTCCATGTAATTCACCATTATGGCCCTGCGAAAACTGCAAGAATCTTAGGAAGATGACAGCAGACAACTGCAAAGTCAACGAAGTAGTAATCTCGATTGCAGCAGCTGTGCCAGATGTGATATTTTTGCTAGAGGAGATCAACATGTCCTCAGGTACACAATATAAAGCCACTGGGGGGCTGGCCCTGTGGCCTAGTGGTTAAGTTTGGCATGCTCCGCTTCAGTGGCCTGGGTTCATGGGCTGGGATCCCGGGTGTGGACCTACACCACTTGTCAGCCATGCTGTGGCAGTGACCCACATAAAAAATACAGGAAGATTGGCATAGATGTTAGCTCAGGGCCAATCTTCCTCAAGCAAAAAAAAGAGGAAGATTGGTAACAGATATTAGCTCAGGCTGAATCTTTCTCAGCAAAAAAAAAAAAAAAAACAAAACTACTGATATGATGAATGCATCTTTTCTATTCCAGGGAGAAAAGAGGATCAGAAAGAGTTCTCATTCACATGGAATAGGAAATAATATACATTTATACTTTTGCCCGGGAGCTTTAACTCTCCTGCCCTCATTTGAACATCCTGTAGAACATTACATGGATTCACTACATCAATGCCATTATGTTAATTAGGCCAGATAAGCAAGAAACTGCTATCATGTTCCTTGATAAAACACATGTGCTCCCAAAGATGGGAGATAAACCCACAAAGATTCAGGGCCTTCTCGTTAGTAAAATTTTTAGGGTTTCTATGGACAGAGGCATGCCAGGATATCTACTCCAAAATAAAAGACAAATTATCATATCTTGTACTTCCCACAACAAGAAAAGGAAGCTTAACACCTGGTTGGTGTCTGTGAGTAATGGAGGCAGCATATTCCACTATTCCACATCTGGGAATACTGCTGTGGCCCACATGCTGGATGACACTAAGGGCTGCCAGCTTTGGTGGGACCCAGAGCAGGAAAGAGCTCTGCCATAGGTCTAGACTGTGGTGTAAGCAGCTCTGCTGCTTGGGCCATACAACCTGGAAGACCCTGTGTTATTAGAGGCATTGGTGATGGGTAAAGATGACCTGTGGAGTTTGTGGCAAGTCCAAGTCGGGGAATCACATGTGGCTTCCAGAGGTTTTGCAGCAATGCTATGAAATTTGCCTTTTGAAAAACAACTCATGGCATGCTCTGGTAGAGTTGGAGCCTCTGACCATGGGACACCAATTGATTGATCACGTATTCACAAATGCCCATCACGAGATGGGGTTTGTCACATCACATCACATCATAAAGTTGGTTGGGCCCAGCACCAATCCATCATAATATGAAAGTGGTACAGTCAGACTGATATGAGCAGTATCAGAATGCAAGCTACATGAGCAGAGAGCCAGACCTCCATGTTATCCAGCAATGTTGGATAATGTTAGAGCAGTGCCTCTCCTTTGGCTAATACCTATGACCAGCTGACAGAGCAAAAAACCTGGTCTTGGTTTTTGGATGAGTTGGCTGGGTATATGGGTACAAATCGAAAATGGATGGCCAACTGCCTGTAGCCTCACTAGGAGTGGCCTTAAAAGACAGCAGTGACAGAAAATTCTCCCAATGGGTGGAGCTTTTGGCGGTGCTCTCACTCATATGTCCATCCACACCTAACTTGCTTGTCTGCAGTCTTTCAATCTTCTTCTAAGCCTGTGACCAACCTACCAGGTCATTCACCACTGCTCAGGAGTCTGTATTATGTTAATTTCAGGCCATTTCTTCTTCCTCATAAATAGGGTGACCTTTATTCTTAGAAATCAGACATCTTTTGTGAAATTTATTTTGTCTAATAAATAACAAACCAAAGAACTATTTAACCTCCCCAACTTTGTCATGTAATTCACATCCCTCTTTCTGGGCAAAGCTTGTTCAGATAGTCATAAGAAATTTTTACTCTAGTGGTTGATATCTACTCTCCTTTTATAATCGTGGGTAGGGTATTTCGGGCATAGTATACTACTACAATAATAAAACAAATAATAATTGCAGAAAAATCATTAATAAATTTGAGTAATATAGGAATAGTGTCCATATTATACCTTTCTTCTAACTGAAAAATGAATTTTAGCATCATTGTTTTTCTCTACTAGCATCCCAATTTCTTATTATCCTTTTATAGCTCTTTCATATGTTTTATTTTCTAAAGCATTTTCTATGCTTTTTTGAAGAATCCTTTTAAAAAAGAGAGTGTAATATCTATTAGAACATAAGTAATATTTGATTAATTGGAAAGTTATTTTGCAGTTTCCTTCACCTTACCTTACAAAAAAAGTAAGCTGATAAAATCATGGATTGCTGACAAACATATTTGGCCCTCCACTTATATATCAGAAACAAGCCAAACTTTCCATTCATTTTTTAAATCCAGCTCACGTTCTAATTAACTCTCAGTTACTGTGTCTGACCTACATTTTAGTAATTACTTTCTGTTTTCGATTAACCTCAATTTAATTAATCATTTCTTTAAATTCACATGCTATTGGCAAAGAACTTTCTCTGCTTCACAGATTCAAGATTTGTTTCATAGAACTATGTATTCCATTATCATCATGACAAATATTATGTGAGGTTTTTTCCTTGTTATAGATAATAAAAATCAATGATGAAATCATCAATGCTTTTTAAAAAAATAATAAAATTTAAATAGCTGCTGAGCCATAAAATTTAAAAAAAAATAAGAACCTAAGGGTTATATTATTCAAATGAACATTTTGAAACAATGGTTAGTTATTTTGGAGATAGAGCCAGTTCTAAAAAACAGATCCTTTAATATTGACTCTATCAAGAAATTCAGTAGTACTTATAAGTTTCTTGAAAATAAAACAGTAAAACCATTATAAATGGTATAAAAAGCTATGGTGGCATAGCTTATAGCATTGTAAGTATATTTAATTTCATGTATAAGAAAATTTCTTTAAAGAAATAAAGTAAAAAAGAAAACCGCCATCTGGATTTTCCTATAGGTTTGTGGTGATTATCAATGCAAGAAAATGCAAAAAAGACATAAGTACCCAGAGAGAATCTCTGCATGTTATATGTTATCAAGTGGAATGTCTGAAAACGGTGACTCAATGCAAGGAAAATCTATTTTCTTTTCTTAAAAATAATTATTTTAATTAGTGTAAAATCAGATATAAAAGTTCTAAAAATTATTTATAATTCATAAAATCCTGAACATATCATTGAGACACCTAATGCTTTAAGTTTTATAAGGAATGGGATCATTTCCTTTAAGCATAGTTATTCATAGACGAGTATGCAAAATAACAATAGAGAATTTTATATACGTTTGTCAAGAGTATACAGTGTTTTTATGTTCTACATAAAACATTTTTATGTTCAATATTCAAATATTTTCTGATGTTAATCAAAAATACATTTTCATAACTGAACTCCTTCCAATATTAAAGATAGCTCAGTACTTTCTGTATTTAAAGGGTAAGATATAGGCCTTCTTGATAGATGACTACATTTTTGTCTAATTTTCCCCGTACAATTATTATGCCTTTTAGACAAACTAAGTTTAGTTGTACCCCAATTGACAATGAGATTTAAATCTTCTGGAAGTGAAGAATTGGATCTCCTGCTGTCCTCTCTTATTTTAGTACCAAGAGTCGTCTTTAGATTGTGGTTAACACATTTACAGTCTTTGGTCATCTTCTGGCTTTGATGAGTGTGGTATTTTTCATTGATACAAGGGTTTTCCATTCCAGTGGGACATATAATATTCTTGTGATCAATAGAAGGAAGAAATGTTTGTGATGATATTTTCTCAAAGGATCCAGTGGGTAAATCTTGAAGATACCTTGGGAAATGTTGGCAAATTTTATATTCATAGATTAATTTTCTTGAATTTGAATCATCTAATTTGATAGAAAATAGATCATTAATTGTTATATTCTGATAGGTATCTGTTGGACTTTGAGGTGTGTTTAACTTTTTAGAATTACATTGAGGTATACTAGGTAAAATTCCAAGTCTATTTTGTTTTAAGACTAGTCCAGTACCAGGAATAAAAAGTTCTGGTTCTTCCTGTTTTAACAGATGAGTGATGTCTGTGTTTGAAACAGACTGATGTGCGTGTCCATTCACTGCTGTATTGTTCCAGGTTAAAGGATTATATATAACTTGTCCATCAACAGGGCATGAATTGCACTTGTGGAATAACCAACTGTCAATACATTTCCTATGAAACTTTAAAAGAAAAAAGGTTATAAATTAATCAGAGATATAAGTATCTGTTTATAATGTATATTATCTATGTAAATTTCCCCCAGTTTCATTATTGTGTTACTATTAAAGCTATTTAGCAAAATTTGAAGCTAATTATAATTTATCAAGTTTTGTGGAAATATTTTGAAGAGGTTCTCTCAAAAACGGAATTGGTTATGGACTGATCTCCATTTTCAACATTAAAATGGAAAGCCTTATATGGATATCAATTTTGTAATTTCATTAAAAACTCACTACTTACTGAAGCCATTACTTTCACTGATGCTTTCTAATGAATGAAAATTATTAAGTAATAAAAAAAGTCATAACCAACTGGAGTTGAAAATAGATCTGATGACAGTTGGATATAAAATAAATCACATTCGTGGGAAGAAAACAAACTTTCAGACATTTTAAGTAAGAGTGAATCTAAAGCTTTAAATGTTTGTTTATTGGAACAACTTTATATCAGAAAATAAACTATATAGTTTACCATATAGGTTACCAGCTATATAGTGATCAAGCAACGTTCGACTGATTCCAGCGAGTTTGTCACCAGCTATCCGACCCAAGTTTCTTAAAGGAAGTTCCAACAACATTTAATAGTTCCTCAAAGTTGTTTTTCAGAGGGATGAACAGCCACCCACCAGCTTAAACCAGCTCAAATTGGCCCAAACCACACTACAGGAATAATGCCTGTGCAAAAGAATGTACAAAAGTAAGCTTTGCTTCATTATAGTACTAGAATCACTACCCTGGGAGGAGCTAAAGCCTTATTAACATAACATGCAATGTATGTGGAGGCAGGTATTTGAACTGCTCATGTGCCAGCCTCTGCCCGCCTCTACATGGAATGACAAAACTCCCTCTTGCATGTTTGTTCTCTACTGCAAGTAAAAGGCACCCGCTCTCCTTGTTTGGGGAGCCATAGGTTTGTGAAATTATTCCCTATGGTCTCCATTTTGTTTGCTGCATGCCGTAAACAAAATTTTGCTTTGTGTGACAACTATTCCTGGCGTAGGTTTTGATTTTAACTCACCAAGAAGTGGATTCACTTGGTCCAGTAACAAGTTCATTTGAAATAATAATTAACTATGTCAAATTAAGAATTTCTGTTTCATCCAAAGAATCACAAAAATATATTAAAAAGTTAGTATTCTATAAGCTTTTTCTTTTTACTGATAACTAAAATAGATAAAGGAATCTAACCTAAAGTGCCATTTTATCTTTTCCAGATAGTATATACAGAAATGAGTCCTAATCAACAGGAAGCCACCCTTAGTGGGCGGAGCTGCCTTCTCAATAGTCTCTGCTGCAGCTCTCCTACATACACTGTTCAATTTGGACATCTCTGTACATAGTACCACTAAAAAGTAAAACAAGAGACTTAAGTCATCACTTCATTTGTGAAAACTGGCCCTACAGCGAAAGTCAAACTAAAATGATGTGACTTCTACCTTGTGAGTACATGGCAGCAATCTTGCGTGTTGACCAAGATGAAATGCCTTCAAACAAAGTCGACACTGGAAGCCTGGAGCGAGCAGCTTACTACTCTTTGTAATCAGTAAGAGAGGCAGTGACTTCACCACATGTTTTGGTGTGTAAACCTGGCTGAATGAGAATAAGCAGAGAGACATGGATGTTCATATGTGATTACAGATCAGGAAGTAATCAATAGCACAGGTAATAACCTCCATATAAATAATGTAAACCAACCCAATGTTTTCTTGAACTGAAGATAATAAATCCCACACATGATAAAGTAAAAGAAAAACTATTGTATTGATCCTGAACAAGGTGGATCCAACTTCAACATCAACTTCATAAAGAACAAAATTTAATTTAGTCACTTCAAGTAATACTAACCTGAAATTTTTTGATTTGCACTTTTTCACGTCAATGAAATCAGAACAGAATTTTGATGAGAACCATATACTCAAATTATTTCAGTCTGAGCCAACACTTAAGCTTGTGTTTACAAAAATACAACCCAATTCACACTGCCATCTGGTAGGAAGTAAGGTGCATGGTAAGCTACATGAAATATTCCAGGTTACTATGATGAATTGGTAGATCATAATCTATAAGGAAACTTGTTTTCCTTGGGGTATATACTTACCACTTCAGTATTGTTAGACCATGTTAATATGAATCTAACAGCACCAACCAACATAACTAAGATCATACAATGTAAATTAACTGCTGTTTGATGCATTAGCAATGGATAAAACAAATATTTAAAAACAAAATCCTGGTTAAAAGGTTAGATGCATTCCTATTATTCAAAAGTCATTTAGAACAAAGTTCATAGGTATTCTTCGGAAAAGTTTATACTTTACTCTACAGATATACTTCCATCATGTTACAGAAATTGCTTTTACCAAGGTCATCTGATTGTCAACCAAAAAAAAAAAACAACACCTGTGTATTTTTATTATTATTTAAGGTTGTTAACCACTTTTTTTTTTAGCTTGAAATGCTCTCCTTTTATTTATTCCCCTTTCCCTGCCTAGAATGTCCTTCTACCCCTAATGTTCTCTTGTTTCCCCCTACAATATCTCCTAAACCCTTGTCACATAATTTATCAGTCTAATAGGTTGAAGTGTGATACCCAGCCAGGGCCAGGGGAAATGGAGCTGCAGAGCCTTTGTATAGGCTCATTTTATACCCACAAGGCATTTTACCTTCTACAAGAGCTGTGGTCTTGGGAGGGTGGAGTACCCACAGGGCACAGGCTAAATATCCACTGGGTTGGATGGAAACATGTATATATAATATATAAATATATGAGCAAAATTTTGGGGAGGTTAATTCATTGAAATTATTATTTTTTTTAATAATTTCAATTTTATCCCATTTTTTTTTTTTTTTTTGTGAGGAAGATCAGCCCTGAGCTAACATCCATGCTAATCCTCCTCTTTTTGCTGAGGAAGACTGGCTCTGAGCTAACGTCTATTGCCAATCCTCCTCATTTTTTTTTCCCCAAAGCCCCAGGAGATAGTTGTATGTCATAGTTGCACATCATTCTAGTTGCTGTATGTGGGACACGGCCTCAGCATGGCCAGAGAAGTGGTGTGTGGGTGCGCGCCAGGGGATCTGAACCCGGGCCGCCAGTAGCGGAGCGTGCGCACTTAACCGCTAAGCCACGGGGCCAGCCCTATCCCATCCTTTTAAATGATCTCTTTTGTATGTTTTATAGTGTACCTAATACATTAATAATACACAGTATGTTTAATGTTCTTTAATTGATAAGGACTATGACAAAAGTTCATACTTATGACAATAGCCCAATCAGTGTTCTGAAATACAACCAATCCGCTCAGCACTTGTCCTCCCTGGGGGTGGAAGAGAGAGGGAATGAGGCAGAAAAGACTTCCTTCCCCTAGAGGCCAATTACTTCAAAGGAAATATCAAATCCCACTATATTTTTTCTTTTTATAACTTATATCAGTTCTAATTTTACATTTATTTAGATGATCATTTAATTACTGAGGAAACTACTACCTCCCTAATACCTAGTACAATCTCTGGTAGAATTAATAATAATAACAGACGACATTATTTGAATATGTAAAGTGTGTATTAACTCATTTCATACTCACAAAATTCCTGAGGCTGCTTTTATAATTATCCCCATTTTAAAAATGAAGAAAATTTGGCAGAGATAAGTGAAATAATTAGCCCAAAAGCCATATAGCCAACTTGTGGTTGAACTAGGATTGGTTTCAGACTGTCTGACTCCAGAGGCTTGCTCTTCACTTGCATACTCTAGGGCAACCTAGTACATAATAAGTGCTCAATGTATATTTATTGAATAAAGAAATGAATAAAACTTATTCACACTGAAAAATTATCTAAATATCCCAAGTCATACAAGAAATGTAAATTTCACTGAGAATCTCACCCCTGCTTTTCTTGAAAATGTGGCATGTTTTCTTCTTCCTCGTCTTTAATATCTCTACATTTTATAATTTCATCTGATCTTTTTTCTAGTGATTTCCATCTTTGATTTCTCTTCTGTAATAGGTAAAAAGTAGATGTTACTTTGCAAATCATGGAAATTTTTATTTCGTGGATTAAAATTAGTAGGCTGCATGTCAATAACATAATAATGTGAATAATAAAGAGTCATAGTTTTTAAACATACCTATTTTTTACCACCTTAAAGGATTTTCAAATTATTAGTGAGTCTAATATACTATTGCACAGCTACTATACTAACATTACTTTTTAAGGTAAAAATATTAATCAATAATGGTAATTGTGGATATTTCACCTCATGTGGTAAGTAGAAGGTAGCATTATTCTTTAGCACCAGAAGATTCTTATTTTTTAAGGGTACAGTTCAAACGTTTGCATAAAATTCCATGAGTTTCATTATTGTCAATGTAAGAAATTTTAAAACCAGAAATGGTGTCAGTGTTAATTTGTAATGTTGAGATCTTTTTTAAAAATGAATTTTCAAGTTTGATGGCTGCAATTCCTGTCTTTAAGATTTATGTATAACGTCATCAGATGTTTGTTATTGTGCTGGATTTTATAAATTACCAACGTGAGAACTAGTTGCCTTGTACGTCCCTATGAAAAAGAGTTTTCCTAAAAATATGGTCTTAGATTTTTACTAAAAACGATCAGCTCTATTACAAAGTGTTATATATTCTTATTATTCTTAGATTTACTTTACTTAGATTTACAACAGGACAAATACAAACACTATATGAAATTCAAGATGGATACTGTACCTCACGAAATGTAAATGGGTGAGAAGGATGGCAGCAGCTATCAAAACATTCTTGGCATAAGTGATATTCTACACATTTGGTACACCTAAAGATACAAAACACCAAAACATACAAGAAAAACATCCGATTATTTTGATGTTTTTGGTGAAAAATTTTAGCCAAACTTTCCTGGGAACTGTGCAGATATAACAAGGCCTACCTTAAGTCTCTTCCTATATTAGTTTCCTGTTGCTACTATAATAAATTACTGTCACCGACTAGGTGCCTCGAGAACCTCAAGAGTGAGTTTAGAAGCAATTAACTGTTTTTCCAAGTTGTTTCTTTTCCTTTTGTATGTTAAGGAGATGTAACCACCAGCCATCCTGAAACTGACCAAGCCTCACCACAAAAGCTATGCCCATGACCTTTGCCTTATTTTTAATGCAAAGATCTCTCCAGGAGGAGTTTAGGCCCCATTATGTGGAAGCATGTTCTCCAAATGAGCCTGTGCAAGTGAATAGCCACCTCTCCCTTTTGAATATTCATTTCCCAACCAGATAAAATTTCCTGCTTCCCTTTGTTTGGGGACGCCATGACTCTGGAAATGATTCCTCATGTCCTCCTATTTGCTGCAAATACACTTTACTTTGTGAGACAACTTCCACTGGTGTAGAGTCTTATTTAACACACCAGGAGGTGACACTTGGTTCAGTAACATTACAACAAATTTAGCAGCTTAAACTACACAAATTTATTATCTTATAAATTTCATAGGATAGATGTCTGACATGGGGCTCAATGGGCTAAAATCAAGGGGTCCGCGGGGTTACATTTTTTTTTGGCCGCTTTAGAGGAGATCTGTTTCCTTGCCCTTTCCATCTTCGAGAGCTTAGCTTATGGCCCTTTCCTCCATCGTCAAAACAAGTAGTGCAACATCTCTCTGGGCCTTTATTCCACAGTCACATTTCCCTCTTACTCTCTTCTTTGCCTCCCTCTTCCACTTTTAAGAACTGTTGTGATTACACTGGGCCCAGGCAATCCAGGATAATCTCTTTATTTCAAGGTCAGGTGATTAGCAACCTTAATTCCATCTCTGCAACCTTAATTCTCCTATGACATGTAACCTAACATACAGATTCCCAGCGTAAAACTGTGGATGTGTTTGTGACAGCATTATTTTGCCTACTACACATCCCTTCCATGATGTCTTCCTGAAGTACTTGAGCTTTCGTTTACCTTTCTCTAAATTCCTATAGGATCTGCAGCCCATTAGATATTCTACCATTTGATTATCCAATTGTGTTTTCCAATTGTTTCATGAAAGCTAGAGTTATACTTAGCAGAATACTTCTTATAAACAGGAATTGTATTCTATTCTCTCTTTTTTCTCTCAAAATAGAAAAACCTATATGTATAAAAATTTATCAATAAAAACTATTGATAAATCTAAAAAAACTTCACTTTCCACAGAAGCTCATCTCAAACTTATATCATTTATAAAAATTTTTCCAAAGCAGAGATTTTAATTTACTTGCAGCAATATTCACCAAACAAATAATATTTTGAGCAGTAATCAAATGAACTTATATTCTTACTCAAATTATCAAAGATTAGAAGACTATTTCCATGAGAAATTTTGGAAAATATGTTTTTCAGACATCTTAGCAGCAAGTGCTAATTTATTCATTATTACTATTTATACATACAGGGAAGATTCTTAATAATATCAATCAATCAGAGCAATGGTGCACTTTCTTTGACACATCAAAATATGCTGGGCTAAAAAAGTTAAGCATCTCTATATTTTAATATACATATATATGATATTTTTAGAATTCACTTCTCAAAAGATGAGTAGCTGCATTGTGAACTTGAATGAAGAAGAACTGAAAAGCTTTCTAGTTTATCTTGTCTCCTGCTCAATCTACTCCTAAAATTTCTGGAAGCAGTTTTGCAGCCTAATGACTGAAATGTCAGTATTTGAGGGAATGGAAGGAGGGCGAAGTCACAAACGTTGGAAATGCATTCTTTAATTTGTAAAAGAAGATTGCTACAGAGGTGAAAAACTGTGAGCCAAGCTCATAGAGAAGTATTCTCAAAGGAGAGTGTAGAGCAGTGGGCAGGGAACAGAACAGTGGAGATGCCTGTATTGAGGGGTAGTAGGAAGAATCATCCACGAGGACAGAAAGATCAATCAGAAAGCTCAGAATGACAGAGGCGTGCACCGTCGTGAACAAAATACTTAAAAGCAAGATTTGAGATAATCTACCAAAAGCACACAATAACCATTTGAGGAATACGTGACTACGAGGACCGAGAATGTTACACCGTGGCTCTTCCGTGTCCTTGTCCTCCACAGCTGTTCCTCTCAACCCCCTCTTTCACTTGTTACCTTAGCCCCTTACCAGTTCTTATCCACCCCTCTTGAAAAAATTTAAATTGCCCCAACAACGGCTGCCAATCCCAAAGACCAATCTTTCCTTTCCCCAGAACCCTCTTTAACAAACATTCCCGAAACTAGCTGAACACCTTCTACTAAACTTCTATAAAAATTCTGCCCTTCTTCCTCAAGTTAAACGCTCCTTTGGAGCCTTCTTGGGCCAGCCACTTTCCAATGAAGACTTTTGCTAATGGCGCTCTGGTTGATTTTCTTCTCTGTGACACACAGAGGAAACAAAGGACTAAAACAGTTCACAAGAGAAAGATATCATTTGCTGTTGGGAATGACAAAAAAGTTTTATGGTCTTATGAGAGGGTTTTAAAAAAATATATTAATTGGGCTCATCATAATGTTATTCCAAGAAGACTGAAAAGTAAACATTTTAGAAAAATATTTAACAAAGATTGAAACAAAATATTTTTTTCTTAAATATACAGTTAACCTCAAATTTTAATTGAGAAAATACAATTTTCTAAGCATAACAATTAATTGATGTTTTATTGTGGCAATTGTGGGAAAGTTTGGGGATTACTCACAAAAGTAATGAAAATTGTTTTCTCTAATAAGTATAGGCACACCTCGGAGATATTGCAGGTTCTGTTCTAGACGACCCCAATAAAGCGACTATTGCAAAAAAGCTAGTCACACAAATTTTTTGGTTTCCCAGTGCATATGAAAGTTATACTTACACTATACTGTAGTCTATTAAGTGTGCAACAGCATTATATCTAAAGAAACAATGAATATACCTTATCAAAATGTGACACAGAGACACGAAGGAAACAAATGCTGTTGGAAAAATGGCGCCGATAGACTTGCTTGATGCAGGGTTACCATAAACTTTCAATTTGTAAAAAAAAACAATATCTGTGAAGTGCACAAAGCGAAGTGCAATAAAATGCGGTATGCCTGTATCTTCTTGTTGTTTTTGTTGAGATATAAGATACGAAAGGAAACAAAACATGTACTCATTGCAATATGGAGTAGAGGGAACTCAATTAAATGTTCAGTCGATCTAGTCAATATCCTTCTGGCTCAGTCCTAGGAGTTTCTGGCCATGATCTCATTGGTGGTTTAAAGAAAGTTACAGGGGTGAGAGGTCTAGCAGGGCTCTGAGCTTGGAAATTTATCTTGGCCAAAGCAACAAAGCCTATGTCCAGAGCCTCGAGGATAGGATGCTACTTCAGACTCTCAGTCTAGACTGGAGTACAAAGCCAATACTTTTGTGTAAGTGAAGAAAATATAACAACTGGAGTTCTTGAGGTACTGGGCTGGCAGAGATCACCAGTCTGGTAATTCTAAGTAAGCAGCCCTGACTTAAGGCAAACACACTACATAAAGGAGGAAGATGGCAGCCTAGAAGACTGGTACTCTAATGCTCAAAGTTTCCTAAAGTTAAAAAAAAAAGTTAGAATACAGGTTTATAATTTTACTGATGACACTTACTTATAACATTTCCCCTCAATTGGAAATTGTTTACAGTTGTTACAGGGAATTCCAAGGTGTTTGTCTAGTCGCTCTTTCTCAGCTACAGTCACAAGTTTGCTAGAGTTTTTGAATTCCTCTAAAATAAGTTTTAATGGTGCAAACTCTTTCCTACACAGAGGACATTTCAACATGGAAGTGTTCGATGTCATATTCTGAAAATTAGCTAAGATCTTCACGCATTTTATATGAATACTATTTCCACAGCCAAACCTGTTAGAAATAAAATTCAAGTTTACCAATTTGTATACAGTGAAGTTATATACATATATTTGTATAAATACAATTTTCTGTGCTACCATAAAAATATATTCTGAACTGATTTTCCAAAACATAGCTTGATTACATACATAAACACTATCTTTTCTATTTATCTGTTTATCTTTTCTAAACACTATAAATCTATAATCTTTAATTTAGTACACCAGAATTCCAAACAAATACTCTATTCCAATGAAATGCTGGTAAAAGATTTTGAATTATTAAATTATTTTTATTTTAAAAGTGAGAATGAATACAGTCTTGATAAAATGAAAAATTATAACAATAATTATTTCTTAAACAGAATGCATCACGGAGAGCAGAGATGTCACCTTATTTTTCCAGAAATCACACAACGTGTGGTAGTACCCAGTAAATATCTGCTGAGAGAAATAATATTTTGGGAAATAGTTAATAATTTTAAACTATGCAATAGAAGCACAGCCACATGAAAAACTACAATGTGGATGAGAATTTTGGCTAATAATCAGGAGAAAAAAAGAATGAAAAAGTTTAATAGCAAATGATTGCCCAAATTTTTCCAAGTCCAACTTTACAGTGCCTTGAAGCATGATATAAATATTACATTCTCAATAAACATTTGGTGAAACTTTGAATTATTTAAGTTTAAAGATAGAGTTTTAAAAAACCAAAAAGAATTTTTATAGTTTTAAGGTAAATTAATCTTTACTTTCAGGAAACTTTCTGTAACTACTCTAAGTTATGGCATTTATTCATGTGTATAAAAGTAAAAATTATCTCACTTTAATAACTTTAATAACTAAAGTGGAAAGAGGAATTGAGTGAAGTTTTAATTTTCACCCTTTAAGAGGCAGCCCAGAAACATGTAGACTAAGAACAGGACCTCCCACAACAGATGCATTAGGAAACAAAAGAAGGCCAATTAAATATAATTGCTTAAACCTATTGTTTCTCTATCAA
This sequence comes from Ceratotherium simum simum, assembly GCF_057802395.1. NCBI lineage: Eukaryota > Metazoa > Chordata > Mammalia > Perissodactyla > Rhinocerotidae > Ceratotherium > Ceratotherium simum. Next base: position 64,594,475 of record NC_141908.1, read on the forward strand.
CATGTCTCATAACATAATCAATTACAAACATTAAATTAGAATTTTTTCAGAAGTTTTTATTTTTATTTTTTAATTAATTAATTAATTTATTGTGAGGAAGATCAGCCCTGAGCTAACATCTACCAATTTTCCTCTTTTTGCTGAGGAAGACTGGCCCTGGGCTAACATTCGTGCTCATCTTCCCCCACTTTATATGGGACGCCGCCACAGCATGGCTTGACAAGTAGTGTGTCAGTGCACGCCCGGGATCCGAACTGGCGAACCCCGCACCACTGCAGCAGATCGCGAGCACTTAACTGCTTGCGCCACTGGGCCATCCCCCATAAGTTTTTAGAATCTAAAGAAAAAAACATGTCACCTGCAAAAGGTGACAGGGAGCTTTTTCTCTAAAAATACTTCATGACAAATAGAGCAGATATCATCTGAACCAATTTCTTTCTGTTTAATGCACTCAGCTTCTCCAATATGTGCATTTTCGTCCTCCGTTCTTTGTTGAAGAGTTTGAATTCGGTGTATCCCCCGAAGCAAGTCATTGATTTCTCTTTCCGTGAGACCTAACTGCAAAGCAGCTGGTGAAAAATCCCAAAGTATGAAAGTTCAGTGGCAAAACTGGAGATACAGAAATGTAACAACTTATGCTGAAAGTTAGAATTTTCTTTCAAATATCAGAAAGACAGTTTTGGTTGAATTATTACACTGACATTTACCATTTTTGTATTTCTTTCAGAGCCAAAAAATCAGAAAAGAGTCATTTATAAAAAGAATGGAAATTATCTCTTTCTTTCTTGTTACCGAAAAGTCAGTGCAAACAGTGCATTAGAAGAGTTTTGGATTATTATATGATAATGTTCATCCTTGGATTGGTGTTATAATCATGTCTTACATTTTGATCTGTTCAACTTGTCCATAAACAAATATATTGTCAAGATACAAAAGTATTAAAAGAAATGGGTGCAAATACATAAAGGGGAAACAGAGATATTTTGAGTAATTAGTGTAATTAATATTTGTTAGATGAATAAATGAATGAATGGATAAAGGGAGAGCAAGACTCAATTAATTGTGCCTATTTTCCTGTCTCAGTTTCATGTGCCTACAAGAGTGTCTTGGTGGCCATGTCCTTCATAGATTTGGTCAGTATTCTTCAGGACAATCTATAAGAGCTACACTGCCTGTACCCTTGGCGTGTGCATTCTTTGAATTCTAAATTTTCTCCATCCTACTGTCCTTATAAGAAATTGTATTCTAAGTACATATAGTTTGGATCAGTGCATCCTAGATTCTTTATTCCCTGGCCCATCCCCATGCTCCTTTCCCTTAAACTGCCATAATTTAAATGCCAGGTGTTATTGGCCCTCCGGAGTTCTATTCATTTTATACATTCTTTAACACATATAGATCAAAAAATTATTTGCAAGATAATGAAAAGCTCCATTTTCCTGGAAAGACTCCCAATTAAACACTAAAAATACTGAAAATATCATAGATACATTTCAATACAGAAATCTCTGTTCCTTGTTTGAGGTGGGGTGGCAGGTGGGATGTAGGAGTAATTAACCATTACTTTGGAGAAGAAGGGCTATTTGTCACAGAGACACAGCAGCATCTGCTCCCTAAAAAAAATGGGGAGGAAAATGAAGAACAAAAGATGTGCTTTGCGGAATACAGATTTTCTAAGGCAGCAGAAATACTGAAACACAAAAGTTCATAAAAGGAGCTGGCCATAAACCGTTCTGTGTGGTATAACATGAATTGGAAAATAAAAGGGAGAAACAAACTCTTCTGAAATTAATTTGGAAAAATTAATGTATGAGACCATGAAGAATATTCTTTTATAGAGAAGAGCAAGGAATCAGATATCACAATGTATTACAAAAAATAATAAATAATATATAAGAATTCACTAAATAATAGATATTGTGAAACAAGGAGGAAAGAAGCACTATTCAATAACTGTTATTGAGATAACTGAGCGGCAATACGGAGAAAATTTAATTAATTGAAACCAAATACCAACCTCCAACTTATACCAACACAACTACACACGGATGCTATAATGAAAAATAAAAATAAAATAGAAAAACTAGCAGAAAAAACCTCCAAAGGACTCTTTATCAATACTATAGAAGAAAGATAACTTTCAAAGAATTGAAACAATACACATGAAAGGAAAAAATGGTCAGCTTTAACAACACAAAATATCCATATGTACAACAAAATTTAATAAAGCCATATAAAAGAGAATTATAATATTAGGAAAACATTTGCAAAGAGGGGTAATCCCTATATTTAGGAAGAGTTTGTAGTTTTATCCCAATAAATAAATAGCCAAAGTACAATTCACACAAGAAATATGAATAGCAAACAAGGCAATGGGAGATGTTCAATTTCACTAACATCAAAGAAAAGTGAGTCAACATGAGAATGAAGCACAGACACAGAATAAAACTTATTAAATAAGCAAGAATAAATAAATACAATATTACGTTTTGTTTGCTTTATGTATTTTATTTTTGTATTTAAAAATACAAAAGTATATTGTATTTTGTATTAAAATGCTGTTTGGAGGCATTTTAGATCTTCTAAGGGTATGTTAGATGTATAGGAGAATTTAAACTATTTTCTTATTTAATTTACTAGGAATGAATAGATCACTACGAATCTTGTATCTGGCATTTTTTTCTCGCTTTGTGTGACTTCGTCTTTTTTCTAATATTATAGAAATATTACCAACATTACAAAATATTTCTGTGTGTCTTTATTTTCTTTGGGGACTTAAATATGCTGTTAATGTCTTTCACCATATGCTTAGGTAATAAGGTTAAATGTGTCTAAAACATGAATGGAAAAAACTAACAAAACTAGCAGAAAATTGATATATTGCTGAAATTATAAATCAGCAGAAGTATTTTAAAGGCCAATTTGACAGTACATATGGGGGTCAGACATAAAGATAGTAATATTTTTACTTTAAAATCCAATTAATGAGACTTTAGGCAAAAGAAATAACTGAAAAAAGGAAAATCATGTACAAAAAAATGACATGTAGTTAGAAATAAATTAAATGCCTAACAATGGAGTAATGTTAAATAAATTATGATATACTATATACAGTGAAATATGGTAACCATTGATGACTTTAATTACAGAGATTGCATAGCATTGAAAATATTTATAAAGTAACACTTGTGATAAAAGCAGAACACAGAATTCCCACAGACTGTTAGGCAAACATAAAGTCAAAAAGGAAAACAGAAAATAAAAAAGTTCCTTGGGCCGGCCCTGTGGTTTGGTGGTTAAGTGCGCGCGCTGCGATGCTGGTGGCCCGGGTTCGGATCCCGGGTGTGCATCGAGGCACCGCTTCTCCATTCATCCTGAGGCCGAGTCCCACATACAGCAACTAGAAGGATGTGCAGCTACGACATACAACTATCCACTGGGGCTTTGGGGGGAAAAAATAAAATAAATAAAATCTTTAAAAAAAAAAAATAAAAAAAAAAAATAAAAAAGTTCCTTATATCTTAGCGATGGGAATTTAAAAAAAATACTTTAATGTGGTTTTTATTTTATTTGTAAATATTTAATTAAAAAAAGGAACAGATGGCATTTATTAGACGTATTTAGAAGAAACTATTAGGTAATAAATCTAGGTTTTGCTGAGAAACATTTGTTAGGTGATGGAAAAAAGAATGTTCAGTGTTCAAAAACTAATATCTCTATAATAAAATTCCTGCATAATCATCATTGTAGGTCATCAAAAATAAAAGTCTCAGGTTTCTGATATGTAAAACCAGGGTGCAAATAATCGTTTCTAGATTTGTTCTAGAAAATAATCTATGAATGATGTTCAAAACTATCCTCTTTCATTACTAAGTAACCATTTCCTCCACACTTATGTACATACTTTACATAATCCTAATGAATAACTGTTTATAGCTTTCTTTGAATTATTTTAATTTTCATGTATTTTTGTTCTAGCTTTCATCTAAATGATAAATTTCAAGGTCATTAAGACTTCTACTTTCTTTGAATATTTGTGCATATAGAATTTTCTCAATGTTGACTAAAACTTTTAAATATAGGAGATATGAAAAATCTTTTATTTTAGTAGGAAGCATAAATGTTCAAAATTAATATATAGAATTAATTTTAAACATTAAAAAATTTTCTACTATAGACTGATATTTATAAAAAGAATAAGACATAGTTTCTGCCTTTAAGATGTAATCTATGCAGAAATAGAAGTACAATGATGTACACCTGAAATTTTTACAATGTTATAAACCAATGTTACTGCAATAAACAAAAAATAAAAAAAAAAAAAAAAAAAGAAGTACAAAGGATAATACAATATAAAGTATCAGACTGATCCATATGAAATTGTTGCTTTTGTGGATGAAAAAATCCAAATATTAGCAATTCATATTATTCAGTTTATAAAAATCACCTAGCAGATATGCAGTACAATAAATATTGTTAAATTTAATTGAGTAGAGCTGCACCGTCCCACACGATAGCCATTAGTCACATGTGGCTACTGAGCACTTGAAATATGGCTAGTGTACTGAGAAACTGAATTTTTAATTTTGTTTCATTTCAATTTAAATTGAAAACTGATAATCAATAGTTATTGGAAAATTTATAAGTATGTTTGTAACAATGTGGGTATTATGTGAATCTATTTTTCAATGGAATATTTCATGAAGTCTAAATGAAGATCAAGTATTTCTAATGAAAATATAGTATCTGAGTTGAGATGTGCTGGAAATGTAAAATACACACTAGAGTTTGAAGACCATAAAAAAAATATAAAATATCTCATACCTTTTATATTGATTATATGTTGACATGATAATATTTTGATGTATTGGGTTAAATTAAAACATTAAAATTAATTTCCCCTGTTTCTTTTTACTTTTTATTAATACGGCTACTAGAAAAGTCCATATGTGGCTCACACTGTATTTCTGTTGGACAATCCTAGTATAAAATCTTGTGAAAAGATATGGAAAATAGTGTACAGAACGACGAAGACTTTGGAAAGGATGTGAACATTTAACTTCAGGTGGATAAAATGGAGAAGTAAAGACGAAAACAACATGTAGGAAATTACACAAGCTAATCATTGAGTATGAAGGAATTAGCAGGGAGAAGTAGATAGTAAGTGGCGTTTCAGAAAGAACCTTTTGTCTACAGTGTGAAGGAGGAAGGTGAGAATGAGGATAGAAAGATGAGGATACTGTGGAGAGGTAAGTAGGGTGTAACATAAACAGGATTTGTGGGATGACTCAACATATGAGCGAAGAGGAAGGAGGCTGGGAATCAAGAGGAATCCTAAGGTTTCTAGCTTCGGAGACTAAAGCAAAAAGAAAGCCAATATGTGAGGTAGGGAATATAAGAGCGGAGCACCTATGGGGGAAATTTGGTATTTAAAATGCCTGTGGGACCTTCAAAATTGAGGTGCCCAGAAGGCAGCTGGAAATACTGGTCTGCCGTAAAGATGTGGACATCACTGGCACAGATGTTAACAGCTGGCGACACAGAAAATAGGAGACATTTCTAAGAGAATGTGTAGAGTGAGAGAAGAATACAAAAGAAAAATCCCTGTGAAACAGTAATACTAATTTATTATCTAGTATAACTTTTAAACGTCTACTGTGATTATACTTATATAATAGTTGGGGGGGATGAACTTGCCTAAATACAATACTCTTTGAAAAAAATTAAAAACAGATTATTACTTTAATTCTTTATGAATATTATAAAATTTATTAACAAGCTTTAAAATGCCATTGCAGTTCTTAGATGGGTCTAGTGTAGGTCAAATAACTCCTTGATTGCAGGGAACACTTCCATAATAATGTATCTTTATTATAAAATGTACAAAACCAAATGGCCTGTAATAAAATTCTTTTTCTTTTTTCTTTTTGAGGACTCTAGAATTTAAAGGCACACGACTATATGCCTGACTCTAATCTCACTTTAAATACTGACATAAAAACTACTTTACTCTAAAAAATATATTTTTTTCATAAAAATTTCAGTCAGTAAACACTTTTGAACGAAATTATGTGCCATGTCAACTGTCTATTTCTGAGATCTAAAAAATTACATTTCTTATTTTCTCATGATTAAAATAATTTTAGATACAGAAACTACTGTGAATCTTTGCTTAGAACACATGAGGGATGTTTTTTCTACCGAATGGCCATTGTTTCACCCTTTTTTTATTAAGTTCCTTTGAATTTGAAAATGATATATAAAGTTACATTTTTTTATTAATAAAGAAAAATGTTCCGACTGTCTTAAGCGTAACAAACTGGGCTACATACAGATAGTTGTTAGATTGTCTAGAAAAATAACTGTCTAAATTTAGAACACGTATAAAGAAGAAACTATTAAATTTGTTAACTTCAAATTAGTAAAAATACAACTTACATTCATGATTCCTTGGAAGCCTGAATTTCTTCAACAAGACCCTAATATTCACAAGTAGAAAAACAGGACAGATCATTTATTTCTGACATAACCTCAAAAGATATTATTTCATTTTAATTTTAGAATAGGAATAGCATTATAGAATTTATATTGCTGAAAGTGTTATGAACAGACTTAAAACTCTCATTAGTTTTCTGTTATAATAGTAGTTAAATTTATGTTTTAAAATAAGCATATGTGAAAAAAGTATAATAAATGGAAACAAAAGACATTTGCAGTAAAGAGATTTGCCACAGAGAGTTCATGTATTTCTTTACGACAGACAGTCATTCACAGAGAAAGGCTAGTAAGGGAGTTTAGGTATTCATAGTACTTCCTTTAAACTTCCCCGGAAGTTTCCCACTCCTGGAAATGGAGTGATTTTCTGGATAGAGTACCAAATGACTGTTTTTCTACATAGACCACTTTAATGTACAGAGAAAAAATATTTTCAAATATCACCAATTGATGAAATATGGCTTTTTTTTGAAGTGGGAATATATATCAAATTCTTAAACATATTAAATATACTTTAGTATATTAAATACTTGGAGTATATTTCTATTCAGTTTATGGTTTAACGTACTGTAAAAAATGAGTTACATTGCATAAAAATCAAAACTGAATGCCCTTGTCCTGAGGAAGCTGGTATAAAATAAAAATGGAAAAAAACCTATTTTAAGTATAACAAAACCAAACTGCAAGTTTTGAAAGGACTATATTTTATACCTTTATGCTAACTAGAGCTAATAACATATGTTAGTAGATGCTCAATAAAAACTGATCAAAACAAAACTATAAAAAACTTAGTAAATAAAAGCATTAGAAATAATAGCTATATACTGTTTTTTTTTTCCTAAAAAGAAAAGCATTAGAAATATGAGATACACACTCTGTTCTCAATTTCTTGTTTAAATTTTTCCCCCAAATATCAATTGCACATTTTCTATAGTAATACAATTAATGATTTGTGGGTATAACTTGAGGCAGATAAACAAAATGAGTTGATTTGGCTTTAAATAGAAAAAATCTTTTTGCTTTTCATTTCTCAGATTCCCCTACAAATAGGTTGTGACACTAGAGGAAAAGTTTCAGATTTGACAGAAGTAATCTTCGGTACAGTGCTACCTATATCTTGAAAGATGCACAGTCAAAAGCTCATTTTAGAAAATAATAAATTAAAAAATACTATAATGAACCACATAATTATCATCAGTGAGGTGAACCAGGGAGTTTTTTTCTGTTTTATAGTTAGATTTCACATTTGTACATAATGAGAATCTAAAAATTGATTTTTTTCTTATTAAAAACATTAACATTCCAAACATATAGAGGTGGTGGTATGTTTCTCAACTTAAACCTTATTTAATTTTTGGAATGAAATAAAATATCCAACAGTATATTGATAAACTATGACCATTTTACCTTTATGTTCTCCCAACAGCAAATTTCTTTACTCCTGAATACTCAAACCACGAAAAAGGCAAAACATATTATATACCAAGATGTTCCTTTGTGGAAGACCTTCACTACTAAGCTACTTACCAGCATATATGCTTACAAAGCTCCCCTCCTTTCAGAAATCTGGAACAGTCACAAAAATGAGGATTTCCTAGAAAAACCTTTACAGGAAAAATGTATACTTTAAAAAAACTCCAGTTAATTTTCAGAGTTAGAGTAAAACCAAGTTAATAGATAATAGGATTAAAAGAGATTTCAAGAGGTAATTCAGTTTTGGTGACTCCAAAAGGTTGAATAGAGTTCACTGGGACATCTTAACTCTTGACACCAGTTTCTAGGCTGGGTTTTCACTTGCATATTCTTTGCCTTGGTCAACAACTCGCATTATCAATTAAGACTGTTTTTAAGTGATCTGCACTCAGGTGGGTGAAAAGAAATCTAATTTTAAAAGTAAAAAAAAAAAAAATCTATAAATTTCTTACTGAAAGGAAATTCTATCTTGCAATGGAGGTGAAAAACTTTCCTAAGGCAGTTCATCTTGGACTTCTGTTTGTTTTGTACATTTGAATTGGTGAGTTTAATTTTATTCAAGAAAACTAATTTTATTCACTAGGACTATATTGGCCAAACAATTTATTAAATACACTAAGTGTGGTAAGCAACAAAGGAAAAAAAGGATGTCTTAAATAAACACAGGCTAATAATCTGTATTCAGTACCTAAAATGCACAACACTAAATTAAAATTTTCCAAGTTAACTCCTGGGAGGTGGTGCAGCGGCTGATTTTTGAGCGGTGAGAGCGGGATATGCGAATATGAAATATCTGTGGTCTTTCAGCAAAATTAAAAAGAATTTTTATTCATTAAGACCTTTCCAAGGTATCGCCATTTAAACGATACTTTAAAAGGTTCTTGTTACAGCTTGAGAGCTACTAAAGAGTAAAGAAAAACCGATTTTACTTATTTAGCAAATATTTACGGTACGTAAACAGATTGTAGGATTTTCATTTCGTTTGCGTTACAGGGCTAGTGACTGCTAACAACTGATCCAAGAACGCACGTAAATAGTCATATAAAACGTCTCACTTTTTCAAGCCTAAAGATCAAGGGCCATCATCTTACAAGAGCTGGATTCAATTCGGACTCCTAACTTTCAACAATGAAACTTTTCTAACGAATACCCTTTCCCCTGCAATTTGCACATCTTAGAGTCTGGAACATGGGCAGGCGGGGTATGGCAGCGAGTGGCCGCAGGGACTGCGAGGGTGGCCTGATCCAGCGCGGGCCTGGGGGACCCCGCGGCCGACCGGGCGGGGGCGGAGGCGAGCTGGGGGCGGTAGTTACTCGGAAATCCCTGTATTCTGGCTCCTCCTCCCTCAGCAGGAAGCCAGTGGGGCCCATCTCTTGCAGGAGGTAGATGCTGCTGCTCAGCGCCAGGTCTTGTTGCCAGCTGAGGTGGTCGCTCAAGTGTCTTCGCCTTTCAGAGGCCCTGGAGCCTCGGCGAAGCATCCTGCCAGCGTCGCGGGCGAAGGCAGCCCCTGGGCGAGGCTCTCTGAGGCAGTAGCTGGTCTCCGTGACAACCGCGTGGTCTCCGTGACAACCGCGTGCTCTCCGGTTGCCTTGGTGACGGTGGTTGCGATCCGCGGAGTCCCAGCATGCCTTGCGCCGAGCTGGGGCTGGCATCAAAGGTGCCGGCGGCTGTCGATTGCACAGCTCGCACCCGCCTCCACTGCTTCGTGAAGCGGCGCCCCCGACCGAGGAATTTTTCTAATAACCAACTGGCTGATTAAAAAGCTGGCGGCCTAAAGCATAGCTGTCAACTCTCTCGAATTCCTTCTGCTGGTTCCTCGCAGGCAGGGCTCGTGAAATCTGTGTGTTAGGACAGTCGCACAACCCGGTGTCTCATTGGGCCCTGGATGCTAAAATTATCCAGTGATGATTCATCATCCTTATCAGAAAGCCCAGAGTGATTGCTGACGTTCAGCAATATTCCACACACGTTTCCCGATTGGTCACTATGTGCATCATCTGAGCGAGTTGCTGGGGAAGAGCACAGATGTAGAAAACAGGTCTAACTCCTGGGAAGCGAGATCCTTAAATGAGTGTGTGTGGGTGTGGGTGTGGGTGGGTGTGGTCTTAAAGCAAGGGGGGCATCTGTAAATTGCATGTTGGGTGGGGATGGGTGATGGGCGGGGTGCGGAACCCATTAACTGTGCTCTCTAGTTGCAAATCCCTATTCTAAGGAATAAGATTCCCAAGGTATGCAGTGTTGACCCAATACTTCAAATTGCCTGTGAGCTTCGTTACCACGTTCTAGGGGGAGAGCTATAACAACTTAAGGTATGAATCAAGTAAAGAAGCCATATTACTGGAATCTCTTTAAGAAGTTGAAATCAGGAAAGAGCCGCTTGGTGGCCCAGTAACATAAAGAAAGATGGGGGATATTTGTCCCATTTTATCACGGGAGGAAGCCACAACTAGATTATGTCAAGAACAGGAGAGGAGAAAATGGCAAAGGCCAGGATATGAAAGATGATGATGGAAACGGCAGCTTTCACATGTGAGATACCTGGATAAACACCATCCAATCCTAGGTCTAAGGTTTTAACTTACTAAATTTTATTTCTATTCTCCTACTCTGACTAATAACGAACATAGTACTACGATACTCCCAACTTTACTATCAATTTAATGGTGTCAGATGTTAAAGTAAAACATTATATATTAGGGAAAAACCTCATATTGAAATCAAAAGAAATTATAAATTGAATTCACTTAGTTTATTTATTTTATAATTAAAAAACTCAAAATAAATTAATGACAATCTACATTTTCTATATAACAAGATGAGTTGGGTTTCAGAGTGAAGGCACTTTATTTAACCACCATTCCCTCTCTCTCACTTTCTCTTTATCTCTCTGTATATATGTATATGTATATGTATATACATAATATACATCTCAGTGTATTAAATATATTATGTATATATAGTTATTTAAGAATTACCTTGAAGAGAACTTTAAAAACAAACAGTAGCAAATAATTGTTAAAACTGTTGTGTTTTGCTTGCTATGATTAGATAATGATACTTGCTCCATGTATAAGTGATAAACACCGTATTCAGAAAGTCCACGTGTTTAAGACCCAATGGTCATTATGTGTACTGAATATACGTTCATAAAGTCCATTTTGGGGGTGATAAAAGTAACAAAATTCTTGCTTTCATGGAAATTAAAAAGAGAGAGTGCAGATTGCCAGACAGATCTGCAGTCTAGCTGAAACACATTTGTTTTTGTATCTGTCAATTAAGACTTTAAAAACATTTTTTATAGCCAGGTGACTATCCCATCTGTTTGCTTCATCTCTTAAGAGTGTGTGACAGGGGTAATATTTTGCAAATATTAATTCAGGGAATTAAATTTCTCCGTTAAATTCACAGTGTTCTTAAATGTACAGTGTACCTTTTGAAGCATATTGCCCCAGGGAAGAGGGAAGTGGTTAGTGCTAGAAACAAGTCACTGATAAGCTTTGAATTCCATGAATTAAGTTTTAGCATCTTTAACAATACAATTTGGTTATGTAAGACAGGAATTAATAAATTACTATAGCTCCAGATTAAGACACAAAAAGCTGGGCCTCCAGTATTAGACCTTGGAATTGTATGGAAGAGGATGCCCTGGGGGTGGGGGTGGTGGGGAGAAGAGTAACGGAAGTCAGCTGCCAATCTCAACCTGGGTGTGTGTGTGTTGGGGTGAGGATGGGAGTATGTGGAGGGATGGACTGAAACATTGAGATGGGTTTGGGAAGACAGAGAACACCTGGGGCGGGTGTGTGGGGGCAGTATGCTTACTTATGGAATAGTGTTAGGGAGGTGCAGGCTACTAGGAAACCTAACACTTGATGAGCAGTATGCAGAGATGCCAGTGGAAGACAGATAGGTAAATGAACTGGATGTAATGCCTTGGTTCTCAAGGATTAAAGACATGCAATGAATATAGGAGTTTGTGTTTACCTCTAGAGACTGGGCACAAAAGAAAGGCAGAATACTGGTTAGTGGCTGACAAAGAGGATGCAGAACTCAATGATTTCAAGACTGGAAGCAAACAGAACCAAGGACTGCAGTGGGAGATGCCAACATGACACATTCCATTAAAAAAGAAAAATCAAATAGGGCCGGTCACAACCCAGTGATCACCAACAGGGAGCAGTTCAGATTGGCCATACTGCAGAAGTGACCAGCAAGAATCCAGGGGACATTGTATGGATTCAAGGTGGCTCATTTTTGTCATCAGACACGTGGTTACGTAAACTTCATTTTCCTCCTACACTCATATACGTTTTTGGAGAGAAATAGGGGATGGGAGAAAATCTGAAAGGCTAAGCATTTTATCCGTAATAGTGACCAAGGTAGCATTAACATTCCCCTCACCTTGACTACACTTTAGACAAGTTGCTTCCTGACTGTAGGACCCAGACCTCCCTTTTTTTTAGAGAATTTACTTTAGAAAATTTTCAATTGTAAATTCTTTTCTGCTCCTTTGAGATGTAAATCTTGCCAGCCTCTTGCCAGTAATATCTTTACCTGGGAGCCATCCCTTTGAAACGGAATCATCAAGAAAGGTAATGCTCCTTTCTCCCACTCTTTGTGGCAGTGTGGATCCAATTAGTAAACACGGATGTCCTAATCACGCTGACCAGCCTCCCCCAGGACCTCCTCTGGTACTTTTCCACTAGCTCACCTCAGGCTCCAAAACCCTTGCCTTTAGTTTCAGTGTCATTGAGGTCAATCTCTCCCCTACTGCAATCGTCTTGAATTCCTTGCCTGTTTAACTCTGTCCAGTGCAATTTTCCTTTGGCAATAGACACCATTTATCTAAAAAGACTTTAATTATTAAATGGGACTAAACTTACAGTTTATTAAGGTGTTTTTTCCCCCCTGTGATCGAGGGGAGTGGCAGCTAGCAGAGATGATTGGATCATTTATGAAGAAAACATGTTTCAATAATTTGCACATCCAAGTGTAGTATAAATAAATTTGCAACCCACTATGAGTGTGATTGGGACTTTTAGTTTAATATGCCAGACTGTGTAGATAATGTTAGTTCCTCTTCCATCTGTAAAGCCTATGAAAATAATAAAAAATTAAAAAAGTTTCACCCTCTGACATTGAAGCGAAAGGGCTGTAGTAGGCAGAATTCTAAGAATGACTCCAATGACCTTTCCCTTATATAATTCTCTCCTCTGTGAATATATCATGTTACATGGCAAGAGAGATTCTGCAGATGTATTAATGTTACTAATCAGTTGACAATTAAAATGGAGATAATTTGGGTCACCCTAATCTAATCACGCAAATCCTTTAAACGCAGAGAGCTTTCTCTGGCTGGTGGCAGAAGGAGAAGTCAGAATCGAAGCCTAATTCTCTTGCTGGCTTTGAAGATTGAGGGGGCCGTGTGACAAGGAATGCTGGGGCCTCTGGAAGAAGAGAGAAGCCTCTGGCTGAAAGCCAGAAAAGAAATGGAGGCCTTAGACCTTTAGCAACAAGGAACTGGATTTTGTCAAGAACCTGAATGAGATGGAAATCAGAGTCTTCCCCAGAACTTCCGGATAAGAGTACAGCCTGGCTGATACCTTGATTTGAGCCTTCTAATACTCTGAGCAGAGAAACTTGCTAGGCCTGCCTCCACTTCTGACCTACAGATCTGTGAGGTAATAGATGGGTGTTGTTTTAAGTCACTAAGGTAATGGTAAATTTTTTACACAGCAATAGAAAATGAATACGGGGCCATTGGTAAATTTCAACAAACTACTAGAAGAACAAATATGGATGGAAAGTGCTGGCTGATGAAAGGGGGAATAAGTTAAGGTATGAGTATGGAACAGGTTACTCCCTGTTTTCTGCTGGCATTGGGTTGCCACTCTGGTTGGTTCTAAGTATAAAGGAATTTATTATAGGATATTGTAGACTGTCTAGAAAGGCCACAGAATCAATCTTTGATCCCACACTAAAGTGAGGCACTCAGCAAAATCATTCACTCATACTGTGAGACTTTTCCAGTGCAAAGCCTTCTGTGTCACTCAAGAAGCTAGGGACTAGACATCTGTACCTCCACCATTGTTGCTGCAGAAAAATCAAAGGACTTCCTAACTGTGGTTGCTACTTGGGCTGCGTGGTCTCAAGAGCTTCACTTCTGCCTTTCAAGTCTTGGCAGAAACTAGCCATGTGTTTACAATCTAGAGGCTGCTCCCCCAAATCTGAGAAATATGGAAAGGTGATATTAACAAATCAGAGAGTTATCAAAATGAGTAAGAGAAGGGAGGTTAAAGTAGTTTGGCCAGCCAAAAGGAACAATCAGAGAATAAGAAGGAGCCTTTTGCTTTTAAAAATGATTGTCAAATTAAAAAAAACCAGTAGAAGTTTTGAAAGATATAGTCAAGGATCCAGAATATAGAGCAAAAAAGAAGCAAGATGCAAAATATTAAAAAGAAAGAAAGAAAGAGGGTTAATCTAAGGTAGACAAATTCAGACTATTAAGATTTCCAAAGGGCAGAATTAAGGTGAGGAAATTATCAAAGATATAATAGAAAAAGTCTCCTACAACAAAGGGGAGAGCTATACTTCAAGTGGAAAGAGCTTATCCAGTGCTGAGTAGGGTGAATGAATGATTCACACCTAGATATATGGTTAATAAATTACAGAACATTGAAGAGAATGAGAAAAACCTAACTTTTTACAGAATGGAAAGGTAGGTATAAAGTGACAAGCACTAGATAAACATCACCTTTTTCTTTTGCATCAGAGGATGCTGAAAGACTTGGTGAAGTTCTGAGGGAAAATGACATTGATATTAGAATTTTATATCTAGCTAGGTTATCAAACAAATATAAGGATAAAATAAAGTCATTTTCGGACACGTAGGATTCAGGAAGCTTCTCTCCCATGCGTGATTAATGAGTAAATACATACCAGAAAAACTAGGGTTGTTTAATCTTATGTTTAAATGGTTCCCATTACTTATCATCTGTCCCTAGTCTCTTTATTTAGTCGATTCATTTCTTGTTTTGTTTGAGTAACTTCTTGAATACTTTTTGCAGGGAGAAATTGTGAGCTGTATACTTTCTGTAGTCTTGAATAGCATAAAAAATTGTCTTAAAACTGCTTTTACAGGTGAATGACAGTTTGGCTGGTTATAAAATGCTTGGACTAAAGTCTTTCTAACTCTAAGGATATTGCTATATATTCTGCAGGTGATCCATGATATAGATGGTATGAATCTGAAGCCAGCCTAATTTTTTACCTTTTATGTATTGGTAACATTTTTATTCCTGAAGCTCAAAAATTCTTTGTATTTAAGACTTCAACCAGGATCATTTCATGAGTTGTTTTTCATTAAATTTTTCTGGTGCTTGATCAACCCAGTGTCTTAGTCTATTATGTTATGGATTATTGCTTTGGTATTATTGCTTCAGATTCTTTTTAGGGAACATAAATTATCTGTATTTTGTATCTGATTTTATTTGCTTGTTTTTGGTCATTCCTATCTATTATCTTCTCTTTCATCATTTTTTTCTCAATCTTTTCTTGTGCTTTCTGGGAGAGCTTTTCATATTTTCCCTCCTTATCCTAATGCATTTGAAAATTATATCATTGCATGTTTAATTCACAATACTTTAAAAAACTCTAGTTCATTTCCTATTTCAGCTAGTTTTTCATACAGTTCTGCCTTTGTCTCAGCCACTTCTCCTTTGATTGCAGACAGTTATCACCCTTAATTTTATTTTTTTATGAAACCATGAGACCATGTTTTTCTGAATTTTACCAAGCATTAAAATAGGTGCTATCTAACATTTACAATTTCTTTTTTAAAAGCACATCCTTCCTTTACTTCTTGAGAGGTGTGCCTTTTTTGTTGATCTTTTTCGAAGTTGCCTCATTCTTTTTATTCATCTTGATGGTGGTAATATCTTCTAGGCTTGGTAATAGCCCCTAACGGGAGGCAAATGAAGTCTTCTTATTTTGCCTCAATATCTACTTGGAATTGTAAGAATCCACCTGCAACATTTTAGACTGGTGGGGTGATTTGTATTTCAGTGATCCAGGAACAGGTGGAAGCTAGGACTGTGGTTAATACCCCTAGGGGAACTTGTCTCTGTGAGGTTTCTTCTCACATTTTGTGAAACAATTATTTTTTAGGGGCTTTACCCAGTGTGATCCAAGCTCCTTTCTAAGTCTGTTGCCTACAGCATCAGAGAAGGGCCCTGATGTTAAAGGGAGAAACTCCTTGCTAATGCCATTTATTTAATCTTTATGCCATAGAGGAATCAAGCAGAGTCATATGCTTTGTTTTAGCTGCCGACTGCGTCTGGAAGTCTTGGGGTACTACATCTTATGAAGGGTTCTTAGAACACTTAAGAAGAAATACTTTTTTAAAAGGCACACATGTGAGAGGGCAACCTTTTGATCTATGTTATTCTAGAGGACTTGATGTATTAGCGAGGAAGACTTGAGCTCATTATAAGAAGAATATTTTGGATAATTTCAGCTGTCCAAAGTGAACTAGCTCTCTTACAATGTTTGGAGATTTCCTTCACAGAAGACATTTAAGGGCATCCTGAATTGGCATATTTCAGGGCCACTGTGGAAGGTTTTCTTGCACAGGTGAGACATTGTCCTAAATATCCTCTAGGGGACATTTTAACCTTAAGAGTCTATAACTATGTAGATTAATGTTGTTTTAAAATTTATTTAAACTAGTTACCTCTCCCTGTCCACTTGCCATAGAAGCAATGTGTAATTTAAGATTTATGATGTAATTTCAGTAGCATTCATGAATCTTTCCTATAAATGTGATATATAGAAATATTACCTTAGTCACCATACTGAAAGAAAATCAACATGAAAACATTTTGAGAGTTCTCTAAACATATATACAACTTCCAATATTCTACGTATAAATATAAGTATCCTATTCATTGGAGAATCTTTCTTGTGGGCCTCAGGGTCATAAGAACACCAGTATAAATATTTGACATTAGGGTCTATGTAAATCAAAAAAATTAAGTTAATATGAAATAAAGTAGCATCTTGTTTTGTCTTAATTGTTTAGTCATTAACTTGGAAAAGACATTCAGTCTGTCTCTTCTCTGTACCTTCCAGATGGTAATTTTTCTGATGTTATTTGGCACTATTCTTAACTGCACAACAGGGACTGAATTTAGCTGATCTATAATTTGAACATATTATTGAACATTGCTTTTGTAACAAATGACAACACCTGAAACTCTCAGGGTAGGGTCATATACATATTATAAGTAGAAAAATATTACATTCCCTAAGCAAAAGGAACAGAAATGTATGTGTGTGTGTGTGTGTGTGTGTGTGTGTGTGTGTGTGTGTGTTTTCAGAGTCAGCAAGAAAATATGGTACTTTGACCTAACCCTGTGGGAAATCTCAAAATGAGATGATGCTCTGGAATGAATATCTGTGTGAATATTATCTCATTTTTTGATTTCCAAAGTTGTTTCTTGAACTCCACTGGTGCAGTTCTAGACAGGTCTAGGGCAATGTTGCATAAGTAAGGCAAAGAAGAAAAAAAAAAGAGGGCTCTACTGCACACCCATGTCTACATCTCATGACTCTCCTTTCTAGATTCTCCAGTGAAAGGGAGGTAGCATGCATCACTGTACCTCTGTTTACAGCTATTTGGACCAGGAGTGGACACTGCATTCAACAAGACTTCATAGACCAATCTGATTTCAGTGGCCTGGCTCATGAAGATGATCTAGGCTTCCTTTGTTGGACACTGAACTAACACTTGGGATACTAGCACTTAGGGGGATAGGAATAAGCAGATCTGTAAAGTACCACATGGTCACACTAGTGGCAGAGCACTAGAGTAAAGCTTTCTGGACTTCTGCTGCCAAAGTCCCCAGACCAGAGCTACCACGAATCTAAACAATTCTCTAGCTCTAACACCACAGAAGACTAGCCCGATTATAGTCCCTCCTTCCAGATTATTGTGTGATTCCCCACTTACTCATGTTAAAGTAACTAAACAAGGAGGCCATTAGACTGGGGTGGCTCTCTTATATTGGTAGCCTACATAAGCCAACCAAAACCTAAGCCAGAGTCAATGCACTCAAATCCGAGAAAATTAAACTGAAGACCCACCAATCATAAACAGCCAACTAGGCTTTCCAAATAAGGCAACTACTAAGCTATAGCCAATCAAATAATTTCCTTGCTTTGCTTCCTCATTTTCTCTATAAAAACCTCTCCCCTAGCTCTTGTTGGTGGAGTGCTCCTAATCACCTTTTGTTTGGCGCTGCCTGATTTGAATGGATATATGGTCAAACAAACTCTTGTAAATTTTAATGTGCCTCAATTTATCTTTTAACACTCGTTGCGATAAAACCACTTGGCTTGAATTAGCTTGGGTGAGTCTCTAGTTTTTTGTGACCAAATGAGTAACTAAAATGAGGCTCTGCATTAACTTCATGATTATGGAGATACAGAAGAAAGAATGGGTGTCAGACCTATTAAAATGCCTTAGAAACCAAAAACATATGGATGATAGGGAGAGGGAAGTGTTGAAGATGAATCTCAAACTCCTGGATAGGTAACACAGAAGAACAGGTTTGGGCAGGAAGATGTTGAAGCCAGGTGTAAACACGTTAAGATTGTGGTGCCTGTGGGGCTTTCAAAGGACATGCTTTTAGAAAATTGGATATATCAGTTTGGACTTGTCTTAATGGAATATCTTTTTTTTTTCCCCTGGAAATAAGCCTTAATTGTCTTGAAACTTCTTTTATATTGATTATTTATGATTAAAAATTTTGACAATGGTTTGACTGGCAAATTGACACAGTGCGTCAAACTAATCAGCATCATACCATTAATAATTAAAGTTTCATTCTTCTAACATAACCTTATTATTATTTTTGCCTTTTTCACTTTGAGCATAGAATTGCAATTCATAAAATTTGAATATTTTATTCATTTGATAGTACATTTCTTACTTTATGTCAATAAACTACAATCTTTTTTTATATAGCAGTCCTTTGTGAATTTTTTTGTTAGTGTGACCTGGTTGCCATAGGACTGAGCAATTATAAGCCAGCTATAAAATTGTGTTTCTAGAGGCACAAACTTGAGGAATCTAAGGGAATTCAGGTGTGGAGGTGGACAGCTGAATTCTCTAGATATCTTCGGTTCTGTTGCATTGAAACACTTATAAACTGATATCTGTAGTATATTTTGGCTTTTGGCTTTCCTTCGTGCTCCAAGTGGCAAAAAAAAAAAAAAAAAAAAAAGAAAAAAAAATCTATTAGCTGATGGAGATACAAAGTTGCTGCTTGGTAAATTAAACATATGAATCTAATTAAGCGACTTTTCAAAACCCCACAGAAGCTATAGCAAAGGGATGTTTTAAAAGGCAAGAACCCACAAGTACAAAAGGATGAAAGTGGAGACAACAGCAACATAATTTTGAAAAATGGAATGACTGATGAGTGGTAGGTGTCATAGCAAACCGATGAAGGCTGTATATTGAACTTGTGTTGCAAAAGGTGAGAACCAGTCCAGTTTACCTTCAAGAATTCCAAAGGAGCCTAAGGATGTATGCAATCAGTTACCTCTGGCAGTTGGAGGGTCCAGTGGGATGATATTCTAAAATGAGGAAAATTGATTGAAAGCTGCTTAGAAGGAATTATAACCCCAGTTCCCCTTCCTCATTCTGAACATTTAGACAACTGCCTTCACCCAGGTGAATCAGCAGAGATTTATTCTCTGGAGGAGTTAAAACCGAAGGGCTTTACATTGGGGAACCCCAAGCATATTCAAAGGTGGTGGTATCATACTGAAAATAGTAGTATTAAGTAAGTACACGCATTTTAGAGGCTGAATCCCAACCCCTTACTCTATTCACTAGATCACTGGTTGTCAGGTACTTACTTTCCGAGAAGAAAGGAAGAGTCTTCTCTAGGGAATCTGCCCCAGGATGAAAGACCTCAACATGAACAAGAGGGGCTCTCCAATGGTGGTGACATGGCCTGGCCAGATCACTTGCTGTGATGTCTACAGTCAGCAAGCCCCACCTGTACACTCAGAGTTTCAAACTGGGGCTTTCCATCACCCACTCTTAAATATGAGCTGGTAGCCAAGGATTAGAAACCTCAGGGAGACCTTTAACATAAAAGATAGAGATCAAATAGCTAAAAGCAAAAAACTTTGAGGAAGAAACAGAGACTCAGCAGGGAGAAGAAAACACAAAAAATTTTGCATAATCCTCAGACAGGTAAGTCTATTGAAACCGTAAGAAAGAACAGAATGCTATAATTAAGAACTATTAAGAGAACAAAGAAGAGCTTTTAGCAATTTAAAATATGAGACAAGAAAACTCAAGAGGACTGTTAAAAGCTGAGGAACTCTCCCAGCAAATAAAACAAACATAACAGAACAACAACAACAAAACCCAACTAACCACCACCAATAAGAAAAAACAAAAAAGTAGAATTTAAGTGAGAAAATCATATTGTAAGATAGTACAAGAAGTCTAAACCTAATTAATAGAAGTTCCAGAAAAAGACCAAAGAAAGAGAAAGAAGAAAACGTTAAAGAAATGATTCAAAAAAATTTGCTGGAACTGAAGGCATGAGTTAAATGACTGAAAAGGGTTTATCAAGTATAAAAACACATCTGCTGAGGTGGGTGTATAGGTTGGGCATTGAATTTCTCCAAGGCAGCATCCTGTATGCATAAGCAGAGTTGTGCAGTGCACCCCTGTGTGCTATATGTGGTGGCCCTGAGTGCCTAGTACCAAGGCCCGTGAATGTAAAATTTCATAATCATGGGGACAGAGAAGAAATTCTACACTGTGTGTGTGTGTGGATGTGTGTGTGAAAGAGAGAGAGACTAAAGGATCTGGAATCAGAATTGCTTTTTAACTTCTCATCAACAACACTGAAGCCATAAGACAGGGAGTAATGCCTTCGAAATTCTAAAGAAAAGTGATTTCAAACCCAGAGCTCTATACCTAGCCAAACTTAGAATTATGCAGATAGGATAAAAACATTTGTAGACGTGCAAGGTTTTAGAATATTTACCTCCTATCAATTTCTTTTTTCCCCTCAGGAAGCTACTGGAGTGTGTACTCTACCAAAACACAGAAGTACACCAATAAAGAGAAAGACACAGGCCTCCGGACACAGGAAATCTATCAGAAGACATAGGTGCAGGGAATCCCCAGGTTACTAACTGTGCACAATGAGCAGAAGAAAAAACATCCAGACTAGAGCAGTTCAGAAAAGTCCAGGAGATTTGTTTTTTCAAGAGGATGAAATAGAATATGTGATGTGTCTAAAAGTTTTGAGAGGATATTTTTAGTATAATTTTCGAGATTCTGGTTGAATCAGTTGCACGGACATAAAATTAAGAAACAAACTGTATCAGACCTCTTACGTGCCACCTCAGGTTATCTTAGTCACAACTCTGTTGGTGGCCTTTGGACACTCGTTTCCTTATGTGTCCAACCTGACAGCTCCTCATCTCATGCTGGGGCTCAAGTCTCTGGCCTCCAGTTCCTTGGGCTGACCTGTTGCTGTTGGGTGTGAGATGTCATTCAGGTGACCAACCGTGCTGGTTTGCCCAGGTCTGATGGGGGTGCCTGGGAAGCAGGACTTTCAATACTAAACCTGATGAAACTATTGGCAAACCAGTACCACTGGGGCTCAGAAATGCTGGGAATTTAACATCTCTGAGGAGACTAATGGGATACAGGGACTGGTGGATAAGTTGTGTCCCTGCCGCCACTCCAGATCATCCTGAAATACAGACTCTAAGATGGTCCCGCAAGATGGAGCAATCAGCTGCACTTGACACGGAACAGAGATCAGTTCAACAATCCACTCCCTCATGTTTGCTTGCTCTATTTTCCTATCTTCTCTCCTTTCCTTGATTCTGGTGCCCCTGGGTTAACATGTCCCAGTAAAAAACTGACAGACGAGTTTTACCTCAGGGTCTGTTTTCCAGGGAACCCAGGCTTAGAGGCAAACAAACACACACTTCCTCGACAATTATTAGTTCTAGGAGTAAAAATATTGTACAGAAATGTGAAACAGAATCATAGTTTACTACATGGCTTTACTCTGATTAGCGTTTACATATTCATGACATTTGACATATCGAATAATGACCTAACTAAAAGTGGGATGAAACTCTTTCATGAGAATGAGAGGATGGGAGGGGTGAGAAAAAGCTAATTCCTTAACTTCCATAGTGGGAAGTAAATGGAAAAATTAAGTTGTTTGAAGATATAGACATAAAAATAAAAAGAATCAACTGAAATAACTTATTTGCCTCTGGGAAAGGAAAATGGGGTGTAGAGGGGGCGGGGTCCATTTTTGTCTTAATAAATATTGATTCTTTAAACTATGTTCATTTAAAACTTTGATTAAAATAAAAATAAAGAAAACTCCATGGCTGATTTTAAATAATCAGATTTTCATAGGATTTCATGAGGTATTATTTGAGATCCAATAACGTCTGCTTTCAATTGCTTTCAAGTAATTTCTTGCTAAACTGGCCCCAAGGCCACATTATCTTTTGGCATATATTAATGATATGTGTATCGTGTGTGTATGTATTATTTATTCTATAGGTTAATTTAAGTGTGAAAAGCTTAAAAACAGATTCCTTGGCAGCACTGGGATCCTGTTTTTATTCCACTAGGTGTCAGCCTAGCACTATGAATCCGAATGTTACCAGGTGACCAATTATTAAATCACTGTTCATAAACATGTTTCTATTTATCTTTCCAGGGATGATGATGTGAAATTTAGCTTTAATAATGTAATCAGCTCGTGCATCATAATAATTATTGTCTACCCTAATGTTCATTTTTATTTTACCTACTCAAATTAACGTCAACCGCTTAAATTGGTGAAGCTTTGGTGCTAATCTACATCAAAGGAATAGAGAAAGAAAACAATCGCACACAGGAATGACAGTAATGAGCATGTTTCCTGCATCTGTATTTTGGGTTTTCAGTCGGTGGCTTTTTTCTTCAATAGGTTATGAATGACATTTGGCCAATAGAGAAGATCAAAAGTGTAACATTTCTCCCTTCCGCTGTCTAGTTTATAAATATGCTTTAAAGGATATGAGCAATAACTGACCAGTTTAGTGTCATGCTGACTGACAAGCTTTCTTGTTAAGAGGACGTGTCGGGTAATTCATAAGTTAGATTTTTTTAACTTATTTTTTTCCCCTCTGACTACCCAATGTATCATCATTGGCTTTGGTTTTGTGTCGACTTTACCTTAATTCATCTGAACATCATCTTCATCTTACATTCAATAGTGAAAACGTGCCATAGGTTACATCTTCATAGGCCAGAAATAGCTGAATATTTGTGAAAATTACTTCATATTGAGTTCTGTTTTCCTTAGTGTGCAAAAATTTTGCCATTTTGCTTAAAACAACTGTTACTACATTTTAAAGGAGAAAAATGACGTGCTGAACTGTTTTTCAAATAACAGTACATAAAAATGCATTAAAGTGCACCGTTTTGGGCAATTGTTTTTAATGTGGTCAACATTTTTTTTTTCCTCTCTTTTTTTTGTGAGGAGGATCAGCCCTGAGCTAACATCCAATACCAATCCTCCCCTTTTTTGCTGAGGAAGACTGGTCCTGGGCTAACATCCGTGCCCATCCTCCTCTACTTTATATGGGATGCCGTCACAGCATTGCTCAACAAGTGGTGCGTCGGTGCACGCCCAGGATCTGAACCAGCGAACCCTGGGCCGCTGCAGTGGAGTGCACGCACTCAACCGCTTGCTCCACAGGGCAGGCCCCAGTGTGGTCAACATTTTAATACTTGATCAGCCACGGTGGGTAGGGGGATACTCAGTGGCAATGTATTCTGATTTTAAGGAAGTATTATAAATCTTTCATTTATTAGTTAATTTTTGGTTATAATCTTGTAATTTTTCTTTAAATTTTTTCCTCAAAATTCACAGGAAATTCCAGTCCTCCATGCTATTTTTTCATAGTAAAACGCTTATTTTCAGTGTTAATTTACTCACAATATTAACCAATTACATAATAAAACACCAATATCAAATAATGTAAACTATAGAAATTTTAGAATATTAAATTATTCCATACTGAAGGGAAAAAGAAATGTTAGGTAAATTGTTATCTCTAAAGGTTTTATTTTTTTGGCAAAATAATATTTTAAAAACTTAGATTGAAAAAATTTTATATGGTAAAACTCTAAGATGAAGGATATATATACACAGACATATATGTAATATGTGTGTATATACATATATATGTGTGTGTGAATATATATACAAGAAACGTCATCTTGATATTCTGTTCTTTATGATTAGAACAGTACCTGGAACATAACAGATGTGCAATAAATATTTGTTAAATGGATAAATTAATAAAGACATGCATAGAGAAGATACATGTGTAAGAGATTTGATCATTAGACTCGGTCACTTAGGGAAGCAAAAGGTTGAAGAATTAAGAAAGACTGTCAGGGTTTCTAATTTAGAAGTCTTGGTAATGGCATTCATTAAAATCTGAGACTCCAGGAAGAGGCACAAGTTTGTCAGGAAAGATAATGTGTTCAGATCTTGCCATTTTGAGGCAGTGTAGCAGACAGCAAAGTGAAGCTGTGTGACAGGCATTGGCTGTAAAGCATGGGCATTAGGTGGAAATATTTGAGCTGGAGATACAGATGTTATCGTGATGTAGGAGGGGTCAGAGAAGTGGATTAGGTTATCTGGGCAGAGCTGTTCAGTGAGGAGAGAAAAAGACGGATGGCAGAAACTTTGCAGAAGAACATTTTAGGGTTAACAGTGAAAGAGGGTCTTGGAAAGGACGCTGGAAAGGAAGGAATAAAGTGGTAAACATAGAGAGTAGTGAATGTCAAAAAAAATCGAGTGGTCACAGGGTCAAATGCTGCAAAGAAGTCTAGCCATTTGAGCAATAAAAGAAGTTAATGGATTTGTAAATTAGGAAATTGTCAGTGATTCTTACATGAGCTGATTCAGTGGAGTTAAGAAAATGAATTACTGTTTACAGTATGATTGAGGAGTAAGTAGGAGGTAAGAAAGTGAAGATGGTGAATATAGACTGTTCTATTTTGATGGAATGTGGATATTCAAAGAAAGAGAGCAAGAGAACATGGCACTCAACGTTTACTAAAGCCAGCCCACCCAAGGGTGGGCTTTTATGTGGCAGTGGATCAGCAGTCTTCAAACTGAGATATGTGCACTTCTTGAAGTCCACAAAGACTTTACAAAGTACATGGACTTGGAATACTTTTAAAAGAGTCAATGTCCAGATTCCCCAATTACTTATTTACTCTTTCTTCATATTAATCAGCCTGAGAACTGTGGTTAAAACATTGTGCTTGTCTTTTTTTCTCACTTTCCTTTTGCAACCATACTTCTCTCACTTTAGAAAACACGATCATATCTTACAACCAATCTGGAGTTCATCACCCCAGGGTGTGAAAATCACTGGGACACCAAACAAAAGGAAAATTTGTATTGATGATAAGAAAGCGAATATCCCTAATGGCTCAGAAACAAATCCTTTTGAAAGTCAAAGCATTCCTAATTCTTTGCTTTCAAACAATTGAAGGAGCTGATAGATCATTAACATACACTTTTTGATAATAGATTACGGTGTGATTTTTTGGCATATAGCCTGAAAGGAGTTCAAATAGTTGAGTTATATTGCTAATACCAAACTTTCATTCCCATCTATCCCTTCTTACATTGTTATGTGAACAATTTTGCTCAGTATTTTAAAAAAACAACAAAGTGAAAATTAAATCCATGGGTAACACTGTCTTCTATCATAAGTAATATTTATTCATTGTTACATAAACTAATCAAAAAACAAAACAAAACAATGAAAAAGAATTCCAGACAGTGCAAAGGAAAGTGTTGGGAAAGAGAAGAGCATTGGCAGTCAGGGTTGCAGAAGCATCGTGTAATATGGGAATGAGAACATATGAAAGGAAAGGTCCTAAGGGCTTGTATTTGTGCTGGACTGGAGAAACAGAGACATAATGGGATTAACGCCTCCAGGTTTGAAGGTTCTAAGTAAATGTAGATAGAAGGCTACAGGTGATGTCAGCTGTCCCATGAGGCCAACTGTCTGTGACTCTAATTTTTCCTCAGGATTCATGACTTTTAGAAAGACATTCAAGACAACAATGACTGTGATTGGATGGATACTGAAGAGAACCCTCCCATCAGGTGGTGTGAGGAGATTGAGTACCTCTAAGAAAACTCACCTCTTACAGAATAAGAGCTTGACTGTTTTCTTCAATGCAGTATTCCCAATGCTTAGACCACTGCCTGGCTCTAATGTTTTCTGTTGAATGAATTGGCAGTGATTGGAGGTAGCCAAGACTGCTGAGTTTTCACCTAGTGGAGTGAATTTGAGTTGACAATTTGTAATAAAGCCTATTTAAATTTACGTATTTGTTCATTCCACATAGAATGGTACAAAAATGGGTTCTAATTATATATTTATGTTTATATAATTCAGTTTCGAAGTTCTCTTCCAAATAAATCTCATATCTCCTTCATTACCTAACAGAAGGGATAGAGCTGCTACATATTACCAAAAAAAGTATAATTCAAATGATAATGTTATTAAATTACATTCTACGTACCATGATTAAATTATATGTGTTAAAGTAAAGAGTATTTATGTGTTTCAATGACAGCAGAGAAGTAACAGGCTAAAACTGTTCATCAGACTTGGTGTCATGGAGTTGAAAATGTCACAGATTTAGTTTTTAATAAGCCAGAATAATCACGTAAAATAAGAAAACTAGCAACGATCTCCAGCTGACATTGTTGGGAACATGGGGATGACTTTGAAGTTAAGAACTATATTTAGATGAAAAGTCTTGATGATATTTTCTGTCAATTAAAGTAACTATAATTAACAGCTGTTTTAGTTGAGTCATTTAATTGCAAATTATAGAAATCCAACTTTAATTAGTTTTAACCAAAAGTGGGAATTTATTGGCCCATAAAAGTGGGAAGCCCAAGATGACTATAGCTTTAGTACTACTGGATGCAGTAGCTTAAATAATAGCATCCAGACCCTCCTCCTTCTTCCTCTCTCGGCTTTGTTTTCTTTTGTGTTGCATTTATTTCCAGGTAGATTTTCGCCACTTGTGGTCAAGAGAATCCAAGCTTTGTTGGTACTTAGTACCTTTAAACTTGGAAGGAGAAGATGGGTCTTTTTGTTGATAGTTTTAACAAAAAAAGCTGGGAGGGTTTTTATGGGCCTGGCATAGGACGTGTATCCGGTCATGAAACATTCATAGTGGTCTGCACAATGCAATATTCTGAGTGACCAGATCTGAGTTCTCTGTACCCCCGTAGAAAAGGCTGGTGATAGAGGCATCCCTACCTGAACCACATGGATTGAAAATCCCCCTAAATAGATTGTGAGCAGACAAGATAATATGACCTCTAAAACATTTTCACATGTTGTATTTGTGCTGATTAACAACATTATAAAAAGTGATGCATCAACTAGGATAAGCAGCTATAACAAAGAAAATTAAACAGTGGCTCAGACAAGACTGTCTCTCTAAGAACACTCCAGAGATAGGTAAGCAGTTCAGGGAATGTAGGTGGCTCTTCTCCTGAAGGTCAATCAGACTTTGAGGTTCCTTCATCTTCTGGTTTCTTGTTCTCTAGTGCTGAAGCTAGCTCCTTGGCAGAAGCCCGTGGGAGAGGGGAAAGAGGACATAGAGGAAGAAGAAGAAAAAGAGGAAGTAGTTTCTGTTTAAGGAAATGGTCCAGAAATGGCACTTATCACTTCCGATCATATCCCATTGGCAAGAACATATTTATATGACCATTCCTGTCATATAAGGCTAGGAAGGCTGGGAAATATGACATCTAGCTGGACAACCATGTGTGGAGCTAAAATTCAGGGGGATTCTATTACTAAAAGGAAAAAGGTGAGAATGTATAACAGGACAATTAGCTGTCTTTGCAACACTTCTTTTAACTTTTAGATGTACAGAGTAAATTTAAAAAATTACTTTATTGTGGAAAACATTACTTAAATGTGTCTTTATTTATATGGGAAAAAGGAAAAGAGGATTTCTGCTTCTATATTAAAAGAAAAAGTTGCAGTGTTTAGTGTTTAGTACATTTTAAAGTCCTTCAGAAATGATGGTACTATTGAGGGATGCTTTAATTTTTGACATTACTATGAACATTTTAGAAATCTTAATATATATTTTTCATTTTAAAAGAGTGGATATTGATGCTTTCAAAAGCATTATAAATATTTTGGTCTTGAACTTTTTATATCTTTGGTCAGTATATCTATATTTTTAGAAAACATGAAATTTACTATATTGCTTTTGTAAAGAATCAAATTATTGTAATATCTACTGTAAAAGAGTAGATTAAAAATTCAAATCAAAGGAAATTGCAAGATTGCATCTCTTTCTAATGCTAAAAACTTACTGAGCTGGAAAAAGTATAATTTAGCATATCGTTCGCTTGCCAAAAAAAAAAAAAAAAGATGCCTGGCTTGGATTTCATCCAGGAAGACATCTGTTTGTCTAGAACTAATAATAGTACAACCCTAATGATGTGCCAAACCAGTTATTTTAATAGAAATGCTTTGTTTTGAGAGGTTAAGTTTGGTTACTCAGCAGAACTGCTATGTTTATAAGGGTATTATGTTTGAATCTTCAACTAGGAAACACATATCCCACTGAAGACAAGCTTGGCAAACTTGGTGGGAGTTGCTGCACATTTTAAAGCTACACTAATGGAAAGTTCTTGATCTCTGAATGACCTCTCAAGATAAATCACATCAAGAGAATGGATGCAAGGTAGCAGCAAATCACTATTCAAATTTTAGAATAGATATTGGAGATTGTCCATTGTTTCAAAAAGCACAAATATTCATTCAAATGCCTATCAACTGTTTCTCAAAATGTATTCAAAATAAAAATTCTATGTGGTTCATTTTTGTCCCACTATTTATCACTCCTAATTTTCCTCTAAAATCTCAAAAACATTTGGACAAAGTGAAGAAAAAATATTCAAATATTTGAATGTTTGGTCTATGTGATTTAGACATCTAGATTTTTAAAATCATAGCAATAATTGACTTTCTCAGATTTTATTCAGACTCACTATTGTGTATAAGTAGCATGTTAGTAACTTTGTAAAAAACACTGCCACGTGAACCAAACCAAAGGAGTAATGTTGTAGGGAGTCATTTATAAGCCTTTTAGGCCTATTGCCTAGTTTTAGTGACTGCTCTGTTCAATTCTCATTGTGCCAACACTGTTCTCATTTAAGCATTAGACCAATGACTAATACTTATTTGGAAATATGTCTAGAATTTTAACCAATATAACTTTGGTTGTTAATTCAGAGGCATTACCTAAAATAAAAATGAGAAGCTAAAGTGTCTCTTTTAACAAGATGAGGTACTGGGGCTTTATTACTGTAAGAGAATATTTAGTATTTTATATTTTATTTTCTTGAACTAGAATATTAATGATTGAAGAGGTATAAAGAGGCTAACTCCTTAAAGTTAAAATAAGGTTTTCTATATAAGCAATTTCTACATAGAGAAATTTTGTAAGATTAACATTTTCTAAAAGTTTTTATACTGAAGTGTGACCACTATTCCGTGTAATTGATCACATTGTTATATTAATTAGCCCTCCTCCACAGACACCAGGGTTCTGGATGCTGTGCACAGAGAGCGCAGCCAGAGGAGTATTCTCTGGCCAAGTCTGGCTCCACATGTTGTCGCTGACCATGGGAAACAGATTTTGGCCAAAACAAAAGCTAAGATTATTCCAGGAACTTTCTGGAACACCTGGATTATTTAATTCTTAATTAAATAGTCTCTACTGAAATGATTTTCCAGGCCTAGGCTACTTTTGAAGTAGGGTCTTAAAAAAAATTGATTTAATTCTAGATCTCCACATGGAATTTTAGAATATGCTAAGGGTCTCAGGGAGAACTATTAATAGAGGGAGTTATATACTGCTGATTGCCTTTGCCGGAGAAATCTCTAACTTTTTTTGTTTATTCAAGTATAACTTACATAAAGTAAAAGTCACCCTTTTTAGGTGTACAGGTCTATGAATTTTGACAAATTTATATAGTAGTTTAATTATCACCACAATCAAGATAGAGAACATTTCCATTATCTGAAAAATCTCCTTCATGTCTTTCTGTAGTCAATACCCTTCCCCCAACACCAGTCCCTGAAAACCACTGATCTGATTTCTGTCCTTACAGTTTTGCCTTTTTTTAGAATGTCATAAATTGAATCATACAGCATGTAACCTTTTGAGTCCAACTTCTTTCACTTAGCATAATGCCTTTCAGATTTACCCATTTTATTGTATGTATCAGTAGTTTATTCCTTTTTTTTTCTTGAGACTCATCGCCTTTTAATGCTAATAAAATGCCCAATTTATTTGTTCAGACTCAAAAGTGGTCTGAGCCAATCATGGCAATCACGTTTTCCTTAGCCAAGTAGTCCTCTTCCCATAATCCTTTGCATCCAGGAATAGCCACATGACTCTGTTCAGACAAAGAAGTAAGGAGAAATCTGTTGGAGAATATTTAGAAAAGATTTTTCCCTCTCTTATAAAAAGGAGGGAGGAACACAAATTTTTCATACTCTAGTCCCACTGGTTGCTCCCTCCCCCTTCCAGATTCTGCCTTTAGACAAATGATATATGGAGCTACAGCAGCCATCTTGCAAGCATGAAGGTAAGAAAGGCCAAAAGAACTGTAAAGTCCCAGAACTTTGTCATCATTGGATTGTCAACAAAACCTGAAACTGCCCACCTTCAGATTTCTTATTATGTGAGATAACTGAATGTGTGTTTGTTATTTAAGCCATTTTATTTTGTTATTTGCAGTAGATGGCATTCCTTGCTGAGAAAGTGTCATCCAGTCTAGAAGCCAGTTCAGGTTGGAATTGGGGCTCACAGTTATAGAATTCTGATTACTATACTTAGCAAATCTCCACTACTACTTTCTACAGTAACTTCATGTTGTGCATGAAATAGACTGGCACCTAAACATTTTTATGGGGAATTCCAACCTATCAGTTCATTTAAATGATTACAATTTTACACCTTTATGATTTTCCTTGGAATCCACTTCCTAGGCTTGCTCCGATATTTTCTGGACTGGTTGCAGAATTGTGAAAACTATATTGTTTACTGATTAAGGTATTACAACTCTCTTCTAGAGCCAAATTTAAGCGTGATCTTCAGATTATTCTCTAAAAAGGAGGAGAGAATTAATCAGAAAATTTAATGTCTTGATAGGAACGTATTGCCCATGCTACCCATAATTGCAGTCACATAATGGTTAATATAGAGCTGCTCAACTAGTACATTTTATTACCTTAGGTTAGGCATACATAATCTTAAAATAAAGAATAGAATATGTTATTTACTTCGGAGAATTGAAGGAACATAAGTTAATGTCTTTAAAACAAAATAGAAAAGGAATGAAAATTATTTCTGTAGGTAGACCGACATTTTTATCTGGGGTCTGTCAAATATTTGCTATTCTTACTTACTATTAAGTGCTTGGCTCAAAGGTATTCCAAACCAAGATCCTTGTAACTTTGCAACCACTGAACAGGAAACCCTGTGCTTAAAGAATTGTTCTCTCTGCCATTAATGTAGGGATGTGCCCACTGAGAACAGCCTGAGAGGGCAATTGGCCCTGCAGAAATATTGGAATAAGATAATATAAAATATGGGATGTTTTTGTTAATAAAATATTTTCATCCTAATAATTTAGAGGGAAGATAATTTTGGACTTGTCTATTTTATGTTAAACTTTTCCAAAGAGGGCCAAAGTTTCTGACTGAAGGAAGTGCCCATATTCAACTACAACCCAAAATTAAACTTGAAAGATGTTAGAAATAAATTATTCTTGTATATATAAGATATTACATGAATTATTTCTTGAATTAGTGCTAAGAATTAGAAAGTAGGCCAGGTTTGGTATTGAACAATAATCTCCATATGTCTTAGTCAATATTGCATAAAATAATTCTGCAAATGTTAATTGATAAGGAATAATTTTGTGATTTTATTAGCCCTTCAACCAGTCTGAGGAATAACCACTTTGCTTTTTTCCAGTACGTATGAAACACTCATTCTTGAGAATACTTACCCAAATCTTTGTTCATTTAATAATAAGGCTACTAGGTTACTAGACAAATATAGCAAATTTATGTCACTTTAGATGATCTGAAGGATCTTTGAATGTATCTTGAGCTTTCTTAGAGTTGTAACTGTTAGAACAGAAGAGCTTTTAGAGATCCTCTATTTATGTTCTCTCAAGTTCCTTGATTTACCCACTGATGTGTATATATTTTTTTCAGTTGGAGGAAAAGAGGTGAAGTTACAGAGAAAGTATCAGGAATTGCCTGCAATCTATTGTCCATCTCATCTGTGGTACAATCCATAGGAGAGTGTTGTGCCTGTGAGCTGCCATGGCTGCATGGAGATAGACTTTGAGAAACACTGACCTACGTAAATTACATTATACAGTTGAGAACACCAGTGGTCAGAGAGGTGAAAGAACTTGATTAGTATAAGATAGCCATTTAGAGGCATAGAGTAGAGGAAAAAGTCCTTGAGTAGAAATCACTCTACTTTGGATCTAGCTCTGTATGTGCCACCAATTTGTTGGAAACAGCAGCAGAAAAATGGCTATAACTGTGACCAGTAACTTACCAAGTGTATGTAGTTTATAGGTTCAGGACACAGTGTCCGAGACATATCCCATTGCCTGTGAATTCAGCGTACTCACGTCTCCTAGATAGGGCTACCCTTCATGTCTCAAAATCCTGGCTGTGGGCAACAATTATTTAAGCCACAGAGGACAGTTGGCCTAACATTAACCATATCACTGTTTGTGTTGCATGGCTCAACAGGATGATGAGTCAGTTGGGGAGAAGGACCAGGTGGTGGTGATAGAGCTTAGGCAGCAGCCATGTTGAGCCCGAGTGATTCAGTGTAGACAAAGCAAGAAGTAAGACAATAATATGACGGCTTCCACATATGGAACACTTACTACATACTACAAGTATCTTCCTAAGAACTTTACATCTCTAACGTCACCATATCTTTAGTAGAAAGGTACTTTTTTTGATCCCCATTTTTCAGATGGAGAAAATAAGGCTTAGATGTATTAAATAGTTTATTCAAAGTCATATAGCTAGCAAATGGTGGAACGAGATTTTAGACTTAGGTAGTCTGATTCAGGGCCCACATTCCTAAGCAGTGAGAGAAGCAGAGATGTAGAAAGCAACTTGATATTAATAACTTTTCAGTTTCTAGGTCTGGTTTTTCATAAAGGCTGTGTGTTCTTCATGCTTTGGATTCTGTGAGATTCCGTATATACCTCCTTCTCCATCTTTTTATGTGAGTTAAATTTGTTCTTTTTTTTTTTTTTTTTGGTGAGGAAGATCAGCCCTGAGCTAACATCTGTGTCCATCTTCTTCTATTTTGTATATAGATACATTTATATATATATATTTATACATATATAGATATATATTTTTGTATATAGATGTGGATGCTGCCACATCATGGCTTGATGAGTGGTGCGTAGGTGTGCGCCCAGGATCTGAACCTGTGAACCCGGGCTGCTGAAGCGGAGAGTGCAAACTTAACCACTATGCCACTGGGTTGGCCCCAAGTTTGTTCTTTAAACAAAGAAAAGCCTCGGGCCGGCCCCTTGGCTTAGTGGTTAACAGCGCAATCGCTCCGCTGCTGGCGGCCTGGGTTCGGATCCCCGGCACGCTCTGACGCACCGCTTCTCCGGCCGTGCTGAGGCCGCGTCCCACATACAGCAACTAGAAGGAAGTGCAGCTATGACATACAACTATCTACTGGGGCTTTGCTGGAAAAATAAATAAAATAAAATAAAATAAAATAAAATAGAATAAAAAGAAAAGCCTTTACTAAATGTTGGGAAACTGGGAGCTGAGAACAGAGACTGCAGAGAGGTTTACCAACAGGCTATCAGAGCTAGTTACACCATATCATACAAAGTACCAGACAGGGCAGTGTTTTAACAAAGCCATCTCTACCTGGAGGTAAGCGATATGGATTACAGAAACAACGCAAAGATGAAGAGAATCAAGATCTATAAGTAACCTGATCATGTTGAAAATCTAGAAATTCTGAGAATGGATGTGTGCCAGATTTGAGCTCAGAATTTTAAACTGTTCTGGAATCCAAGAGCTGAGAGTGGAGTGATGTGTCAATTGTAGATTTCCAATAGAAAAGGGTTGCACTACTATTTGACACTTGTAAGGTGGTCAAAATATGCTGAGTTCTATACATTACATGACACAGAGAGAATATTTTACCTGAGTAATTCTTTTTAAGAAAAAGTGGACAAGTTGATACAAATGCTATTCCAATGATTATTCTTTGAATTATGTCTTTGAATTGCAACCATATCATCAAAGAAAGTGATTTCCGTGCTACCCAAGTATAATACTCTTTTTCTTTACCCTCTTAAATTTTTAAGTGTACAGTACAGTATTGTTAACTATAAGCACAATGTTGTACAGAAGATCTCTAGAACTTTTTCATGTTGTATGACTAAAACTTTTTACCTGTTGAACAGCAACTCCACATTTTTCCCTACCTCCAGCCCCTGGCTACCATCATTCTACTTTCTGTTCTGGTAAGTTTGACTAATTTAGATGCTTCGTATAAGTGGAATCATGCAGTATTTGCTCTTCTGTGACTGGTTATTTCACTTAGCATAATGTCCTCAAAGTTTATCCATGTTGCAGCATATGACAGGATTTCCTTCTTTTTTATGGTATGTACATACTACATTTTCTTTATCCATTCATCTGTTGATGGACATTTAGGTTGTTTCCACTTCTTAGCTATTGTAAACAATGCTGTAATGAACATGGAAGTATAGACAACTCTTTGAGATCCTGATTTCAATTCTTTTGGATAAATACCCAAAAGTAGGATCACTGGATCCTATAGTAATTCTATTTTTAGTTTTTTGAGGAACTTCCATATTGTCCTCTATAGTGGCTGCACCCTTTTAAATTCCCACCAACAGTGCACAAGGGTTTCAATCTCTCCACATCCTCATCAACACTTGTTATTTTCTGTTTTTTTTTTTTTTTGATAATAGCCATCTTAACAGATGTGAGATGATATCTCATTGTGGTTTTGATTTGCATTTTCTTGATGATAAGTGATGTTGAGCAACTTTTCATATACCTGTTGGCCATTTGTCTGTATTCTTTGGAGAAATATCTACTTGAGTCTTTTGCCCATTTTAAAAATCAGCTTACTTATTTTTTTTTTGCCATTGAGTTGTAGGAGTTCCTTATATAGTTTGGTGATTAACTCTTTATCAGATAGATGGTTTGCAAATATTTTCTCCATTTCATAGGTTGTCGTTTCACTTTGTTAATTGTTTCCTTTGCTTTGCAGAAGCTTTTTAGTTTGATGTAGTCCCATTTGTCTATTTTTGCTTATGTTGCCTGTGCCTTTGGTGTCATATCCAAGAAATCATTGCCAAGATGAATGTCATGAGTACTTTTCCCTGTGTTTTCTTCTAGGAGTTTTATAATTTCGGGTCTTACATATAAGTCGTTAATCCATTGGGAGCTGATTTCTGTGTATAGTGTAAGATAAGGGTTCAATTTCATTCTTTTGCATGTGGATATCAAGTTTTCCCAATACCATTTGTTGAAGACTCTGTCTTTTCCCCATTGTGTACTCTTGGCATTCTTGTTGAAGATCAGTTGACTATATATGCATGGGTTTATTTCTAGGCTTTCTATTTTGTTCCATTGATCTACATGTCTGTCTTTATGCCAGTACCACACTGTTTTGATTACTGTAGTTTTGTAATATGTTTTGAAATCAGGAGGTGTGAGGCCTCCAGCTTTGGTCTTTTTCAAGATTATCTGGTTATTCAGGGTCCTTTGTGGTTCTATATGAATTTTAGGATTGTTTTTTCTATTTCTGTAAAAATGCCATTGGGATTTTGACAGGATTGCATTGATTCTGTAGATTGCTTGGGGTAGTATAGACATTTTAACAACATTGTGTCTTCCAATCCATGAAAATGAGATGTCTTTCTATTTGTGTCTTTTTAAATTTCTTTCAGCAATGTTTCATAGTTTTTCAGTATACAAGTCTTTTATCTCCTTGGTGAAGTTTATTCTTAAGTATTTTATTCTTTTTTGATACTATTGTAAATAGGATTGTTTTCTTAATTTCCTTTCAGATTGCTTCTGATTGTTAGTGTATAGAAGCACAACTGATTTTTGTAAGTTGATTTTGTATTCTGCAACTTTACTAAATTCATTTATTAGGTTTAATAATTTTCTTGTGTATGTGAAGGTAGAGATTGGGAGGGGGCAAGGAAAATTGAATGTGTGACCATCAATATTCTGCCTAGTGGAATCTCCTGAGAGACTGAATAAACTTGGTTGGGAATAAAGCCATTGCAACTTTAACGTAAGTAAAAGTATACATTTGTATTTTATAAACAAGTTTATAAAATTTAGCATCAGTTCTTATTTTTTACACACTTATGGATTTTAGACTCAACTTCCCATAATCATAGTGTGTAAATTCTTTTGGTGAAGAGCATTTGCCATAGTAATTGCAAGAGGATAATTTATTGCTTGTTATGCTTTTCTTGTTACTTTCTTCAGTTTATCTTGCTATGGTTTCATTGTCTGGAAGGACTGAAATTTGCAGAAGTGATTTTCTAGTGCTATAAGAAAAAAGATTAGCAGTGACAGTTTTCTAAAATATATGTTTCCTACCAGAGGCACCCTTCTCAGCCCATTTCCTTTAATGATATCTGGGGAGGATCTGATAAGCTTTATTCTACTTTACACAGGTTAAAGGGCATTGTCTTCTCTTTCACTCCAGCAGCCAACAACAAAGCCAGGCATATGTTATCACCATCACACAGGAAGCTGCGGGCTTGCTTCTGTTAGATGGAGCACAAATACAGGAAAAGTGTCAGGCAGGTTAAAAGCTGGTGGAGCCGTGCTAAGAGAATATTATGCTAATAATATGACAGGCAGAACTGGAGATATGTGATTAGATTTCAGCATAAAGTACTTAGAAATCCTTAAACATTTAAAAACTGTATGAAAAGCAGCCATTATATCTTCCTCTCTTTGGAATGATGACCTCGTTCTTTAAAAATAAGAAAATAGTGAAATTAAAAACAGTTATGTCAGGAAACAATGCAATTTCTCAAAACACACAATTACAAAATTTCCCAATAATTTAAAAATTGTTCTCCTCTGTTTTGTATGATAAAAATTCCAATTGTGTTCTTATTTCAAAAGAAAAGGGGATTTCCATTTTGTGACTAAAGTTTTGTCATAAATAAAAAATCTGTGCCTTTTGGAAACTAAAGAACTCATTTCACTCAGGGATTTTATTTTGTGTATTTTAACTGGGGTATGCATCTGGTTTTAAAGAGGTACCTGGGTCATGGTGGATATATTCTAGAGATATCTGCCAATGTAGTTTTATGTGCCATATTGGATTTCTTAAAAAAAAATAATCTGAAGAGTTTTTCACAATGATTTCCAAGTCCCTTCTTCTAAAAAAGATTAAAAACAAAATGAATTACAGAAACTCCTGAAGAGTAGAAGAGAAACAAAGATAATAATATATAGTCTACTTTGGCACAGCCACTGTGAACATTTTGATTCATTTTCTTTCCATGTATATTTTTCAATATATTTTTAAGATTGCAGTTAAATGTGTATATATATACACACACACAAATATGTATATATATTCACAATTTTAAATATCAGTTAAAAGTTTATTATATCATACACATTAAGAAATATTAATTTAATATTGTCTAATAATATTTAATATTCAAATTAATATATCATACACATTTTCATGTTTTTTATTCTTCATAATCTTCATTTTTAATGGATACATAAGGTTTCATTGTTTGAACAAGCCATAATTTATTTATTCAGTGAACAAGCGTATGGGATTTACAAATATCTTTCTTTATTGGACTCTTTCACATCTTCTGGTTACTTTAGGGACAACCTCCCTGTATCTTCTAACTTCTTATGGCCATGATCAAGAAGGCCCATCAGCTATTGGATTGACTGTTAGATGTAGTGGACCTATGGTAAGGCACATGCCCTTAGCATAAAGTAATTAAATATTAAAATTAATATTAAAATATTAACTGTTTTAAGATGATAATTAATGGTGTTGCATAGGAAGTGTTGTTGTTCTGTACAAATATGGAGCCATTTCCTGTTTGGATTCAAGCAGAAAGAGGTTGTAGACAGCTAAAGAGGCTTAAAATATCTATCATGCAGGCATCAGTAAGAGCAGAATTATGCCGGTCCCCTGCCAAACTACAGACAGAGAAAACTCCTGTTTCAGACGATACCAGGGTTAGTAAGTAAAAATAGTACTGAAAAAAGTGTCTTAAAGTGCATTTTTGTGTTTGGATGTGTTGCAAACCATACTAAGGCCATATGTGATATCTATACATCTATTTGTGTTGGAAAAACTATGCTGGTTGTGCATTTTTGCCTTAGGATCCTAGGAAAATTCTAATAGTCATACATTGATTGAGTGTCTTCTCTGACTATTGCTTATGAAGAACCAAACACAAAAGTCCTAATGCATACCACACTTTATCAGAGAGTGCTTATCATCATCCCCAGGAACATTACTGTATGTCCTCGGACTATAGACTACTAAAAAAAGGAAATTTTATTATTGCTTTACCCTTTCTTTCTTTTTTTCTTCCTAATTTTTTTGTTTCTTTTCTCTGCCCCCCACTTTGTTAAACTTGACAACCAGATTTAAAAAAAATCAAATATTTTGAAGCTATAGAGTCTCTTTTGTCATATAGAATATAACAAGGAATAAAGGGTCATTTTTATCTTCATGGAAATAACAATGTTTTTAATAATTCTATTTATGACTCTAACTTTCTGTTGACGTTATCAGATTTTTACTATTAAAGAATTCCACTTTTCTTATTTATGTCCATGTTTTCAAATAGTTTAACATTGAATAAGTATATTTAATGTTTTTCCCCCAAGCAGTTTTTCTTGAAAACCACAATATAAAGAAAAGAGAAGCCTACAACCACAGCTTGATTAAAAAACAAACTCTGCCCTATTTTTATTTAGGAAAATCACACATGGAAATATCAAAAGAAAGACAGAATATTATTTAGCTAGTTTAATTTTATGTTGGGTTGATGCTGGACACAGTAACAAAGAGGAGAAGTCTTTCTCTGCTGCAGCCCAGATGTTACGAGGCTGTTGAACTTGGTTCTAACTGACCCAGGAGAATCAATTGGCTGCTAGAGCAGTCCTGCTTCTGGCTCTGTGGAGATCAAGGAAAGCCCTTTCAGCATGTCTGAGAGCCAGATACAGGGTGTCTCAGGCAAGCTGGGGAGCACTTTGGCAAAAATCTCCTGAATTGTGCAATCTCTGACTCTGTTTTTTTCCAACTTTTCCCTCGCAAGATCACATGCTTAAACTGGGCCATGCAGCTGTGCATGGGTGGAGTACTTATACTCACAGCTCTTAGGTCTGACGGTTGCTGGTCAAGGGTACACTATTTCTTCCCCCTGCCTCCATCCTGAGAAAGTTGAGAAGTAATCCCTTGAGATGAGTTGGTAACCTGATCTGTTTATCCTAAATGTTAAAATAGGGCTTGCCTTTTCTTGGTATTGCACATACGTAGTTCATAGCTGTCAGATTGAAAAAATATCTCACTTGCTTTTAGAAATCTAATGACAAATGTTATATCAACAGTTTTATATCAAAGAAAAATCTCAAATTTAGTTGTCAGTTTAAAGAAGTCTACATTTATGCAATACTAATTTTTAAATTTAAAGTTTTACAGACACTTTATTACAGTATTGATTATTGTAGTTGTTAAAAAAAATCCATATTATTCTTTGTTTAAAAATACATTTTGAGGGGTTAAGTTCACGTGCTCTGCTTCAGTGGCCCAGGGTTCGCAGGTTCAGATCCCAGGTGCAGACCTGTGTACCACTTATCAGGCCATGCTGTGGCAGGTGTCTCACATGTAAAATGGAGGAAGATTGGCACAGATGTTAGCTCAGGTCCAATCTTCTTCAACAGAAAGAGGAGAATTGGCAACAGATGTTAGCTCAGGGCTAATCTTCCTCACCAAAAAAAAAAAATACAGTTTGAAACACTCCTAATTATACTGGCCACTGACTTTCTTTGAATTATGGAGCAGATGTTTCAGCATATTTAAAGAAGGACTTGGTCCTTAGGACAAAGTTAATTTTACAAGTTCAAAGAACAATTTGTTAGAGAGAAGTTATCATGGTCCCCAGGAGTGTTATTTTGTGACCTCTTGGCTCCAAAGACATTATATTTTATTATTGTTGAGTCTACTAGCCTCTTCCTCTCTTCTCTTCCTCCCAGGTAAGGAAGAGGCTTAATAATCAGATTAAAAATTTCACATGCAATGATGCTATTGAATTTCCAAGGTCTTTCACCAGGAAGAGTAGAATATCAGAGTATATAGAATATCAGAGTAATAAAAAACCTAAGAGGAACATCAATGACATTAAAGAAACTACTGTAGTGGATATGATTTAATCTAATAGAATTCTAATTTTATAACTATAAGCCAAGCTTTAGATATTCTTCTAGCAATTCATGTTCTGTTAATGTATTCCTGTCATTGATAAATGGAAAAAGTTGCTAAAATTGTGTTTTCAGAATGCTACTTAAAGATTTCTTTCATTACTGATATTGTCTTCTCATTTGAAACTATGTATGTAATCTAAGGTAATTTTTCATTTTCTATTAATTTATTGAAGTTAAACCAAAAGGGAAACAGATGAGGGGGAAGATTCATCCAAACAGATTTACTTCTTGACTTCTTAAGAATATAATGCATATTTGTGCATGTGTATTTGTGTAATACAATTTACCAAGAACCTTTACTTTCATTTGTTCATTAAGTTTTTAATGAGCATTCTTTAAACAAATATTTATTGACCACTTATTAAATGCCAGGTGCAGAGATGCTCCAAAGAACTAATAGTATTTTGGAGGCACTCTCCTCATTCTCACAACCCTTTGAGATATATAAGTCCTCTCTGTAATAAAGATTAACATTAGCGTTCTAAGTGAATGAAAACTGATGGAATATTAGCAAGAGTTATGCTTTTATTTTAGCTTTTCCTTAAATTGACTATGTTCTTCATATTCTAAAAGTAGCTATAAAGCAGGTAAGGCAGTTAGTTTATTATTCTTATTGAAAAGAAGGAAAAGAAAGAAGGAAAGAAGTGACCTAGCATTTTGGAGTACCTATTTTAAGCTAGGCTCTTTACAGATGTGTCATTGAATTCTTCCCAAGCCCCGGGAGGTGTATATTATATATATTTTGCAGATGAGAAATTGAAACAGAGTCTTACTTAAGTAACTTTCCCAAAGTCACACAGTTAGAATTTGTGGGAACCAGAAATTGAATCTCACACTTTAAAATGATAAAGCCTGTGACCGTTTTTTCCCATTGTACAGACTTTACCTTTTCTTTTGGGATCTCTCTGCATATAAATGCAAATGTAGAGAAATGACAATGATAAAGGATGGAAGGGGAGTAAAATTAGCATCACAGCAGCAAGACATACCTCCTTTGTCTCCTCTTTTTAACAACAAATTAGAGATCCATCCACAGACAGAAGCACCCTTGTGGGAGTTGTGGGATCTGGCACCATTCACCAGGGAAGCTGGATGAAGTCTTGCCCACCTGTGCATCTGATAATAGGGAGACAGACCTCTGCATGGGTTGCAGAAACAGTGGAGCTAGCGAACCTGCCCCAACTTCTCTTGCCACGGTTGGGGAAAAAACTTGGAGAGTGCTGACCTGGGTAGATAACCTCAGACAAGAGAGAATTTGCAGAAGCCCAGACTTCCCAAGGGGAGATTCCAGCACACCACTGGAGAAAAAAATGAATTTGGTGGCAATGGAGATGATAAGCATTTCCCCTGCACTGCCCCTCCCTGCCCCCAAGGCAACACTGCACAGGGGTGAACTATCTAGCGAGTTGTGACCTTTCCCTTGGGGTAGAAGGAGAGCGGTGAGTGAGTGCTCCCTGTCCCAGTTGTGTGGGATATGGGTGGAAAAGCCTGTTTCTCTTCAGCAGCACCCAGTGCTGAGGCAGATCTCCATGACTGCGAGGAGGGAGGAGATCAGAAAAGAGGCAGATAAGAATATCAAAGTGCATTAAAGGGACATGGTTCCTGCTGACTCAGTCAGGACTTCAGCAGGAAGTTCACCCAGGAGCCCCTGGGAGTACCTCACCTGAGGATCTCCCCACCAGGTCCATAGGCACCACAACACCCTAAGTGCTAAACCCACGCCTTCCTCCACTCTGGCCAATTCTTTGTGCATGCTTCTGAGTGCAGCAGTGAAAGCAAGTTCGGTGAATGGAGTGCTATCAGAAAAAAATAATAGTATCTGTGCGTAAGGGAGAAACCATAAACATAAGCTATAGTGTTAGTTTCTGGAAAACCCAGAAGGCAGAGAAAACCCCAGATATAACAGCACCAATGAACAGTATACCCAATCTGAATGCAATTAGGAAAGATAAGGAGGGGTCTGAAACATCAAATGCAAAAGCAACAGTGCAAAACTACAAGGAACATGAAAAATTAAGGAAATGTCATCATAAAAGAATAATAATTTTTCAATAACTGAGCTCAAAGGCATGGAATTTTGAGATCTAGCTGATAAAGAATTCAAAATAGCTGTTTTGAAGAAACTCAATGAACTACAAGAAAACTCAGAAGGACAAATCAATGAAATTAGGAAAAAAAATACGTGAACAAAATGAGATATTTACCAAAGAGATGGAAATCATGAAGAACCAAACAGAAATTCTGGAGCTGAAGAATTAAATGAATGAAATGAAAAATTTAACAGAGAACATCTGCGTCAGCAGAACAAATGGAAGACAGAATAATCACTTATTCTAGAGGACAGGAATTGTGAAATAAACCAGTCGGAGCAGAACAAAGAAAAAAAGAATGAAAAATACCAAAGAAAACCAACATGATGTATAGGAACCCGTTAAAAAAAATTAGAATAATCAAGGTTCCAGAAGAACAGAAGAAGAGAGAGACAGA
Source organism: Ceratotherium simum simum (assembly GCF_057802395.1). NCBI lineage: Eukaryota > Metazoa > Chordata > Mammalia > Perissodactyla > Rhinocerotidae > Ceratotherium > Ceratotherium simum. Next base: position 64,637,690 of record NC_141908.1, read on the forward strand.
AAGTTTATTTAAAGAAATGAGAGATGAGAATGTCCCAAATCTGAAGAAAGACTTGGACATCCAAGTTCATGAAGCTAACAGATCACCCTATTATATTAACACAAAAAGACCTTCTCCAAGACACATTATAATGAAACTGTCAAAAATTAAAGATAAATAGAGACTCCTAAAAGCAGCCAGAGAAAAAATATGAAAACCTACAAAGGATCCCCCATTAGGCTATCTGCCAATCTCTCAGCAGAAACCCTACAGTCTAGGAGAGAATGGCAGCACATATTCAAAGTGTTAAAAGAAAAAAAATGTCAGCTAAGAATATTCTATTCAGTAAAGTTATCCTTCAGATATAAAGGAGAAATAAAGACTTTCCCAGACAAACAAAAGCTGAGACAGTTCATTAACACTAGACCTGCCTTGCAAGAAATGATAAAAGAAGTTCTTCAAGTTGAAATGAAAAGACTGTAATCAGTGACTTGAAAACATACAAAAATATACAACACACTGGTAAAGGTAAATACACAGCTGGACTTAGAAAACATATTCTGTAACAGGATGGTGTGTTAACCACTTAACTCCAGTAGAAAGGTTAAAGGGGAAGAGTATTAAAAATAATTATAGCTACTATAACTTGTTAACAAATGTGCAATATAAAAAGAGATAAATAATGACATAAAAATATAAAAGGGGGGAGTAAAAGCATGAAGCTTTTGTAGGATATTGAAATTAAGTTACTATCAGCTTAAAATGGGCTGTTTTGCCTATGAGATGTTTTATGTAGGCCTCATGGTAACTACAAAACAAAAATTTAGAATAGATTCACAAAAGATAAAGAAAGAGGAAGCAGAGCATTCCACTACAGAAAATTACTGATTTACAAAGGTAGACAGAAACAGAGAAAAAGAAACAACGGAAATACAAAGCAATCAGAAAGTAATTAATAAATAGCATGAGTAAGTAATTACATATCAATAATAACTCCCAATGAAAATAGATTGAATTCATCAATCAAAAGGTACAGTGGCAGGGCTGGCCCAGTGGCATAGTGGTTAAGTTCGCACGCTCTGCTTCGGCAGACTGGGGTTTGCAGATTCGGATCTTGGGTGCGGACCAGTGCACTGCTAATCAAGTCATGTTTTGGCGGCATCCCACATACAAAATAGAGGAAGATTGGCACAGATGTTAGCTTAGGGATAATCTTCCTCAAGCAAAAAGAGGAAGATTGGCAACAGATGTTAGCTCAGGGACAATTTTCTTCACACACACACACACACACACACACACACACAAAAGGTACAGTGGCTGGATAGATAAAAAAATAAGACCCAGGCTGGCCACATGGCCTGGTGGTTAAGTTCAGTGTGCTCCGCTTCGGCTGCCTGGGTTTGCGGGTTCTGATCCCAGGCCCGGACCTACACTACTCAACAGCCATGCTGTGGCAGCGACCCACATACAAAAAACAGAGGAAGATTGGCATGGATGTTAGCTCAGGGTTAATCTTCCTCAAAAAAAGAAAAAAAAAAAAAAAAAGACCCAACTATATGCCTCCAACAAGAGACTCACTTCAGCTTTAAGAACACCCACAGGTGAAAGGATGGAAAAAGATAGTCCATGCAAGTGGAAACCAAAATAAAGTAGGGATAGCTATACTTATATCAGTGAAAACAGACTAAGCCAAAAAAAAGTAACAAGAGACAAAAGGTCATTATATAATGATCTAGGGGTCAGTACATCAAGAAGATATAACAGTCATATATATATATACGCACCCAACATCAGAGCACCCAAAGCAAATACTAATAGATCTGATGGGAGAAATAGACAACAATAAAACAATAGTAGCGGATTTCAATACCCCACTTTCAGCAATGGATAGATCATCCAGACAGAAAATCAAAAAGGAAACCTTGGACTTGAACCATACATTAGCCCAAATGGACCTGACAGTTATTTATAGAACATTCCATCCAACAGCAGCAGAATATACATTCTTCTCAAGTGCACATGGAACATTCTCCAGGTTAGATCATATAATAGGACACAATAGGTGTTAAACAAGAAATCATCAAAAGGAAAGCTGAAAAACCTACAAATATGTGGAAATTAAACAGCACACTCCTGAACAACCAATGGATCAAAGAAGAAACCAAAAGAGAAATAAAAAAAAAATTGAAACAAGTGAAAATGGAAATGCAACATACCAAAACCTATGGAATGCTGCAAAAGCAATTCTGAAGGGAAGTTTATAGCAATAAATGCATATATTAAGAAAATAGAAAGGTTTCAAATAAATAACCTAAATTTACACCTCAAGGAACTAGAAAAAGAACAAACAAAGCTGAAAGTTAGCACAAGGAAGAAAATAACAAAGGTCAGAGTGGAAATAAATGAAATAGAGACTAGAAAAACAATTAAAAAAGCAACAAAACTAAGAACTGGTTTTTCAAAAAGATCATCAAAATTGAAAAAACTTTAGCTACACTTACAGAAAAAAAGAGAGAGGATTTAAAAAAGTAAAATCAGAATTGAAAGAGGAGACATTATAACTGATAGTACAGAAATATAAAGAATCATAAGAGACTACCATGAACAATTATATGCCAACAAATTGGACAACCTAGAAGAAATGGATAAATTCCTAGATATATAGAACATACCAAGACTACATTAGGAAGAAAAAGAATCTCTGAACAGACAAATAATAAGTAAGGAGATTAAAACAATAATCAAAAACTTTAAACACAGAAAACCCCAGGATCAAATAGCTTCACTGTTGAATTTTACCAGACATTTAAAGAAGAATTAATACCAATCTTTCTCAAACTCTTCCAAAAAATTGAAGAGGAGGGAATACTTCCAAACTCATTTTATGAGGTCAACATTACCCTGATACCAAAGCCAGATAAGGACACTATAAGAAAAGAAAACTATAGACAATATCCCTGATGAATATAGATGTGAAAAATTTTCAATAAAATATTAGAAAATTGAATTCAACAATATAGTAAAACAATTATATACTTTGACCAATTGGGATTTATCCATGGGATGCAAGAATGGTTCAACACACATAAATCAATAAATGTGATACACCACATTAATAGAATGAAAGATAAATTTCATATGATCATCTTGATAGATGCAGAAGAAGCATTTGACAAATACAAACTTCTTTCGGGACTAAAAACTCTCAACAAATTGAATATAGAAGGGACATACCTAAACATAATAAAGGCCAGATAGGACAAACCCACAGCTAACATTCTACTCAAGGGTGAGAAATTGAAGCTTTTCTTCTAAGTTCAGGAACAAGACAAGGGTGCTCACTCTCACTATTCTTATTCAATATAATAATGGAAGTTACAGCTAGAGCAATTAGGCAAGACAAAGAAATAAAAAGGATCCAAATTGGAAAAGAAGAAGCAAAATCATCATTATTTGCAGATGATATGATCTTATATATAGAAAGTCCTAAAGACTCAACCAAAAAACTATTAGAACTAATAAATGAATTCAGTAAATGTGCAAGATATAACATCAATATACAAAAATCAGTTGCATTTCTATACACTAAAAACAAAACAGCTTAAAAAGAAATAAGAAAAACTATCCCATTCACAATAGCATCAAAAACAGTAGGTTCCAAATCAAGATGGTGGCGTAGGATGCTCCTGAACTCACCTCCTCCCAGGGACACACTGAATTTACAGTTACATATGAAAGAATCCCCCCTGAAGGAAATCCAGAAAGTAGCTGAGTGACTCCTATACTAGGGTAAATAAGAAAAAATCCACATCTAAATGGGTAGGAGAGGCTGAGAAACAATCTTTCTATAAATCCCATCCCTGTCATGGTGACACACAACTGGGAGGAAATTCACAAATACTAGCTTCTCCCTGAGGAGTGAAGGGTTTGGACTCCACATACGGTGCCCCAACTTTTAAGACTTATACCTAAGAGATGGGACCCCAAAATATCTAGCTTTGAAAGCCAGTGGGGCTTGCATCCATGAGACCTACAGCCTATAGTGATCTGAGAAACAGTTCTTAAAGGGCTCATGGACTCACCCATCCCAAGGCCCAGTGCACAGGCAGCAGCCTAAATTTGCCCACTTTCTGTGAAGGAGGTCTATTGGCTTATCTTAAAAACTTTGGCCATTAGGGGCAGGCTTCTAATTTAACACATTAGGGGCCAACTGCAGTACTCTCCAGAGAGTGTGGGGACCAGCAGATGCCATCATCATACTCTTCCTCTGCCTCACCCCAGGTCACTGATATCTCTCAGAAAGAAGCATGTGCACATGTCTAGTGCCCCAGTTATTGTGGCTGCTGCCCAGGGGACGTCCCTTGATCACTTGGCTCTGGTGGCCAGTGGGGCTTGTGTTTGCAGGTTCCACAGGACTGCTGCAGACAAAAACAGTTCTTGGCTTATACACTCAGGGCACAGTGCAGAGGCAGCAGACAGAAATGCCCAGTCTTTCCGTGAAAGAAGCCTATTTGCTTATCTCAATAACTTCAGCCTGAGGGACAGGATTCTATTTTAACACACATCACGGGCTGGCTGCAATACATTACAGAGGCTAGGAGGCCAGTGGGTGCCACATTTGTTCTCTTCCTCTGTCCCACCTCATGTTGCCGGAATCTTCCTCCCAGAAAGGAGCTTGTGTACACATTGGATGCCTCAGTTTTTGTGGCTGCTGCCCAGGGGACACCCCTTGATCATCTGACTCTGATGGCCAATGGGGCTTTTGTTCACAATTCTCATGGGAATGTGACAAACAGAGAAACAGTTCTTGGTGCCTATCCCCTCAGGGAACAGTGTGGAGGCAGTGGACAGAGGAATGCAATCTTTCCATGAAGGAGGCCTATTTGCTTACTTTGATGTCTGTGAGCTGAGGAGCAGGCTTCTGGTTTGACACACAAGAGGCTGACTGTGATACTATCCAGAGACCGAGGAGGCCAGCAGGTGCCATCTTTATGCTCTCCCTTTGTCTTGCTCCAGGTCACCACTATCTCCTTGAAAGGAGCTTGTGCACATGTCTGGCACCTTGGTTTATTCAGCTGCTACCCAGAGGATGCCACTTGGCTCTGGTGGCCTGTGGGGCTTATGTTCGTGGGTCCCATTGGATTGTAACAAATAGAGAAACAGTTCTGAAAGGCTATTCCCCTAGAGTATAGCACAGAGGCAGCAGACAGAGACACACTGCCAGTCTTTCTGTGAAAAAGGCCTATTAGCTTCTCTTGTGGCCTGAGGGGCAGGCTTCAATTAAACATACATCTAGAGGCTGACTAAAATCCTCTCCAGATACCAGGGAGTCCAGCATCTTTGTGTTCTCCCTCTGCCCTGCCTCAGCCCTCTGGTGTCTCTGAGAAAAGAGCTTGTGTACACATCTGACATCCCAACTTTTTTGTCTGCTGCCCAGAGGACACATCCTTTGATAGTCTTGCTCTGGTGGCCAGCAGGGCTTTTGTTCATGGGTTCAGCAGGACAGTATCAAACAAAGAAACCATTCTTAACTGGCTATCACCCCAGGGCTCAATATAAAGGGAACAAATAGAAATGTCCATCTCCCGGTCTCCCCCTGAAAGAGGTATAATTGCACACTTTAAAAGCTGCTGCCTGAAGGTGTGCCTTTCAATCAGCCTGAATCTAGGTTCTGACAGATCTTCCCTTTTGGAACACTGAAAAGTCTTGGCACACCCTCAACTACTGGGAAGCACTAAGAATAAAGTAGTAGTAGACAATCACAAAGGTTTGAGATACCACAGAGCTTGGACATTGTTGAATGATAAGGTTCATCTCCTATGCAAGGCCACTTGCTCTAGACTGTCAGAGGTGGCTGCTTTATCTAATGCATAGAAACCAACACAAAGAGTCAAGGAAAATGAAGAAACAAAGGAATATGTTCCAAATGAAAGAATAAGATAAAACCTCACAAATAAATCTTAATGAAATGGAGAGTTACCTAAAAACGAGTTCCAAAAAATGGTCATAAAGACACTCAGGACAATAATGTAAGAACAAAGTAAGAATTTCAACAAAAAGACATAGAAAATACAAGAGAGTACCAAACAGATGTCACAGAGTTGAAGAATTCAATAACTGAATTGAAAAATACACTAGAGGAGTTCAATAGCAGACTAGATGAAGTGGAAGAAAGGATCAGAAAACTTGAAGGCAAGGCAGTGGAACTCACCCGATCAGAGCAGGAAAAAGAAAAAAGAGTGCAAAAGAGTGAAGATAGCTTAAAGGACTTATGAGACAACATCAGGCAGACCAACATTCACATTATAGGGTTCCCAGAAGGAGAAGAGGGAGAGAAATGGGCAGAAAATTTATTTGAAGAAATAATGGCTGAAACATCTCTAATCTGGGGAAGGAAACAGACATCCAGATTCAGGAAGCTCAGAGAGCTCCAAATAGGATGAATCCAAAGAGACCCATACCAAGACATAGTATAATGAAATTGTCAAAAGTTAAAGACAAGGAGAAAATCTTCAAGTCAGCAAGAGAAAAACAACTTTTTTCATACAAAGGAACCCCCGTAAGACTATCAGCAGATTTTTCAGCAGAAACTGGAAGCCAGAAGGGAGTGGGATGATATATTCAAAGTGATGAAAGAAAAAAACTGCCAACCAAGAATACTCTACCTGGAAAATTTGTCCTTCAGAATTAAGAGATAGAATTTTCCAGACAAATAAAAGCTGAAGGAGTTCAGCACCACTAGACTGGCCTTATAAAAAAAGTTAAAGGAACTTCTTTAAGCTGAAACAAAAGGGTGCTAATGTGTAACAGAAAAACATGAAAGTGTAAGTTTCACTGGTAAAGTTAAATATATAAATTCAGAATAAACTACTGTCATAATGGTTGTGGGTTAATTACTTATAAAAATAGTATAAAAATGTAAAAGACAAAAGCAGTAAAAGTAACTACAAATACAATAATTTGTTAATGGATACACAAGAAAAAAGATGTAAATTATGACATCAAAAACATAAAATTGGGGGAGGGTAAGAAAGTAGAGCTTTAGAATGCATTCAAATTTAAGTTGCTACTCACTTAAAATAGATGGTTATAATTATAAGATGTTTTATATAAGTGTCAGGGTAACCACAAAGCAAAAGCCAATAGTAGATTCACAAATAATAAGGAGAAAGTAATCTAAACATACCACTACAGAAAATCATCAAATCATAGAGGAGAGCAAGAGAAGGAGAAAGGAACAAAGATATGGCAATATAGCCAGAAAAAAATTAACAAAATGTCAATAAGTCCATACTTATCAATAATTACTTTAAAAGTAAATGTACTAAATTCTCTAAACAAAAGACAGAGTGGCTGAGTGGATAAAAAAAAGAAGATCCAAATATATAGTATCTATAAGAGACTCATTTAAGTTTTAAGGACCCACACAGACTGAAAGTGAAGGGGTGGAAAAAGATATTCTATGCAAATGGAAACCAAAAGAGAGCTGGCATAGCTATACTTATATCAGACAAGATAGTCTTTAGGACAAAGATTGTAATAAGAGATACAAAAGGTCATTTCATAATGATAAAGGGGTCAATCCAACAAAAGAACATAACATTTGTAAATATTTATATGTCCAACATAGAAGCACCTAAATATTTAGAGAAAATATTAACTAATGTAACGGGAGAAATAGATAGCAATACAATAATAGTACGGGAGTTTAATATCCCACTTTCATCAATGGGTAGATCATCCAGACAGAAAATCAATGTGGAAACATTGGTCTTAAATGACATGTTAGACTAGATAGACTTAACAGACATTTATAGAACATTCTATCCAAAAGCAACAGAATACACAATCTTCTCAAGTGCACATGGAACATTTTCAAGGGTAGATCATATATTAGGTCACAAAACAAGTCTTAATAAATTTAAGAGGATTGAAATCATATCAAGCATCTTTTTTGACCACTATGGTATGAACCAGAAATCAGTTACAAGAAAACTGGAAAATTCACAAATAAGTGTAGATTAAACAACATGTCACTGAACAACCAATGGGCCAAGAAGAAATTAAAAGAGAAATTAAAAACTATCTTAGTACAAATGAAAATGGAAATACAACATACCAAAAATTATGGGATGTAGCAAAACAGTTTTAAGAGGGGCGTTCACAGTGATAAATGTTTACTTTAAGAAACAAGAAATTTCTCAAATAACCAATCTAACTTTATGCCTCAAGGAGCTAGAAAAAGATGAATAAACTAAGCCCAACAAGGAAGGACATAACAAAGATCAGAGCAGAAATAATTAAATAGAGACTAAAAAGACAAAAAAAAGATCAATGAAACTAAGAGCTATTTTTTAAAAAAGATAAATGAAATAAACTTTTAGCTAGACTCATCAAGAAGAGAGAGGACTCAAATAAATAAAATCAGAAATGAAAGAAGAGGCATTGCAAATGATACTACAGAAATATGAAAGGTCACAAGAGACTACTATAAACAATTATACACAAAAAAATTGGACAACCTAAAAGAAATGGATACATTCCTAGAAATACACAACCTACCAAGACTGAATCATGAAGAAATAGAAAATCTGAACAGATCAATTACTAGTAAGAAGATTGAATCAGTAATCAAAAACTTGTTGCTCCCCCAACAAGCAAAAGTCTAGGACAAGATGGCTTCACTGGTGAATTCTTAAACATTTAAAGAAGAATTAATACCAATCCTTCCCAAAGTCTTCCAAAAAGCAGAAGAGGAGGGAACACTTCCAAACTCTTTTTACAAGGCTGGTATTACTCTGATACCAAAACCAGACAAGGATACTACAAGAAAAGAAAATTACAGGCCAATACCCCTGAGGAACATAGATGCAAAAATCCTCAACAAAATATTAGCAAACAGAATTCAACAATACTTTAAAAAAATCATACACTTTGACTAAGAGGATTTTATCCTGTGGTTGCAAGGATGGTTTGATATCTGTAAATCAATCAATGTGATTCACTGCATTAACAAAATGAAGAATAAAAATCATATGATCATCTCAATAGACAAAGAAAAAACATTTGACAAAATTTGACATCCATTTATGATAAAAGCTCAACAACATGGGTATAGAGGGAATGTACCTCAACATAATAAAGGCCACATATGACAAGCCCACAGCAAACATTGCACAAAGTGGTTTAAAGCTGAAATTCTTTTCCTCTAAGAATAAGGACAAGACCAAGATGCCTACCCTTACCACTTTTTTCAACATAGTATTGGAAGTCCTAGCCAGAGCAATTAGATAAAATGAAAAAAAAAAAAAAAAAAAAGGAAATAAAAGGCATCCAAATAGGAAAGGAAGAAGTAAAACTGTCATTATTTGCAGATGATATGATGTTATATATAGAAAACCCTAAAAACTCCACCAAAAAACTGGTAGAACTAATAAATGAATTCTGTAAGTTGCAAGATACTAAATCAATGTAAAAAAATCTGATGCATTTGTGTAAACTAATAATGAACTATCAAAAAGAGAAATTAAGAAAACAATCCCATTTACAATCACATCAAAAAGAATGAAATACCTAAGAATAAATTTCACCAAGGAGGTAAAAGTCCTGTATACTGAAAACTATAAGATATTGATGAATGAAATTGAAGAAGACACAAATAAATGGAAAAATATTCTGTGCTCATGGATTGGAAGAATTAATATTGTTAAAATGTCTGTAATACCCAAAGCAATCTACAGATTCAGTGCAACTCCTATCAAAATTCCAATTGCATTTTTCATAGAAATAGAACAAGCAATCTTAAAATTTGTATGGAACTGCAAACCCCAAAGAGTCAAAGCAATCTTGAGACAGAAGAATAAAGCTGGAGGCATCACACTTCCTGATTTCACACTATATTACAAAGCTATAGTATTCAAAATTTTAGTATTGGTATAAAAATTGACACAGACCAATGGAACAGAATAGATAGCCCAGAAATAAACTCATTTATATGTGGTCAATATTGACGAAGGAGCCAAAAATATAAAATGGGGAAAAGAGAGTCTCTTCAACAAATGGTGTTGGGAAAACTAGACCTCCGCATACAAAAGAATGAAACTGGATCACTTTTTTACATCATACACACAAATCAGTTCCAAGTTGATTTAAACATTTATACATAAGACCTGAAACCATAAAACTCCTAGAAAAAAAATAGAGGGTAAGCTTCTTTACGGTGGTCTTGACAATGATTTTTTGGGTTTGACACCAAAAACAAAAGCAAAAAGCAACAAATGGGACTACATCAAACTGAAAAGCTACTGCACAGCAAAGAAAATGATCAACAAAATGAAAAGACAGCCTACCAAAGGAGAGAAAATATTTGTAAATCATATATCTGATGGGGGTTAATATCCAATACATATACAGTACTCATACAACTCAAGTGAAATAAGTCAGACAGACAAAGACAAATACTGCCTGATATTATTTATATGTGCAATCAGAAAAACCCCTGAACTTATAGAGAACAGAGTGGTGGTTGCCAGAGGCAGGGTGTGGGAGATGAACAAAATGGGTGAAGATGTTCAAAAGTTACAAACTTTTTTTCCAGTTATAAGATTAATAAGTCTTAGGATGTAATGTACAACACGGTGACTTTAGTTAACAACACTGTATTGTATATTTGAAAGCTGCTAAGGGAGTAGATTTTAAAAGTTCTCATCATAAGAAAAAGAAATGCAACTACGTGTGGTGACAGATAACTAAACTTACTGTGGCAATCATTCTGCAATATATACATATATCAAACCATTAAGTTGTACACCTAAAACTAATACAATGTTACATGTCAATTATATCTCATTTAAGAAAACCAATAAAATACTTAGGAATAAATTTAACCAGGGAAGTGAAAGATTTGTACAATGAAAACTATAATACCTTGATGAAAGAAATTGAAGACGACACAAGCAAATGGAAAGATATTTCATGTTCATGGATCGGAAGAATTAATACTGTGAAAATTTCCATGCTACCCAAAGCCATCTATAGATTCAATGCAATCTTTATCAAAAATCCAGTGGCATTTTTCACAGAAATAGAAAAACAATCTTTAAAATTTGCATGGAACCACAAAATACTCTAAATAGCGAAAGAAATCATGAGTAAGAATAACAAAGCTGGAGGCATCACACTTCCTAATTTCAAACTATACTACAAAGCTATAGTAATTAAAACAGTATTGTACTGGCATAAAAATAGACACAGAGACCAATGGAAGAGAATAGAGAGTCCAGAAATAGATCCCTGCATATAAGGTCAACTAATATTTGGGAGCCAAGAATACTCAATGGGAAAAGGATAGTATCTTCAAAAAATGATTCTGGGAAAACTGGATAACCATATCAGAAAAATGGAATTGTACCCCTCACAAAATTTAACCACTCACAAAAATTAACTCAAAATCGATCAAAAACTCAAACGTAACACTCTATACTGTAAAATTCCTAGAAGAAACATATGGAAGAAGCTCTTTGATGTTGGTCTGGGCAATGATTTTTTGGATATTACACCAAAAGCACAAGCAACAAAAGCACAAATCAACAAGTGGAGCAAAGTCAAACTAAAAAGCACAGCAAAAGAAACAATCGACAAAACAAAAAGGCAACCTACAGAATGGGAGAAAATACTTGCAAACCATATATTGGATAAGGGGTTAATATTTAAAATATATGAAGAACACATACAACTCTTCCAAATGGCCAACAGGTGCATGAAAAGATGCTCAACATCACTAATCATCAAGGAAATGCAAAGCAAAACCACAAAAAGATATCATCTCACACCTGGTAGAATGGCTATCATGGAAAAGGTAAGAGTTAACAACTGTCGGTGAGGATGTGGAGAAAAGGGAACCCTTGCAGACTGCTAGTGGGAATGTAAATTTGTTGAGCCACTATGGAAAACAGTATGGAGGTTCCTCAAAAAGTTAAAAATAGAACTACCATATTATCCAGCAATTCCACTTCTGGGTATGTATCCAAAGGAAATGAAAACAAAATATTGAAGAGATATATGCACTACATTTATTGCAGCATTTTTCACAATAGCCAAGATATGGAAACAGCCTAAGTGTCTGTCAACAGATGAATGGATAAAAAAGACGTGGTGTATATATACAAAGGAATACTATTCAGCCACAAGAAAGAAGGAAATTCTGCCATTTGGGACAATGTGGATGGACCTTGAGGGCATTGTGCTAAGTGAGATGAGTCAGACAGAAGAAGACAAATACTGTTTGATCTCACTTATATGTGGAATCTAAAAAGCTGAACTCATAAAAACAAAGAATGGTGACTACCAGGGGCTGAGGGGTGGGGGAATTGGGGATATGTGATTTAACGGTAGAAACATACAACTAGTACACAAATAAGCCCTGGAGAACTAATACACACCATAGTGATTATACACAACAATGCTGTATTTTAACTTTAAAGTTTTTAAGAGAGTAGATCTTGATTATTCCTACCACAAAAAAGACATGAAATTAGGTGATGTAATAGAGATGTCAGCCAATGATACGGTGATAATCATATTGCAATATACAAATGTATCAGAACATTATGCTGTATGCCCTAGACTTACACGATGTTATATGTCAATTATATCCCAATGTAAATAAATTAAAAAAAATAAGAAGGTAGGTAAAATTTAACCATAAATTAAGGTTTACTCAAGTTTAATGACACAGTGACCTTCTGTACTGCTGTCTTAAAAACAAGCTGCTAGGGACATACATTGGTAAGAGCGTATTGAGTTTCACCTTTTACTGGCTACCAAAAGCCTTTGGCAGAACAATTTTTTATTTCACAACTCCATGATGAAATAATCTGATGCTATGCAACCTTTGGCATGATTCTAAATCCCAGGGGATGGCAATGTTGAATAAAATTAACTTTTAGAAAATGAAAAAAGGCTTGTATATATTTCCTAGACAAGGAAATAAATGATCTAGTGACCAAGACTAAGAATATTTATCTAAATGAATGCAGTACCCTGGACATAGATTTATGTCTAGATTGATCCCAAACAAAGGTTCTTAGATACTCTTAAGTGTTGATAGAAATGGATGTATGTGAGAGAACAATTCAGTCCCCAGATAATTAGAAATGAAGTTCTTATTAGTTTGGATGATTTTGATAGTAAATCATAGAAATAAAATTATTCTTAAGAGAAATATTTTAAATGTCTTTTTAGTATAAATGAAAATGCTAAGTAAATGATCAGCAAGCATAACAAATTAAACAGATCTGGCTCTTTATCTTTTAAACTCTCCTCTAAACAAAGTACGTATGGTCTACAAATTTCCCATCGTGTTTAATAATAATAGCCATCATTTATTGAGTACCTACTCTGTGCCAGTCACTATTTTTAGTCACTTGTTTAATCTTCACAGTATCCCTAGTAGAAATTACTGTCCACACTTCACAAATTAGAAATTGAGGATCATATAAAAACTATAAACCTAATTAGAGATGAGCCTAAAATGAACTCAGGTTCGTCTGATACCAGAGCCTGTGGTTTTGCTGTTTATACTGTAGCCTTAGGGGAATTTTCAGCTCATCGCCTCTGTGCCAACCCTGCCTCTACTTCCTCTCTTGACCACACAGCCCTTTGACCTCTCTTCACTCCCACACCCTGTTTGTCCACAATTAAGTGGGGAGGGTCTCTGTCCCTTAAAAGGCACTAGCATAGACTCTGCTCTTTCTTGTTTTCCACTTTATAAAATTGTATAGTAACTGCATCCAGGACCAACTGCTCCTTTTCTCGACTTTGTTTATCCATACGGTTGTCCAGAAAGTGGTGTGATCCCAAACATTATATTCCTGTTTGTTTGTGTGGGTGGAGGGGGTGGAGGGGGAAGATCATGGTAGCGAAAAGCAGCTTGTCTGTGGCTTCTCATGGGTCTTATTCCTGACCTTATGAGCAGAGCACAGCTCTGAGTGATCCTGTGCCTGCTCTGGTATTAGCCAAGTATCCTTTCATTCTCATTCTCCTCTGTCCTTGTGCTGATTCCCCTCTCCCCCTCCTGCCTCTCAACCAAGGAAGGAAGGATGCTGTGCATGGTTTGTCCATTCCTGGATATGTGCAATAATACCGTTAAAATATCTTAAAAACTTTGCTTCAAATACACGGTGTTGTCTCCCCCTTTTTATCTTGATTGAAATGCTTTCATTTTTAGAAAACACAATGATATTTGTTTATTGTAAAGGTATTGCTACAATAAAAAAATCAATCCGTAATTACGGTAATTTCTTCTGATTTTTTCTGTGTAAATGAATCATGGGAGGAGAAAGTCTTGATGTAAATGTTCAATTATAATGTTCAAATGTTGATCACACTGAGACACCTTGATTGACAGGAGAGTCTATCTATTATTTGTGTTGTATCTATTCTCTTCTTATAAACAAAGAACTCCATTTTGGAGGTTTGGAAGTGTTGAGGTTGGGGAAGCCAGCTGGTCAAATTTCAAGAGGCCAAGAGGCCTCACAAGGTAAAATTACAACACTGGTGATTTCACTCTGGTCCAGCTTAACAGATTCAGAGACTCAATCTTGTCAATACCTTTCAGTTAGTCAGATGTGTTGGATGACGCATACTGACTAAACTCACGAGAGACTGAAGTATATAAATCGGAAAGCTAGTGAGTTGACAATAAGAATTATAATAACCAACATAACCCAACACTCTTGTCTTCTGGCCAGAATGTTTTTTCCCACAAATGACCAGAATTGTATTTCGTTCACATGGAATCAGAATAAGTGACATATTTGATCTGAAGGTTTAACAGCATTTCTACCATAGAAATTAGTTCTACTCAACATTGCTTAGATAGGCCACTGCCAGCATTTGTCTTTCTGATTCTATTGCTGCTGTACTCTTCAAGATCTACACATTTTTTTTCTTTGTATTTTCAAATACTTTTACTCTAGTTACAATCTAGTCTTTTTTGGAGCTTCTTTAAATGATATTCCAATTTATGGTGACTATAAGAACAAAAGTTGCATTTGACCACTGTAGGGGAAGATTTGTATTGATTTAGTTCTTAACGACTATAATATTTACACAGTGAAAATATACTTGGGAAATTAGATTCTCCAATTATAGTCAGTCAAGTCTACAATCTATCAGTGAAAATATAGATATACCAGAATTGGCAAAACTACCAAAAAATTCTGGAGAGGGAAAAAATGTTCACGTTATGTCAGAAAGCAAACGTAACGTGTAGTTTAGAAAACAAAGCAGACATCATATAACTACTATAATTCCAAAGGCTTCATTACTTTAAAATTTAAAGAGAAAATTCCAAAATTAAGTAAACTACGTAAATATTTTGGTGTAAGGTGAATCAGTCTTGAACCGAAATCAAAGGAATTTATTTACTGAAATGCCTAAAGGGGCTCCTTATGATAGTCCTGCTGAATGGAATGGTCCTGTAAAGAGCCACATACTTACATTCTAACCTAACTAGGAGCAGTTGCTATCATAACACTGTCAAATAATATCTAGTGTTATATATTTTTTCTCCTTTGGACCAACTGATGGGAAATAGGAGAGTATATTTTTGCTAGAAATTTTCTGCCTTCTCACTGCTAACCTTGACAACTGGCTTGAGGTAGGTAAACATCAGGGAAGAGGAATAGTTTCTTATGAGGTGAATATAAGCTCTGAAAAGAGGGTAGGCGAGTTCATTCATGTAAAAATCCACTCCCATCAAAGGACATTTGCCGATACCGAGGGCTGCTTTTTTCTATATACTAGGTTTTATAGGTCACTGATCCAATAATATATTTTCTCCTCCTGGAAAGGTCAGTGATGTCATCTGAATCTATTTTATTAATAACAGAAATTTAGTGTTATAGATCTTATGTTTTATACCTAAAAATATGAATTATCTAAATATTTTACAAATACATATAAAATAATTTTTAGGTTTACTTCAGGAGTTATGTTGTATACTTTGTAAAGCGCATCATCAACATCTGGTTTATACTTGTCTTTTAAATCTAAGATGAACTTAACAAGTATTTGACTCACAACCTTCTTTGCTCCAAGACTTGCCATCTCTTCCTCGGGTAATGTTAGTATCCATGTGGATGACCCATCTGGCTCTGTGCTCAGACCCTTGATTTCCACATCTTTAGTGACCTTTACTTCCATAGCACTTTAGTCAGCCATTCCCTTGGCCACATCCTGGACCTTTTCATCACTCATTACTTCTTCCCCTTTCAAATGTTAAACAACCAGTTCTCAATCTTGTATCCTTATAGCTCGAGTGATGATTCTCAGCCTTGGCTGCGCATTAGAGTTACCTGGAGAAATTTAAAAAATCCTGATGCCCAGGCTAGGCCACATCCTTGATTAATTAAATCAGAATTTCTGGAATCTCTAGAGGTGCGATCCAAGAAGTAGTAGATCTTAAAGCTCCCCAGGGGACGCCAATACGCTGTCAAGGGTGAGAACCACGGTTTTAACTTCCATTCAGTTACTCCACTACGTTTTTGAAATATTGACCCCTCAGCTGTCTCCAATCCACATTTCGCCCCCTGCCTTGCCCCATTGACTTTTTGTTTCATTCCCCAGCACAGCATCAATTCTGGGTCATCCTAATGGCCCCCTCCATGCCTCAGAGGTGGACGGCTGAGCACCGGTGGTGAAAATCACATCCTAGGGCAGGATGTTGCCAGAACTGGTTCTTTCTAGTTGCACCTGGGTTCTCAGTGATGCCAGACAAGCCTTCCTTATTTTGCTAGTCGTTTCATGCTCCCATTCTCCACAATACTTATTTAAAATATGCTTCACTTTTCTCAAACTACAAACTCTCTGGATTTAAGAATTCAAACTAACTTCATTTCTCCTAAAATATGAAATGTTCTCATTTTTCCTCACTTTGCCTAAACTTTCTTCCTTATTGTTTTGTATTTCACAAATGGTATTTTCATTCAATTGGTAGAAATATGAACATCTCCCTTGAATCCTTCTTCCTTCTCTTCCTCTTTATATCAAATATATAAAAAATCCCTTGGCTTATATGTTTTAAAAATAGGTCTACTTCTGAGTATTGCTGCAACTCCCACCTTCAATCAGGCAACCACTTACTCTCTTCTTGATTGCTGAAACAGTCTCCAGTAGGTCTCTCTGCCTCCAATCTGGCCTCTTTCCAAGCAGTTCTCCAGAGTGATATGTCTAAGTGCCTATGGGCTCGTGTCTCTCCTTTGCTTTTATCTATTTGTCAGCTTTACCCTTAGGATAAAGTCCAGATCTCTGAATCTAAAGGCCTTCCACAATGTGTCCTCTCTCTTTCTCTGCTGCCTCATCTCAAACATCTCACAAAATCCTGTTGCTTACAAATCTTAAATATTTGTCCACTTTTCAGTGCTGTTCCCGTGGCCTGGAACATTGTTTCTTCCACTCTGTCATTGGCTCAATTTGGCATCATTTTCCCTGGAAAGCCCTTCTCTGACTTTATCTAGGACCAGTGGCCATCTAATTGCTTTATTCTTCTTTGCTCTCCTGCCTCTATCATAGCACTTATCCCATTGCTTTGAAGGTTTGTTTTTTTATATGTATTCCCCTCTAAACTGTGAGGGCAGGGACCATGACAACTGTGTTCACCATTATAATAGGTTTTAATATAATATATAATATAAAATAGTATATAATAGGTTTCAATCATAATAAATTTCAAGAAATAATTGGTGGATAAATTCAAGTGAATGTTCAAATGCTTTTAAAGATGTATAATAAAGTTCAGCTAGAACCCCACTGAATTTCATAATGCAATAAAACATCCAATAGAGGGCTATAAATAATAATAATGAAAACCCCGGGACTTGAGTGAATTTTAGTTTAGTGATCTCATATTCGTATGTTTAGTTTTGAGAACTTTCCCATATTTGATGCACTGAGCATGACTCACAGCTCAGCTGGAAGATCATTAGGCAGAGATAGAGAAGACAACAACCTTTATTTGAGGTCTGAAAATCACCTGAAAAAATCTTCTGGGCCAAAAATATGTCCTTATTTGCTAAATGTAAGCAACATAGACTGAGGAGCTGGGTGTGAAACTTGGATCCACTACTAAACATGCAAGCTTGGGTAAGTTACTTCTTAAGTCTTAGTTTTTTCGTCTATAAACAAGATAATTAAGCTTGCATCATAGGATATCATGAAGTTTAAATGTGATAATGTAAAGTGCCAAATATAGTACTAGTAGTAGTAAAGTACTATATTTGGCGCTGGATACTTTTACTTCATTTACAATGTTGCCTAAAACACTGTATTATTTTGGGTTAAAGGATCATATCTCTGGGAACCCCTGTTAAATGCAAATATAGGATGGGTGTATGTGAGGGAATCTATTGATCGATCGATCTATCTGTCTATCTATCTAATCTTATCTCTAAGGTAATAGAATACTGAGAATCAGTTATAAAAGGAATGGATAGGGTGCTTATGGACTTTTGACAGGCATGAGGGGTGGTGTGATAGTCTGGAATATAGGACATTGATTAGGGGAGGTTCAAGCGTACATGTTGGTCCTAGGCCCCTAGAGATCTTTGGATTCTTGGAAAAGAGGAGATAAAGGCTCAATGCTGAGGCTTAGGAGCAGTTCTCTTGAACAGGGAAGAGTGCATCTAAGATAAGCTTCCACCTCCTTGTATTTTAACTTAGGGCAGTTTTGACTGATTTGTCTCAGTTGACTTCTGAGAACCTGAAAGCAAACAGTTATGCGGAGGCTCCAGATCTCTGCATGCTAGAGTATTTCTGTGACTCTTTTGATGTTCTCAGGACAACAGTCCTTTACTTCTACCACCTCTCTCTGGCTATATCACAGTACAAATATCTACGGAGACTAGTCAATGAAAATATGGTCCTTGGCTATAAGTCTTTCTAGTTAAAATTCACCTGGAGAATTTTGCTGCCTACTTTTTGTCTTGCATTTTAATTTAGTTTTATGTATTAAATATTTAGACTTTTAAAAATATGTATCTTGAAATAAAAAGAGAAAGCACAAAAAAGTAAATTTTTAACCTTGTCACTAAGTCACAATAAATTTCTTTTTCAATGAATTCTTTTTAGATGTGTACAGTATTAGATATTAAAATTCTAATGAACATTTATAATCTAGCTAGGTTTGGGGAATTTCACTAAAAGTCTTTTTCAAACTCTTATGTAGCATTTACATTTCATTTATCTGTCACAAGAGGGAGTAAGAAGTCTGCTAAATATTATATATTTTCAAACTTTTTCCAAGATAAGTTGTATGAAAAGAATCCCCTTGAGTTCTAATGATAAAATGATTTCTCTTTTCCCTAATCAATCTAGGAACTCCTTTATCAGCTCTTAATTTTGAACTGATACAACACTGTATCCAATTAAATCTAAATTCATAAATATTAGAATCTTTATATTTACCAAAGGATCATTTTGCAAATGGTCTGAAAAGTTCTGAATGTAATTTTTTATACTATTTGACTAATATGCCATCATGTTTTCAACATTTAAGTGATTGCAAACAAAGCTGTGTTTTATTGATAATGATGCAATAGAATGATGAAATATGTTGCAAAAGTGCAAAATAATCTTTTAGGGGAAAATCTGAAATTCCTTTCCTAGGATGTTTGTAATTTATGACAATTTGCTGTTTTCTCTTCTGACTTTATTGTTGTCTTTAAAAAGCCCTGTGTTAAGGTGCACTCGATTGTTTCATGTACCTTGATAGTCCACAGATTATTAGGTAGTTTTCGGAGTAAAAGTTTGAAATATTTCCTGTGGGAAGTGCAACATTGCTGACTTTTGAGAAAGTTCTGAGGAAATAAAAGTTTGTATAATCTCTTCTTCAGAAGAGGAGGTCTTCAAAACATCACATGGATGTTTGTCTTATATGCTTTGACGGAGTGAATAATAATTTCCCCTGAAGACTGCTTCTTCCTACTTAGCTATAAAATAAAAGTACCCAAGTATTCAGTAGCTATTTAAGGGAAAAACTCCCAACTTAATGCTGAGTGGGTCATGCATATGCTTTGCTTTATGAATACAGAACACACATTATGATAAACTGATGCTACAACACATTTCTTTCAGGCTTAATATAAGCTATAGATTTTTTTCTTCAGTTTGAAATTCTCACAAAGATAATGTGTGGAGAGCAAGATATTTACTAATAGGAAATAAATTAAGTAGCTTAATATATTAATCCTTTCTCATTTTTGGTTAAACATACAGGTATTAAGTGGCCTAGAAATTTTGTTTTTTGGAATATCTGTGGAAACTATTCAATAAAAATGTGGGCTTTGGCTCCAAGCCATTTCTAGTTAAATCTACCCGAAGAATTTTGCTGCCTACTTTTCATCTTTAAACTTTAATTTTGCAGTATGAACTATGAACTGTGAAAGAAGCCCTTGTTATTGTTTTTAATGCCTTAGCTATTACACGTGTCAGCTAACTCCACGCAGACTTCTGGGAATCCTGAAGAAACACTGTGCTTTCCCCCTCCACCCACTACTCTTAAAGTTTCCCATAGGTTTTTTTTTTCTCATGTGGCTTAAACTTATGACAGTATGACTACTAAAGGTCATTTGTAATAAAAATTCAAAAGAAATGACTTTAAATACATAACCTCAGAAATAAAAATTTCAGAGCAGTTAGATCACAGTTATTTTACACAGAAGAATAAAATTTCTACTTTTATCTTAATAGCACGATTCTAAAGTCTCATATTACTTAGTGAATTGCTAAATTACTAGATCTTCTGGAAAAAGTTTCATTTCATGTACTATATTACAAAAGTAGAAGAGAAGACCTACATAGAGTAATGCTAGAACTTAGTCTTTGTCACATCTATAACTTCTGTTATTGAACTTGTATTGATGATAGAAGGTTAAAGAACACATAAGAATTTACCTGATGTAAGGCAAGAGAATTTTAAAAGAGAAGTATATGTGTAAATTCAATTTAATTTTAAATTTAATAATATATTCCATTCTTCAATTATTGAAAAGATACTTGTTGAAAACCTGCCATTTGCTTAATTATTTTAATCGAGTTTATTTAAAAATGAATTTAAGATGATTTACATACATGCAAATAATTGAGGAAGAGAAAATAATTTGAAATTAGTAGAAGAGATGAGGCAAATGGAAATAAGGAAGCAAAAATAAGAAAACAGTAATTGAGTATTTTATACAAAATAAATGCCCTGGCATTCTATACACTTGTTATTGGAGAGTATAAATTGTTTTTTCATTTTCTAACAGCCAATGTGAAAGAAGGAAACACAAACAATTAGAAATTTTTATTCATCAAGATAAAATTAATCTAATTTCTCTAAAAAGCACAACTATTTAAGATATTGAGAGTAGAGAAATGGTATTTCTCCTTTGGGTTCCTATAGAGACAACACTGTGTCAGTTAATAAACAATACATTCAACAACATTTTTACATGAGTTACTACCTCCTTGTAGTCACATGTTAAGCACTAGGGATTCAAAGATGATCTGATTCAGTTCATGCTCTCAAGGGAGTTGTGATTTACCTAAGGAGATAGACATGTAAATATATAATTAAAATACAACAAAGTAAGTTTTTTTTTGAGAGGGCCGAATCTTTTTTTTTAATAGCATTGGTTTATAACATTATATAAATTTCAGGTGTACATCATTCTATTTCGATTTCTGTATAGATTACATCATGTTCACCACCCAAAGACTAATTACAATCCATTACTACAAGCATGTGCCTAATCATCCCTTTCTCCCTCTTCCCTCCCCCCTTCCCCTCTGGTAACCACCAATCCAATCTCTGTCTCTATGTGATGGTTCGTTGTTGTTTTTATCTTCTACTTATGAGTGAGATCATCCAGTATTTGACTTTCTCCCTCTGACTTATTTCGCTTAGCATAATACCCTCAAGGTCCATCCATGTTGTCACAAATGGCCAAATTTCATCATTTCTTATGGCTGAGTAGTATTCTATTGGAACACAGTAAGTTTTGTGATACAGGTAAAGTCAAATTATCATGGATACAAAAAATCCTCTCAGAGAAAATGTCTCCAATGAGAAATTAAAAGATTTTTTAAAAAATTATTTTATTGTGGTAATTTTGGTTTATAACATTGTATAATTTCAGTAGTACATTATTATTTATCAGTTTCTGTATAGATAGCATCATGCTCACTACTGATAGTCTAGTTTTTATCCATCACCATACATATGTGCCCCTTTACCCCTTTTGCCCACCTCCCCACCCCGTCCCCTCTGGTAACCACAATCTCTTCTCTTTATCCACGTGTTTGTTTATCTTCCATACATGAGTGAAATCATATGGTGTTTGTCTTTCTCTGTCTGGCTTATTTTGCTTAACATAATACCTTGAAGGTCCATCCATGTTGTTGTAAATGGGATGATTTTGTCTTTTTTTATGGCCAAGTAGTATTCCATTGTATATATATACCACATCTTCTTTATCCATTCATCAGTTAATGGGCACTTGGGTTGCTTCCACATCTTGGCTATTGTGAATAATGCTGCAATGAACATAAGAGTGTGTAAATCTCTTTGTATTGTTGATTTCATGTTCTTTGGGTAAATAACACATTTTAGGTCCTATTCAATAACATATAATGACAAAAAAGTTTTATAGGTTATAATCTTCCCAAGTTTAATATTTAATTCCATAGTCACAGACCCTCATACTAGTACAGTATCTCCCAGCTGGTCTTATCTCCTTCAAACTATTCTCCATAATGCTTCTAGATATTCATCGGACTAAAGCTCACAAATGATCCGTGATTTAAAATTGTTTACAAAATAAATTCAAACTTCTCACTCTCTATTTAATTCTTTATATGATCAGGCCACAAACAATATCCCTAAAATTTATAAACATTTTTGATAACATAAATTATTTAAAATGATAATCTTTGTATTTTTCCTATTTCCACTCTCTACTCTAGTGCCTTGTACATAGCATGTGCTCAGAAATACTTGTAAAAAACATTGGATAAATGAATTCAGCTGGTTAAACAATGCAGTACTCCTTTAACCTTCCTGCTAGTAGGGATGTTCAAAAAATATCAAAATGCCTTTATGCTCTTTAATTTTCTATTGCAAAAATATGTCTATTAAGTATATAGTAAAATTCCCTTACTAATTTTATTTGTTGACTACTTATGAAAGAAATTCATATTAAATTTAGATTTACTATAAAAATCATGTATTATTTTACATATTTATGAAAATGCCCTGTAAATTCTGCCATTTCTATGGCTATCACTATAGTGTGTTTTTAAGTATATATGTATCCAGACATTTCAAACACTATCAGCTTACTATAAAATTAAGAGGCTTCAATATGATTCCAAACTCAGATTAATTTAGTAGTATTCTATGTATATCTTAATCTGTGTCTAGGTTAATCAGTGGTTAGCAACTGAAATAATCTTAGCAGAGCAGCCAAATAAAGATCACATCCACATAGTTGATACATGTATGACATATTAAATATCTAATAGCAATAACAATTTAATATACTGCCCTTATTTTATAGCACTTTTAAAATTATTTCCTCTTTTTAAATGGTATAATTACCTCATAGATAGATTGTTCAGAAAATACTGACCAAAACAGAAATGGTAAATCTTTGATTCACATTTGATTGTGATAAATCAAAGCCTAGAGACCTGCTTTTGAAGATGTTAAATCAGAATTTGTGCATTTAATTGTGTTTTACAAAATGCTGCAATTTTATGAAGAAACAGAATTTTGTGAATTTTAGCTGATTTCTAACATTGAATAAGTGATATATACATATATATGACATTTGGATTAGAATTACTCATTCCTTTATTACCTAACAGCTATTGGGCACCTCTGCACGCTCAGTGTGAGACAAGTACTGGGAATAGGAACATGATTTATACCTTCATGTCGTCTTCGGTTCCATTCTAAAGATTTCTCACAGGGTGTTTTGGGAGCCCAGATGAAGAGAGACGAATTTGGTGAAAGCTTCTAGGAGTGGCCGGTGTTCCAGATGCGTGTTAAAGGAGGAATGAGAGCTGACCAGACAAAGAAGAAGGGCAAGGAACCACAGGGTAGAACAGCCTGGATTGAGTGGGGAATCAGATGGGGAGGGAGGAGTTGATGAATCCTCTTTGTTTCTGGCTTATTTGACTAAATGGATTGATGATGGCACCACCAACTAAAATAGGATAGGAGAAGATTTCAGTTTAGGAAATAAATAAGTTTTTCTTGATAGTAAACCTATAAAATCCAAAAGGATATTCTTAAATCTATATGATATTTATGACTTTCAAACAACTAAATACTTTTGACATTTTTGTTTTTCTCCTCCAATTACACTAAACAATGTGGAATAGGATGGTGAAAATGGGATAAGAATGGAGAGCTTAGACTTTTTATTACCACCCATAAAAAATCCATTTATTAGATTGAAAGTTATTTAACCAGGCCTTCAAAATAAGCACCTGCTATCACATTGTGATTTGTTTATTGAATGTGAATTTTGCATTAAAATCTGGATAATATTTAGTTCATTTTAAATGGAAAAAAGTGGAGAGAAAAATATGCTTTGTAGCTTATCGATGGGATGTAGACTTTTAAGTGACACAGCTGGGATTAGAATCTAAGTGGCCTGACTTCTGCTTCATTGCTTTTCCAATCAAAATTTGCTGCCTTGCTACCTTATAAACTGCATATCTTCATTTGCTTTATATAATTTTTATTTAAACTGTATAACCAATCTGGCATTGGTGATCCTTATGTTTGATAAGTGACATGGAACTGTTTACAAGTTCAATCCTGTTTTTAATGACTTTAGTCTAAAACAACTCAAAAGTTTTATACAACTCTTCTAGCAGTTTATTGTTTTTATCTACAATTAACTTGTTTCCAGATGAGGATTTATTTATATAGTGCTCATACAATAACTGATTACTCTGTGTATCTTATATTGCATAAAATATTTTGAAATGTTTTGATTTTAATCTCTGAAACAGTACTGATAATCTGGTTGCGGTTACTTAACGGAGTCAAGAGTTTGAATCTGAGATTGTAGTAACACTTCCATCTCCCCTATCTTCCTTCCTACCATAGAAATTATGTGAAAGGGATTCCTGGTGCTATTTCTGCACTTGGCTTACACATACTCTGTTCCAACAGGGCACACCCTGTGAGTGTGGGAATAAAACTCTTCTGGGCAGAGGCTCCAGGGCTGCAATTATCTTAGATGAGGCTATTGGATGGCTTGATTTCTCCGGGGAGTTTGGTAATGTGCCTCCAGAACGCTCCCTCTCCTGTCGCACTTCCAGACACACTTGTTTTTCAGTGCGCCATCCTCATGTAATTATCTCACCTCTAACCTCAAATAACATGAACCTTCTAATTCTGACCCATTGCTGAAATCAACTCTGGAAAGACTTTATAGTAATAATTTTAGAGGGGCAGTTATGCTTTTCAATACTGCCTGTCAGTTGAAATACTTCTAAAACTCAAAATTCATATTGTTCTAGAGACTACTTTTTGACCTAGTTACTGTACAGGAAAGGGAAAAGTTTGCTAACATAGAACCAATCCATGCTTTGACTTACGTTTTTCATTTAAATTATTAAGATTTAATTGAATTGGATTAATTGGACATAGTTCTAATGCTGTGCATGTATGAATATTAAGCCTTTTAGGGCCAAATTTATCATAAGCAATTTCCAATTCATCATTTTTATCATTAAATAAAAATATAGAATTATCAGTACCTGGTATTGGAACTAAAAAGCAAGATGGAATTGTTAATATGACAATGAGCAAAAGTGCCATCTGCAGAAGGCTTCCTATGGGCTAAGCTATGTACCTGCATTATCTCCTTTAATCTTTGCATATGGCAATATTACGGTAGAGAGACAATTTAAGGTCATTTTAAATGATGGGCTCTGGAGCCAGCCTCCTTGAGTTAGACTTCTGGCTCTACCACTTATGAGCTGTGTGACTTTGCTGAAGTTATCTAACCTCTGTGCTTCAGTTTCCTTACCTGTAAAGAAGGGTAAATAACACCTCACAGAGTTGTTGGGAGGATTAAATGAATCACTGTATGAACAATGCCTGGAGCATGGTAAGTGCTCAATAAATGTTAGCTGTTGTAATTTGCCTTATTTCACTGACTAAATAGTTTAGGTACCTTACTTGAGATTATATATCTTATACATGTTGGCATGAGAATGGGAAATCTGAGCTCTTGGACTTCACAGCCAGTGTACCTGACCACTAGGCTTTGTCATCCAAGTACTAAAGAATACTGGCATAGTTTTCAGGGCACCTTCAGGTGCAAAATTAAACGATGCTGCAAAGTGAAAGAATAGATAGACAAAACTGGCCTTTTCCCATTAAGAACAGCTTGGCTTTTTCTAACCTAAGGTGCAACAGATATTTTTGTGTGCCAGTGATGGGCAAAACACTCAGCTGGGTCTTGGGAACACAAAGAAACAAAAACAAATCTCCTGCCCTCTAGGAGCTTAGTGTCTAGTTGGAGAGACAAAGAAGCAAAGAATTTGCTGTAATTCAGTACAGTCATTGTTACAATGGGGGACTGCCCAGTATTCAGGAGGAGCGAAGGAGCAGCAGCAGCCCCCATTGCCTAGTGAGCATGGGAAAGTCCCAGCACTTGAGTGGGATCTGAAGGATGAGGAGGGGCTTGTCAGGTGGAGCAGATGATGGAAGGATTCTTGTGGATGGAAGAACATGTGTGAAGGTGAGGAATGGGGAGAGAGCTTGGCATGTTGGGGAGCATCCTTAGAATTGTTCAGAATTGTTGGAGAGTAGAGTGTGTTCTGGGGAGGGATATGGGGCGTGGGAAGTGGCAGGAGACAGAGTCAGATAGGCAGGCTGGTGCCAGATCAAAAGGTTTTATATGCCATGTAGTTATGCCAGGTTTTTTACCGCGATGGGAGTTATCAAGTAATAGAAACAGATCCCGCAAAAGGCAACTGCATACACAAACCAAAGCTGGGGCATAATGTGGAAGAAATTCCTGGGCAAATTTTTTTGCTGGTGAATCAATGGATTTTATTTTGTGTCAGTATTAGGGATTGTGGGACACAAAGAATGACACATAGTTACCGTCTGTTTTTTTTTTCCTACTATTCAGGAATGTGATACAATTTGATGATTTTCCCTGCTCATAAATGAACTTGAGGCTGCAGCCATCACATTTAAACATTTTCTAGGTTGAGTCACATTCAAAATACAGAAAACATTTTATATTGCTTTAAAAGAAACAGTAAGCATTCCCAGCCATGTAAAATGATTTTTTTACAGTCCTCATTTCTATTATTTTCTTTAAAAAGAATTGTTGAGAATTTTTAGAATTGTTTAGAATTTTTTTAGTGCAGTTTTAGATTTACAACAAAAGTGAAATTGAGAAGGTACAGAGATTTCCCATATACGCCCTGCCCCCACACACATTTAGCCTCCTCATTATCAACATCACTCACCAGCATGGTACATTTTTTTTTACCAAGGAAGAACCTGCATTGACACTTCATAATTACCCAACATCCATTGTTTACCTTAGAATTCACTCTTGGTATTGTACATTCCATGGGTCTGGAGAAAATATAATGACATATATCCATCATTATAATATCATCAGAGTATTTTTACTGCCCTAAAAATCCTCTGTGTGGTTATTGTCTTTAATGTACCAATGTACAGTAGAGGAACCAAGGAGGTTGCATATCTTCATAAAATAAATTCTCTTTTTATTTCACTTCAAATTTTTTTCTTCACTTCAAGTCTCCTTTATTTTTATTTCATGATTTGGTTGTGAGTTGGCATAATTGCTTATTGGGGATAAGTTCAGGGTGAACAGGAAGGTGGCATATTTAATTTATTGGAATCTATTTCTTCATACATAATGTTATTCAGTTTTCATATGAAGAATTGGATGTGAATAGACTGGCTAGATTTGCTTTGTCTAGGACTAATAAATTAGCAAATTTGGGGAAAGCAGCTCAAACAGAAGCTGTAGTTCAAATAGCAGCAAGGTTAGATAACATGACCAATGGTAAGACCTTGTAATTGTCTTCTGATCTACTGATGCTCTCTTTGAGTCCAATCTAGAGTTTATTCTCTCAATGGAATTTTTTTCAGTGTCTTCATTTCTCATATCCATTTTTTTATAGCTGATTATTTTTTCATGTCCACTTGGGCTTATTTTAGTTCTGCCTATTTTTTATTTTAAACTTTCTTGCTTGATTTAAATGGCTGTATTCTTTTTTTAAAAATTTTATTTTATTGTGATAAGAACAGTTAACATAAGGTCTACCCTCTTAACAAATTTTTAAGTGTACAATACATTATTGTCTATAGGTACAATGTAGTACAGCAGATCTCTAGAACTTATGTATCTTGTTTAACTGAAACTTTATGCCCATTGATTAGTAACTCTCTATATTCTCCTTCCCTAAGCCCCTGGAAACTACCATTCCACTCTTTCATTCTGTGAATTTGATTATTTTAGATACCACATATAAGTGAAATCATGCAGTAATTGTCTTTCTGTGAATCGCTTATTTCACTTAGCATAATGTCCTCAAGCTTTATTCATGTTGTCGCATATTGCAGAAATTCTTTTTTTTCTAGGGATGAATAGTATACTACTGTATGTATATATCATACTTTCTTTATCCATTCATGTGTCAATGGACGTTTAGATTGTTTCCACATTTTAGCTGTTGTGAATAGTGCTGCAAGAAACATGGGAATGCTAAAGGCAACTTATGGAATGGGAAAAAACATTTGCAGACCAAATATCTGATAAAGGGTTAATCTCCAAAATATATAAGGAACTCCTACAACTCAATAACAGAAAAACTAATAAGTTGATTAAAAAATGGGCTAAGGATTGAGTAGACCTTTCTCCAAAGAAGACATACAAATGGCCATGGTACATGAAAAGATGCTCAACGTCATTAGTGAAATGCAAATCAAAACCACAAGGAGATATCACTTCACAAAGGTCAGGATGACTATTATCAAAAAAATAAAAGACAACAAGTGTTCTTGAGGATGTGGAGAAATTGTAACCCTTGCACACTGTTGGTGGGAATGCAAAATGGTACAGCTGCTATGGAAAACAGTGTGAAGGTTCCTCAAAAAATTAAAAATAGAACTACCATATGATCCAGCAATCCCACTTCTGGGTATTTATCAGGATTGATAAATTGAAATCAGGATCTTGAAGAGATGTTAGCACTCAAATGGCTGTATTCTTTTATTTGTCTATTTGAACACTCAAAACATAGTTGTTTTAAAGTTTTCATGAGTCTGTTCCACGAAATTAATATCATCTAGAGTGAATGCCTGTTACATTTTTTTTGTTGTTCTTTTGACTTTCTTTCTTAGCATTAACTTTTTAATTGTCCTTTAGAATTTAAGATTGTAAGCTCATTTTGTGTGGCAGTTTTGTTGTTTCATCTCCCTCTCTCTCTTCCTTTTCTCCTCTCCCCTGTTCTCCCTCTCCCTCTCTTCCCTTCTCCCATTCCCATTGGTTTTGTGGTTGTTTCCACTCACCCTTCAGCCTCTCAGCCCAGAACGGGATTATATAATGGCATTTTGGGCTCTTGCTCTTGAGTGATGTTGGAGACACCACAGATCCACACGCAGAGCGTTTTTGTTTGCATTGCTAAGCCTTTGTCCCTTCACCTGCCCCAAGCAGCAGCAACAACAATCCACCTTATTTTTCAGCGTCCTTTCATCAATGGGCAGGGAAGCCACGCTCTAGCCCCGACCTCAGTGAGCCTGTCGATGTCTTTCTTACAGGATATTTTTCATACCTCTCACCCTACAGGAGTCCAGCTCTGAGCTGCCACTACCTGCTTTCGGTTCATGGAATTATTTGTCTTGTTTTTGTCCCACTGATGTCTTCTTGTTTTCTCTTTTACATTTTTTTTTCACATATTCCTGATTACTTTTTAATAGAAATTATACTCAATAATTATCTTTTTGTTTATTTTTGTCTTGAATGTAAGCTGCTTGAGGCAAGAACCTTATTCATTGATACCTCACTACCTTCTAGAACAGTTCCTGGGATGTAGTTGGCTTCATATATACATTTCAATTCATCATCTATTTTCATTATAAACAAAAGAAATAAACAAAGTCTTAATACACCAAATGGAAACCCCATATTTTAAAAAGATTTTAGGAGATAATTCAAATAGTTTCCTCTTGCCTTCAGCTATTCATTCTCACATCATCCTCACCCCTCCTTCTGAATCATCTCCTTAGAATACAAACATGATCCGGTAACTCCCATCTTAAAAAGAAAATATCCCTTGATCTCATATTTCCATATTCCTCTCCAGATACTCACATAATTTTTGTACTACTTTTCACATCATACTATCGCAAAAGAATAGTATGCCCTCATTATCTACACTTTTCACTCCATATATATTGTTCAACTCTGTAATGCAGCTTCCTTCCTCATTACTCCACTGAAACTCTTCTTATCAAGGTCACCAGCAACCAATGACTCTTCTCTGTCCTCATCAGGCAGAGAGCAGCATTCAACGCAGCACTGAATATAACTGACCACTCCTTCTTTTGGGAAGCATTCTCCTTTCTCAGATATCATCACATCACACTTTCCTGGATTTTCTCCTGTGTTTCTGGCTGTTCCTTTTCAGCCTCTCTGTTGGTTCCTCACCTACTGTTGGACCTTTAGATAGTGAAGGGGCTCATAGCCCAGGCTTAGGTTCCCTTGTCTGTTCTCTTTCTCTAGAAGATGTTATCCTTTCTCATTGTTTGAACTACTCTTATATGCTGATGACTATCAAATGTTTACGTCTACTCCAAAACATTTCCTCAGCTCTAAACATGTATCTAACTGCCTACTTGACATCTTTATTTGGCTATCTCTTAGACATCTCCAATGAACTTGTCCAAAACTGACATACTTTTGAAATTTACTGCATTTTTCTGCTTTATCTTCTTTTATAGGATCTTGAATCTCTTTTAAGATGTCTTTTAATTTCTGTCTTTTAATTTCCTCATTTGTATTTATCAACCCTTGGTGACATCCTAAATAGTATTTATTTATTATTTAATTGTATATATTTGCTAAATGTTACCCTGGACATCAGTTAATTTTCTGTCAACAAGGAAAAATGAAATTGCCATTCTTCTGGTAAATGGACTAATTTTCCTATTAGTATCTGTAAATCAACTAGTGAACTTCCAACATACTTTTATTCTCAAAGTAAATTGAATTTCATTCAAAGTGAACAAACTCTTTAAGTTTTTCCATTCAGCTTCTTTTCCCAGGTGTCTATAGCCAAAAAGAATTTTGATAATACATTGGCTATATATTTCAGACACAGGATCCTAGAAAATACAAGCAAAAGTAGTAAAGAAAGAAATAAACAAATAAAATAAATTAAGCATCTGCTTCAATGTTTTACATTACTTTGTGGAAATCTATCAAGGCTTATAACTTTAATTTGTGAACTGATGAGATCAGTGATTGCTGTAATACTAAATTTGGGAGAAAAATGTAAGAGATCTGTGCAGAAATAAGTTTTATAAGGTACATTCTGTAAGGGCAACAATTTCAGCACCAGTATCATCACTGTAATTGTCACTCGCTTAGAGTTGACTTAGTGCAAACATCTCTCTATAATTATATTTGAAGAGTTTAACAATAAATACTAGCTGAGAATCCTGCAGCAAACAAGAAAGACATGGTCCCTTCGCATAGAGAGGGGAATAAAACGCATTATAGAACTCATTAATAAGAAAGCAAATAAATAAACACAACTGGGATGAGACCATGAAAGAAAAAAGGAGGAAATAAAGAAGTTAGTTTAGGGGCCTGCCTGGTGGCGCAAGCGGTTGGGTGCATGCGCTCCACTGCGGCAGCCCAGGGTGCACCGATTCGGATCCCGGCACGCACCGACGCACTGCTTGTCGAGCCATGCTGTGGTGGCGTCCCATATAAAGTAGAGGAAGGTGGGCATGGATGTTAGCTCAGGGACAGTCTTCCTCAGAAAAAAGAGAGGAGGATTGGCATCAGATGTTAGCTCAGGGCTGATCTTCCTCACACACACACAAAAATGCTTTAAGATGAATTGATATTTAAACTGAGAATGAATCAAACTACAAAGCCACATGTGTATAGAGGTTTTAAGGAACCTAATTAGTACTCTATAAAAGAGCTAAGATTTGTTCATTATGTAAACTTAAGAACAATCCTATTTTTCTTGTTTCTGCTGACACTTTTTTTTTTGGTGAGGAAGATTTGCTCTGAGCTAACATCTGTGCCAGTCTTCCTCTATTTTGCACGTGGGTTGCCACCACAGCATGGCTGATGAGTGGTGTAGGTCCATGCCCAGGATCTGAACCTGTGAACCCGGGCCACTGAAGCAGAGTGCACCAGCCTCAACCACTGCACCATGGGGCCAGCCCATTCTGCTGACTTGTTTTTCACACCTGATGGTTTATGAATAGATTTATAAATTGGTAAAAATCACACTGCATATTTAACCCACATAGAAAATACCCATTCGCTTTTATACTAAGTGATAAAAATTTAGAGCTATGAGCTATACATTCATTTTTTTTATTGCAGTAACATTGGTTTATAACATTATATAAATTTCAGGTGTATATCATTATATTTTGATTTCTGTGTAGATTACATCATGTTCACCACACAGAGACTAATCACCATCCATCACCATACACATGAGCTATACATTCTTTATAGATGTTGGATGTCAATATTTTTGTGAGTGGTTAATTTGTTCTTGTTCATTTGCAAATTATTATAATCTTTAATTCACATTCTAAAGTGAAGATTTATGTTTGTTTTCAGGATTAAAGAATTATTTGAATTTTGATTTATACATGCTTTGACTGAGTAATTTATTTTTGTCTGTAAAACTTTTCCATAGCTGTTGTAACTTAGGTATCACGTGAGGAAAATTAAAGCTGTTTTTTGATTTAATTAAACATGTTAGAAATAAGTTTACAAAAACTACTCTGTTGCTTTATAACCTTTAGAAGCTTGTTCCTTCCTCTGGAAAACCTTTTCCTGCAGTAGAGTGTTATATCTTGGCAAGGATTAAATAAGTTGAATCATCTGAGATTAGATTATGTTGAAAGGTCAAGATGATTTTAGATTTTAAAAGTTATGAAGTTTGAGTCCTAATTCTATTAAGAATTTATTAAAATTCTTTTAGAAATTGATTAAACTAAATCATATGTTTATTCTGTATCTAATGATAGAAGAGGCTATTAATTTTGTTTATACCCAAATAAGATATATTGTTAAAACACACGTATATATACACACACACCCCATTTTGTAGCTTTAAGGATTTATTTTTTGGATGACTGTTATGAATTTCTAGAAGCTGGAAGCTAAGTAGACAATAGATTTCCACTTTTCTGTTCAGAAACTTTTCCTGTATAAATAATGTTATTCTGTGACTTTGTATAAGTGCGTTGTTTTGGGTAAAAGCACGATTCAAATAGATTTCATGTTACAGATCCATATTCTTATCAGATTTGATTTTAATAATGACAAAAATATGAAAGAGGTCTTCGTAATTCATCACTATTGCTACTGTTTTTAATGAGAAAATACTTTTAAACTGATGAAAATACTTTTTATTCAGTTTACAAGGTACTTTAATACACTTACTATAATTATATCATAGTGAAATAGATAAGATACTTTTAGAGCAATATGTTAAATTTGAGAACAAGCAGTGCCTTATTTGAGTAGAAAATAGAATTGAGATTCAGGAAAGTTATTGCTGTGCCACTGCCTTCCTTTCAAGAACAACATATGCATGAGGCACCCATTTACTTGGTGTCTTTTAATATCCCTTGGTAAGTCCCAGCTGTCCCCAAACCTCTCTCCAAACGTGGAATTTGTAATATCACTACTTTCCTACTGTTTTCACAGCCCAGAAGCCTATCTAAACAAAATTCAAAAGCTTCTGGAAGTAGTAAGAACTTAATGATAAATTTTTGTCTATTACTCAAATGTTATTAGATAACAGTTTACCAAAGATTAGAGCAATCTTGTAAATAGGGCCATAGGGAGGATGAATGAAAGTGGGAGAAAATTTAAGTTTGGGTTAAGATTAACCTTTTCTAGGTCTAAAATGAAGCTAGAAATGAACTGAAACAAATTTTCTTCCTTGATCTTTCCTTGTGCAACATGTGGTTGTGTTTATTTGGTCTTTCATATGAGATTTTTTTTTCTCATGAGATCTTTGCAAGAATTTTCTGTGCAGTTCTCAGCATGTTTTTAGAATTAGAGACATTGTGATAACTGGGTATCGGAGTGATTAACTAATCATTCTTATGCTTTCATGTATTAGCCTGACACTTGCTAGCTGTGTGGGCTGCACGTTTAATCAGATGAAATTGTGTTTTCCTGACTCACAGCTTCAGGTTGTGTAATCAGATTTCAAGATTTTATTCAGGATATTCAATCAGACATTTCATCACTTTGATCTTAGAGTCATATACTTGAAAAGGTCGATGGAGCCGGGAATGTTTTAGCTGGAAGAAGATTTGGATTGAAAGGCAATTAAAGAACCCAGTGTTTCCCAGCTTTGAGTAGGAGGAGCAGCTTCTCTCCTAAATCAAGAAGAACCTGTTCTTAGTCACTTTCTGTTTTTTTAACAGAGAAGAGGAAGGTGGCTGATCCAGAAGTAATATACCATTTATATAGTCCTTGATATATGACCCAGAGTTAAAGATTCATGTTGTTGGTGCCAGAGCTGACATAACCAGGCATCCAATGGTTTAGGTTCAATAATGCATATAGTGTACACTTAATAACGTGCATTGAGAGCTCCCTTCATGTAGACAAAATGACCACATCATGCTATGATGGGCCTGGAGAGGTCTCTGCTTTCTACAGAGCAGCAAATCATATACTAGTTCCAGATGTTCTTTCACACAACTGGTTTGGTAAAGAGCAACTACACGGATGCACAGTCCTGAAGCCAACGCAGTTCTGACTTTGTGGGCCAGGACAGTATGCAAGATAATGGCTATGCAGGGGAAATAGAACTAAGAATTTGATCTACCGTTTATTCTGAACACATTTATCTACTCAAAAAACCACAATAGTAGGAACATGCTTTTAAAAAACCCTCTCCTGTTTTTCATTTATTAAGGATTTTTTATTTCAAATGAACACCAAATATTCTTATATTTCATTCTATAAATGACTTGCCACTTGTCTCTGTCAAATCATGTTGCTTTCCTCCAAAACAATGAAAATTTTTGACATTAGACCCATAACTAGACTGTGTGTTCCTCAATACAGAGTTCAGCATTAATATTGAAAGGATTCAGCATTAAATTCACGCCTAGTATACTGCTAGGCATGCAGCATTATTATTATTATCATTATTACTGTTATTGTTTTATTGACCTTTAGGAGGTTTTCCTCTCCTTAGATTGCAAGCTTCCCAGAAGCAGAGGTTTTATATAGTCTGATCTAATGTTCCGTGATTCTCAGACAATGTAGTGCTCAGTAGCTACCAGATTTTATAAGTTTATGCAATTTTTCAGAACGTAATGATCAAGAAGTACAGTACTCACAGAATCACCAGAGAAGAAGACACTTATTAGAAGGCTTTCCCTGTATTATGGGGATCTGAGTAACCAAGCCAGCAGTGACAAGATAAATGGACAGATAGACTCAATTTCAGTCTTTATCAAGCTGATAGATGAAAAATGGTATCTCAGAATAGTTAATTAGCATATCTCTTATCATGACTGAGCATGGATATCTTTTCCTACTTTTAAGAGCCATTTATATTTCTTTTTTGTGAACTGTATGTTCATAGTCATTGTTTGTTTTTATATTCAAAAGATATAATAGTCTTTTTCCTACTGAGTTTTAGGAGCTATTTTTGTTTGCATGATATATGAATTGTGAATACACTCCCAGTTTGTTGTCTTTTGACTATCCACATAGTACTTTTTGCCGTGTATTTTTAAAAAAATATAGTCAAATATTCTTGATTTTGACAAGTCTTGTGTTTTGTGTCATGGTTTGAAAGGTCTTTCTTATTGAGTTTAAAAATCATCAAATGGTTTCTTCTTGTAATTTTCTTGTTTCATTTCCCTATTTAAATCAGGTATTCATTTTGAATTTATCAAGGTACAATAATATATAAGGTATGAATCCAACTTTATTTTTTTCTAGATGACTATTCAGTTGTCATAAACCCAGTATTGTTTAATAATTCATCTGTTCTACTGATTTGAGATCACTTCTATTTTATACACTAAATTTCCATATGCATCTAGGTGTATTTTTTGGCTTTCTATTCTATTCTTTTTATTGATCTATCTTTTACACTTAAAAAAAATTTGACGCTGTATGATTTGCTTTAATATTGGATAGTTAGTTCCCCGCTGGAGAGTTTTCCTGAATGGAGTAGACACTGAGTACACTGAGTAGTGGATCTGCTGGGTTGTAGATTCTGCTCACCTCCCGTTATTCTAGGTAATTGCCAAAGAGTTTGTATCAAATCAACTGAACAGCAGCATGTGAGAGTTTCTGTAGCTCCACATGTGGAGATATGTGACTTTGTTGACAATCTGGTGGGAATAAAATTATTTCTTAGCATGGTTTTAATTTATATTTTAAGGATTACTAATGAGTTTGAACATCTTTTTATATGTTTATTAGCCCTTTGGTTTCCTTTTCTACGAAATGTCTGTTCATGTTTCTTGCTCATTTTTATCTTGAGTTTTCTTTTCTTTTCCTTATTGATTTAGAGGGGTTTTTATATACACTGTCATTTAAGTTATGTTTTTCTAGGAAATGGTCAATTTCATTTCAGTTTTATTTTCCAATATTGTCAAAAAATTTTAGTAGTATTCTTTTATTAGCCTTAAACATTCTGCCACACTATGGATTTTTGCCTTTTCTTTTTTTATCAGTCTTGCTAGAGTGTTGTCAATTTCATTAGTCTTTTCAAAGAATAACATTGTTAATTATTACATTGAACTTTGTTTTCTATATTATTAATTTCTGTTCTTTTCTTATATTGTATTATCTTTAGTTTTATTCCATTTTTTTGTTTTTCCAACTTTTTAAATTCTATCTTACCTGACAGATTTCTAGTCTTTCTTCTGTTCTAACATTAGAACATTTAAGGCAATATATTTCTCTCTAAAAACCACATTGGCTGCTCCTGCAAGTCTTGACATGCAGCATATACTCTACCAGTTATCAGTATTTTCTAATTTCTATTTTGGTTTATTTTTCAACTCTTTTTTTATTGAAATATATTTGACATATAACATTGTGTAAATTTTCTTTTTGTTTTTTTGGGAGGAAGATCAGCCCTGAGCTAACATCGGATGCTAATCCTCCTCTTTTTTGCTGAGGAAGATTGGCCCTGGGCTAACATCCTTGCCCATCTTCCTCTGCTTTATATGGGACGCCGCCATGGCATGGCTCGACAAGCAGTGTGTCGGTGTGCGCCCGGGATCCGAACCGGCGAACCCTGAGCCGCCAAAGTGGAGCATGCGCACTTAACTGCTTGCGCCACGGCCAGCCCCCTAACGTTGTATAAATTTAAGGTGTACAACATGTTAATCTGATACATTTATACATTGTAATATGATTGCCATCGTAGGGATAATTAGCACGTCTAACACATTTCATAATTATCTTTTCTTTTTCGTAATTGGAATAATTAAGTTCTAGTCTCTTAGAAAGTTTGATGATTATAATACAATATTGTTGTCCATATTCACTATACTGTGCATTAGATCTCTAGGGCTTATTTATTACTCATTGTAAGTTTATATGAAAGATAAGAAATTTATGATGTTTTAACACTGATTACATCCTTCTAACTAACATGCTTAGACTGTCAAGTAACTTGCATTTCCAATCCCCCAAAATAGATATAATTATTGTTTTTCACAGTCAACATTTCTTTATATATTTTCGCTCATTCCTCTTGAATTTCAGACCTTCTTTCTAGGGTCACTTATTTTCTTTCTAATAGTCTTTGTTTTGAAATTCTTTCAACAAAACTCTGTTAGTGATAAGCTGCCTTGTATTTTGTTTATTTGAAAAGTCTCTATTTGGCCTTTTTCTTACAAAGGTAGTTTCACTGTGTATACAATTCTAGGTGGACAGTTATTTTCTATTTGCTCTTTAAAGATGTTATTCGAAAGCCTTCTGGATGCCACTGTTGTTTAGAGTTCAGCTGTCATTTTAATTGTCTCTCCTTTTAAGTTATCTGGTTTTTATTCTCTGTCTGCTTTTAAGGTTTTCTCTTAGTGTTTTGTATTATAGGAGTGATTTTTGGGGGGGGTAGTATTTGCTTTGATGTGTAGATTCATATGTATGTCTAGTCCTAGAAAATTCTTAGCTATTACCTTTTTCAATGTTTTCTCTTCCCCATTTTTTTGTAATACTTTTATTTGAAACTCTAATTAGACACATTAGACTTTCTGAACCTATCCTTTGATGTACTTAGTTTCTCTTTTATATTTTCTACATCCTTATCATCTATATGTTGAGGAATTTTTTCTAATATATCTGTAGGTTCTCCAATTTTTTTCTTCAGCTTTCTTCAATTTGCTGTTTAACCGATCCATTGAGTTTTTATTTTAAAAATTATATTTTTCAGATTGATAAATGATATTTCATTAATGTCAAATCTTTTCTGATTGTTTTTGAGAGTCTTTTGCTTCATGCTTTTCTTTATTCCTACTTTTCTTTCAGCATTTCACACATAATTATGTTATAATCTATATTTGATAATTCCTGTATCTGAAGTCTTTGGACTATAATCTATGATGAACACTAACATGTTCTTGCTCATTCTTGTTGATGGTGGCCTGTTGTATTATGTGTTAGTTTTTTTTCAAATATGAACTTAAATTTGCCTGGACTTAATCTGTGGAAACACTGAAGTGTTTGGATTAAAAATGTTTTTCTCAGGGTAGGATTTCTTTTTACTTTTACTGGGCGCCAGGGCTTGTGGCTAACTGGTGACTAAGTTTATCTAATCCTCGGCCTGTTGATTCCCTGATTGATGCCGTAGTATAAATTCAAATCATAAACTCATGTGAAAGCGGGTCTGTTACAAATTCTCAGAAAGGACTATTTTAAAAATTTTTAATCACCCAGGGCAATATTGAGTACTAAAAACTACCACTCTGGTTTTAGCTTAATATTTGAGGACTTAAAATACTTGTTTTTATTTTTGCTCTCAGGAAAATTTCCATTAAATTTTTACGAACTCAAAAGAGTCTACTTAAAATAGTATATCGTATATAGCAACTTATCCAGGATCTGGAGAATCTGTAGCAGAAGGCGTTTTAGACTACATAGTCTATCCTATTGCTGAAATCAGAACGTTGAACCATTCTTCCCCTTGTCTTTTTGCTTAATGGTCCTGCTACTCAGTTTTCTATTTGAGTAAGTTTTTAAAAATAAAATTTTAGAATAATTTTAGATTAACAGAAAAATTTCAATGATAGTAGAGAGTTCTTGTCTATCCTTCGCCCAACTCCCTCTGTTGCCGACATCTTACATAACTGTGGTACATTTGTACAACTAAGAAACCAACATCGTGCATTACTATTAACTAAGCCCCAGACTTTATTTAGATTTCACTAATTTTTCCGCTAGTATTCTTTTTCTATTCCAGCCCTCCATCCAGGATACCACATTGTGTTTAGTTTTCATGGTGTTCTCAGGTCTGTGACAGTTTCTCAGATTTGTTTTTCTTGACCTTGACAGCTTTGAAAAGTACTGGTTAGGGATTTGATAGAATGTCCTCAGTTTGCATGATGTTTTTCTCATTGTTATTATTTTTTGTAAAGAATGCCACAAAGGTGAAGTGCCCTTCTCATCACATCATGTCAGGGGGTACCTGCTATCAACAAGACTTATCACTGATGGTGTTAACTATGTTACCTGGCCAAGGGAGTGTTTGCCAGGGTTTTCCACTGTGAGGTTGGTTTGTTGAATAATTATGTTTAATATCTAAGTTCTTCAGGTGATACTTTTTTATGGAAGCAATATCATTTCACATTTTTCTGAGGATATAGATTACACATCTTCAAAGTACTATTCTGCATGTTTTATGCTTACCTTTGCTGCAATCTCCACCTTCTGGGAGATTAACTCTCTTTCTTGGCTTTGATTGTCTCGGTTGGTTGGTGATTCTTATCTGTAGGCTCATATATTTAGTTTCAATTCTTGCTTAGGCTGACTGCTTCTTCTGATTATAGTTGTTGTTGCCTACTTGTTGGAGGGGAGGAGGAGGACACACTACCCTGACGGATCTGCTAGGAGCTCCCTTTTCTTCTCGTGTGTTTTCAGTCACCAGATGTGACTGTCCTGCCTCTCTGTCCCAAGTGCCCACAGTCATATCCATTGCTCCCTCTCTGGCTGAGGTGTAGGGAATTTGCAGAAGGGTTGACCCTTAATCCTGCTCCTGTTGTTTGCTCCAGGCCACTCCTGCACCTGAAATCCATGATCTCTTTGTTTGTAATACTTTTGAAGCTGCTCCCGTTTTTAAAAACAAACTTTCATCTGCAATGTTTTGGAATATAGTTTCTTTCAATATAATTTAGTCTTTTTTCTGTCTTTCAGGGTTGATTATAGTTTCTGGTCTACTGAAAGTCCTCCTTTTTTGCTTTCCAGTATGGTTATTCATGTATTTTTAAAAACATATTTTTTGACATTTGGGGGGATTTTGGGTAGAAGGGAGAGATGGCAGTATATGACCCTGAACTGGACATTCTCAAGGTCAGGATAGATAGATTGTCCTTTATTGCTTTCATGGACTATTATATGCCCTTTCCCCAGAGAGAATTTGCCCAAGGCTTCTTTACAAATACCTCGAATAGACTGATTTTTAAGGAGACAATGTAATGCAATAGTTAAGAATATAACACTGCTACTTATTAACTGTGTGATGTTTGGGGAGTTAACATCAATTTCCCATTGGCATTATTGGTATAATTAAAATACATAACTCACGAGTGTTAAATGGAATGTATCATAACCTGATAACAGCGTAGGCACTCAGTACATGTTAGCTATTAATATTACCTTATACTTTTCCCTCAGGCTAAAAGTAGGTTGGAATGGAGTCCATGAAATTTGGTTAGAAAAGAATAGGCTAGATTTAAATAATTCTGATATGCAAGAATTTGAACAATGATTTGATTTATGGGCCTTTTGTACTTTATCTTTAATCCACATTGGCCATAAAGCCATGAGTGAAATTAATGTATATGATCACTGTTTGAGTTCTTTGATTCTAAGTAGCCAAAACTGACACTGATGAACTTAACCTTCAAAAAGGATTTTTGAAAGGATAAAGCATCACTCACAAAACCAAAAAACAAGATCGATGTTTTGTAACCTGTAGAATAAATGTGAGATTTGACCATTGCCAATGTATTCTCTATATAATACTATAAAGAGCAAGGAAAGAGGATGAAAATGTGTGTACGCTTACACAGACACACACATGTACATTTGAAGATATGTATTCAGAAAGTGAAGAAATACTTGTATAGGCTAGATTTTCATTTCCGCAGATAGTGTATCTGGTAACTTTCACTTCCCTTCTCCACTACCTATTTATTCCATGTTTCTCTTGCAATTGGACAGAATCCTAGTTGGTTGGTACTTTCTCTTTAGTGATGTGATCCAATCCTTCATCTTAGATAGTACTTAGTGGTCCTTTCTACAAAGGCTTGAAGCATACTCACTGATTTTCATTATTGTACAGCATTCTATCCTAACTCTTCCCAGCCCCCATTGTAGAGCAGAAATCCTATTTTCCCTTGATAGTCAATGTCAAACGATAGCATAGCTGCAATTCTTAACTCTTTACCTAGAGACAGGATAAAACCAAAATTATCAGGATGCAGCCTCTGTTTCTAATTCAGAGAAAACATTACTGTGTTCATTGGTACACACATATTTTTCTTGGGTACCAAAATTTATAGAAAAGCAAATTCCTGGGCTCAAAAACAAACAATTTATCGAGAAGATCATTAGAGATAATTATAGGACCCTCACCTGCCCGCTTCCCCGTCATACTAAGACTTGTGCATCTTTGGAGAAACAGAACCATATATATTGGTCATTGATTCAAAACAAAAACAACAGCTTGCAAGTCAGCATCCCAACCTTACAAAGTCTTGTCTACAAATTGGTAGTGCAGCAAAGGTTCCAATAAGGCATTTGACTATTCCATAAGGATTATTGCCTTTGGACTTCAGCTTGCTGATTTAAAACTTGAAGCTGGTAGCTTGATTGAAGGCAATATTTTATGGATTGCTTCCTTGGCAATGAAAAGGCTACAATTTAACTGAACCAGATAGCTGCTAGTTCCCTTAAGGCATCATATTTGGCCACTATTGCTGACAATCTGGACACTCAGTAGTAGCATCAGTCAACTGAGCTCATGTGTAAACTCCATCCTTGTCACCATAACAACTTTGTTTAAAACCCTGAAGTCCTGGGTTAACCAAGGAAGGGGAATGACTCACATCCATAATCAGCCTCTACATCTGGGCATCTGGGTTATTAAGGCTCCTTTTATGAGGAGTGGGGATGTTAGAATCCACATGGGGTACAAACATTTTTATAATCTGGGCCTTTTCCAAGTATTGCACTCACACACTCCTTTCCAAGCCCCCTTTATCCAATTTTTCAATCTCACCAATTCTTTACCACCTGGCCAGATATTGACCACTGTCCATGTGCCCGAGAATCAGAGTAAATTCTTACCTTTATGGCAGTGGACTAGAAAGTGTTCTGCCCAATGCTTTGTCCATCGGGAATATTTCATGAGTTATGCTTTATAATAAGAACTCAAAGCTTTCGGTAGTTTCTCTCTCATTCAATATTGAGAATATGTGAACATGCGGGCATGTCTCTATGTCTGTGTATTAACATGCACCATTAGGCTCTAAAAAGGACATTATATAATCTAAGGAAGAAAATCATAAAAAGGAATAAATTCTGGGCTGTGGAATTGGAGAATTCAGGTGAATGTGTTTCTAGTAATAGAGTCAAATGATTCACATATATAAGTAGACGTTAGAAAGGCCACAGTTTAGATGTGAAAAAGTGAAAAGTGACCTTCCTTCACAGCCTGCAAGTCGGCACATTTTGTATTAGCTCGCCAGTCTGCCATTCAACGAATTCTTGACGGTGGGGTTAAGGCATCTGAAAGCAGTTTAAGTCCTAAGGGCTACTGAACAAATTCTTTGAATTATATTTTATCTTTTACTCTAGTTCTTATTTTCCAGCT
This sequence comes from Ceratotherium simum simum, assembly GCF_057802395.1. Taxonomy (NCBI): domain Eukaryota; kingdom Metazoa; phylum Chordata; class Mammalia; order Perissodactyla; family Rhinocerotidae; genus Ceratotherium; species Ceratotherium simum. The sequence goes on from NC_141908.1 coordinate 64,681,079, forward strand.
CACAATTTCTGTTAATCTTATTATATTTTTTCTTAGGCTCTAGACCCGTTGATCCCTCTTAAATGACATAAATGCTTCAAAGGGTTTTAACATATCACTTCTCCTAGGGAGACTTTTTGCTCTTTTCATGTCAATGTATTCTACCATTTTAAGATATTTTGTTTAGAGTGGATGCATTTCAACTGCAGACACCCAGAAAAACTCTTGTGCCTATTGAAGAAAGAATTCCAGGGCAGAAGGACAACAGCCTGTGGCCTCTCCGAGGCTTAGTCCTTCCTTCCTTGCCCTTGAGCCACACTATAGGAACTCCATTCTGCGTGGATGGAGAGCCCACACTCACAAACACTCCGTCCATACTACGGAAGAACAGGAAAAGTGAGATCCTCTAGTGAACAGTTTTTTTTCTTGTAGCAACTTTATTGAGATATATAATTCATATATCATACAATTCACCCATTTAAAATGTCCAATTCAATGGTTTCTTTGTATATTCACAAAATTGTGCACCTATCACCACAATCAATATCAGAACGTTTTCATCACCTCAAAAAGAAAGCTTGTACCCGTTAGCTGTCATCCTTCAACCTCCCTCTCCCTCCTCCAGCTCTAAGCAATCACTGATCTACTTTCTGTCTCTATAGATTTGCCTATTCTGGACATTTCATGTAATTGGAGTCATAGAAGATGATTCCTTTGTGAGTGGCTTCCTTTAGTGAACAGTTTTGATTGCTCCCTAAAGCACCAGGTTAACCCAGCCACCTAAAAAATACTGATTTAGCGTATTATAATGTGCATCACCTTTGGCAGCTGTTATGGTATTGCTGCCCTTAAGGTCCAGCTTAACTTCTACCTCCTCCAGGAAATCTTTTGTGACTGCCACCCCCATTTATAATTGGCATATCATGGTTAACAATTATAATTACCAATATTAACTAATATTCAGTGCACCACAGGCTAGGTACTATGCTAAGTGCTTAATATGCTCTCTTATTTAATCCACCCTGTGATGGAGATATTATTGTTTCTATTTAACAGTTGAAGAAACATTTTTAAAAGAATCTAAGTAGTTTTCCTAAGGTTAGCATAATAAATCATAGAGAAACTTTCAAATCCAGGTCTGTCTGGTTTCATAAATTGGGAAGAGTTTAACATCTTTAAGACCTCATACATTACATATTTTTTTAGAAACATAATGAACTAACTAAATAAATACAAAATCTCATAAAAGGATAATCTTACAAGGATATGTTTTCAATTACTTGGTATATAAAATGATAACATTTATTCAAATTGCTATTTATAAATGTAGTCATTCATTTATATACTTCAAAATGTGTTTTAAAAATACATAATTCAGTTATAAATCAGTGTTTTAGAGCTTTATTTTTATTTTTTTATATTTTTATTTATTTATTTTTTTAAATATTTTATTTATTTATTTTTTCCCCCCAAAGCCCCAGTAGATAGTTGTATGTCATAGCTGCACATCCTTCTAGTTGCTGTATGTGGGACGCGGCCTCAGCATGGCCGGAGAAGCGGTGCGTCTGTGTGCGCCCGGGATCCGAACCCGGGTCGCCAGCAGCAGAGCGCACGCACTTAACCACTGAGCCACGGGGCCGGCCCTAGAGCTTTATTTTTTAAAGCATGTATTTAATTTTCTATATGCAACAAAATACTTTATAGAAAATTTCAGTGTTTTAGGTTATGTTTAAACTTCTGAAACATGTAAGTTTGCTGACTGAATTAGAGTACCTTTGGGCATTTATTCCTTGAAAGAATTCCCAATTTATTTTCAATACCTAATTTAGAATCAGGGCAATTTTTGAGTTTCATATTAAAAACTGGGATAATGTTAAATCCTTACTGAGATGAACTATTCAAATGATTCTCTAGCATGCTATTGACAATAATCTTTAGAATTGTTTAGATTGGACATTTTATATTGATCCGATGGAACATAAGCACACTTGAGATGTATCAGTCTGAAAATAATTTACCTATTGCTGTCACTGATAGTCATAATGCTGTTAACATTATGAAATTTAGGAATATATTCTTGTTATAGTTTCTAAAACAGTACTTGTTTATTTATGATTTAGCATGATTTCATCATTAGCTTCCTTTATTTTTGCCTTATACTGGCCAAGTACATTTTTTCTTTGTTTATCTAGGGACTAATACAGAGATGCCTCAGAGAGAAACTTTTAGCTTTGACGACTTGAACAACAAAACACGTTAGCAAAATTTTTGTGCCAAGTTCTGTGCAAAATTTTGTTTATTAATAAGTGCTTCCCTCGTATACTCCAGCTTCAAGTGGAGGATGGTATTAGAAATTGGAGCTTTTGCCACAAAACTAACAAAAATGTTACCTTCCTATCCCCTATTCCTTCACTGTTCCAAATTAACTTCTCTCTGAAGGTGCAGACGTGGACCACATGGGCAGAGTCTTTAAGTGTTTTCTACCGACATGAGTGAAAGTGTTAACTAATTAAGTCGACTGCACGACGGGAGAGTTGAGATTCATGGCAATAGACGTGCTTGTCAAACAATCGGTCTGTTTTCATATATATTATATTCTTTTCGGCTCCAGGCTTCTGTCCTCATTCCAGGCGGGTCAGGGGGAGGAGAAGGGACAACTGGATCCTCTGAGAGGATTCAGCGTACATGGGTGATCTTAGATAATCTCTTTAGGAATTTTTATTTTTTCCAAGCAAGGAAAATTAAGGATCATAGATACATCTCTAATTCAGACACCACAACTGAAGCATCCTCACCTGTGAGTGTGAGAAGCCTAAATTCTTTGGAAGAACTAGAACTGCCAGGAGACAGGACTGGAAACCAGAGGTCCTATTTTGGCACAGGTCTGGGTGAGGAAATTCTGGGTCCCTGGGAAAAAATGGGCTCAACCTATACAATTTTCTTCCACACAACTGATTTCAAAGAGTTCTTCCTTAAACATAAACCTTCGTTACAAAAGTCTATCCTGCTTCCTGAAATTTCAGATTTATGGCCATGGCCTGGTCTCTCCCTTCCAGAGCCAGGCACTGATGACTCCAGGACTCTGCTCTTTGCTATTCCAAACAAAATATATTGTACCTCTCTTCCGATAGTTTTTAAAAAATGAACCCAAGTCAGGAAAATGTGAGTAAAAATAGTGAAACTTAAACATTTTATTGGCCTTACTAATTCAAAGGGGTTTTTCTATTGGAAAGTCTATTATTTCTATATTTCCATATAAAAATATTGCTTTGCAAAATATTGCTTTTCAAAAATAAAGTTAAAATAAACTGTGGCACTCAGATCTACTCTAATTTTCTGTGATTCTATTGTTTAAATTAAAACTTTTAAACCAAATACATGTGATTAAAATAATTAATAATAAAAGTATTTCCATGTTAATGAATTAATAACCTGATTGCTAGGTAAATGTTTTTAGACCTTTAATTTGGAATGTGATTTTATATTATTTTTATTAGAGACACTGATTTATTTAATATTTAAGTTAAACCAAAAGATTAGTTCAAATTCTGGAAAGTCAAGTAGCTTAAGCTACGTAGATAACTTGCTCTTAGAAGTTTAATATAATTTAAAAGTTATACTTTAAATTATATTATAAAATTATGCATTAAAGTTATAATTAAAAAATTTAAATTGTAGATCTATCTATATTTAATGACATGTTTCGTATTTGTTTTGCTCATTAAGGCAATAAGGGCACATAAATCTCTTGTTCATAAAAATTTTGATATTTATAAAGTTCAAAGAAGTAATCAAAATATGAAAGCATTGCAAGCAAATAAACTACTCTGTAATAAAAAGAAAAGTCACGTACAATTCTTCTAATGCAATCGAGTAAAGTAGAAAATTCCCAAGGTTATACAGTTTAATTAACTTTAGACGTGAGAATTATTTTACTGTCTATGCAAATTAAACACACAGGGAACAGCAAAATCTTGACTTTATTCTAGGCTCTTGCCCTAAGTAGGTTAATATTACGAAAGAACACTGCTGTAGCTTTAAATAATTTCCCACGGCTCTCTGGATAAACATAGCCTGCTGCTTCCTTCCCTACTTGCTTATCAATACAGAGGGAAGTGCAGCAGGAATTCAGAGCTACAGCAAAGGTTGATGGAGAAAGCTTTCGAGATCAAAATTATGAGAGGCACACTTTTTTTTTGTCTTTATATAACAATCACTGTGTCTGGTTCATAGAACTCATTCAATAAATATTTTTAGTGCATTAATGAATGGGTTGGGAATGAATTTCAAGTACCCTTGACAATTAGATTATGTGTTGCCTCTAGCTCCCCTCAAAGAGAAGCAGGCTTTGAAGTGCATACTTGGCATAATCCCTGGCGAGAAGTTTATTTAAAAAAAAATTTTTTTTAATAAAAGAAAGCCTTGAATGAAATTTTTTACAGCTTGTCCCACACACGATTTATTCTTTCAATGATTAAGTAATAACATCAATAGAACTAAGGTTCATAACTTTTCAAATTTGACAAAAATCTTAAAAAAGAAGCATATCTACTGGTTTTGTTATTAAAATTCAGATGTCTGCCATAACAAAGATACATGCTCTGCATTTAAGAATTTTAGCTAACTTTCTCCTTACACAAATAGTGCAACTGTTCTTTATCATAATTTTACTAAGTTGGGTAATGAATACACTTTTGTGTTTCTTTCCACTTCCGAAGGCTCTGTCATTTCTTTTACTGTCTCTTATCAAAGCCAGCAGACATCCTCCAACTGTCTTCAAACCCTTAGCAGAGTTTTGAAATTTAGGAGGAGCTTCATATGGGGTTATCTCTCTTTGCTTCTTGCAGCCTGAAGTCAAATAATTTGAGCATAAGAAAGACCAAAAACAAATAATATATTGTCTCACGCCTTCAGTTTCTCTTCCTTTTCTAAATAAGAGCCGCATTGTATGGTGTGTCTGCGGAATTTTACAGTTTCCTACCGTGAAAGAAATGCTGAGCAGACTGTTACTGTTCTTCAGATATCCTGGATCCTTCAGAGAAACGTGGTGTCTGCATGCGGAAGCAGCTCCCGTTTGGAGCGAGTGAGGGGATTTGTCAGAATAATTTGTAAAATTTCTGAAATATTTTGTCTTTGTTCAACATAAATTGTTCTGTCTGCTCCTGAATTAAGGGTGAGAAAACTGGGAGCAGAGCGTGAACTACAGCGCTCCATGGGCCCATCTGGTACAGGATGCTCAGTGTTGGGCGATACCTTGCAAGTTTTACATCAGTCTACCTAGCGGAGTAATTTAACCCTAGAATCATTCCGAAAAAGGATCAAAGAAACAGCATTGATTTTCCTAACAAATGATTTCCTTTTCCTTTAGTTTTCTGTGGTACTATCTTAATACAAGCAGCATCTATTTCTCAGTCTTAGCGCAAGCATCTATGACTGGCCTCAGGAGAGGTAAGAGCACTGACTCAGGAGGTTCCTAGTTCCAGTCTTGGTACCTCCCCTGCTTGGCCGTCATACTCCCTGGACAGTTAAAGTCTCTCTCAGTCTGCTCCTCAATCAGGTGGGGACACAAATCCCTCTCTGTTCCCGTCATCTCGTTGCCATGTATCTGTAAGTATTCTGGGATGTAAATTTCTCTCCAATGTTCATAAGAGTAACAGTAGTCCTGAACAAGATGAGCACTGTTTCTGTCCTCAAGAACGTGCTGGGAAGGCACGAACACTAGGCAGGTCCTTTGCGGAAGGGTGTGATAGACTCAGCACCGGGAAGAGTGAAGTCACATCATCCTGCAAACAAAGGCTCTCGCCAGCAATGCAGGGCTGCAACTCACCCTGATATCAGGCATCTCAGAAGGAAAAGGTGCCATGGGGAACTAATGGGAATAAAAACAGAATTCACAAGAAAGACTACCCTCTGCATGGAGTGGGCTGATCTAGATTTTTTTTTCTCTCCTTCTGTTTTTCCCCACAGGCAGGTTGCACGTAGACCTAAGCTTCTATAGCTTGTTCAAGTAGGAATTGTCCCAGTTCTCTCTCTTTATTTGTAGCAAATTTTGATTCTGCATCTACAGGGTATATATCTAATTGGACCAAATTATTTCATCTCAAGTAATTCTACCCTTTTTTTAATGTACCCTTCATGCAAGAGTTAGATTCAGAGGGAGCCAACAAATGGTGTGTGTGCCTGGCCTTTTCTTACAGCATAATGAACAATAATGGGCCCCTTATTCAGATTTACCATTGGTTCTATCACTATTTTTAAAAAACATTTTCTCAATCTATTTGCTTTATGTACTTAATTTGTTTTAAGTGAAAATGTTTCTTTCTTTTTTTTTTTTAGTGAGGAAGACCCGCCCTGAGCTAACATCTATTGCCAATCTTCCTCCTTTTTTTTCCCTTTTTCTCCCCAAAGCCGCAGTAGATAGTTGTATGTCATAGCTGCACATCCTTCTAGTTGCTGTATGTGGGACACGGCCTCAGCATGGCTGGACAAGCGGTGTGTCGGTGCACGCCCGGGATCCAAACGGGGGCCGCCAGTAACAGAGCGTGTGCACTTAACTGCTAAGCCACTGGGCAGGCCCCGTAAGTGAAAATGTTTCTTGATAACTAAGATTTTAAAACATCCTTTTAGTGATAAACAAATTTTTGATGCAGGATCCAGGAGATTCAGAGTCTAGTTTAATCACATCACTTTAATTTCCCTTAAGTTCTTCCTATGTAAAACAAGGGGATTGTATTAATTGATTGTTCTTCAAGCTTTCTCTCCTATTAGTTTTGCCTTGAGTCTTTTAACTAGATCTGTCATCCCTACTTTCATACCTCTAGTCTTACACTTGCAGTGGAAGTTTTTATCCAATTGGGTAGCGAAATCTCTTGCTGGGTGGGGACTGGGGGAGATGAGGGGACCTGAGAGAAGGCAAAGGGATATGGCAATGAATTTTTGCCAGTTCTATGGTTATTAAAATGTCAATCTTGTGGTTCTGGTAGAAAAGGTGATTAACAAGTACAGAAATTTATAAATCCAAAAACTAGGTCAGAGGAAGCTTGGCGCTGATTATATTCCTGGTTTGTTCCCTTTCCAGGTTTATCACCTGCGTCAGTGGCACTGAATGTTGCTCAGCTTCTGCTTCCTCACTGTTAGGCAAAGAATAACAGGTTTTTCAAGGAGACTCACATGGAATGTTCTCTGGCAGTCTAATGGAAGAAGCAAAGCAAAACTGATGCAACAGGCACTAAATGGTAGACCAAGGTGATTGTTTTTTCTTTATATTGGGGTCCATCTCAGAGCTCTGTCTGCTGTGGATCACTCTCCACTGTGAACCTTTTGATTTCCTTGGATGCCCAGGCTAGTTCCTTTTCATGGACTTAGGAAGTTTCTTTTTCTGTCCATCCCATTAGGATTAATGACTCTTCTGGATAGTCTGTTTGGCCTTTGCTCAGCTTCTTTCCAGGGCTTCTGCACTTAGTCACCATGGTTTGGGCCCACTGCTCTCAGGAGAGGGTGCTCCTCCCTCACTGTCACCAGGATCCTGGTTTTCCCACCTGATATTCCCATGACCAAGCTCCCACATGTGTGCAAGGCAACAATTCCAAGAACATCAAATGGTGGTATTGCCAATGATGAAAATTAGTAGTAAATATTAATTATTTAGAGGAAGAAGAGATATAGACTGATATAGACTATTTAGAGGAGGAAGAGATCTAGTTGGAAAAAATTCTTAGAGAATAAACAACTAGGGCAGAGAGTTGGAGGTGTTTTGAGATTGGGGTAAAATGAGAGAGCTTCCCCCAGGGCCCTAGGCAAGATTGAGTGTTGGAAAAACTTGACTTTGGTATAATCCCATTTATCCTCTGTCATATGGATCTCATCTTCTATTCCCAGACCTCCGCCCTCCCACAATTACCAAGTCCTTTAGTTCTTTAAAATTTACTACTTTTATTACTAATAATCCCCTTCTTCTATCACCTGTTCTCAATTATAACCACTGTCTCCCCTATTTCAGCATACTTCTATTCCCCAGGTATTGATTATCTCAGCCATGCGTTAAGTCATTGAAATTAAAATGGAATTAACTGGTAGAATTATTCTGCCAGGAGAATATTTCGTTATAGAAGAGGAACCTACCAATCCAAATAAGACTCTAATTTATAGACTGTGTCCATGGGAGATTTTGGAGGTGTGAAAATCTCTCAGTGCATCTTTCCTATGCTCAGGTGGTTGGGCTATTCCTCTAGGTTGTACCCTACTCAGATAGTTTTCTACAGAAATTAAGATACACGAAATTGACATTTTTAGGAAACGTAGCAGTTCACATGCATGCCTGACTCCTCTTTACACTTCCAGGTAGCTCCACACCCTTTTCTCACCAACCTTGGCAGCACTGTTGGGAAGATAAAAGGAAACCATTGTATACTTTTTGTTCCTATTCTAAGATATGGGTTAAGTTGACATAAAATTACCAACACTTATTTCGTGTGTGAAGATTACTCTCTGTCAAGGTTTTATTCAAAAATAGAGAGCAAAAGCTATTTAGAATGGCCTGACCACTGTATATTATTTTGTTTAAAGTTTTAAAATTTGAGCATTTAACATTTCTTTTTATTCCCAAGTAGAATCCTGAAAGGAATTTTGATAATTTTTAAAATAGAAATCTGGGTTATAATATTTCTTCCCAAAATAACCTCACAGTATGCTATGAACCTTATATATGACCTCTGTATGTTTCAACTATTCAATTTGAGCAAATTATAAAACTCTTTTGAGCCTCATTTTCTTTATCTTTAAGATGAGATAGGGAAGATTAAATGTCAGGGTGAATGCAAACCATTTGGTATATAGCAAATGTCTAGCTATTATAATTAAGAACTAGTAATAGTAATATTATAATTTTTCATTAAAAAGCTTGCATTAAATAAGAACTATGCCATGCTCTGTGAGTATATTTAATTACCGGATGGAAAGAGTGCTTTTTGTAAAAGCACCGTGGAGAAATGCATTATATTTGTCAAAAAAGTATATAATAATTTGAACATTTTAGAAGAAAATTAAAATGTTACTAAATATTATGAAATTTCTATATTCCATAGGGATGCATAATTATTCTTCTCAATTTGTTAGCATAAAAATCCCATAATTTCAGGGATCTCTGTATATCGTAAATTTAGAGATTCATTGAGGGCTTAATGAAATCATGGGACAATTGTGGGAGAGAAAGTTATAGAATAGTCAAGAAGAAACAGATAAAAGAAGGGGAAAGAGGAGGAAGAAGACAAAAGAAGAGGGAGAATAAATTAGATATGTTATAAATGATATGATTTGAAGAACTTCCCTCATTATTAAGAAATTCAAATATCAACAGGACTTAAAAATATCTGCCTAGCCTTACCTTTTAATAAAGTATAGATTTAAGATATTGTAATCCTAAAATGAAGATATGTTATAATCAACTCTTGATTAATGAATGATAAAATATTTTATCTTAGAATGATAAAATATTAGAAAGGAAAAGAACTTAGATATATAATCCAATATAAGAACAATTGCTTTCCAAAGCATTGACTTTGCTTGCATTTGTTTGACTTTTTTCCCCAATGTGAACTTTAAGAGTTTTTTTAAGAAATCAGATTTTCAGAAAAGCATAAATAAGAAAGAAAATAATCATCTAACCTTCATATCAGACATAACTATCATTTGCATATTGATATTCATTATTTCAAAGTATTTTCATTATGTGTGTGGAGTCACATTTACAAAAACATAAATATTTTTTTAAGAAGAAAACTGGAATGATACAATTTACATATATTGGCTTAGAGCTTTTCAAAATGAAACAATATAGATGCATAAAAACACAACTACATCAACATTTTTAATAATAGCTGCATTATTGTTCAATGCAGGTATGAATGTTCAATGTTTGTTTAACTTATCCTCCCTTGTTGGATATTTAGATTAATTTAATTTTCCTGATACAATTTTTTTCCATGAAAATACATAAATTTTCTCTCACTAGTCTTATTATATCCTTAATATAAATTGCTGGAAATAGAATTTTGGGGCACAGGGTAAGCCTAGTTAATATCTATGTCTATCTCCATATCATTATCATTAATATCTATTTCTGAATCTTTATCTGAATCTATAACTATATCAATATAATGAAATAGTGCTTCAGGAAAATTATAATAATTATACATCCATCAATATTATATGGCAGAGCAAAATTTCCCTTTCTACCTAATTAATTAATTTATTTATTCTACTCTGAAATTTTAAATGTTTGTGAAATCTCATCTATCTTTATCTACCTTTATGGTTTCTGCCTTGGTATCCTGCCTAGGAAAACCTCCCCTTGCCTGACTGAACTCTAATTCTTCTATTTTCTTTGCATGAAGAAAAAATATTTTATATGGCTTCTCTAACTTCTTAACAATTTAACAAATATCACAGAAACAGCTAGGCATAGATGGAAACTGTCTTTTTGTGGTAGACTAGCTAGGGGATCTCCAGTTAGAAAATTTGATTTAAACTGATGTAATTTTATCTATAGATAAAACATATCTATAGATATGAACATATTAAGCTGATAAGAATACTTCAACTGAATAAGATATTTAAGTGGGGGTAAATTATCTTAAATGGTTCCCCTACCTTAATCTCTATCCTTAATTGCTTTTTCGGATTTTGGAAGGATGGAGGACAGGGAAGTTAATGTTAGTTAGGGACAAAGAATAAGAAGGACAGAAGGGTAGAGCTCAATACTGGAAGTAAAAAGTATATAGGAGAAAGGAAATGTTCAGGAAAAATTTATGTTCATTAAGAAGATATCAAATCTTGTATTATCATCTCAGTCATTGAATTTTACCAGTTAATTTTTTTTACTCTGTGGTTGTTCAGATAACTCGTAATCATTCAATTCCTTGACCGAAGAGTCCAGATTCTTCCTCTCCCTCTCTTCTCTAATGCTGAATATGTGAATTTTTAAAAATTGTGGCTAAATACTTTTATTTCTCAGTGGTTTGAAAAATTGAGTAGTTTAGGCTTCAAAGTCCTCTTTGTAGAACAACAAATTTAAAAGTTTAAGAAAAAGTCAAGGTTCATGTTCATTATCTGACCAAGTAGAAAAAAACCCAAAACCATAAGGAGCATGATCCCTTCTAGCAAGATATAAAAATTATCAAAAACGTCTTATTTACAAAGTCCCAGGTTGAAAGGTTAGTATTAGTCACAATTAATGACATTTCTTCAGGAGAGAATAATGTTAACATCACAGCTCTTAAACAAAATTTAGATTCTAATAATTTTAAACAAAGGTAATTTAATGGCTAGAAGAAGACTGATTCTAAAAGATTTTTTTTTTGGCAATGTTATTTAGAGATAGTAATAAACAGGCTCCTCAGAAGATGGAAGCAAAGCTCAAACTACCCAAACAAAACTTTAATTAGTGGATGTTTAACATGGAAATGTAGTGTTTTAGTGATTTATTTGTTCATTCAACAAATATTTACTGAGTGTATGTATTATGCCAAGTCCTATTCTAGGAACTTTGCCTGTCTCAGAGAAAAACACACTGAGCAGATAAAACATCAAAACTTTCCCAGCATGTTTTCATGGTCTAAAAAATAATCTTATTCAGATATTACTATTATATTTTCTTCTTTAACTCCAAGCTTAATAAAAATATTTAGACTTATCATAACCACTCTTTTTCCTTGTTAAGTGGTCAGTATTGTGTGTTCTCCAGGGAAACTGAGATGTTATCAGAAATTATATTTTAAAGTACATTTTCATTTATGATTTCTACCTATCTTCAATAATGTCTTGGCAGCTGTCTGAGCGTGGAATTCTGTTTATTGGTGTTGTGTGAATTCACAGATGACAAAACAGGATAATATTTTCCTACATCATACTTAGAGCTATGCCATTCATAGGTTGGCAGTTAAGAGAAGATACAAGAGAGAAGCCAGTCAGGCAATATACATCTTCAGGCACGAGGTGGACTCTAAAGTGTCATAAATAAGAACGTATATCCCTAAAATGGAATCTAATATTTAAGGTGAAATGGCTAGAGAGAAATGGCTCCAGAAATAAATAGCAAGACCATACTTGAATGATTGGTTAGGAGACAAAAGCAAGAAATGAAATAGCAAACAGGTAGTCATTATCAATTAGGTAAAAGGCAGCATTAAATGACAGGACAAAAGGTAGCCTGAGGTTTTCTGAGGCCCGAAGAAACTTGATGACTTATGGGGTTTGTTAATGTATCAGACCTTTAAGACCTTTTATCTTATCAGAGCAGAAATTTCAATGTATGACACTTTTAAGTGGAAGGACCAAATCTATCCATCCTTATGTCATTAGAGTAATGCCTGAATTCGAGGATGTGCTTTCCAGTTGGATGAGTGACTCAGCACTGGGTCAGTATTCTCAAGACAGATGAGTTAGGTCAGATGGTGATGGGAAGATTTTTCTGTGTTTAGTGGTTTGACTTTATCTCTCCCTCCATTTATCACCTTCTCCCCATCTGATGTAAAGTCATGGAGACTCTGATCTAAGACAAAGTACATACTTTCACAAGCCAAAAGCAGTATTTAAATGTGCGTGCATCTCACACTCATTTACTTTGGTTATGTGTTTGACATTTTTAATATGCACGACTTCAGATGTCACTATGTCTACTAAGGTTCAAATCCTCTCCACACACAGACTAAACTTGCAGAGAACTATTTTGGAAGAGAAAAAGCTGAAGGAGTAAAATAGAGGGGAGTTTCTCATAGAGGAGGTTTCTTTCTTATCACTATTAAGATGGAATGTTAACAAAAAAAGTGCAGGGAAAATAAAGTCTTTGGAAAATAAAAAACAAAAAAATATATGGACTTTATGTCTTAAAGCCATTTTTGGCACATAGTGTAAAAATATATCAAATTATTATATGTCAATTAATTATATTTGATAATTATATATCAAATAAAAGTAATAATTGATGGGAAATTTCACAGCCATTGCACGATCATAGAGAAAATAAAAACTTGTTTAAGAGCACTATGCTCTTAAAGGTATAAAATTCTAAGAAATTTGAAAAATTGGGCTGTTAATAATCTCAAATACCTGAGAAAAAAGATTAAGAACCAATTGAAAATAAATGTTTATTTTAATGCTGTCAGACTGTAGATTGTGATTCCTTGTTTTCTTTTCTGCTTGCCCGTTAGATTAAAGTCTTCTGAGGGAAGAGCTGTGTCTTCTTGTTGACCTCTGTATCTTCTGAGTCAGCCCAATGCCTGGGTCATCATAGGTGTGCAATAAATATTTGTAAATTAATGAGAGTGTAGAGCAATAAGTGGAAAGTTTAAAAAACATTAGAATTGGTAACAGCTTTTCATTCTAAATTGTAAAATGTGGATGAAACCACCTTTCATGGTGAAGCCATTTTCTCACTGACTAGTACATTAAGCCCTTATTTGTTAAATTTGTTAATTAATGAAAATCAATTATTGGAAAAAGAAAACCCACATTTATCAGATTTTTCCTTTTGCATGAGGGTATGGATTTCTCTCTCTCTCTTTTTTTTTTTTTTGTGAGGAAGATCGGCCCTGAGCTAACACCTGCCAATCCTCCTCTTTTTGCTGAGGAAGACTGGCCCTGGGCTAACATCCATGCCCATCTTCCTCCACTTTATATGGGATGCTGCCACAGCATGGCCTGACAAGTGGTGTGTTGGTGCATGCCTGGGATCCAAACCGGTGAACCCCCGGCCGCTGCAGCGGAACACGCGCACTTAACTGCTTGTGCCACCGGGCCGGCCCCTGGATTTCTCTATTTTGTTTTTGCATTTTTTTGCATGTATTTCCTTAATTTATTATCAATTAGATATTAATAAAATTGTCACTATTATTAAAAAACAGTAAAAAGTTATATTTGGACAGCCTAGTTGTATAATTAATTGTATTATTAGCTACCTTGAAAGTAGATTTCAATGAGATAAAGTATCAAAAGCAGTTTTAGATCAATGCCTTTGAGGTTTAACCCCACAATTTCCTAGACTCTATCCATTGTGGTTAAATAGTTTTTAAATCTTTGAGAAAATGACATAAAATAACAGTGGCTTATTTTTACATCGAAATATGTAAATATATGTGTATATACATATTTATATATAAATAATTATGTATAATATAAATTTATAATCTTCAGTTTGGTTGTTAATTCATTATAGCAATGAACATAGTAAATATCTTTTAATTCATCTAGAATCTAGATGATGGAAAATCTAAGAAACCCTTTCTATAAATAATTATCAAATAATAAAACATCTTGTCATTTAAACATTTGGTCAAATCTATGAAAATACATTTCTCAAAATAACCCTTTAACTTTTTTCTTGTGCTGGTAAAAGGCAGTATTTTATTACCAACATTTGCCTTCATAAAATCAGCTTGGATATTTATAGAAAAGCCAAACATAGATTGACTCAATCTCCTTATGACATATCTGCAGAAAGAAAGAAAACACAAGGGAAACTGTCAAGTGTATTAAGCATAAGATGCAAGGCCACCTAAGATCTACCTGTTCTCTCATGGGGTACAAAGTAGACACTGATGATGGGTCCTAAGTAGCTGGTGCAGTGTGCTTTCTGCAAAAGTCTGACGCACAGACCTCTTTTTGGAGGTAGAAGCATGTGTGAAGATGTCATCTAATTGCTTTCCTTTGAGTAATACAGATGATAGCCTCAAATAATGTGACAAATTTTCTCCTATTAACCTCAGCTCATTTGCTTTAATTTCTTTATTCATGGAATGAAAACTTGACATTCAAAATCTTTAGTCTAGTTATTTGCTCAGGCTTATCCAATCAGGGGAGAAAAGAAATTACGCCAAATCCAGAAGAACTTGACTTACGAGACAGGAAAACTTAAAATAAGAAAACAAGCAGTCCAGTCATTCTGGCATTGTCTGTCATCCAGCTATTAGTGATTCCTGCCATTGACTGCATCAACAAAAGCATCTTCTTTATGTGGGATAAAATTGCCTATAACTACACACACACATACAGACATGAAAATGAATGCACGTAAAAAATGGTGAAACTGAATAACATCTGTAGTCTAGTTAACAGCTTTATACCAATGTCAATTTCCTGGTTTTGATATTGTTCAACAGTTATATATGATGCAACATTGGGAGAAGCTGGGTCAAGGGTATACAAGACTCTGTGTACTATTTTTTCAAGTTCCTGTGGGTATTCCAAGTTCCTGTATAATTATTTCAAAATAAAAAGCTTAAAAACAAAGGCATCTACAAAGGGAGGGAGCCTCTTTGATGAAAATGGCCCTAGATAAGAATCAGAAACACATAAAACCCACAGCAAGTCACTTAACCTAAGGTCCATGTTTCCTTCTTTGTAAAAGTGTGGTGAATGGACTAAAGGATTGGGGGATACTTTTAGCTTATAGTTGAGATTCTGATTTGAAAGGCAGAATTGGTGAAAATTTTGTGGTTCAGAAAATATATATGAGTAGATCAAAAGTTTTCATAAAATAATTTTCTAAAGGTAAGACATATTTGAAACAAAATTATAAATAGCCATTCAAGTGAATATTATTTCAGGATGGTTGTCTATATAGATGGAAATACATTCAAATATGTTCTTTAAGCTATATTTGCCTTCGTAGTTCGCTAACATAGGTAGCCTGTTAAGGTTGTGGCCGTATGTTATTAAATTATAAGCAATAAGAGAAAATTCACCAACCCAATGTTAGTCCATATACTATACATGAGAGAGTTAAAAAATATGTAAGGCCTAAAAAAATTTTGTATGTTTTACAAAAGTCAATGTTTTCAATGTTTAATTTTTAGAATAAAATTTTTCCCATCATTTATTTTTGAAAGTCATTTTTAGAAATAGTAACACTCATAGCACTTTCTGAGTGTCAGCAACTTTACGTGCATCGTGTCACTCAGTCTTCACCACAAGATAGGAAACAGGTTGTATTATTCCCTGAAGAAATGGAGGCAAACCGAGTTGAAGTTCAGTGACTAAGATCTCACAGCTGCTAAGCGGTGGAGTGGAGAAGGCTTGTCTGACTTGAAACGAGGTGCTCTTTCCACTGCCCCATTTTGTCCCTGAGAGTATGAGGATATAAATTTGCTTTTTGCTGCATAACTTTATTCACTATTGCAGGCACTTATTGTCTACTGTACATATGGGTCCCTAACACCAGGAGCTCCTAACCTAGTGACAAACCTTTCCAGTTTGCATTGTAACTTGTTTTCCAAATTTTGGTACCTCTTACAGATATAGGATCAAGGCTAAGTTTCATGTACTAGTTTTCAGATATTGAGCTTTAAATACTCAGGTTGATTTCAGTTCCAGACACCAGTAAAGCATAGTGTTTAATGGTGTAGGCTTCGGAGAAAACAGACTTAAAATGAATTCCAGCCAACGTTATTTAGTTGGGAAACTTGCTTAAATTCTCTAAGTCTTAATTTCCTCATCAGAAGGTAACGACAGAAGGAACTGTATCTACCTTAAAGGGTTGTTGTGAGGATTAAATGGGATTAGTTCCCTTAAAAGGGCTTTACATCCTGATCTATGCATGCTACTCACTGTTAGCTGTGATGATGGTTTTTATAATTATACATGAGTAGTTAGATGCAAATGTGCTCCAGTGTCTCTATTGTGTAATTTTATCACAGACTTGAAACTAGAAAATCATATCAATAAAACATTTTCAGTTTTTTAATCTTCCAATTTCGCCAAATCTGTAAGGATCTAATTATGAAGTGAATTATGGATATACAGCTATTATTAATGGTCATTTCACGTGAAAAATATCTGGTCTTGGGCTGAAATTTCAACTCTAGATTATCCACAGCTTACTGCTTATTTAAGGACTCTTCATCAAGTTGAATTACATGCGAAATGAGGAGTATTTGCATTATCAGCTTGCACAATTGTAGGCAGATGCCTCCATCTTTTAGTTTGCCTCAAGAAAGTCTCTATACCATTCAGCGGGATTCCAATAGCATAGAATTAGTCAGAAAAAATTCACATAAGGATTTGAGTAGACTGTGTTATATGACAGGAATGGCTCCAAAGCACATTTCTGGTAACCTGCTGGAATCAGTTCTTTGATGTTACATCTTAGGACCGTTACCTTTTTAAAATCCCACATTGCCATATTATAGATGGATAGTATGTGGATAACACATAGGAAATGGGTTATTTCCTATAACATCTCAGAGTCTTACAAAGCAAAGTGAGTAAAATCACAGCAAAGTGTCTCATAGTAACAAGATACATAGAAAGGTCAATATTTCAATGATATTCACCTTTCAAACAAGGTATAGATTTCTATAAGTGACATTCCTACTCAACAGGAACTAAAGATAAATTGACATTCAACATCAATCTCCCCTTTCAGAATAGGTAATGAAAATAATCTGAATTAAAGTCTTTCATATAATCTTTCTATTCCAACAATTTCTGTTGTGTGTGTGTGTTTCTGCTAAAGGGTTTGAAATTATAAGTAAGTTTTTCTGTTGAGTGAAAAGAATTAGAATGTTTGATGATAATTGTCACTAATGACAGAATGAAAAGTGAACAAGGTGTTCAATTATTCTCTCAGCACACAATTAGGCACTTCTCACTATGATTTTTGAATCTTAAACATTACTATTACACGGCCAGAGACCAGAGGGAAGCAAGCAATATAAGACTGTAAGTGATGTATATAGTCAAGGATTTTTGAATCAAGAAATATGGTTCCTATAGATAATGGAAAATAAGAAAATGGTGCTATACTAATTTCTGTGAGTACCAAAGTTTTTTTGGTTATGTAGAGAATATGCATATAGATATCTTGGGGAGAAAACTCCTTAATATTTACTAAAATTATATTAGTAAATTTTATCATAATAAAAGGAAAAGTTACATTTTTGGCAGATTTTAGTTACCAAAAGTGTTTGGTATAGAAATTTTGGATATTGGACTTAACATATCTTGGGAATTATTGTAGAACTGTGATAGCACAAGTTTACTGAAAAATAATTCATGTCATTTCACACCAAATTATGTGGTAAAACATAATTATATGTACTGTTAGGTATTGAGAGTTAAGAGAACTATTAAAAAGTGACATGTGACATACATTTACAAAAAGATAATGATGTAGAATAAATACCAATATGAAGAAGAAAAGTCTCTTTTATGATGGGGACAAACTAAACAAAAAAAGAGAGATTATATTACTATTTAGAAAAGTTTCAGCGAGAAATTACTAGCATAAAAATTCCTGAAAGGGGCCGGCCCCGTGGCGTAGCGGTTAAGCGTGTGCGCTCCGCTGCTAGCGGCCCGGGGTTCAGATCCCAGGCGCGCACTGATGCACCACTTGTCAGGCCATGCTGTGGCGGCGTCCCATATAAAGTGGAGGAAAATGGGCATGGATGTTAGCTCAGGGACAGTCTTTCTCAGCAAAAAGAGGAGGATTGGCATGGATGTTAGCTCAGGGCTGATCTTCCTCACCAAAAAAACCAAACCAAAACAAAACGAAAAAAACTCCTGAAAAATATTTGCCTATTTT
Source organism: Ceratotherium simum simum (assembly GCF_057802395.1). Classification (NCBI taxonomy): domain Eukaryota; kingdom Metazoa; phylum Chordata; class Mammalia; order Perissodactyla; family Rhinocerotidae; genus Ceratotherium; species Ceratotherium simum. The sequence continues at coordinate 64,699,632 of NC_141908.1, forward strand.
GTTAAGTATAATAATGATGTATATATGTCCCTTAAATATATCATCTTATTCGTTCAGTAGTTCAATGCTAAAGAACAATAACATATGTTTTCAACAAATGTTTCTAAGAGTTTTCTAAACACTAGAATTGATTCGCATTGCATTTTTACCATGTATTTCCTTAAAAAAATCTTCTCAATCTTGGTGACAAGAGTACTTTATCACTTTTGTTTGACATTACTAGAGTTTAGTGATTCTTAGAATTTAGGGAATAAAAAGATAATTAATACTATATTTTGTTCATGTATTTAGAGACATATCTCTATAGACATTATCTAAACACATAAATAAAAAGAAGAGGTTCTGCATTGTCACTATTATTATCGAAAACCATTCGCGGAATCTGTGATGGTAGGCTTTTTGATAAGTTTATAAATCGAAACAAAAGCAATTAAAGAAATGTGAGTTGAGATTTTTGAGATATGGAAAACTAAAAGGAATTACATATAAATATGATTGCTTCAACTACTTAACTTATGCCCACCAAATACTTGGATAGCTAACATAGAACTGTGGCTGTCAAATTTTATTGACGGTGGGAAGGGAAAGAACCAACTTTTGTCTTAAAGATGGCCGGAGTTGCATTCTCATTTTTCATTTCTTGGCAGGGAAGATTAGGTATACTGTTATGTTAGCAAAAACTGCATTCCCTCTTCCTTCTTGCCAGACACTCCCTATCTGGTCTATCCTAGTCTACTTCTTATTTTTCCATAGTATTTTTTTATTATATTATTTTTTCCAATTATTTCATTTTAATATGCTATACATTTTATTTATTCCATTTATTATTTATTGTCTTTCTTCTTATTTAGAATGTAGGCTCCAAGGCCAAGCATTTCTATCTGTCTTGTTAATGATGCATTCCAAATATCTAGAAGTTTCCTGACTCATTATAATCATTTAATAAATATCTATTAACTATTGAGCACACCAATGCTTTTATTGATGTCCAGTTATTAAAATCTGTAAGGTGAATTACTCTTGAGGCATCTCTACATATGTGGGGGCTAATTAAATAATAGTCAACAAATTACACTTTTAGTAGGGTACATTACTACTAATAATATAGAAACATCTTGTCTTGTCTTCTCCCACAGCCTCTTCTCACCTTCTCCACAGAGGCAGCCCCGACTTATTTTTCCTTCATGATTTCTACCCAACAAAATTTCTCCCTGCTCTTCATTTATCGTCTCTCCAGACCTATCTGCCATTCCCTTGCACTAGACTCTACTCTGTTAGCTGGTAAATGTCTTAAAAAGGGGATTCCTGGAGCCACCTTCCTTGACTCCTGGCTCTCTTTAAAAATGTCTGTTTATGAATTCAAAAGTCAAATAAAAAATTTTCATATTTCTGGAGGATTTGAAACCGTGTAACAACATTGTTATAATGTTGATTTAATTTTTGTATGGCTTTATTTAGACACAGAATATTTCATTCTTTCTTTAAGAAACATACTTCAATCTCCAAATCTGCTCTTCTGTTATTTCCAGCACTAGATGTCTCTCTAGCACCAGTCTCACTGTCTGCTACTCACCCCGCTAGTTCAGCCTAGAGTTAGACTGGCCTCCAGAGCAAGGAGACATTCACTCACCCAGTGTCGGCCCTGAGGAGACAGGGGCATTTGCAATAACGTGTATCCTCTTAGATTCCACGTGGCTAAATTTTAGCTATGGCCCTTTCGATTTACAGATATTACTGATAATACTATTTTGTATTTGCATAGTGATAGAAAGTTTATAGAGCCCTCTTATATATATTATTTCATTTGGTCCTCACAGCAATCTTATAAGCCAGGTATTACTATTATCCCAAATTTTACAGTTGAAGAAACATTTGAGGCCCACAAATGTTGCAGAACATTTTTAAGTTGACATAGCAACTAATGACTGACCTCATATTCACTCACTGATCTACCGATTCTCAATCCACCACTTTCCTCTGCATAAAACCACCTTTGCCGAGATGAGCACTTTTAGATGATTCCTTATTGTGTATATTTTGTGATACTGTGGGTCAAATACATCCTCCATACATTACAACTTTGAACACACAAAATGTCATCTGGGCCATCTCTAAGGCCGTGGCTAGTTCTTTCCCTCCCTTTAGTAATATAAAGGTGTTACAGTTTACTGCATTTAATTCTTTCATAAAATCCTACTAGAAAAACAAACATGTTTTAGCTAATACTTCTAAATTGGCTTATATGTTCAAATAATATCTAGGGGCGAGAGTCCTCCCCACCCTTTAGTCTGAACCTTGGGTAACCCCGGTTTGTGATTAGCTTTGAAGAGGTATACGTGTGAGCCTACATTCCTCTGTGTACTTTACTTGCTGCCAGGAGAAACATTTAATTTCCTGGTGGGAGAAAATTATCTTTAAAGGAAGAATCCCATTCTTTCTATTGTTACTCTGAGGTTCCCTGGATGGTTTCAATCTCAATGCGTTACAAATAAGGACTCCCTTAGGTTCTGGTTAAGTAAATATATATAGGAAATGTTCCCTCTCACCAGCTTGTGTATTTTACATGATAATAAATCAGTCCTTTTTTGATATGTTAGTAACACCCACGGACATTTTTGCAATTATGTTTTAGTAAAGCTATTGTTATATTACTTTTCTTAAAAAGCACATTAAAATATAGGAAAATGTAGAAGTAACTGTAACATTTGATCAGCAGTTCTGTATACTTTACAATTAGAGATTTAAAACTTACACATAAAACCCCTAACTAATTTTGAAATCCCGTTCAAGGACAATGAATGATCAGAACGAACAGAAGCCTGTTACTTACTAGAGATTAAAGTCCTGAACGCTTAGTAAACTTTCCAATTTTTCTGCTTTAATATAAGAGTAAATGTTGCTTTTGAATTAGAAAAGGAGAAATGTGATGATTTTATTATATAGGAAAGACAATTTAAATAAAAGCTGTACATTTTCATGAAGAATTCTAATTTTTATTCATGTTTTATTTTATTCATGTTTTAATTATTTTTGCCACTGGCCAAAATTTAATGGTACATTATTTCTACAGCACTCTTGGGGCTGTAAAATAAATAAATTTTGTTTATTTTTCAGGTTTTCCTTTTTCAGGGTGATCTAAATTCACATAGCTTGTTTTTCTTTCTCTTTTTATATAGTGGATTTAGTTCTCCATTTTCCAACTGATTGGTGGTTTTCCTGGCAGTCAAGAGCATTGCCTTTGGAGACAGACAGACCTGTATGTGAATCTCCATTTGTTGCTAATGTGATCATGGAGAAATTACTTTTTTTTTTAAAAAAAATTTTTGTTTATTGCAGTAACATTGGTTTATAACATTGTATAAATTTCAGGTGTACATCATTATACTTCTATTTCTGCATAGATTACATCATGTTCACCACCCAAATACTAATTACAACCCATCACCACACACATGTGCCGAATTATCCCTTTCACCCTCCTCCCTCCCCCCTTCCCCTCTGGTAACCACCAATCCAATCTCTGTCTCTATGTGTTTGTTTATTGTTGTTATTATCTACTACTTAATGAAGGAAATCACACGGTATTTGACCTTCTCCCTCCGACTTATTTCACTTTGCATTATACCCTCAATGTCCATCCATTTTGTCACAAATGGCTGGATTTCATCGTTTCTTATGGCTGAGTAGTATTCCATTGTGTATATATACCACATCTTCTTTATCCATTCGTCCCTTGATGGCACTTAGGTTGCTTCCAAGTCTTGGCTATTGTGAATAACGCTGCAACGAACACAGGGGTGCATGTATCTTTATGCATTGGTGTTTTCAAGTTCTTTGGATAAATACCCAGTAGTGGAATAGCTGGATCATATGGTAGTTCTATCCTTGATTTTTTGAGGGATCTCCACACTGTTTTCCATAGTGGCTGCACCAGTTTGCACTCCCACCAGCAGTGTATGAGAGTTCCCTTCTCTCCACATCCTCTCCAACACATGTTGTTTTCTGTCTTGTTAATTATAGCCATTCTGACGGGCGTGAGGTGATATCTCACTGTAGTTTTGATTTGCATTTCCCTGATAGTTAATGATTTTGAACATCTTTTCATGTGTCTGTTGGCCATCTGTATATCTTCTTTGGAGAAATGTCTGTTGAGGTCTTTTGCCCATTTTTTAATTGTGTTGTTAGTTTTTTTGTTGTTGAGATGCATGAGTTCTTTATATATTTTGGAGATTAAGCCCTTATCAGATGTATGGTTTGCAAATATCTTCTCCCAATTGTTAGGTTCTCTTTTCGTTTTGTTGATGGATGGAGAAATTACTTAATCTACCTGTGTCTCTGTTTCCCTATCTATTAAATCTCGATAAAAATACCCAGAGTTGCAAGATTTTTTGGAAAGATGAGATGCAGTAATGTGTGTAATGTGTTTAGCTAAGAGCCTGGAATATGGTGAGCAGTCAATGACTGGCCCAATTGTCATTAATGGCACGTCTCTAGAAAAACATGTCTATTCCTGTATCTGGTTGATCTCTTCTCCCAACATTACATGTTGTTGCTTATTAATCCATCAATAAAGAACATTTAAAATGCCTCTTCAGAGAACATCATAGCAAAGCCAAGATAAAAGTATTATTACTGTGCACCTATAATCTCTTTAGTGGAATACATAACAAAATTTTTATAAAAAATATTTTGATCATCTTTGGAAGACTTTATTTATTTTTTTTGGTGAGGAAGGTTAGCCCTGAGCTAACATCTATTGCCAATCCTCCTCATTTTGCTGAGGAAGATTGGCCCTGGCCTAACATCCATGCCCATCTTCCTCTACTTTATATGTGGACGCCTACCACAGCATGGCTTGATAAGTGGTGCGTAAGTCCGTGCCCGGGACCCAAACCTGCAAAGCCCAGGCTGCTGAAGTGGAGTGTGTGCCCTTAACCACTATGACACCAGGCCGGCCCCCGGAAGACTTTAGTTTTAGGGACCTATAAAACATAGGTTTTTAAAAACATGATACACATACATCATAACGGAAGAATAAGTTAATCAGTTTTACTCCAAGCATAGCTGAACTGGCACTTGCACATCCATTATCACTCATTCAGTGGAAGTGCTATTCTTTAAAGGAAGAAGAGGAATCTGTTGGAAAAGAGATTATTAGTACAACCCCATGATGTGTTGGTCTTTAAGCTAGCCTTCAAAATGATTAAATAGGAAAAGATATACAGGACAAAAAGGAAGGAAAAGAAATACTCATTACAGAATTGGGACAACAGGGTTAAAGATGAGAAAAGGAAACATGAGGAAAAGAATTTAAGTAAAGACTAGAATGAACAAATAGAATTGATTGTCTTAATGTTTTTAGTTTTAGGAATTTCAATAACGAAAGCTCATCCCTCCATCTTACACCAGTGGTTTTGTAGTGCAGCAAACATGGAGAAGAGCATTCTCTGTTCCTCTCTGGATTGTCTTTCATGTCCCCAAATAACTCATATGAAGCAAAGAGCTGATATTCAACAATGTCTTGAGTGTGAGGTAGAAAAGTGTGATGGTACCTGTTAACCATATTTTTTGAAATACATAATGTTAATAGATAAATTATGTCTGTGATTAATTGAATATTTTACTTTTCACTACAATATTTTTGTATAACATAGATATAATTAAAACCATAGTTTCCTAACAACACAATTGTCTAAAACTTAAGAACATGAGGTTTCATCTGAAAAAAGAAGGATAAATAAGTTTGAGTGTTTAATATTTTAGTTTTAGAGCCTCTGGGGGTATGTAGTATTTTGAACTCAGAAATGGAACATCAAAAAAGGAATTTTAATAAATAAAAATTTTATTTTGTATTTTAGAAGTATGATTTAAATATATTATTAAAAAGATGACTCAGTAAAGCTTATGGATCATATGATCCTTTCCTTTGAAATTATTTCCAAATTTATAATATAAGAACAATTATTTTCAGCAATTTGAAAGTGTTCTATTTACAAATACTCATTCTCCTTTCTCTTCTTTCTTCATCTTGTCTCCCCTCCGACTCAAAGTTTCAAAGAAACTGAAACAAGTGACATTAGTTGATTTGCAATACTTTATAACTAACTTTCCCTTTTACAAATGTGGGTTCAAATGCACTTTAAGTCATAAGGGGAATGAGTCAGATGACCCCAATTTGTTCTTCTGTGACTTTCTGTGTTGATTTCAGAATGACTCTTGCCAAACTCTATTTGGGAGGAGTCCAGTGGTGAAATAACAGGAGTTGAAACCTACTTTTTCAGAACATGACTTTAGCTACTATTGATATTTTCTCATTTTCTTCAGTTAAAAAATTCAGTGAAGGTTAGCAAGAGAGCAAGGACCCAATCTTGGAGACGACCAACATGTACTTGAAACTAGTTATAATTTCTCTTGTCTGTGTGTGTGTGTGTTTGTGTGTGTACATGCATGTGTGTATTTACAAGGTCACAATTGATATTTTAATATATATATTTTTTTTGGTGAGGAAGATTGGCCCTGAGCTAACATCTGTTGCTAATCTTCCTCTTTTTGCTTGAGGAAGATGGTCCCTGAGCTAACACCCATGCCAGTCTTCCTCTACTTTGTATATGGGATGCTGCCACAGCATGGCTTGATGAGTGGTGTGTAGGTCCTCAGGATCCGAACCTGTGAACCCCGGGCCGCTGAAGCAGAGCGCGCAAACTTAACTACCACGCCACTGGGCTGGCCCCAATTTATAATTTTTTCTTTTTTACTAATAAAGTTCATTTAACACCAAAATGGGATTTTTCCATTATAGATATTTAAGAAGATTGGCTATGGATCCTGTTTTAGTCAATTTGGACTGCTATAACAAAGTACCATAGTCTGGGTGGCTTATAAATAATAGAAATCTATTTATTTCTCCACAGTTCTTGAGGCTGGAAGTCCAAGATTAAGGTGCTAGCACAGCTGAATGAAGGCCCTCTTCCGGGTCCCAGGCTTCACATTGTACGTTCACATGGTGGAAGGGGCTAGGATCTCTGTGGGGTCTCTTTTATAAGAGTACTAATCCCATTCATGAGGGTTCCATCCTCATGACCTAAGCACCTCCCAAAGGCCCCACCTCTTAATATCATCACACTGGGCATTAGGATTTCAACATATAAATTTTGGGGTGACACAAACATTCAGACCATAGCAGAGCCTAAAAATTGAAAGCATTTCCACAATGCCATTGCTTTTAAATCATTAATAAAAAGTTAAATATGTGTAAATGAATTTATTTAAATATATTGGTTTTACCCTATATAAGGAGGTCATGGGGCATTAACTGATAAAAGTCATACTTTGACATTTGGCATTTTGATGTGATACTACATAGAAATGATGGACAAATATAAACATTTTTTTCAATATATAATTAACCCAAAGACAGAAATTACTCAAGTGGCAAAAATGAGGAGAAATTTTCAAGCCAGTGCCATAAGAAAGAGCTAAAGTCACGGGATTCTGCGTGACAGGGAGGTTGAAATAGCATATCAGCCTTAAAGGTTGAAGGCTGAGAGTTTAGCATCCAAATGGGGATTGGAGGTAGGGCTTCAACAAAGACAGAACCTGGTAAGGTCTCCTCTATCTGTGAAACAGGAACTATCTAAACTTTGCCGCCAGTCTAGGGAAGTAATAAGGAATACTGTTATTTATTAGGAATTATGGTTAAGAAGAAAAACAAAGTTATCTTAGAGAAATTAAAACCCAATTCAGTGACAGACTATGACATTGACTTCCTTCATGGGACACAATCCTAAATTAAGAAATTAACTGGGGCACCAGCAGAAACAAAAATAGAAACTTGTTATTCTGTTCCTTCCCAAAATATTATTTAGGTTTTATTGGCTTATACAGAAGAGACAACTCATTGGGATATTGAAATTTTATTTTTAATAATCGCCCCAGTTGGATTCTGGAGATCCACATTTATATATCTCTGTCTGAGACTGACAGACAACCTTCCAGTTTCTACCACTGCAGCCATCAAATGGATGCTGTTTTTGTGGAGGACATTAATTGGTTCTTCAGAGTCCTATGAGTGTCTTCCCCTTGTGTTATCTCTGACGTGGAAATCTGGCTTTGGTTCTAACCCTCGCCTTTCCTCTTTAGCTTTTGCCATAGTGCGTGTGCTGATAATGCAACAGAAGGCTTTCGAAAATTCTGAGAAACTCACTCACTCCCTGTGAAGACAAATGGTGAAAGTGTTGGCTGTTTCACTGACATTTCTTCTCTTAGCATGATTTTTCCTGTCCCTGTTTCCATATCCCAGCAACATCAGGCTCTCTCCTGGCCAAATAAATGGCTTGGATAAGTTTAGATGAGACATACTCATGATTACCTAACTTGGAGGGAAATAAGTGGTTTGGACAACCCCAATTTATTTTAGTGACTCTCTTTCTTTCTCTGTTTCCTGGCTTCAGGGAGAGAAAACCACATTTCTTCCACAGGAGGGGTGCATGAGGAGAAATAAAAACTTCATGAATTATGCATCCCGCAAAAATTCACCTTCTATTTTCCTAACCCTCCTCTTATATTGAATAAGGAGTGGGGATAGTAGTATTGGTTCTGCAGTATAATTACCTTTCAGCAGTCCTTCCATGGGTGGGTGACGTCAATAGCTGGAAAATCAGCGCTTTTAGACTCAAGGTGCTTAGGGCTTTTGCCTTAACTATGAGGCTTAGAATCCACTTTTGGTACCTAGGACCAAATAACAAATTGTTATAGAAGAGTTAGAACAAAATAAACACATTTTCAGAAAAATTAGGACTGAGAGGATTATTACTCAGAAGTTTACTAAAGGAGACACCAAATGATGCGCTTTGAAAAGAAGGATAAGAAATACAGAAGAATAGGATGCAAGAATCAAAAACTGATTAACATATGGATTAACATGTCTGCAAAAAAATTGACTAACCTATAGATGAATCTAAATAAGCAATAGATGCTTATGGTGACTAATCCTGAATGCCTCAGAAAAAGGAGGCTCAAATTGCATGGGAAAATCAGAGATAAATGACTGGAGTTCAAGCTTTCTCAGATCCTTTGATTTCCTGGAGGGACACAGCAATACTGACTAAACTTTCAGTCTGCTGGTTCAAGAATGCATGCTAAATATTTAAGGATAAACACTATAAGGAGAGCAATAGAGTGTAAAACAAAAACAGATCAACAAAAGACTCTATTGCTCAATAAAGGAAAGAGGAAGAATATAAGCAAATAAACAGCAGGGGAAATAAAAAACAAAATGAGATATTAAAAACAAGTAAAAACAGAACAGCAATAATAATAAATGCTAAACTACTAAATTTAACTAAATTTAGATTTAAATCTAAATTTACTTCTCAAGAGATAGGTAGTTTCAAATTGGATTTTAAAAATCCAGTTGTATGCTGTTTATAAGAAATAGTACTCTGCTGTGGCAGTCTGGAGTTCGCAGGTTTGGATCCTGGGCACGGACCTACACACTGCTTGCTCATCAAGCCATGCTGTGGTGGTGTCCCGCATACAAAATAGAGGAGGATTGGCACAGATGTTAGCTCAGCAACAATCTTCCTCAAGCAAAAAGAGGAAGATTGGCAACAGATGTCAGCTCAGGGCCAATCTTCCTCAAAAAAAAAAAAAAAAGAAAGAAAGAAATACATCTAAACATGATGATACAGAAAATATTGAAATGGAAGAACATATGTTAGCAAAGATGAACCCAACTAAATCTGCTTTTGCAATGTTAACAAAAAGCAAAATAAACTTTGAACCAAAAAGGATTTATGGTGAAAGGATGCCATAATTCACTAGAAAGCTACAACAATTCTGAGTTGTACATATGCTGTGTACATATGTTGAAAAACATATAATACCTTGAAAAATGCATAAAGCAAAAATTGATAGTATTAAAGTTGAAATTGACAAATTATCAATTTTACTGGGCGATTTTGATACAACTTTTTCAGAAAATGGCAGATTGCATATATAAAAAATCAGGATGCATACAAAACGTTAGGGAAACAAATTATTTTCCAACACCCATGGAATATTTAAAAAATTTATTTAAAAAACTTACACACAATAAAATTTGCTCTGTTTAGTGCACAGTTCTATGAATTTTGACATATCCATACTGTAGTATAAACACCACCACAATCAAGACAGAGAATAGTTCTATCACTCCAGAAAAAATTACCTCATGCTACACTTTGTAATCAAACATTTCCCCCATATTAATGTCTGGCAACCATTGATTGGTTCTCTTTCCCTATAGTTTTGCCTTTTCTAGAGAGTAATATGTATGGAATTATATGGTATATAACCTTTGGAGAAAGGCTTTTTTCTCTTAGGATAATGCATTTGAGATTTGTCAATTTCTTGCAAGTATAAATAGTTCATTCCTTTTTATTGCTGAGTGGCATTTCATTGTATGGATGTACTACAATTTATTTATCTATTCCCCAGTTCAGGGACATTTGTGTTGTTTTCAGTTTGTGGTGATACTAATAAAATTGTTTTAAAATTACCATAGTATTTGTGTGAATATAGTTTTCATTGCACTTGGGTAAATGCCACAGTGTGGTATTGCTGGGTTGTATGGTTTGTATGTTTAACTTCACAAGACACCATTTTCTAGAGTGGCTGTGCCATTGTACATTCCCACCAGCTATGTATGAGATTTCCTGTTGCTTTTCATCCTTGTTAGTACTTGGTATTGTCAGTTTTTTTTTAAAGGCATTTTAATATATGTGTATTGGTATCATATGATTTTTATTTTTATATTATCTTTTTCACAAACTACAGGATTCAATTTGTTGAGTGTCTGAGTCCATTCAGACTGCTGTAACAAAATACTACAAACAAAATACCAGGTAGCTTATAAACAACAGAAATTTATTTCTCACAGTTCTGGAGACAGGAAAGTTGAAGATCAGAGTGTCAGCTGATTCCATGTGGTGGCTGGTGAAAGCCCGCTTCCTGGTTCACAGAGCATGCCTTCTTGCCGTGTCCTCACATGGTGGAAGGGTCTAGGGAGCGCTGTGGGATGCTTTTATAATACCATTCACGAGGGCTCCACCCTCATGACCTAATCACCTCCCAAAGGTCTCCACCTACTAATACCATCACCTTTGGGGGTTAAGATTTCAACATATGAATTTTAGGGGGACACAAACCTTCAGGCTCTAGCACTGAGGATCTTTTATGTTTATGTTCATGAGGGATAGTGCTCTGTAGTTTTCTTTTCTTGTAATACTTTTGATGAGTTTTGGTATCAAGGTAATGCTGGCTTCATAAAATGAGTTGGGAAGTGTTCCCCATCCCACTTCTATTTTCTGTAAGAGATTATGTGGAATTGGTATTATTTCTTTGTTAAATCTTTGGTAGAATGCACCAGTGAAACTATTTAGGGCTAGAGTTTTCTTATTTGGAAGGTTTTAAACTACAAAGTCAATTTTCTAATAGGTGGAGATATAGACTCTCCTATTGAATGAGTTTTGGTAATTTGTGTCTTTTAAGGAAGTGATCCCTTTCATTCAAGCTGTCAAAATCATGGGCATAGAGTTTTGTAGTATTCCTTTATCATCCTTTAAAATCTGTGGAGTCTGTAGGAGTATCCCCTCTGTCATGCCTGATATTGTGAATTTGTGTTTTCATTCAGTTCAAAATATTTCCCAAGTTCTCTTGAGACTTCTTTGACCCATGCGTCATTTAATTTTTTACATATTTAGGTACTTTATAGATATTTTTCTGTTACTGATGTTTAGAGAACATAATTTATATGATTTAAATTCTTCTAAATTTGTTAAGGTTTGTTTTATGGTCTATCTTGTTCCATGTGTACTTGAAGAGAATGTATATTCTTCTATTATTGGGTAGAGTGCTCTACAAATGTCAATTAGGTCAAGCTGGTTGATAGCGTTGTTTAGTCTTTTATGTCCTTGCTCATTTTCTGTCTACTTGCTCTGCCATGTATATTAAATGTACATACACTGAAACTTTCCCAGAAAATTTTATATATTTTGCTTTCAAAAGTAATATATATTTAGTGAACTGAGAGGAGATAAATATCAAATTATATTTGTTCAGATATTTACCACTTCTTTTGCTTTTCCTTTATTCCTGAAGTTCCAAGTTTCCCTCTGGTATAATTTTCCTTAAGTATTTTATTTGAGTTTAAATTGTTTGTGGTTTGAAAAGCTTCTTGAATTTTTTCTATAAATTTATGTTTCTCACCAAACTTAAAGTTTTTTCAGCCATCACATCTTCAAATGTTTTTTTGCACCAACCTCTTTCTCCTTTACTTCAACATACTCCAGCGACACAAATAATAGATCTTTTGATATTATTGTCCTATTATCCTTAGGTCTCTGGTCATTTTGTTTTCAATCTTTTTCTCTGTTATTTAGACTGGATAATTTTTACTGATTTATCTTCAAGTTCTCTGCCTTTTTCCTCTGTCACCTCCATTCTTCTATTGAGCCTATCTAGGGAATTTTAAAATTTCAGGCATTATATTTTTCAGTTTTAAAATTTCTATTTTATCCTTTTTCTTTTTCCAATAGTTTCTGTTTCCCTATTAAGAAAGCCTAGACTTCCATTCATTTCAAGAGTGTTCACCTTTACCTTACGGAGGACTGTTATAATAGCTGCTTTAAAATCTTTATTCCAGCGTCTTGGATTTGACATCTGTTGATAGTTCTTTCCCTGGAAAGCTGGTCTGATTTTCCTGGTTACTTGTATGTTGAGCATTTTTGGATTGTATCTTCAACATTTTGAATAATTTGTTGTCAATTTGTGGACATTGAGGGTATAATTCCCAGGCTCACCCCCAGACTCTGCATCTTGTTAAAATCCTCTGAAGAAAGTTGAATTTTTTGTTTACCAGTCAATCAACCCAATTAGGTTCAGACCTCGAGTTCTATCTTGCCTTCTGTGCGTGACAGTTCTAATGTCAGTTCAGGTTTTAAAGCTTTTACTGTGCTGAGTCAGTCAAGGATTAGTGTGGGGTTTGGGACTGGTTCACAGAGGAATTCTCAAAGCTTTTGCTATGATTCTTTGGATGTGTTCCATGCATGCAGAGTTTGGGGGTGAGCCTTGGAATTTCCTTCTTCAGTTCTCTCTTTTCAGGATTTTCCCTCACACTATGTGGCTCCCAGGAGCCCCCTTTCCCAGTCCCTCTGGCCAGAAAGATAGGCTTCTCTCAAAGTTGTTGTCTCCTACACTGCTGTACAGTTCTCTGTAACTAGATACACTCTGGGGAGAAGTAGTGAAAAAAAAACCACAGAAAGTGAAAATAGGAATTCCTCTCACACTCTTTACACAGCAGAGGCCTATTTCCCTGGTTCCTCCATCCAGTGACGGGTTTTCTCAAGGTTTTCAGGGCTTGCACCCCTGCTGCTGCCTCCACAGGCACTGAAGCGCCCTGGGGCAGAGTCAGAAAACAGAGAGAGGAAAAAATATATTGATTTCCCCCAACCGTCCACATTCTCTGGCTCACAGGGGTCCCGTTTCCCAGTCCCATGGCTAGCAAAACAGGTTTTTATCAAAGTTTTTGCTGTCTGTGCGTGTGGTATAGCTTCTGAATGTGGCCCATTTTTAAGTTAAAGCCAGAAGATCTTGGAGGAAAACAGTCCTAGGAAACTCATCATTGCCATACTGGTGGTTTTTCAAGTTTGACTTCTCTCCTCTATCTTCTTGCTATTATTTACTTTTCAGAGTCCTCAGATAGTTGTTTTAGTGTTTTTTCCAGAAGTTTTAACCATAATCAGAGAGAAAGAAAGGTTCTAGCAGGCTTATTCCATCTTGGCTGGTACCAGAAGTCTGTCCAGAGAGTATATTTAAAAATTGTTCATGTACTTTGGCCACAAAGAAAGTTTCTAAGAGTTGTTAACACAGAAACCATGATCTCTGAGAACAATCTAGAGAATAATATCAAAACACATGCATAATTCAAAGAAAAAATCATATTGAAAATTATAAACTATTTAGATCTGAAAAACAACAGAGGCAGAACTAACAGACTATAGCAAAGATTACACTTAGAGGAAAAATTTTAACCTTAAAAGCCTGTAGAGAAAAAAATTGGAAATTTATTAGCTAAATGTTTAACTCAAGAAGTTAGAAAAATCATAACCATTAAAAATAGGGTCCGGCCCCGTGGTGTACGTGCGCTCCGCTGCTGGCGGCCTGGGTTCGGATCCTGGGCACGCACCGACGCACTGCTTGTCAGGCCATGCTGTGGTGGCATCCCACATAAAGTGGAGGAAGATCAGCTCGGATGTCAGCTCAGGGCCAGTCTTCCTCAGCAAAAAGAGGAGGATTGGTGCGGATGTTAGCTCAGGGCTGATCTTCCTCACTAAAAAAAATAAAAATAAAAAATAAAAAAAGTAGAAAGGAGCAAGAATGATAACAGAAACAAATGAATCTAGAAAACCAAGCCACAATAGAGAGAATCAGCATAATATAAAGTTTATTCTTTGAAAAGATTAAAAACTTTCACAAACCTCTGGCAACATTAATCGAGAAAAATCAGAGATAATCTACATTTTCATATTAAGTTAGTCATATATAACAATTTAAAATAAAAATGTAGATTTAATGAGTAATTTTGTAGAGACTATACCTTACCAAAATGCCTTCAAGAAGATATAGAAAACTGCACACACTTATATCCCCTAAGGAAATGGAATCAGTTAGTGGTCAAAAATCTACCAAGAAAATAGAAAAAGCAGGAGTCCTGGTTACTGACATACTTTTATCAAACCATCATGGAATAGTTAGTTACTAACTTTTAAATTTTTACAGAGAACAGAAAAGGAAGAAAAAGTCTCCCACTCTAGGTGCAGCCACTTACTATCTCTATATTCTTGGAGAAGTGCCTAGAATTCTCATTTGCTAAATGGGGATAATGACCAAAGTACCTACCTCATTAAACTGTGATAATTCAATGATAAAAAATGAAGTGCTGAGGGCAGGATCTGACACATAATAAGTGCAAAATAAATGTTAGCTAGTCTTTTCTTATTTTTATGGTACCGAAACCAAGAAAAGATCAAGGGATAAAAGGAAAGCTCTACTTCAGTATTACTACACATCTTATTAGTATAGATGTAAAAATACTAAGTAAATTTTAGCTAACTATATTCAGCAATGTATAAAAAATACATCAATATCAAATACTGTGTATTCTAGGATTTCAAGGATGATTTAACATTAAAAATTTTTAAAAATCTTAACGTATCACTGTATTAATAGTTTCAAGGAGAAAAAATTTGTCATCAATTCAATAGATGCAGAAAACCCATGTAATAAACACAACTCTCATTCATAAGGAAACTTTTAATAAACTGGGAACAGAAAGAAACTTGTCCACCTATCAAAGTGTATCTACCAAAAACCTGTAGCCATGTGAAACCTTACAAAATTTCCATTAAAGCTGGGAACTAGACAAGAATTTTATAAGAGTTTGTAACCAGCACGATAAGATATGAAAATAAGTAAGAGGGATGAGAATTGGAAAGGGAGAAACTAAATGGTCATTATTTGCAGATGATGTAGTTACACATAATAAACTATGAGATGCCATATAAACAAATTATTTGAACTAATAAAAGAATTCAGCAGGTTGCTGGATACAGAATCAAATACAAAAATCATTGGCATTCCTATTCATTCTCAACATCTTTAAACTATTATAGAAATGAAGACCAAATGCATAAGAGGAACAAAGACTGAAAGATATGTATATTTTTACTTGGAGGGTATGAAAATGCTGGAAAACTGGATGATAATGGATGAGAAGACAATATTGTAAGGATATAAATTCTCCCCACATTAATTTATAAATCCTATACAATGTCAGTTAAGCTGGTTCTAAGATTCCTGTGGAACAAGAAAGGGCCAGGAGTATCTAAGCCTCTTTTGAAGAAGAAATGAGAGGAAAATTCTTTGCAGATATAAAGACATTATAAAACTATAAGTATTATTCTATCTTACTATTTGCACAAGGCTAGACAAATCAACCAACGGAAAAGTATAAAGATCCCAGAAGAAGACTTAATGCATATGTAAGAACTCAGTAGTGGTGGAATTACTAATTAGTTGTGAAAGAACAAAGTTTTTAACAAATGGTACTGGGTAAAATTAATTATCCTTATTTAAAAAATTCTCAGTTTACATCATATTAAAAATAAATTCCAGATGGGGCAAAGACCCAAATGTGCAAAAAAATTCTTTAAAACTTTGAAAGGAAATATAGCAGAATATCTTATTTTAAATAGGACTATAATAAGCACAAAGCTGAAAGGAAATCATTGATAACCCTGTCAAAGTGCAAGGCTCTACTATAAAATACTCTGAAGAAAGTTAATAAAAAGTAAAAATCTGAAAGAAATAATTTATAACACATATAAGTAACAAGAAATTGATATCTTATTATAGTAAAAATATCTTCTCAAAATGAATAAGACCAATTACCTAATTGAAAAGTGGGGAAGTAATATGAACTGAAAATTCTATGAACAAAGAAGCTAGAATGGCAGATGGGTGAAAAGATTTTTAATCTGAAGAGTTGAGAAGGAAATGGAATGTGTTTGAAAATGGGATTTTGTTTCACATTCACCACTGGCAGATCTCTGACAATTAAAACCTCTGACAAAACGCAGCTTTTGGAGGTGTGGGGAAAAAACTCTAATATCTTGTTGGTGGTAGCGTAAACCGATCAGCCACTTTGGAAAAACACTTAGACAGTATCAAGCAAAGTGGATTAAGAGTACAACGCATTTTCCAGAAATTCCACTTTTAGGTAGATGCTTTAGAGAAACACTTGTGCATAAACATGCAGAGACATGTGTAAGACTATTCCTTGCAGCACAGTTGTTAAAAGAAAAAGATTGGGAAATCATCTAAATATTTACTGATGAAGAAATTATTAAGTAAATTATGGTATATATATTTTTTAATCCAGCAGTTAAAATAAGTGAACTAAGCCTACATGCATCAACTTTGGTACATTTGGAAAGCATAATGTTATACATATTAAAAATTAAGAGGCAGGTATATATTATACAAAATTTAAAATAATGTAAAATACACCTATAATTTTGATGGCTCTATACATATATGGTAAGAGTAATAAAAACCAATATAGGAAGGATATACAATCTATTAACATACTGGTTATCTCTGGAAAGGGAGGGAGGCAGGTAGAAGGAGAGGCGACGTGAAAGGGGCTTTTCTTGTATCTGCCATTTTTCATTTCTTTCCAAAAGTTTCTGAAACAGTTAAAATTTTAACCTTTGTAAAATCTGGGTGTAGGATACAAACTTATTCGTAAATGTTTGAAATATTTCATTAAAAAGGAGAAAAATGTAAAAATTGATGAACAAAAAGAAGTATAGCAACTTTCTATGTATTCTGTGCTGAATGACGCAAAGCTCTAATAGCCATGGTGTCAAACAGCAGAGTTTCAAATTTCTGTTGACTTTGCATGTGAACCGAGGCTGAGCCTCACAGAGGGAATGTATAAACTAGAGGTCAAAACGGAGAAGGAGGGAGGTTACCGCTATTGCTAATTAATAAAAAAAAAAAAAGAAAAGTATCTACAGGATTCCTCATACAAACTCATGTAACTATGAGGCTGCTGTAGAAACTAGGCACAATATGTGATTATTTTTTATACTTACTTTGCTCCTCTGGGAAAGGAGGGAAAGTTTTTGCAAAACACACATTTAGTTGAAAAATGCTGTGCTAATATAAAGTCATATGGAGTAGTTTTATTTTCTCTTCCAGAATTAGTTTATCTAAATAATTTAAAGCATATAACTCAGAGAATGTACTGATGCTGGATTTAAATCTTTAAATTTTCTGGGTTCTCTACCAACATTTGACTTAGTTTAAAAATTTAAATGCTAAATTGAATTGACTAAATGAGGTACAGCATACTATTTTAGTTTTTGTCAGGTCAGCTCTCTCTCTCTCTCTCTCACATACTCACACACACACACACCCCAAATTCCAAAACAAAAACTTCCACAGATTATTCTTTTATTTTAAATAACATTAAATGAATATTGATAAATATTAGGTACATATTACCAGAATTAGCCATTCAGATCAATTAAAATGGTTGTGTATGTTACCCTGCAGGATGCTTTTTAAAACTTAATATAATTCTGTTATATTAAAATATTAAATAATTACTCTGCCTGTGAGAAGTAGTTAGGGTTAGCTGGTGCGATGGTTAATTTTATGTATCAACATGGCTAAGCTATACTGCTCAATTGTTTGGTCAAACGCCAGTCTAGATGTTGCTTTGAAGGTATTTTTTAAATGTAACTAACAGTTAAATCAGTAGACTTTTTGGGGTAAAGCAGATTACTCTCCACGTGGTGGGTTGGGCCTCATCCAATCAGTTGAGACCTTAAGAGAAAAGACTGAGTTTCCTGAAGAAGGAATTCTCTTCCAGACTGCAACATAGGAACCCTACCTGCATTTCCAGCTGGCTGACCTGTGACATTTGGACTCAAGCCTGCAACATCAACTCTTACCTGATTTTCCAGCCTGCTGGCCTGCCCTAAGGATTCTGAACTTGTCAGTCCCCACAGATCATATGAGCCAATTTCTTAAAATCAGTCAATGACTCTCTCAATCTCAGTCTCTCTCTCTTTCTCTCCGTCTTACTGGTTCTGTTTCTCTGGAGAACTCTGATGAATACAGCTGGTTATTAGGCAGTTGAAATAAGTGATCACCAATATCAGAATTTTCCAACTGTTTTAACACATCCTACGTACACAAATTTTTGCAAATGCCTAGAACATATTGGGTGAACAGGACAGTTTTTATGCCGCAAATAATTTAACTCCACTTACTGTACACACTGGAAAAGAGTTGCCCATACTTCGGATTTAAAGTACACAAACAATTCCCTAGGGCCTAAGCCGAATTTCTCTATGTGACTCTCTCCCAGTAGCTTTCCCCTCTTCCATGACATACATACAAAGAGCAGAAGGAAGGCCCTTTATCAAGAAGGGCCGTCCTGATGGAAACAGAGCTGAACGAACATGAACATGCACAGTAGTAGTATATGTAAAGCTATTTCATAGAGTGGCAAGGAAACAGAAAAACAGAAAAGTGAAGGGGAAAGCGAGTCTTTGGGATATCAGCTGTCAACCATCAACAGGGAAAGAGAAATAATTTTCTAATTTCTGTAGGACCTGGAGATAAAACAGAGTGGCCTCCACACACATTCAGTCTGTGTGAACTGAAGTAGGAGTGAAAAAAAAGGCTTTGAACCCACTGGAGGAAGAAGGAGGATGTTAACAACTCCACCCTTTCCTCCTCCTTGTTCTTGAATCTTTCTTTGTGTTCTATTTTGTGATCTGGACACTTGGGAAATGACTTTTCTGGAAAGAGCAATTAGAATGTTTGCAGAGGGGAGCGGAGAGGGAAGTTGAATAATAAGTGCAAATTTTAAATGGCAGAACATAAGATTTACTAGGGTTTCCTACACACCCAGGTCTGCCAATAAATAGATGAGATCAGTTTTCTCATCTGTGAAGTAAAGGAATTGGATGTCTCCACTAGATGATCTCTCCAGTCCCTTCCAGTTTAAAAAGTCTATGAAAATGGACAATGCAGAGAAGAAAACAGTTGGGTCTCTTATTCTCCCTCATCCACAGAACAAAGAGAATTATAATTTGGTTTGTTTTTTCCTTATGAAGAGTGATTGTTACATGAATAAAGACCAGAAAATAATTTATTTCATAAAACTAAATTAACAAAACATAACTCCCAATAGACTATGGGGTCAGCCAAAAGTTTAATGGCACTATTTACTTGTATTTTTAGCTTTTCCAACATAAAGCTTGGTTCATATTAGTTAATTTAAAGAGGAGCCTTGCAAAATATTTAATTTTAACAGACGAATAAAAAATTGTTTCAAAACCTTTCTCCATTTTCTGTCTGTACAATTTTTGAAAATTACCATAATTTTTATGAGCCCTAATTTCTTCATCTTTAAAACTGGAATAACAACTTCCTGTCAAGGTGGTTATATATATTATACATATTAAATGAAACATTATATGTGAAAGTCCCTAATATACCCTGAACATATTTTGAACTGTTCTCTTCAAAATGTTCTCCTCCTTCCTTCTTCTGTATTCCCCATCCTGATGATCTATCCATCACATTTTCTCTGTTGCCAAGCTAGAAAGCTGGGAGTTACCCTAAATCAATATTTTCAAACTGCGGTAATATAATCAATTTATGCAGCCAATATTTAAAAATAGAAATGATAGAATATAAAAAATAGTAGAGACCATTGCACATAGTAAAGGTACGTATTATTCCGTAAAACTTTTGTGTCATTGAAGTGTGAGGCATGAGGGAGGGAGGGTCTTCCTGGCGTGATGTGTATTACTTGACATGGGTTACAGCAAAAAATGTCTGAGAAACAGTATCCTAGGATATGCTGTCTTTCTCCTATGTTCTCCAGCTTATGAATTTTATCTCCTAAAGAAGCTTTCTGATCTATACGCCTTTCTATTTTCTTCCACTGCTTCAGGGTAAGCCCTAATCATTTCAGTTTCCTTATCATCAGACTTTTCCATGCTGAAAACTGCTACTCAAGAGCTCTTCCTAAAGTGTGTATCTAAACAGGTTAACCTCAAGACAGATTCTAATTTTTAGGGTGAGAGGCCAATGTTTAATTACCATCATACGTATGGGGGCATTACAAATATATGGTTGTAAAATAAAAGAGTACCTCAGACACTTCTTGGTCCGCCTCATACCCTTCTCAGCCTCAGATCTGATTACAGCCTCAGCTTGGGGGACGTTAGTTCCTTGCAGGATTCCACAGTTCACTTTGCAGTGACAGCGTTTCATCTCTAGTACACATCCTTTGCTTTCTGTCCCACAGCCACGCCGAGCTGCGGAGGGAGATGCCAGTGGGAGGCTGCTTGTCACACATGCAGGTACCGTTAAGGACATGTGCCACACATGCAGGTACCGTTAAGGGCATGTGCATGCGTGTGTGTGCGTGCGTGCTCCTGCGTCGTGAAGTTAAGGTGCCCATCAATAATGGGGGATGGGAGCTGCTCGATGCATGCTTCCTCCTCCCTATCCTTGCATGGAAGAGTCTGTGAGGTCTTCTACGTGCTACTCAGAAAAAGTCCAGGTAGTACTGAGCCCCAGCTGCTAATACGGATGGTCAACCCAATAAATCGCCCTCGCTTTGGCTTTTCCACTGTTCCTGTTTCACTCTTAGTCTCTCCTTTTTGCTCCTGTGGAATCATCTCCCAAATAAAGTATCTGCACACAACTCCTACCTTGAGGCTCTGCTTTCCGGGGGGAAACTAAACTCTTTTTCTTGACGCTCCATCATATCTGTACAAATTACAAAGCAAACAATATTTGTGCACTGAGAAAAAGTTTCTTGAAACATTATAGAGTTTGGAGAATATAAAGGTACTCAATCTTTTGGAATAAGTTCTCTCAAAATCTGGTCTCTACCTCTCGTCTCATTTTTACTGTTTCGTCATAGGTACTCCACGCTCAATCTTAATTCTGTGATTTATGGTTTCTGAAATATGCCTTGCTTTCTCTTGCCCTGTACTTTTGCACAAACTGTCTCATCAAAATGTGCTAGAGATGATGGGTTCCCCATAAGAGAAAAAAAATCATGAATTATAGTCTTTATATCCCAAGCAACTGCCCAATCGTCTGGCACAAAGTAATAGGCAAGAAATGTTTGTTAAGTGAATGAATGAATAATTTACACACTATACGTTGCATTCTAATTTTTGGTTTACTGATTTCTTCTCTCCTCCGTCTGCAAGGAGGCTTTTTGAGGTCAGTTAATTAATCTTCTTCTTGTATCCCTAGCTTAAGGCCAGGAACAAATTATGGACTTGATGAATGTTTACTAAATGGATGAATGACAGGATATTGCTTAACATACTGTGTCTTAATTTTGTGTTTACCATTCTGTCTTCCTCGCTAGGTTGTAGGGTCACACAAGGAATCTGCAGTTGATCTCTGTATAACCAGTGTATATTCAGTGGCTGGCATATTTAGATGTTCATAATTAAAAAAAAATGTATTATGTATATTTTCTTATGTTCCTTGCTAGAAATAAACTGATTCTTAGGCAATATTTAAGGATAACAGAGCCTAATGTAAACAGTACAAACAAATCAATAAAGTGTAGCTTTATATCTGTGATCATCTTAATGATTAATTTTGAAGCAATAATTAATTTGAATATTCCAATTTGGTTGCCAGTATTTGGTTAAAAGAGGCTGGCTATTTGTTATCAAATTCCTTGGGGAAGGGTGGAGATATCAGCTTGACATTGTAGTATTGATAAGTACTAATCAAATTGTGAATGTATGGTATAGGTGACAAAAGAAATGCATTAAGATTAGCCAGATAGAAGGAGTAGAATCAATACATTAGGAAAGGGATGAAGAAGATCAGCTATATTAAATATTAAAAATGATCAAGTAGGGGCCGGCCGGTGGCATAGTGGTTAAGTGCACGTGCTCCACTGCTGGCGGCCCGGGTTCGGATCCCAGGTGCGCACTGACACACCGCTTGTCAGGCCATGCTGTGGCGGAGTCCCAGATAAAACGGAGGAAGATTGACGTGGATGTTAGCTCAGGGCCAGTCTTCCTCAGCAAAAAGAGGAGGATTGGCATGGCTGTTAGCTCAGGGCTGATCTTCCTCACAAAAAAAAAAAGGGAAAAATGATCAAGTAAAACTTGCCCTTCTTATTTTAAATAGATTTAAGACTTTTTCTTGGTATTGACATAAAGGATTAAGAAACACTTAGGTTAAAGATTTTTAATTTTAATTAATAAGTTAAAACACAGGCTGTTTAAAGTTTTGCTTTCCTCACATAAATCTTCCAGATGTTACACACTCAGCTCATGCTCTTCACCAATCAGAGCCCAGCCGAGCATATACCATAGACCACGGTACTGTCAGCAATAGTCTTTACATGTATTCCACCTGCTCCTAAGGACTAAATATCATGCTTGGGGTATCTAGTTCACCCTAGAAGAAACTGAAGATTTATCTTTATTTTGTAAATAAACCTAATAAGTCGAAATCATTAACTAAACTAATTTGAAGTGGCTTATTTCCACCGTGGAGACTGGAAGGTGGAAATTAGACTTTCCCATTATTATGGCATTAAAACAATCTGGGGCAAATTGTCTTACAGGCTATAGAAAGTTGATAAAGTCAATATTCATATAGTACATATTATAGGACTAATGATAATTATTCTGATTCCCCTGTGTACCAAAGACAACAAAGATTTAGTTTTTTCAAAAAGTTATATAATTTTTCATTAATGTTTCACTATTTTGAAATAACATTTTTTAAATAGATGTTCCAAAGTAAACAGACTGATCCGATTAAAAACCATATGCCTAGGTTTGTTCTCAATGCTGTACCATTAGTACTTTTAAGTGCATATTGTGTCTATGCAACAGAAAATATATTTATGCATGTTTTTAAAGGGGCTAGGTACATTCCATGGTGCATAATAATGATGTCTTGTACTGTAAATTCTGTGTATTAAGTAGATATTTTTAAAGAATGCTTTTCTCTTTTAGAGTTCTAAAACTTGGTCCCTAGTCTCTTCATTTATTGCCTTCTTTAACTATTCATTAAAAATATGTATATACGACTTCAGGCATTCAATTAGTGCAATATTCTCACACTAAAAAACCCCACTCTCTTCCTTTAATGTTATTTGCAATATCAAGAGAAAATTAAATACCATCACCAAATAAATTAATTTTAACATTAAATAAACCTTTTCAAACTTTTTCAAATATTAGTATGAATATAGCCTTTTAAACCTTCTGTCATACTCCTTCTAAGTGTATGTATGCACGTGTGGAATGAGGTAGCTTAACCACTCTCTCTTTCTCTTTATCCCTTCTCCTGGGTTGAAAATCACTGAATTTGTTTAAATTGTCTAGATTGTTATGACAGCAGGTTTATTATTATTATTTTTTTTTTATGTAATTGGAATGTGAAGAAGTCTATTTCCTTATCTGGGGAAATAAGGATAGGGTCCAGGGGAAAAATATGTCAGTTTGTGGTGTTGCTCTGAAGATCCATAAAGGTTTGTGTATGACAGAATCGATATTACAGCAGTTATGGAAACGGAGAACACTGTAGCTATGGCCTTAGGGAACACTGCAGACCAGAAGGAAGGGCAGAGGAAGGCTCAAGTGTTCTGATTTAGATGCGTATAGTTGTAAGAATTTGCTTCGAGTGGGCCACAGTAATCATTACTACGAGTAAATATACAACATGACTTCTATGGGAAGAGAGTTTTGTCAGATTGTGTAAAATCTGGTGTTTTTTAGATTGTTTCCTTATCTTCTATTGCACTCAGTGAAAGTTACTGTGTAAAGTGTCCCTGAGATGCAGTTAGTATTTGCTCAGCAAACTATATCCTTCCTGTCTAGCCTGGAGAAACCATTAAGGGAAGTTGAGAAGTGCCATGACTTTTCAATGTTTAGTTTAAATAACTATTGCATGGCAAAAAAAAAAAAAAAAAATCATTTGAAGAATAAACTTGGTCTGTCTTGGTCTTTCCTGATCTCAATCAATCCTTTCAAGAAGAGTTTTAGTTCTTATTTTAGGGCTCTTATCTCTAGAATTTTATAGCTTAAGATTTCATTCTAAAATATATAAAACTTGTAAATAAAAATGTTGTTTAATTCAGAGTTAAGATGAATGATTTTCTCAGCTAGGAAGCTCTCTGGGTTAGCCTTCAGTGGAATCCTAAAGACGCTAATGAAAATATTATCTTCATAATAATTTGGAATTGTCAGAGTTGAAGCTTTAAAAAATTCTAAAAATTTATAAATAAAAGAGGAAATCATAGGAAGGCCATAAATAAAATTTTATTATCAGAAAGCTAGCTACTATCTGAGGCAGAACTAATATTCAGTTGAGTCTCTTTATCACAGCGACTGTCGGGTATAATTATCTCTGTGTAACAAACGAGAGGCCTGAAGCCCAGAAAAGTGATGGAATGTGACAGAGGCATATAGTTAATTAACGGAAAACTCAAGAGTTCGAATTCACTTCTCATTTCAAAGCCCCATTCTTTCTGATACACCATGCTGTCTCCCAGAGGCATTATTTAAAATGAGAAAATCTTGTTCCTTATCCCCTTGATATACTGAGAGTGACTGTTGTTTAATAAGTAGAAAAAAGCCAAAACAAATACAACAAAGATTTCTTTCCTTTTCTTTCTGTGTTTTGTCAGCTGATGTAAAGGTTTGATGTTAAAACTAAAAGTTTCCATTAAGTAGAAAACTCAGCAGAGAACCAAATGTTCTTCTAGGGAATCTCATTTATTTATTTTTCTCTAACAGGGTGCACTAGCTAAAAATATGGTCTTCATTTTTTTCTGCTTCATTTTATTTTTTTTCCTGCCAAACATTGATGGAGTGAAGCTAAAAGAACAAAACAAAACCAAAAACAAACAAACCAAAAAAAAAAAAAAAAAACACAAAACCAAAAACAATTGCTTATTAAAAGCTCCAAGTGGTGGAGGACATGGAGACTTGCATTTACCTTTCTGGGAAAGTTTACTTCTGGACAGCTCTCCTGAGCCCCTTCGGTTAAATAAATGTACAGGAAATACACAACCACTGCTCGTGGGAAAAGTTTGAAGTAACTCGAATACATATATATTTTAGCCTGAAAAGCTAAGAGTTCTGATGACAACATAAATTGTTGATTGTATATTTTAGTCCATGTCACAACTCTTTAGAGTTGTTGCTTCTTTGGGAAAATATTTTCTTTCTTTGTGTGGTTTTAATTTTTTTGTATGTGTGTGGAGATGTGGTGTTATTTTTGTTCAGTCTGAGGGATAGGCTAAAATTGGTCCTAGCTAGAATAACTGAGATTCTTTATAGAATTTTTATAAAATGGCTATTATGCAATATGACTAAACAGGTTATACTCTCCCACTAATCTGCCTATGTCAATTGCTTAGACAAAGTATTTACAATGCATTGCTAAAGCGTTATCGTGACTAATATATTGAAGATGGACAGCCACTTTACTGGCCAACACATTAAGTAAGACATAAACAGAAAAGTAGGTATTAAATCAACTACAGAAGATTATGGAATTTCTCAGAGCAGCTGGGGGCAAGCTGTCCCTCCATGCAAGGCTGAGATTTCAAGTCTCTGTCTTCCCAAGAGGTTTTCATATTCTAGGTGGATCGTTTAGTACCTAGTAACTGTAAGAGGTATAGGGATATAAGGGGTAGGACAAATAGTTTGTGTCAGGGGTAGGTCCTTAAATTTGGACTCAGCCACTACACTGCTGGCCACATACCTTTAATAAAGCACTGCGTTTCTTTCTTTCTTTTTTTTTTTTTTGTGAGGAAGATGAGCCCTGAGCTAACATCCAATGCCAATCCTCCTCTTTTTCTGAGGAAGACTGGCGCTGGGCTAACATCTGTGCCCATCTTCCTCTACTTTATATGGGACGCCGCCACAGCATGGCTTGATAAGTGGTATGTTGGTGCGTGCTCATGATCTGAACCTGTGAACCCCGGGTCACTGAAGTGGAGTGTGCAAACTTAGCTGCTAGGCCACCGGGCCGGCCCAGCACTGCATTTCTAAATATGCCCAGACTTAGGGACTCTTGTCACTTGAAATACCTTATTAACCGAGGCAACCTGTGGCGCACAAGTGAAGAGGAGCTGAGACAGAAGTCTCTGGGAAGGTCCAGCAGGCGTGACATCATGCTTTAAGAGAGATCATAAGAATGGATTTGGACTGGACTTGGAAATTCTCAGTGTGTACAGGACCACTGATGTCCTTGCTCACAGTATTATTTAACACTAAATTATCTGTATGTACTCATGTTGGATTATAATGTGCAGATGTAAATTTCCTCTTGGGTAAGAGGGCTAAACTATACCCAACGATGTCTTTTTTTTTTTTTCTGAAGGTGCACCTTGCAGATGTTAAACATCCTGTGAAGTGGCTCACTTTGAATTGGGAAAATAAAGAATGGGGAAGGAGAACTTAACTATGAGGTTACTATTATTTTTTTCTCTGAGAGTTCAGCTGCTGTGCCTGGAGCCTGGGTTATGGGCGTTATTAATACTATGTCTAATCTCCTGATTGACGTTGAGCTTGCTACGTGAAAGTAGGGACCATTTCTGTTTTATTTACCATTGTTCCTTATAGTGACTTCCATATTATCTGGCACATAATATGTGCTTTTATCCCCCAAAACCTTTTTTTATTGAGGTATAATTTACAAAATAATAAAATATACAGATTTTAAGAGTATAGTTTAATGGGTTTTGACAAATTTATACATCGGTGTAGCTACTACCCCAGTCAAGAGATAGAACATTCCATCACTCCAGAAAGTATCTTCATGCCTCTTCCCAGTCAGCACCTCCTCACCTCCAGCCCAGGCAACCACTCTTCTGACTTCTTTCAACCTTGAGTTAATTTTGCCTGTAATAAGAACAATACAGTATATATTCCTGTGATTGCCTTCTTTCACTCGGCATAATGTTTTTGAGATTCACCCACATCATTGTTGTATAATACTGTGTTCTTTTTTATTTCTGAGTAGTACCATAATGTATGAATCTACCATAATTTTTTTTATCCATTCATTTATTGATGAACCTTTAGGATGTTTCTAGTTTGGGGCTATAATGAATAAAGCTACTATAAATATTCTTATACAAGTCTTATTGCAAAAAAAATATGTTTTCATTTCTCTGGGGTAAATATCTAGGAGTGAAATTGCTAGATAATTTGAGTAATTGTATATTTAACTTTATAACACACTCCCAAACATTTTCTTGAAATGTTGATAATTTTACACTATCAATCAGCAATGTATGAATAAGACTTGTAGTTATTCTACATTCTCACGAAAAGTTGTATTTTAAATCTTTTTAGTTTTAGCCATTCTTTAAGACATGAACTGTTACCTCACTGTGATTTTAATATACGTTTCCCTATTAATTAATGATTTGGGGCAACTTTTTATGTGTTTATTGTTTATTCATATATCTTCCTTTGTGAAATGTCTATTAAGGGTTTGCTCATTTAAAAAATTGGGTTATTTAACTTTTTGTTATTCAGTTGTAGAAGTTCTTTATATATTTTAGATAAATTCCTAACTTTTAAAAAAATTTTCTTAAGGTATTATTTTCTAATGAGTAGACATTTTTAATTTTGACAAATCCAATTTATCTTTTTTCTGCAATAGTTTGAGTTGTTTGAGTTCCCTTTAAGAAGGCTTTTCTTATTCCAAGTTTACAAAGATGTTCTATATATTTTCTTTTAAAATCTTCATAGTTTTAGCTTTTGTGTTTAGATATATGATCTACGTCAAATTAATTTTCTATATGTTGTGAGGAAGGGGTCAAACCTATTGGAAGTAGACTGAAAAGTAGACAGGGAATGTCTCTAAAGAAAGATGAAGATATAACTTGACCTGTAAGCTCTAAGAATAATTATGTGGGGTAACAATTTATTCTTTATGTTTTCTGGCTTCCTTTATAGCAGAGCATTCAATAAAATCTTGAAGTTGCAGCTTCATCTCTGAACTGCTGTTGCACACCAGGGGATTGAGCAGCAAAGAGGAGACCATTATCTTCTCCCCATCGTTCAACCTTACAAACATTTGGAGAACAGCATGGTGGGAGTGGCAGCATCTTGAGGAAGGTCAGTAGTCCCACAGCTGTTGGAAACAAGAGACAATGGTTCTTGTTACGTCTTAAGGAAAGGCTGGAACAAATAAGCCTGAGTGGCTTCTGTTATTAAGTACAAGGGGAAAGCATCTTTAAGGACTCTAAAAATATCTAGGAGACATTGTAAAGACGAATACAGTCTTGTGTTTAGATTGTGGGCACTCCAAGTTATTGTAGTTTGAATATTAGGAGAAAATGACCTTATATGTTTACTCTCTGGCCAATGAAGCCTGAAGAGCACTGTTCTCTCTCTCTATATATATGTTAAGAAATGCATAGAAATTTAAATGTGTAGTTACTTACCTGACTGAAGTAGAAGTTTATCCTCATTTAATATTGGAATTTGGAGATAATGCATGAAGATAATTCCTGGTGTCTTAAATAAAAGTAAATGATTATGACTGGCATGCAAAATCCAACTGGAAAACCTCTACAGCAAGAAGTGCCTGGTTTCTTCAACAAATAACTTTCAAGGAAAAAAAAGAGACAGTGAGATAGGCTATAGATGAAAATAGACAGGCTGTAACAATCTATTAAAATGTATGGGCCTTATTAGGATCCCGTTTCAAAAAAACTGTAAGTATATGACCATTGGGAAAATTTAAGCATTGTTTAGAAATTTGATAACAGTAAGAAATTACTATTAATTTGGGGGCCATGGTAATGATAACATGGTTGAGTTGGTGGTTGTTGAGGATTGGTAATGCGTACATGATAGCTCATTGTGTTCTTTACTTATGTGTGGGTTTTTTAAACTTTTCATAATAAAAAGTAAAAAAAAGTAAATTGGTACTTACTTGAGAGATCCATTTGACAAAAATAAGTTAAAACTTTGATAAAAGATGAAGATCTAGGCTTAGATTGCATCTTGAAATTCCTATTAAAGTTTACTACAAGTAACATGAGAACTTATTTTTATAGTTAAGACAATTACTATTATTAATTACCTGTCAGAGCTGTGGCCAACCCATTTTTTCTGATGAAATCTCACAATTTTCTTATGAAGACATGTGAATATTACCAAATTCAGTGCAGAAACCCCAAATCTATTAAGATTTTACACTCACTGAATTGCTTTCTCAAATTATTTTCTCAGTTAACCCATCTCCTTTGACTTTTGATGTCACTTTCTCTGCAGAAAGAGAAAAATAATTACATTTTGCCTGTAAGACAGTCATCAGAGAATATTGATAACAAAGATGTATCTCAATTTCAACACCGGAATCTGAGGCTGAGGTCCTTGTGAACAAAGGTTACACTCCTATCAGTCTTTTGTTTGCTTGGTCCCCCAAAGTTTGATACTGTCCTCTCTCTTCACCCCTTAACTCTAACTACATGCCCATATCAGATTCGCCACATTGGCTAAAATAACTAGTCAGTTTAGTGTGTAATGAAAGATAAGGGAAACTATAACCAATTAGTCTTAAAAATTACTAGCTAACATTGACTGACTGCTCAGAGCATACCTGGCACTGTGTTAAATGGTCTGTTTGTGAAACTTCATTTATTTCTCACAACAAACCAGTGAGATGGGTGTAATTCTTACCATTTTACAGATGAAACTGAGGCACAGAAAATCTTAAACAGTTTTTCTATCATCATATTGCTGGTGAGTGATGGATCTTTAATTTGCATGCATATATCGTGGGTTTAATCTTTATGAAGAATTTTCTATTGTCAAGGTACTAGCTTTTTATCCTTTTAGAAACTGAAAAAAACAGCTCACCCATATATCCTATATTCAGGATTTTTAAAAATATTCTCAAGATGGAAAGGAATAATAAGGCCCTACGATGCTTTGGAGAACTTGAATAAGCCTTTGAGTCAAGCGAAGGGGTGGGGCTAGTGAACACACGGAGATTCAGCTTTTTGGAGAGCAAACCTGTGATCGGCCACTCTTAGTGAGTACAGCCTTGAAGATAAGCTACGTGAGTCTCTGACCGCAGGAAAACATAAGGCATGGAAAGAGAAAAATTTCAGAAAGCAGGCTAAATTGGAAGAGAAAAGTAAGGGGTTTATACCATGACCACATTAACTGATTTTAATTTTGTATGTGATAAGTTGAAAATCTGATTATCATCTTCATTCTGTTGTGCATCCAGTCAGCTCCAGAATAACTAGCTCAACATCCTCTGTCTTCTCTCCTGATCTGTGTGATTGGATATCACACACCCTTGGAACATACTAACCATGGTCTGCCCTCTGATTCTGTGACTTATTGATTAGTTGCTCTTTTCCTCCCTGCCTTACCCTGATTATTCCTTTCTAGCAGCTGTCCTCAAGTGTTTTGAAAGAATTCATCAACCAGTGGCCTGTGTGTCTGGTTAAAAAAAGAAAGGTCTGGAAAATAGTTCAAATGTTCAGGAGAATCAATCAAACAAATAACTACTAATCAACAAATTGTGGCACTGATGACTTCCATTAATAAGCCAGAATGATTTCACCTCTACTTCTGGCTTCCCTTGACCATTCTAATTATCCCAGCAAAAAATTCTGGATCGGACATTGGCTGTGAACAGACAGTTATGAAATGAGTAGTTTTAATTTCTTAGTATATGTTAATAGGATTTAAAAAATTATTATTTATTGTTATTGTGGTAAAATATACATAAAGTTTAACATTTTTAAGTGTACAATTCAGTGGCATTAAGTACATTCACATTGTTGTGCCACTATCACCACTATCCCTCTCTAGAATGTTTTAATCATCCCAAACTGAAATTCTATATCCATTAAACAGTAACTCCCCAGTAATCTTTATTCTACTTTCTGTCTTTATGAATTTGACTCTACTAGGTACCTCATATAAGTGGAATCACACAATATTTGTCCTTTTGTGTCTAGCTTATTTCACTTAGCGCAATGTTTTCAAAGTTCATTCAGGTAGCATGTATCAGAATTGTTAATAGATTTTTGAATCTACCTGCACCAAGATTTCCCATTTGGCTCATCTGAAAATGCAACCGTTGCTAAGGAGACACTTTCCTGCCTCAAAGAATTAATAAGATAAACATTAGGATTTCTGATTTTAACTAGCTATAGTCACTAGGTTATTTGACTACATTTCAAAAATCTTTCTTATAATGAGAAATTTCTGAAAAACTACATACAGTAGTCCCCCCTTATCCACGGTTTCGCTTTCTGCAATTCCAGTTACCCACAGTCAAACGCAGTCTGGAAATATTATATGGAAAATTCCAAAAATAAATAATTCGTAAGTTTTAAATTGCATGCTGTTCTGAGTAGCATGATGAAATCTCATGCTGTCTCACTCTGTCCCACCTGGGATGTGAATCATCCCTTTATCCAGCGTGTCCGCACTGTATACACTACCCGCCCATTAGTCCCTTAGTAGCTGTCTTGGTTATCAGATTGTCTGTCATGGTATTGCAGTGCTGGTGTTTAAGTAACCCTTATTTTACTTAATAATGGCCCCCAAGTGCAAAAGTAGTGATGCTGGCCGTTCGGATATGCCAAAGAGAAACCGTAAAGTGCTTCCTTTAAGTGAAACGACTTAATAAGGAAAGAAAAAAAATCCTCTGCTGAGGTTACTAAGATCTATGGTAGCTTTCATTACAGTATATTGTTATAATTGTTTTATTTTATTATTAGTCATTGTTGTTAATCTCTTACTGTGCCTAATTTATAAATTAAACCTTATCTAGATATGTATGTAGAAGAAAAAACATAGTATATGTAGGGTTCAGTACCATCCGAGGTTTCAGGCACCCACTGGGGGTCTTGGAACTTATCCCACGCAGATAACTGGGGACTGCTGTAGTAAATTACTTAGTTGGCTAAAATCTCTGGAGGAGGTAGTTTCAGAATTCCCATCTGTATAAAAATGGTCATAGGTCTCTGTTTAAAATTAGGGTATTTTTCCTCATAAGTGTTATTGTGATCTATAGGCTTTAACCTTTAACTTGCTCCTTTTCGTCAATTTTAAGATCAGATCCTTGGCACAATATGATAGTATTCCAACATCTGGTGAAAACAGATGATTTCATTTATTAAAGCAAAGTGAATAAAATTAAAGTGCTATAAGTTTTCACTTAGCTTTTAAAATACCAGTATATTTGATTTTATGCCTAAAATCTGACACTCTGCCATGCAAAAAACATAATTTATTCATTTTTGAATATGGCATGCACATAAAATCATTGAAAATACCTATTTTATCTGCTATTATTTTTGTATTTTCCCAACATAAGAACATGTAAGTTATTGTATAAATATATTTTAATTGGCCACTTGAATTGAATATTTATGCATGAAGTTGTATCATACTGCATTGACACAGTTTTTCATATAATCATCTTATTCACTAGAGCCATTCAACTGATTTTAATGAGTACCTGCACTATGTCACTTTTCTGTTCTAGAAAATTAAAATGCAATTGTAAGGAAGACAGAAATTGACTCTATCTTCAGAAATGCTTAACTACTGGGGAAAATAGAAAAATAGACAGTTGTAATGCAGTGTGACATATGCTGTGATAAGTCCAAAAAACTAGTGGGCATATAGAAGGGTGTACAATAAACACATTAGGTGGAAGCCTAGGAGCCTAAAAAGAATATATGTCTGAGGAGAAGACCAGGCTGTCTTTGCGTTTTGGTGAGCCGAAGGAGGACTTCTGGACAGGCCAGATACTCTTTAGAAAGTTGCTGTAAATCTCGTTAATGGACAAATGGATAATTAATGGCCCAAAGTTCTTCCCCTTAAATTAAATTATAGTTACTATAACTTGAGATTTAAGCTTAAAAAAATTTAAGGCAATAATAACCAGGCATCCACAAAAATCACCCATCAATTACTCAGATCTGACACTGCTGCCTTTAAGTGTACACATAAAACTGCAAAATGTACTCCAAGGAAACTTGTGTGGCAGTTATTTTCAAATCACTTGAAATTTGGTGAGTTTGCACCAAAGCTGATCACTTTAGTTTTAGAATTCCTGCTGTGTTGCTTGTCTTTCCAGCAAAAGTCAGCTAGTAAGATTTATTGTATGTAAACCTTAATATGTAATAAATAAATCTATTGTGTATAAATTGTATATTGTATATTTAGGCCACTTTTAATTCAAGATTCCAAAACTGTGCAAGCTACATTCTGTGTTGGTAGTAGTGTTGTGTGTGTGTGTGTGTGTGTGTGTGTGTGTGTCCGTCCCAAAAGACTACAAGATCATGAAGACATTAATTGTAAAAATTAGGGAAGTGGTGAGAAATGTGGCGACACCACTTTACTTAACCCCACAACATTTTTAACTGCTCTGGCAGAGCAACCATTCCTCTTGTTCTGAATTTTTGTGTGTGTTATATGCAGGTTCTATAGAACCATTACTCATCTATTTAGTAAGTATAAAGCCCCTACTATGTGCCAAGAATGTGAAGCGCTGAAGTACTTCAGTACACAATATGAACATTTTCCCTGGAAAATAAACTTTGAACAAATAATGACACATCTGATGAGTAATACGAGGGGAAATACAGAATTCTATGCAGAATAAAGCAAGAAGACTCCATGCAGGCTCTCAGTTCAGGGAAAATCTTTCTGAAAAAATAAAACTTAAGCTGAGACCTGAAAGATGATTAGGAATTTGCAAATACAAGATTGAGGGAAAGAGTGTTTTAGGCAGAGGAAACAGCCTGTGAGGAAACTTCAGGCAAAAGAGACAGAGTCTCACATTTTAAGGGCTGAGAGAGGAACAATGGAACCGTAGAGGAAAAAGAGGAGCGTCTGTATGATCCTCTTAAGGATGTGAGACTTAATTTAAGAGCAATTGAGTTCTATGAAAGTGTTTGAATTGAGCATGTGGCATGCCCAGATTTTAAGAGATCCCTCTAACTTACACTTGTGAGAGGGATAGGAATGGAGTACAGAGTATTGATTTGAAACATAATTATGAGGTAGCATCAATAGGACTTGATGATTGGCATGACGTAGAAGTGTAAGTAGAGGAAAGGGTCAAAAATGACTTTCAGTTTGCAGCTTTGAGAAACTCTATGGTTAGAGACTCCATTTACCATGATAGGAAACCGGAGGGAACACAGACGTGAGATGATTTCAGCTATTAAATGTGAAATACTCGTGAGAAATTCTATGACTGGATGTTGCCCAAGCATACATTAAAGTCAAGAGCGTACAGCAAATATTCAAAAGGTATTTGTTGAATGAACATCCAGTGGATATATCCATTTAAAAACTGGACATGTGAAACTGGAATGCCAGAGGCAGATTTTGGATATATCATGGAATATCTGATTGTGGGAAAGAATGAAACAGCTCACAGAGAAAATGTAGCATCTGAAGGGACAGAGAGCTCCTTGAAGAGTTTTATCTTTCTAAATGATGAGTAGAAGAGAATAGCAAGCAAACAAGCTTTCTTTCTTTCCTTCCTCTTTTTTCTTCTAATTTAACAGGAGCCACCTGTTGAAGGAAGAGGCCACGACTCAGGATCTTAAACAGAAGGCCAATTTAATTGCTTACGAATCACGAGAGAGCTGTGCTTGTAGGACACAGTTTCTCTGAACAAAGCATAGAGGCATGTGTGCTGGGCTGAAGCTGTTGCTGATCACTTGGATCAATGGTTACTTGTTTCTATGGCCGAAGGACAGTCAGTCTTTTCCTAGGAGAATAGAAACCTTTTATTCTCA
This sequence comes from Ceratotherium simum simum, assembly GCF_057802395.1. Classification (NCBI taxonomy): domain Eukaryota; kingdom Metazoa; phylum Chordata; class Mammalia; order Perissodactyla; family Rhinocerotidae; genus Ceratotherium; species Ceratotherium simum. The sequence continues at coordinate 64,735,078 of NC_141908.1, forward strand.
CTCTTCAGTCAGCGTATATTTCTTCCATACCCGCGTAGGTCGGGTTAGTGGACTACCAGGTAGTAAAAAATCAAGTAGGAGTAGGCTGGCAGGCCGAGGCATTTCTGAGGCATGGGCCAGGTGCTCTTAGTTCTTCAGTTCTCTCTTTCTAGTGAGTAATGAGAAGCAATTCTTTCCTCAACTTTTTTATTATGCCCGAGTCAGTAAAGTCATTTGCAAATACTAAAGCTATAGTGATTTCCTCATGTATTTTCATATCAGGAACCATTTCCCAAATAGTTAAATGTTTTTCCAAAAGGTGATTTTTAATGGTTTTAGAATTGGAAAATATTGATTCTTCTTTTCTGTCATCACTTTGATATTTCTGGTAGAAAAATATACTTGTTGGAATCTGTTCTAAATAGAGGAATTATTTCCTCTTCAGGTTATTAACAAGTATGACCGTTTAAATTTCAGGTTTAATTGAATTAATTGGTTAATTTGGAGCTATTAATAAATAGAAATAAATATGACTGGATTTTTTTGAATATCCTTTATCCATACGTAATTATGGACATATATGTGTATATATCCAAAAAGAGTAGAGAGAAATATTTGATATGCCTTTTAAAAATCATTTTATAAGTATAATAACTTAATTGCTTGTTATGTGTTAGAACTATGGTTAACTTATTCTATAATACATTAATGATTATACGGAATTAGGATGACCACTTCTTTTACTAAGCATTATGGGGATATAATTGATAATTTATCCGTTATTATACAGTGCACATCATTTAAAATAGTTTGCATTTAATGCAGCATGGCTCCCAGTCACACTGTTGTCATGACACCAATATTGGTCCTTTCCCAATTAGCAGCATATGATTCTACTTAAATCTGCTAGCACTGAGTCAAGTAGTAAGGATTTTATCATTATAGTGCTCTTTATGAACCCAGGAGAGTTAAATAAACCACTTTATGGCTTACTCATTAAATCAGGGGTTACAAACTATAGCCCATGGGATAAATCTGGCTTGCTGCCTGTTTTCTAAAAAAGTTTTATTGGAATACAGCCATGCTCATTTATTTACATATTGTCTATGGCTGCTTTCACACTGCAATGGCAGATTTGAGTAGTTGCAACAGAGACCATATGGCCCACAATGCTAAAAATGTTTACTATTTGGCCCTTTACCAAAAAAGTTTGTTGACCTCTGCATTAAATGTTGATGTTAGCCTTGTAGAACACCTACTACTTTGACTTACTTCTTGAAATTTCTTCAAGAATTTATAATTTTGACACAAAACACATTTATGTTGATAGCCATTTGTCAGTAAGACACTGGTCATTATTTTGATGTTCGATTGCTAAGTTTATCAAAAGACTTGCTAAACTTTATGACAGTCACATCTTCTGCCCTACTTTCATCCTAAGAATAGTCATCATAGTTCAATTTGGAAGTTATATATCTATCTGCTGACTGTCATAGGCCAATAGCAATTTGAATGTTATACCCAGTCACAATTTTACTTGACAAAATTGTTGATAATTTTTTAAAAAATTATTGGAGGCCGTATAATTTAATATTTAAGAGCCGTAAAATAGGTAAAATTGTAGTCTAGTCTATTCTGATACAATGTATACTTTTATTGCAATTAGCTCATATGTGATTTTAAATAGAGGAATGATTTAGTATAAAAAGAAGTTCCACTGGTTCAAATGCAGTTTTTTCCATCATATAAGTTTTTAGCCAAAAGTAATAGCAGTTGAATGCAAAGTATGCTAATACAGCAGAATTCTGCTTTACTCATTAAAGAAATGCGTAATATTGTAATATGTAGGATGGTATTGTATACAAAATCAGTTCACCCCACATTGTTCTTCTTGGTGACATACTTTGTCTTGGAAATGCTTTTTATGAAGCTCTCCCTTAATATTGGTGCATTTTGCCCTCATCTTTATAACACAGCCCCCTCAATAATTCCTCATACCTTCTCCCATCAAACTATATTTTACTTTTTTTTTTAAGTCCTATATTTGCTATAGTAGTTCCTTACTTATGGGATTTAATGTAACTTTTTAACTGTGCTAGCATTTTAATTAGAATTATTTTTTTTAGTGTGCTGCTTAGAAAGTGGCACAGGCTTTCACTGGTTAGCCCTTTACCCTATAGTAAAGGGTACCCTATACCCATAAGCTGTACTGGTTTGTGTGCAATGCAGAACATAAGACTTTTTGAAAAAGCATATATTGTTTTATAGCAGACATTACTCTACCAACTTGTTGGAATGGTACAAGAATTAATTGACACTATGCAAGTTAGACAACTGTTATAGTGCCTAACATATTGTGTGTGTCGCGGGGGGAGTGATGGTGTTCGAAACCAAAGTTTCGTCCTCCTTAACTGAAGCATGTAACCTATTGTAGTGTACTTTAATAGCTTTAGTGCCACAACTCAGTACTAACCATTCTTTTCCTATTGTGCAACTTGTGAGTACTTGACAATTCTTAAAAAATTGGCCCTGGACATGGGCATGGCTGTTGCAGTGCGCAGCTGAGCCAGGTTAAAAAGAAATCAACACTTTCTGACTAGAAGACCATAAAAAGGAGCCCCAGGGAACTGAAAAGTACTCAGGAGAAAGGAAAGAGCTTGGGAAAGTGATCCCATAATGTTGTATGCACACTCCTGAGCTCACCCCTGAGATGTGAGTGCACAGATCTGTTCCTGAGTGTACCAAAGATTGAGAGCTGAACGAACATACAGACCATTGACCAGGTCCCATGCTGCTCAATGGGTGATGCACATATAGGATCTATACAAGTAGCACTATGAAGGCTTTGAAAACTAAACTGGCATTGGACCTACAGACCACAGAATGAAGGTTGGAACTTAAATTCGGTCAATTGTGTGCTAAAACAAAGTATCAACATTCTGCACAGGATTTAAATAAGACCTAGAGTCTCATAACATAATGTTCAAAATGTCCAGGATACAATCCAAAATTACTCAGCATCAAAGAACCAGAGAAATCACAACTTGCATGGGAAAAGACAATCAAGAGACTCCAATGCCAAGATGACACAGATGTGAAATTATCTGACAAAGACATTACAACAGCTTTTTAAAAATGCTTTGTTAAGCAATCATGAGCACCCTTGAAATGAACAGAACAATAGAAAGTCTCGGTCAAGAAATGTGAGATGTAAAGGAGAACTAAATGGAAATTTTAGAATGGAATAAAAACAATAATTGAAATAAAAAATTCACTAGATAGGCTCAATAGCAGAGATGATAGGGGAAAGAGTCAGTCATCTTTAAGATAGATTAATAGAAGTTATCAATAGAATGGAGAGAAAAAAGGTTGAAAAAAAATGAACAGAGCCTTAGGGACCTGTGGGACAAATATTAAAGGTTAAATGTTCATGGCAGTATCTCTGAAGGAAAGGAAAAAGAGTATGGTGCTAAAAAATATTGGAAGCAATAATAGCTGAAAACTTCCCCAAAGTGGTAAAACTCAGTGAATCCCAAATATGGTGAACCCAATGAAATCTATTCCCAGAAACAAAAAAACTTCTGAAAACTAAAGACAAAGGAAAAACTTGAAAGCAGCCAGGGAAAAATGATGCTTTACCTTTAGGGAAACTAAGATTTGATTGACAGCATATTTGTCCTCAGAAACCATGAAGGCCAGAAATAAATGGCATGATACAGTTCAAGTGCTAAAAAAACAAAAACAAAAAACCGTCACCTCAGAATTCATTGAAAATAAACTTCAGGAATGAAGGTAAAATAAAGACATTCTCAGCTGAAGGAAAAATAAGAAAATTTGTTGACAGCAGATTTGCTCTAAAAGAATTTACTTTCCACTTGTAGGAAGCAGTTAATACTCAATGGAAACAGCACATCTGGTGGATGGAACAATATTGTTCTACTCAAAATAAGAGAGCTTCAAAAGAATTATGAATTGTGCTAAGAGTAATTGGCCAGGTGGAATTTACTTTTAGTGAGGAAAGACATATTGATGTAAAAGTTTTCCTAGTGTGAGCTGTGGCCTTGAGAACATATTCCAAGAGGAAGGACAAAAATGGCAAGTCACCTGAAATGACAACATGGTTCTGGAAAAATAGGCCTTACATTTAGAGCAGACACTAAGATATCATGCTCAAACCCAGTGATGGGAATGAGCTTGCACGTCAACATGAGCTGGGTTATGAGATATCATAATTCAAATGGTGTCTGAGGTATCTCAGGCACTATGGCTAGGGTCACAGCAGAAGACCAGAATATGCATTTATGCAATTTGTGGGCCACCTAGTGTATGGAAATATTTAAGTGTATGGAAATATTTAAGTGTATGGATAAGGTAGCCTGTTGTAGTGTACTTTAATAGCTTTAGTGCCATAACTCAGTGCTAACCATTCTTTTCCTATTGTGCAACTTGTGGGTATTTGACAAATCTTAAACAAGACTAGAGTGTTTTCCATTGGAGATGTATGGTCCCTGTTGCAAGCCCCCTTTCACTGAGAATCCTCATCTGTCAAATCATGGAATTTGAGAAAAGAAATTTGACTACAGAATCCTGAAATGACAGAGACATGGCCTCTAACCTGTACTCCTAAAACATATGGTATATGGTAAAAGGTAGATTTTTAGAGGGAACAAAGTAATTATACAGTAATTATATCTTGTTTTTATAGCAACCAACTATTTACAGTACTACATGATACTGCTCTATAGTGTAATAGAGGAATTGTGGATAAAATTAATATTATAGAAGCTAAAAAACATGTTATGATGATATTATTGATGATCAAATGTATTGCAAGATTGAATTAAAGACTCCTCAGAACAATTTTCCTGTGGAAGAAAATTGGCTTGAAGAAAATTTAGACTTGATTAATGATAGATTGATTATAGTTATTGATCATTCAATAGATGTATACTATGAAGTGTAAAGCTGGTAAAAAAGATATAGTCTGTTCTGGCATTATTGGATGGTTCAACTGCCTGTTTAAATCTATATCAGTCCTTCACTAATTATTACAAATGCTTGGAATCTCTATATGCATTATGATTGTTGATATGATGTTTGGCTGATATGCAATTATAAGGCGAGTATTACTGTCAAACTAAGAGTGATTATTTTGTCATAAAAAGGTCTTGACCACAGGTCAGGAGGGTGGACAGTGCTGTGAGAATTAACTCTAACAGGCCTGGAGTTCTCCTGAGCTGTTCTTCTGAAATAAGAATTGCACCTCTGCAGTCCCGTCCCCTGGTCAAGGCATGAAGCATACTGATTTATAGTGTTGCTTTGTAACCATGGGTCTGAGGAGACTTGTACCAGTTTGTCAGCATTACTTATTGATAACATTGAGACTGATGATTTGCATATGGTCTCAGTGAGACCCTGTAAGTCTCTGCTGTTGCAGCTGATTATGTAGCAAGAATATGCCTACATGATCAGCAGAATATAGGAAACTTGAGAGACCATTTTGGGCTCTCTGGTTTAGATGTGTTCTGTGCACACGTTGGTGATTCCTGGCTGAGAGTGAAAAGGCATCGGGTACGGCCCTTACAGAGGAAAGACAATTGGATACCTTACTCAGAGACAGCGTTTGGCTGTGATGCATATCCTTACTTTACGTGGTCATCATTGTATTGTTTTCTTGTAGATTTGTAAGCATTGCCATTTGCAGTCCTGTGAGTCTTCTTAAGCAGTCAACACTCCTTTAACTGTTCCTATCAGAATTCTAAATGGTGTTATTGGCCACATGCTGGACACTTGAAGGTCAGGTAATGTTCCACTCTGAACACGCCTCAAACTTGAGAGAGGTTTTCACGGAGACTTTATAAGCTTCAGCAGAAGAAGAATTTCCCAAGTTTGTGTTCAACTTAATACAAAAATCACATATATCTGTAGAGGAGTGGGGACAAAAACTTTATAGGGAAAGAACAAAATAAACTTATTTATTGATGATATTTTTCAGACATTTCTCTTCTTAGAATGTCTAAAGGTATGGCTTTAAATTTTTTTTTTTATAATTTTTATTTATTTATTTTTTCCTCCAAAGCCCCAGTAGATAGTTGTATGTCATAGCTGCACATCCTTCTAGTTGCTGTATGTGGGACACGGCCTCAGCATGGCCAGAGAAGCCATGCGTCGGTGCGCGCCCGGGATCCAAACCCCGGGCCACCAGCAGCGGAGCGCGCGCACTTAACCACTAAGCCATGGGGCCGGCCCATGGCTTTAAATTTTATACTTAAATTAAGCTTTGGCTGTGATGGTCATGGAGATGCACCATTCAGATCTCCTACATGAGAACCTGCTGTGGTGGGCATAATTGACTGTAGTCTTGAGCTACCACCCCTGTGAATCTGAGGCCAGGCTATCCCCAGACTGCTCATAGTCAGTGACTGAGCATGGCAGGGTGTTAGTGATAGCCCATTTCTGTCTGATGCAGGACTCCTCTAGTGTCCATGGAACGTATCAAAATTTGGTCAAATTTTGGGCCACAATGCAGGTCTCAGTAGAATGAGAAAATTGATAAATAGTATAGCACAATTCTCTGGCATCAATACAGTAACATTAAAATTAATAATAGACCTAGAAAAAGCCCAGAAAATAATGAAAACATTCTATCAAAATGGTAAAAATATCCAAAATTTAACATTTAAGAAAAAATGGTCTATTATGATTTAGGAGATCAACTAAAGTAAGTTAGTTAGAAAGGTGAAATTCGTCTTTATCCCCAAATCATAGCATAATAATTGCATTACAAAACAAGAAAGAATGAAAATAAATGGCTCAGTTCAAAATAAATGTCCAATGGAAGAACTGTTAAAAAGGCAACCAAACAAGGAGAGCAGAAGGAAAGAACCAATGAAGATAAAAGGTGAAATTAGAAACAAAGGATACAAATAATACATTCAAGAGCTGTTTATTTGAAAAAACAGAACAATAGATAAATTGTTAGTTAACCTAATAAAAAAAATTAAAAAAGAGATTCAAAGAGTAAAGATGGTAACTTCATATGAGCATTTCTCATGTTCCTTCTACCCTGAAAATGAATCCATCTGCTCCTTCAGGACATCTGGAGATGGCTAGGAGCTGTCTGACTGTGAGACTAAGCTTAGGCCATGGGAGAAGTCTGACAGGCGGAGGCAGCCTAAGGCTTGGGCTCAGACCAACGTGGAGCCCAAAGCTTGTCAGTCTGTCTATAAGACGTCGAGGAGACGCTGAACAGTTGATGAGCCCTCTAATGCCTGAGATTACAAAACAGGCATCCAGAGAAATAGAACTGCTGAAGGTGACAGAAAACAATTTGAGCAAAAAAACCCAAACCAAACCAAGAAAAGCTTTAATAAAATTCAAGTACAGCAGAAAAAAGGGCTCTCTAGAACTTTTTTTCAAGTAGTATTTTTGAAGCAAATTATTCTGTGGATGAACTGAAGAAAAGTATGATTAATGTTGAGATCCAAAATAGTGGCAGACAGTAGTAGTTTAATACAGAGAGAAAACTTATGAGCGAAAAGTTTGAATAAAGAAAAATAGTAAAATAAAGTAATTAAAGAATACATAATAAAATGATAGTAATAAATCATAAAATGTAAATAATAGGGCTCCATGAACAGAAATGGAAACAGTTGTAGGAGAGGCAATAATTAAAAAATTAATAGAAGAAAAGCTCATTCAGATGAAGAAAGACAAATATCTACATTTTCCATGATAAAAGTTACCCATATAGAGTTTTCTGGTGTTATAAGTTTCATTAGTAAAACAGAAGAAAAATAAATCAGAATGGTTCCTCATCTGCAACCTCAGCTGTTAGAATATGATTAAAAAAAGAATTACAGACTATTGAGAGAACTGGAGCTCAACTCAAGCCAAGTTTACAGTTATCTGCCAGGAAAAAATAAAGATATTTGAGAATATAAAAATATTTAGAGTATGTATCATCCATATAAGTCATGTGAAGCAAACAATACAGGAAATAACTCTAACAAACAACAAATGAATCCAAACACTGTTCTTATCATGGGTGAAGGGGATGAGCAGAGGCAACAAGTGTTAGATGATGAACTTAAAAGTATGTATATGGGGTCAGCCTGGTGGTGTAGTGGTTAAGTTTGTTCACTCTGCTTTGACGGTCCGGGGTTCGTGGGTTCGGACCCTGGGTGTGGACCTACACACCGCTCATCAAGCCATGCTGTGGTGGCGTCCCACATACAAAATAGAGGAAGACTGGCACAGATGTTAGCTCAGGGACAATCTTCCTCACCGGAAAAAAAAAAAAAGTATTTATATGTGTATAGTTACAACTGAATGTTGTGGATTGGAAATGCATAACATAAGGATTCTTGAAATGGAGGAGACATGCTACGAGGACTACTATAATACTATTCCAGAAAGAATAGTGATAAAAGAGGGTAAAATAAAAAGTATTGTAAGAGTTTCATCTTATTGAGGTGGAGCAAGTAGCAAGTTATGGAAAAAAGAGGTTGTTAGCATGGGAAATGTGTAGTTTTTTTTCCTTTCAGATAGTAGTACAAAAATATACTTCTGATTATGATGCTAGGAAAAAGAAAGGAAGGGAACCAATAAAAGTACAGTAACCCAATTAAATAGCCTTAAAAAATGACAAAGTAAGAAAGAAAATGAAATAAATAGCAATTAAATATATCAGCAAAATTAAGGAAAAGGAAAACAAGAACACAATAAAGAAAAATAGGAAATAAAGTATGATGGGAGGAATAGAAGACATATATATAAATCATTATATAATATATAAATGAATTGAATTCACTCATTGAAAGACTGGCTCAAAAAGCAAAACTGACATGATATTTCAAAGAAACAAATTAAGCAATTAGATAAGGGGATGAGCAAAGAGATGATAGGCACACACAAGCAAAAGTCAAATCAGGAATGACTGTATTAATATGAGAATGAATAATTTATCTATAAAAGCAATAAATAAGGATAAAGATGGCCATTATATCATAATGAAAGCTGCTGTTTATGAAAAATGTAATAATAAAGCTAGAATACATCAAAAATAACAGCTAAAGATAAAAATCAATACATTTAGGAATACAAGGATAAATTTATAAAACATAATTATATTAGGAGAATTTTATTACAGTTTTTTTGAGAATTGGACATGACTGGTAGACAAAAATAAGCAAGGAAATTTAATTGTTATTTTTTAAAAACTTGGCTTAATAAATATAAGATCCTTAAATCCAAGCTATTATGATATTTGTAAATTTTTCTAAGAACTGGCTAAAAATTGACCATATATTGACCACAAAAAATGCATTTTAAAGTATAGAGAGTTTTACTAGGCAATTTCCTTGATCATGTTCATATAAAGTTAAAAATAAATAATGGGGCCAGCCTGGTGGCGCAAGCGGTTAAGTGCACGTGCTCTGCTGTGGCAGCCCGGAGTTCACCGGTTCGGATCCCGGGTGTGCACTGATGCACCGCTTGGAGAGCCATGCTGTGGCGGCGTCCCATATAAAGTGGAGGAAGATGGGCATGGATGTTAGCCCAGGGCCAGTCTTCCTCAGCAAAAAGAGGAGGATTGGCAGATGTTAGCTCAGGGCTGACCTTCCTCACACACACACACACAAAAAATAAATAAATAAATAAATAAATAAAACATCATTGACATACTAACTACCTGAAAATTAGTAATCACTCTCCTAAATAATCCATGGATAAAAAAAATCAATTGAGAAATCATAAATGATCTAGCAAAAATGAAAGAAAAAATTATTTTATAGTGAAACTCAGCAAAGAAACTCACTTAAATTAGAAACACACAGACACAAACACACACACACACACACACACACGCACATTATCCCAATGGAAACCAGAAGGATGTAGATAATAAAGGTAAAAGTAGAGATTAATGAAATAAAAAACAAAGAAAATATATTATAATCCAACAGCTTGTTCTTTGAAGAAGCCAATAAAGTAGATAAACCTCTTAGAAATTCAAAGGAAAAATGAGACAGAATAAATGAAAAAAGGAACATAGCCACAAAATTTGAAGTTATTAATGAGATCTTAAGACAGCATAACATGTAAATCTATGGAAACAGATTTGAAAATCATGAACTTAATTGTTTACTAGCAAGATATAAACTAACAAAGGAATGAAGAATTGAAAATCTTGAATAAACCAATTAATGATAACAAGATTGGAAAATTGCTTAATCTACCACTGGAAATGGAATGAGAACCAGATGGTTCTACTAGCTTTTAAAGAATAGAGAATTGTAGTATTATTTAAACTGTTTAAAAACCCAGAAAAATCTAGAACTCTCCCTAATTTTTTTATAATACCAACATATCTTCAAACACAAATGTGTTAAATGTATGAATTATAGTACAAGAAAAAGACAGAGAAAGAGAAAAAACTATTGACCATTCTCCTTTATAAGTATGGAAGCAGAAAGTCTAAATAAAATATTTATAAATAGCTTAGCAGTGTACCAATTTACCATGAATGTTTATTGAGGAACGCAAGGGTATTTCAATATGAGGGGAATTATCAAACTAATATATTATATCAAAAATTAAAGAAGAAAATTTATATAGCCGTATTAATTTGTTGAAAAAGTATTTGATAAAGTTAAAGGCTGTTCCTAACGTCAAAACTAAATCAAATAGGAATAATATGAAACAAATAAATTTTAATGTAAACTATCTTGCAAAATCGACAGCAAATAGTATTCCAAGTGGCAACACATTAAAATCATTTAAATAACAATAAAAGAACTACAAAGAAATTTTTGACGTAGCCTTTATTATTCATATTTATGGTGGAGATTCTAGCAAATTCATTAAGAAAAGAAAAATGATTGGTACAGACTTTGGCAAAGAAGAGCTGAAACTCTCTTTTTGCTGACGATATATTTTATAACAAGAAAACATAAGAACCTCTAGTTAAAAAATAAGATAAATTAGTAAAATAATTTGATATGGTAACTGCACATAAAATAAATATACAAAATAGAGATTTTTCTCTGTATTAGTGAAAAACACTTAGAAACGGAAAGAGAAAATATTTTTCATTCACATTAACAAAAACAAAATATTTATGAATGAATTTAAAAATAAAGGCAGGACACATAAAAATCATAAAATTTAATTAAAGAGCATAAAGTAAGATTGAGAAAATGGAAAGACATAAAAAAGATTTGTGCAAATAAAATACCATCCGTGTTTTTACATAAAGAGACTTAATATCATAAAATACCATCCTCCCATAATTAAATAATTTTCAAACTTAATTCAATTCCAAATAGAACTCATTAGATATATATTTTTTAAAGAATTTGTTAAATTTATCTTAAAGCTCATTTGAAAGTATCCAAGTATAAAGCAAAAAAAGAAAACCACACAGACTAATTTTATGTATGAATATTAATGTATCTAGTAACTTCAAAGTATATATTTGAATAATTGGAATGAATTATTTAGAAAAGAAACAAATCTTTTACCTGTGTTCTCTACACACTAAGTGTAAAATGGTTAAGTATTTCTATTCTCTCTTCTTCGCTGAGACAGAGCTATGAACTTGTCCTAATAATGGGCTATGCACACTCTGGTTGGATTGATTAATTATCATTTTACAGTGGGTCTCAATTCTGACTGCACATTAGCTTCATCTGCCAAGCTTTGAAAAATCCCGATCCCTAGTCTGCATACCAAACCAATTAAATCAGAACCTCTGGGGCTGGGACCCAGGCCTAAGTATCTGAAAATGTCTACGGGTGAATACAATGTGGAGCCAAGGTTACAATTACTAAGTAAAATCACATAGTAACAAGATGTTAAATTTCAGCTTAGTGACTAGCAGCCTGAGATTAGCAAATGGGCTTGAAATAAAAATATTTTGCAGAATAATTATCTAATATTTTAACAATTTTAAATTATTTTCTCGGTGCAGAGATCTGATAATAGCCTGAAACTTGACTGAACCAATCATAGAAGCCACAATCACTACCTTGTGAAGCATGCAGCACTTTAAAATTTTTTAGTATTGAAATGAAACATTAACCATTTCCAAATTTTGAGTTGAAGTTAATAAAATATAATTATTCATTACGCAGTTTAATGAGCATTCAAAATAATTATTTTTCTCTAAAGTTAGTCAAATCATTAGGATCACAAAAAGTGAATATAATATTAGTATGCGTGATGGTTAATTTTATGTGTCAACTTGGCTAGGCCACAGCACCCAGATACTTGGTTACACACCAGTCTAGATGTTGCTGTGCAGGTAATTTTTAGATGAGATTAACATTTAAATTGGTAGACTTTGAGTAAAGCAGGTTACCCTCCATAATGTGGGTGGGCCTCATCCCATCAGTTGAAAGCCTTACGAGAAAAAAGATGGTGGCTTGAGAAAGAGGGAATTCTGCCTCCAGGCTGCCTTCAGACTTGAGCTGCAACATCAGCTTTTCTCTGGGTCTTCAGCTTGACAGGCTGCTCTGCAGATTTTGGACTTTCCAACCTCCACGATCATATGAGCCAATTCCTTAAAAATACATCTCTCTCTCTTAGTATTATATACACATCCTATTGGTTCTGTTTCTCTGGAGAGCCCTAATTAATACAGTATATTTAAATAGGAGGCAATTAGGGGGCACTAAAAATAATTTTATTTCCATTTTCTACTCCTAATGTTTTTCCAATGTAACTGCAAATTAAAAATTTTAGACCTTTTTTTTTGCTCTTAAAAATATGAGACCATAATGTCCCCAACTCAAGATGTTTGTTGTTTTGGGGGACATATTGGGGCCAATTCCCAAGGTGTCTGTTTTGCCATCAAGTCCAGCTCCTGGTCTTAGACAGTTTGTGTTTTTTTCAGAGGGGAATTTTTAAGGTCTGGCGTAAATATTCTGATCCATTTTGGGAAGAGGTTAGGCATCGTGGGATTGCTTAAGTTCATTTTGCTTTTTAAAAATTTGTTTTTATTTTTGTCTTTTCTTGTTTCACACTCAAAAAGCCTCCAGTTATTCACCACTGTGTTTAGTCTTATAAGGAATACAGAAATATTCCCAGTTACAAAGGTAATTACACTTTTGTTTACATGAGACAATAAAATGGATGAAGCAATCTACATGAGGACATGAAGAAGGGAATTGAGTATACTTTGAGCTCAATCTGTTTTTTAAGCTTGGGATCTTCTGAATGAACATTTTGTTGCCTTTGATCAATCACTTAACCAATTACTTTCATTATCCACTCCAGTTTGTTTTTCTCAAGCAGCATTTCTCAAAATTGTTGAGCCATGCCTTCTTTTGATATCTTTGTCAGTTTGGGCTGCTCTAACCAAGTACCAAAGACTGGGTGGCTTGTAAACAACAGAAATGTATTTCTTACAGTTCTAGAGGCTAGAAGTCCAACGTCAGGTTGCCAGTATGGTTGAGTTCTGGTGAGGGCCCACTTTTTGGTTTATAGACTGTTGTCTTTTTGCTGGGTCCTCCCATGTTGGAAGGGGCAAGGGGCAGCTCTTTGGGTCTCTTTTATAAGGGCACTAATCCCATTCATGAGAGCTCCACCCTTACAACCTAATCACTTCCCGAAAGCCCATCTCTTAATACTATCACCTCAGGGGTTAGGATTTCAACATATGAATCTTAGGGAGACACAAATATTCGGTCTGTAATGCACACCCTCTTTTGACCACTATGAAAATCTTACAAACCACTCTACTTCATCCCACCCACTTCTTTTAGGAAATGTGCCTCACAAGTTGAGAATCTCCTTGGTTGGTGGAAAGAGGAAGAATATAAAATCAAGATAAATCTGGGAAGTTTTTTTTAACCTTTATTTCCTGTAGTTTGTATTAAGGAAAGAAAAGGGTACTCTTCAGATGGACACACTTTTGGGGGTTTCCATCACTTCTGAAGCCTACACCCATAGTATTTAAAGTTTCAGAAGAAAGATTTTTTAATATTCCCTTAGCCTAGGATAGAAGACAGTGATTCTTTCAGCATATTAAGATTATTAAGATATAAAAGGGGCTGGCCCAGTGCCGTAGTGGTTAAGTTTGCGTGCTCCACTTTGGCGGCCTGAGGTTTTCAGGTTCAAATCCCAGGCGCAGACCTATGCACCGCACATCAAGCCGTGTGTGGTGGCATCAATATACAAAAAATAGAGGAAGATGGGCACAGATGTTAGCTCAGGGCTAATCTTCCTCAGCAAAAATAGGAGATTGGCAACAGATGTTATCTCACAACCAGTCTTCCTTGCCAAAAAAAAAAAAGACATAAAATGTTTGTTAGTAGTAGATTGATCTTTGCTAGACAAAGATTTAACACTTTGAGGCCAGACCACAGAGTGGTTTTGTCCTCTTCTCTTCTCCATCCTTAGGATATGACAGTTTCCCCTCCCTACTTATCCTGTCCCCTATCCAGCTGCAGTACCTGGCAAAAGAGAGAGAAAGGCCCACAGAGCACTCCCTAGAGTCCTTACATCAAAGGAGGTGGAATATCGTGGGAAGAGGGAAGTGCCTAATGGATCCTGGGACTGGGAAGGGCAGTGGGGAGGAGAGAGATCCAGGAAGACAACTCTGCAGAGACCTGGGGGTTGTAAGGTGTGTTCCTAGGGTTCTGAACCACCTGGGGGTATTTGTTAACCATGCAGGTTCCTAAGCCTTGTCTCCAGGCCTTCTAAAGCTGTTTCTGAGGAGGAGGTTTAGAAATCTGCATTTTATGCGAGTATTGTTTAAGAGATATTTCTCTGGGATTAAAGTAGAATAGAACTCAGTATAAGTCAATTAAATTAGATAAATAACTCCTGCCCCTGCCCCTCTGAAGACTGTGACTCCTTGAAGTCAAAGTCACATGGAACATTTTCCTGGTTCCCTTTGTGTGGACAATTAGCTACAAAGGCCTATTTGTGTGTGTGTGTGTGTGTGTGTGTGTGTGTGTGTTTGTATTAAACAGCCCTCTCTTCTATGATATGTGGAGTAGTAGGAAGATAACTTTTAGTTAGGTAAGAAGTTGAATCTTGATGCCCTAAAAGCCAAAGGAGACTTTACATATCTCCAACGTTATTTGTTGATTTTATTTTTTCATATGCTAAATCATATTCGTACCTCCCCCATTTGAGTCCCTGGGAATGGTGGGGAATGGATGAGGCAAATGTTTCTCATTTTTTCTCCACAAATTGTTTGCATTTTGTGCTTCCCAATTTTACTGCTAATGCTAACATTTCTTTAACAAATAAAATAATTCAAAATATTTTAAAAATCTTACTTTTAACTTGTTTTCACCATGATTCATACCATTTCTGTGTCAGCAATAGCCGAACATCTCTCCACAGAACCTTTGAAAACATTTTCAGAAGCACACTGAGCACAGTTTCTTAAAATTGTACTTATTGTGGATTATGTGAAAAATCTGAAAAGTATAAAGAAGTAAATTAAAATCACCTGTAAATTGCATCACTGATAGACTTTGAATATATATTTTTATTTTTATGTGTATGCATATATGTTATACACGCATATGCCTGTATCACCAAACATATATAGTGAGGTTATAATATACTTTGAAAAATACTGATTCTTTTTAATTATCAGGTCATGGGCATTTTTACATGCCATTTAAAATCATCGTAAAACATTTTGTTTAATAACTGCATAATATTTCGCCATGTAGAATTTTTTTTTTTTTTTTTTACCACATCTCTATATAAAGTTGAAATTAGTGTTGTCAGTATTGTAAAATTTAAGAGTGCATTAGGTGGTCAGTTCACAGGCCTCTGTGAGACCCTATCCATTGTCATGCCTTGTTAGATCAATTGGTTTGAAGTGTTTCCTAGTGACAGAGATCTGGGGAAGAAAAGGCCATAAAGTAATTTTATCTCTAAGCAGTTTCTCAGCCTGAGCACTATTGACATTTTTGACTTTTCGGCTGGATAAGTCTTTATCGTGGAGGGCTATCTTGTGCATTATAGGATGTTAGCTGCATCCCTTTCCTCTGCCTATTAGATGCCAGTAGCACCTGCCATCCTCTACTTAGATGTTGGGGGGATCCACATGAGGTTGATAACCAATGTCCAAAGGAGTTGGTCTTTAGCTGTCTGTATTCCTAAACCCACGCAAGCTGTATAAGTGAGTTTATGTCTCAAGTGGGTCCTTGAAAGTTGAAAAAAAATTGTAGAACTACCGTTAATGAAGTTAAAGCCATGTTTATGAGATCTCTTTGAGTAGTTCATTATTCTCTATGTCTATCACTACAATCTAGCTCATTCCACTTCATTGTAATTAATTACCAAAGTCAAGGGGCTGGATAGAAAAGGAGGGATTCATGTCAGTCATCTTAGCTGAAAACATGACTCAAAACATGTGTTGCCCTCATGCTGAGCAGCAGTCTTTTATTAAAAACATTGAATCAATTAGCTCTTTAAAACCCTAGACATCTTTTCTCTTAATCTGGGTCTTTACAGCTTTTTTCCCCCCGATAACAAAGTTGTTGTGTGCTTTGACACAGGACAGACTGAAGGTAGAAATTCAGAGTTGCTGTGTATAGCCATGCGTGTTATGTACTGCACAGACCCAGGCACTGCCATTCAAAACACCTCTGAGGCTATGACGTCAGCTGGAGTTGGGCAACGCTCGGCTGCAGCCCTGGGACATTGGTCGGTATCGTACTCTTTTGATGCCGCTAAATCTAAGTGTCCTAACATCGATGAGTCTTACTCTTAACCATGCACAGACATCTGTTTATTGACACTGACTGAAATGCCCTTTCACATTTTAATGTGATTTATTTAACACGTCTCATAGGATTGTTCCGAGTTAAAAAACTATTCCCTGCATATGCTTCTTGGTACTTCAGAGGAGATTTAATTTGAACTAGTGCCTGGTAAGATGCATGACGCACTATTGGAGGCACATATTTGAAATAGGACAATGTAGTTAGAGAATCATCCACCTCAAAACCAGGTCAGGGAAGCTGGTAGGAGTTAAATAAATATAATCCATGCAGTGTTCAAATAAATAATTTACTAACTAATAAAAGGACAAAACGTTATGAGAGAGAAGAATTCTGACAAATATGGTTAGGAAATGATTCTGAGGGTTGGTATTTGAATAGGAATTGCAGGATGATTAGATGACAAAAAATTTTTGACATTTGACAGTTTAGAATATTTCTATAAGAATCGAGAGAAGTTAAACAAAAGCTGAGGAAGTGCTATGGTAATACAAACTGTTTGTTCCCAGACACTACTCCCTATTGTTTTGGCAATAGTACCAGTTTTTATTTGGGAGTCTACCCCACATCCCTTCTTCTGTCCTCAGGCTTGGGTGGGGCTCCACCCTGTCTCAGGAGTGAAGCATGGGGCCCAGCCCTAAAACAATCAGCACACTGCATTTCCCTGGCTACGTTGATAGGTTGAGGATAGACATGGGACTCAATCGAAACCATCGAGGGGCAAGAGACTTTTGCTAACTTACAAGCTTTGCAAAAAGGGAAACCTAGACACAAAACTACAGAGCATGTTCCAGGAGCTTTGAACAGTAGAATGTAACTGGGGGAAGAGATGAATTTTAAAGATAATGATTCACTGTAGATATCAGAAATCATTAGACCCACTTTTTCCCACTGCTGTTTACTGCCTCAATTTATTACGGGCCCACTGCATGTATGGTGTAGCACTAACATTCAAACTGTTAAAAGGTGAACTGAGACATATTAACAATTTTAAGAGTTTATTTGAGCAAAAATTGATTCAAATTGGCAGTGCCAAACTGGAAGTGGTTAGGAGTGCTCCACCAACAGGAGCTCGAATAGAGACTTTTAGAGAGACAAGGCAGAAGCAAAGCAAGGAAATTATTTGATTGGCTAGAGCTTAAGAATGTGCCTCATTTGGAAAAGCCTAGCTGGCTATTTGTGACTGGTTGTCCTTAGGTTTTGATTTCTTAACCTTGAGGCATTTACAGGCTTAGGTTTTGGTTTGCTTACCTAGGCTGCTAAGATATTAGAACCAACTCAGTTTAATGGCCTCCTTGTTTGGTTAATTTGACAGTACTTAGATGATTAAGTGAAAGGTAAATGTTTTTTAAAAAGGTAATTTTTTTACAAGGATATTTGATTCTAATATGTGAAGCAAAATGAAAAGTGAAAAAATTAAATGTACAGGGGCAATGGTTTAATTTGATAATCTTAGCATTACTGGGAAAGTTCGCTTGGGTTCATGTCTTTTAGTCACAGTAAGAATTGAACATACTCATGATTCATAGTTTTTTACTTTTAATCATATGGGTGATGGGAAGGATAAAGTTGGAAGAAAGTCTAGAGATGATCAAAGGTCAGCAAGAGGGCACTGGGCAGGAGATGGAGGTGAGTATATCCAAAGATAAATGCGAGGAGTCTGAGAACTTAGATCACTTGACAGTATTTCCCATCCACCTCTGTGGGTGATCATGTTGGCCATACATGTATAGTTCACTTATGAACAATATAGTTGGCTTATGAACAATAAAAATATTTGTAAAACTTAATTCTTCTGATTATATGTCAACATAATAACTTGGCTTAATGTGTGATGTCAATGAAATCTTTTTATGTGAGGTCAAACTATGGCTGGTGATGAAAGGGCATGCTGTATTATAGAGAGCACATGAATCTGGAATCGTGGTTTTCAATCTTGATTCCACTACTGATACACTATCTGACCTTAGTCCCTTAATCCCCAATATGCACATAAAATGTGGATAAAAGTTCCGAGCATTTTTATGAGAAGAAAATGTTTGTGAAATTGGTTGAGATATAAGCTACATAGAATTATTTTCATTAGTAAAGAAACTATGTGACTAGTTATGAGAATCTCTACATAATTTTTCTCATACATTATATATTGTGACAATTGGATGTAGTGGTTACAGAAACAGTATTTTTTCATAAGATTTCTCGGTCCTTAGTAAAAGGAAAAAGGCCCATTTGTTTTACATTATCCTTTTATTTTAGAGTGGAAACAGCTGAAGCGTCATGTAGCCAAAGAATGATGTCATAACTCTGAGTACTACTCTATACACTATTTCAAATTAGAAATAGTCATTTAATCATACAATTTTAATTCTGGAAAGCACTGTTTAGGTCATTTTATTAAGCCATTTATAAATGAGGAAACAAAAGATGAAAGGTTTAATGACGTGTTATAGATCTCTCAGGTGTTCTTGATTTCCGATTTGGATTTTTTGGACTGTAAAATATAAGTAAATTCTGTTCTAAATTCATTGTCCACCCTATTTAAGGATGCTTGGGCTCAATTTTGGGGATAGCTAAGGAAAGTTTGGGAAAGCTCAGAATTTGGTGATATTCCATAATCAGCTTGGATATATATGCCTTTTAGCAAAAATATTTACAACACTTTCACTGCTGTACCTTTCAGGCAATTATATAATCAATGGGCTGTCAACCTGGTACCATGATTTGAGTGAAAGGAACCCAAAATTGTGGTAGCATTTTGTAGACAGCTAGAATCCAGCAGATTGATTGGAATCGTAGTTGGACAGGTACATTTTGGAGCGTTATGTGTGTGTCACTAACACCTGATTTGAATTTTTAAAAAATACGTATTACAATGTGAAAAGGAATGTTTTGTAGTAATTGTATCAATTAGGGTTCTGTTCAGAGGTTGGGAATCATGTTACCCGGCTTAAGCAGAAAGACACTAAATTTCCCATTGCTTAAGGATTATGGGTGACTATTTCCAATAAGACCTGGATAGTTGAAAAGTTAGCAATGTGGAGGAAAGCAAGAATTAAAAGGAATAGAGGAAGGAAAGAAGGACAGTGTGAAGGAAAAAGGAAAGAAGGATGTAGGAGATGTTGTTGGCATCCCTCCCAGATCTCTTTTACTTGGTTAGGAAGCTGTTCCCCAGCTGTGCAAGTGTTGCGCTAACACTGGAGAATTGTCCTTTGCTGACCTGATCCTCACCTGCTAATACTTGGGAGATTACATGCCTCCCATTCCTGTGTCAGCCGATGATTGACTGATATCAAGTTCAAAAGCCCAGCCCTCTTGCTTCCAGGTGAGACAACTCTGTCAGTGCTATTTACATTCTGGACTAGCCTTTACCCAAGGTCACATCCTTGCTGGGTCTCTCCCCTTCCCTGTCCTTCCCTCTGTCTCATATAGGTTTTTCCTAAAGAGAACGTCCACGGTAAATCATATGTGCCCGAATTCCCATCTTGGGCTCTCCTTCTAGGGAATTCTACTTAAGATAAAGGAAGAAAGAGAAATAGAAAAAGAAAAACAAAAAACCCAACCCTGCCATCCAGCTTTGAGAGCCTTTTACCATACTGTTAACACCAGGCAAACTGCAACACCTGATTTTGTCTATCACTTTAATTTACTAGTGAACATAGTCTTTTTCCAACCATCTTTTTAATTTTTCACTGAAAACTTAATACAAGCACTCCCTTGTAGCAAATACATTGAGTTCGATTCTACTGTCAAATATAGATTTCTCATGAAACTCAGACAAAGGAGAAGGAACTAGAGAAAAAGCAAATTTGATTTCCTTATTGAAGCCTATTGATTTCATTTGTACGGATTAGTGTTAGAATAAAGGTTGCTTTTGCTTTATCCCGTGGCTATAAATAAATACAATGAAGCTTGTCATTAGAGAAGGTTAAAAAAAAATTCAGAGATTGTTTACCTGGGCAAATGGTATCCATGCTGATTAACAAAGGGAAGTCAGAGGGTGCCTTTCTAAAATGCTGAAGCATTATCTGACATTCTAAGGACATTTACCATGCTCATGCCACTAAACAGAGAAACAATATCGTGTGTGTGAGGGGCGGGTAGTGGGAGTGGTGGGGGTGGGGGTGGGGGTGAGGGTGGGGGTATGGGTGGAGTAGGCAGAAAAATGGCCTAATCCCCAGAACACGTGAACAGGTTGTTACCAGGCAAAGGGGAATTACCAGGCAGATGTTGCCTGTCAGTTTACTTTAAAACTGGGAGAGTGGGGCCGGCCCCGTGGCTTAGCGGTTAAGTGTGCTTGCTCGCTACTGGCGGCCCGGGTTTGGATCCCAGGCGCGCACCGACGCACTGCTTCTCTGGCCATGCTGAGGCCACTTCCCACATACAGCAACTAGAAGGATGTGCGACTATGACATACAACTATCTACTGGGGCTTTGGGGAGAAAAAGGAGAAGGATTGGCAATGGATGTTAGCTCAGAGCCGGTCTTCCTCAGCAAAAAGAGGAGGATTAGCATGGATGTTAGCTCAGGGCTGATCTTCCTCACAAAAAATAAATAAATAAAAAACTGGGAGAGGGCCTGAATTACCCTGGTGGGCTCAATGTAGTGCAAAAGTCCTTACAAGGAGAAGCAGGGGGCAAAACAAGACAGCGTTAGAGCGATGCCGTGTGAAAAAGAATCCACTGTCCAGGGCATTGCTAGCTTGAAGATGGTATTGGGGCCATGAGCCAAGGAATGCTGGCAGCTTTTAGACTCTGAAAAAGCAAGGAAATGGATTTTCACTTAGAACCTCCAGGAGGAAAGTCCTGCATCAGTCTTCTGACCTACAGAACTATAAGATAATCAATTTGTTTTGTTTTAAGCCACTAGGTTTGCTGTAATTTGTTACAGCAGTATAGGAAACTAATGCAGTATGTATACACATATATTTTAAAATTTAATGTTATTAGATTTTTTCCAAATATAAAAATAGTTAAAAAAGAGTGCATGGTCATTTCTACAAGTTAAAAGATATATACATATCATAAGAATTTAGTAATTTTTCTTCTCTCCTTGTAGCATCAACACCTAGGATGCTCATGCATGTCGTTCTCTACTTTTGCTATCTTTATACAAAGATAAGCAAACGTATGATCACATATATGGCTATGCTTATAATTAATTTAATTAACGTTTGCAAAAAATGGGCTTATCCTACTTTTTGCACTTAACTGTAATATGGGCCTTATTCTAGATTAATTGGTTTAATAAATCCAACCCTCTCTTTTTCATAGCTGTGACATATAGTAGTATAATTTACTCAACCGTTCCTTGTTGATGGATGTTCACGTTTCTAGTTCTTTGTTGTTGTTGATTTTTTTTTTTTGCCATGGTACACAATGCTATAATTAACGTACTCTTGTTTACATATATTTATAGGATCAGTTTACCAAAAGTGAGAATGCTGAATTTCGATTATTTTTCAATCTTGCACTTGTAGGCCAAGTATATCATCGGATGTATCAAAGATAATGTCTAAACCTCACTTTAAACATTTTTATCGTTTTCTTCTAGTATATTTATGATTTCAGCTACTAATATGTAAAAAAAACAAAAAAAAGACAATGTTTTCTTCTTTTATTCCCAAGCCCATTTTACTAAAAAGTACACTAAAAAGGAGAGAGTACTCATAAAGAAGGACAGTAAGCAAAGGGCCTGTATATTTGCTTCTGAAACATTCGCTTGAGAGTACAGCTCTAATGACCAATCTCTAGATAACACATGCCACCAGTTTGTTTTTCAAATTCCCCACAGGTTTCAGTTATAAGACATGCTGATAACAACGGAAGCGAGGAGTAATGGAGTACAAAGTTTAGGGAAAGTTAACCGGAATATAGGGCTGCCCCTCTAGAAAAGTTGTTAAACAAGTTACAATATCCAAACAAATGCAAATTTAATAGACTCTGATCTGGGGAATAAGATATGGCGACCATGGCTTTTACAACACGTGGCAGGGTAGGTAAAACTTATTAATGGTATAATCAATATGTGAAATAACATGGTGGAATTGGAAATCAGTTTTTAACCTTTGCTCTCATTTTCTGTTCAAATTTCTTCTATCCCTTAGTAATTCCCCCTGCCCCTGGATGAGATCTTTGGTAGGCCTCATACTTTTTATAGTTATCTTAGATAATAAAAAGTTCTCTGCTCCCTCCGAATCACAAAAAAAAGAATTCGTTTTAATGATTAAAATATCCAATCTGACATAATAGGCAAAATGGCAAACTTCTTTGTGAGTTAAAGCCTCTCTCTTCCCTTGCTCATGTTCATTCCAGCTAGAAGTTTGCATTAGAGGTGAGGATAGGTGACATCTTTACCTTCATTGCTATCTTCTTAGCACTGCTATGTGTATCCCACTCACAGGACCTCTGGTGCCTCGGCCAGGGTGGGAGTATGAAAAGGAGGAGGAGTAAGAGGCAGGGAAGCTCTTATATGAGCTCAGGTAGTATCCAATGTTGATTTTCTCTGGCCTTCGCTATTGCTTGAAGTGATTCTTTCCTGGGTGTTTAGTGAACTATCCTGTGATTTCCCTGAAGCTCTCTCCACATGGGCAATAATTCTCCTTCATCTGTCCTGTTATGATTCGCACACCAGCTTCTGCACCTGGCTCTGTACCTGCAGCCTCCCCTGATGAGATTGTCTTGACCCTCGCAGGAAACCCTCTTGGACGCGATTCGAGACCTCTTCAGGCTAGCTCTGTATCCCATGTGGCTCATGCCTTGTACTTGGGAAACCTGGCCCGTTGACCCACTGTGAGATGGTCAGTGGCTTCCCTAACCAGCACTCTACTCTGTCGCCACAGGCTTTTTTTGGCCAGCCTCCTGCCCCTTATATAGTCAGGCTTGAGCTGGAGACTAGACTGGGCGTCTCCAAATCCTAGGGGATTATGTCAAACTCCTCAAGAAATGGTCTCCTTGAAGCCCTGGTGACTTGACTTGGCACCAGGGGTAAACTCATGTACCCGCACATGCCTCACCCAGCTTACCAGCTACTGTCTCCAAAGAAATCCTCTCAATGTTTTCCCATGTATAATATGCCTCTCCAAACCCTTTTAAAAGCCAGAGATGAGTGAAAATCCAAGTTTAGTTAAAACTGCTTCACAGATAGCTCTTCTGCAGTCCTGCTTAGGTGGTCTGGTATTTCACATGGGAATGTTAAAGTAATTGGCACCTACTGTCCTGGACCTCAGTAGAAACAGAGACAGAAATAGTTCCATTCAATATCCTATTACTATGGTCAGACTTGTAGATCCTGGAGAGAACACAGCCAGTGGCTAAAGCTATAGAAAAAGGAAACCAGGCCCTGGAGGTGGTATGACTGGCAGGAATAAAGCAAAGTATTGGAATATCAGTCAAATAGGCTGACATTCAATGCAGGTTTCCAGTGTCAAAAGAGGTCATATAGTCAGAAATTTAGAGGAAAAACTAGTTCTAAGTGCTGGGCACATAGCAGAACTGGGAGGGAAAAATCAGCAGGCTGATATCCAGGCTGCTTATGGCACACACTATCCACAAGTTGTTAATATATTAAATGTGTTTCTATTGCTTCAGGCACTATAGGAGCTGGGTCTGCCCTCGAATACTAATAATATATGTGTTGAGCACTGGATTTTGCCAAGTGCTGGGCTAGGTGCTGGGGGAATGAGCTAGGTACTCTAAAGTGGGGTCTCTGAGGTCAGGTTGGAGTAGATGACATTATTGCTGCTATTTGATCTTTACCCTCTTTGAC
The DNA here is from genome assembly GCF_057802395.1 of Ceratotherium simum simum. Taxonomy (NCBI): domain Eukaryota; kingdom Metazoa; phylum Chordata; class Mammalia; order Perissodactyla; family Rhinocerotidae; genus Ceratotherium; species Ceratotherium simum. The sequence continues at coordinate 64,759,575 of NC_141908.1, forward strand.
CCTTCCATCCTGTCGTATTTATAAGTATCTCCCTCCAGTTTAAAGGGAGCAAGGACAGACAGAACTGGTTAAACCAAGATGAATTCTGACACTTGTTAAAGCTTAGGTACAATTTACGTAAGAATATGGAAACAAAATGAGGGAGCTAGAATGGTTATCAGGGAATATAAATCACTAGTGCTCCCATTTGTATGAATAATTAAATGTTGTCCAAATTAGTATTTTTGTAGCAATTGAATCAGAAAACAATAGCAAAGTTTATTTGCTTTCTCAGAAATCTCAGGCATTAAGAGAAAAAAATGCTTTCTTGCCTTAGCCTTCTTAGATTTCATTCTATCCTGTTTTAGTGTTTGCTTTATTTCTAGACCAGCCTGTGGCAGAAGGCCAGCTGCAATCTGAAAGGGATCAGTCACGGTCTTTGGTGCATTAAGAATATGTTCGTATTAATAGATTTCCTCTAAGGATATCTCACATCACCATTCCTGAGCCAAGTTTAGAACAATGTGTGTAATACTTTGAATGCTGAGATTTCACGGAGGCAAAGGTGCAGTCTGTATGTATATGTTTTTGATTGCTGTCATTAAATGGGTTTAATTCCATTGAAGATGAAGGTGGCTCTTTGTTTTTGAGTCTCTATGAGTTGAAATACTGCTGAGCAGCTAAGCATCTTAATTTTCACTTTTCGTTGCTGGAAATAGCATATTGCATATCAGTGTACATTTTTTAAAGCTAAATATTCTAGGGGCCAAAAGAAGCAAAAAAAACCCACAGGGTAATTCAGTGCCAAGGTCAGAGATAGAGGTTGGATTCCTTCACCCCCATTCTTGGAAATAAAACTTATAAATCCTTAAGGTCGAATGGGACCTTAGAGATCATGTAGTCTGATCACCTAATTTTACCAATGAGGAAATTACAGCCCATAAAGTGGACTTGATCTTGATTTGTCCAAATAGATTTTGGAACATTATTAATACTCAGAATCACTTTTATAATAGTGTAAACTAGAGATTGTCATATATATGGTGCTTATTTGAAAAGGTATCATTGTTTAAATGTGATTGTGGTCACATACAAGGATCAGATGTAGATATCAGATTAATAATGGTTTGTGCCCAAGTTATTTGGTTAGTGGTATTAGATCCAAAGTAGTGAGTTTGAAATTGGCAACTGGCTCAAAACTGTCAGTTTGCTGTCTCCACTGTAGTGTAATTTTAAGTCAAACATTTCTGAAGGAAACCACACAGTCTAATTATTTGAGATCCGGCATAGGAATCAAGGGTGCAGTGTTCCATATATAAGTTTGACAAAGACTGCTATTTGACTGAGAATACAATTATTACATGAGTGGGGCGAAGAGTTCACTGACTTGGACCCCTCTTCATTTGGGCTGAGACGGCTGCAGTGCCAGGCTGCAACCCCTCACCAGGAAGCTGCCTGGGGTAGCAGTGCACATACAATCACCTATGGCCCAACTGAGGGTTCAGATTAATGAGAAAGGCAGACAATCAAGGGAGGACATTGTTTATCTTGCTCTGGGAATTGACCACCGGACATTTACATTGTTTGCTCAAATGGAAACTGAGCCTGATCATTTTATCATATCCTGTCTCTTTCAATTACCTTTTTTTTTTTTTTAAAGATTTTATTTATTTATTTTTGCCCCAAAGCCCCAGCAGATAGTTGTATGTCATAGCTGCACATCCTTCTAGTTGCTGTATGTGGGACGCGGCCTCAGCATGGCCGGAGAAGCGGTGCGTCGGTGCACGCCCGGGATCCGAACCCGGGCCGCCAGCAGCGGAGCGCGTGCACTTAACCGCTAAGCCACTGGGCCGGCCCTCAATTACCTTTTGATTTTCTCTAAATCAAGAAATGCTTTTTGCAAAAGAGGAAAGTGAAAAGCTACCCTGTATTATTTCTTTCGCTCATGATGGTAATCATTCTGATTTTTTTTTTTTGTGAGGAAGATCAGCCCTGAGCTAAGATCCATGCTAATCCTCCTCTTTTTGCTGAGGAAGACCAGGTCTGAGCTAACACCTATTGCCAATCCTCCTCCTTTTTTTCCCTAAAGCCCCAGTAGATAGTTGTATGTCATAGTTGCACATCCTTCTAGTTGCTGTATGTGGGACGCGGCCTCAGCATGGCCGGAGAAGCAGTGCGTCAGTGCGTGCCTGGGATCCGAACCCGGGCCACCAGCAGTGGAGCGTACGCACTCACCCGTAAGCCACGGGGCTGGCCCAATCATTCTGATTTTATTCTGACACCCTAGATATCCTAAAGCATAAAGAGCTTTAAGGCATTTATAGAAGTGCAACAGTTTATGTAATTCTATTCAAGATTTTAAGAGCAATGAAAGATTCTAAAATACTTCTGTTTCTACTATTATAGATGCTGTCATCTTTGCTATTTTACCATTGTGACAGATGGTAGGACTATGTGCTAGCATAGACTGATTTTTCTTTCGGGCCTCTGCCAGTTCCAAAGAATAAATACAGTACCAAAAATATAAGTACAATAGGAATATTTATAACCTGGCAATTTCACATGTGAAGAGAAAATAAATGAATATATCTGAGAAGGAGCTGAAACAGTCTTCTTTTAAGATATTTTATTGAAGTATTTTATGTCTCCAAGGCAATTTATACTTCCTGTGACACGTTTAATAATCAATACAATAGAAAAATATGCCAGTATGTATCTTGACAGTCTGTTGTGCTTTTAAAATGTAAAATCATTGTTTGAAGCAGTTGTCACAATATCTTTTAGCTTTTTGAGAATTATAATAATGTACTGACTACAAGACTTTTCTGAGCATGTGCTGGCTTTACTATCAGGGAGCTACTGCCTTGCTGGGGGAGATGAAACTCATAATACACATATACACAATGATGCAAAAGGACTTTTTAAGGACATCTGCAACTGAGAAGAATTAGAAACGTTAAGTACTTATCATATGCAGGGTACTGCATTATGTTCTTCACATATACTGTCTCCTTTAAATTTGACAACACCCTTGCACATACAAAATAACTGCATTTGGTTTTCAGGTGAGGGATTTGAGTAACAGAAGTTAAGTAACTTGCCTAGCTAAAGTTACGTAAAGGCAGAGTCAGAATTATAGATCAAATTTACCTGACTACAAAATTGAGAGTTGCATAGAGGGAGATGGATGTGGAACTATTTTTTCCTCCTTTGTTTCAACAAAAGTGTTTACTACATACCCTCACATTTTTTCCTGCCGTTTAAAATTTTTTCCTCTATTTACTGGCACAACTTGTAGGTAAGCAACAGGCACAGGTCCTACGTAATGCGAAATGGGGACAGTGATTAGTTAGTTGTAAGAGATCTAAGTTGAAGCATTCCTCTCCCTTAAACCCCCATCCCATCCATTACTAAAACCTCTCCATTCTCTAGAAAGCACGCTTCAAATATATCTACGTCTCTACTGTTCCATTTTTATTACCCTGGTCTGAATCACCATCATCTTTTGTCTGGACATCCACAATATTTTCCTCCATTGCCCTGTTTCTCTGCTTGCCACACCTCCAATGTATTCTCCAAAGGCTAGCAGGAGAAATTTATAAAGTGTAAATTAGAACATGTCAATTTCCTGATTGAAACTCGTTTGGAATAAAATCAAAATTTCTTATTTTGGTGGACAAATTCCTTAGCTATGTGGCTTCTGGCTACCTTTCTATGCCTTCATCTCATACAACACTCCTCAATATATTCCAGACCTTAACCACGTTTGTTTTCTTTCCTGTATGCCAAGATTTGTTCTGTCTTAGGAGTTTGTATATGTTATTTTGCCTGGAAGATTCTATCCTATTCCTTCCACTACTGGGTTTTCTTAAAAAAATTTTTTCTCCTGAATTTTTAGCTTAAATGTCAACTACTCAGAGAGGCTTTCTTTGATTATTTAAACTAGTTTGTCTCTGTTTTTTCTTAACATTCGAAAACAATTTGTCATTTTAGGCAGGTTTTTTGTTGATTTGTATACCGATTCTATCCTACTAATCTCTAAGTTCTATATGTTTTGGGTTCGTCACACTATTTTCTGCCTTTGAGTCTAAGCTAGGCACAAAGTTGGGGTTCAGGTGTGCAAACAGAATAAAATCATCATAATCAACTTTCATTCTGTGATTCTTATTAATAAAATGGAAACTTCAATCAATTGCTAAAAGCATTTGTTGACCATTACATTATGTCTGGCATATTGGGGGAAAACTGTGCAAAACTATGTAATGTACACCATTACAATGCAAGAGCTCTTTCAGAGTTAAAGATAACAAACTTTAAGGAATGCAGAGGATGGAGCAACTAACATTGCCTCAGGAAAGAATTCACTGACATGGTGACAGGAGAACTAGGTCTTAATGATGAGTTACAATTTTCCAGGTTCAGACGGCTGAATAGGTGATGGGAAATATTGGAGGCAATGGGAAGGCATGAACTGACTTGAAGAAGAAGAAAAAGGCTTTGGCAGGGGCATGGGCTGATTGGAATGATGTTGGGAGAGGAGCCCAAAAGTCAAATTACATTGAAAGACCTTCTCTACGAGACTATGGATTCTTTTATTGGGAAGTGACATGGTCCATATTATGTTATTAAAAAGGTGGTAAGGAGTAAAATAGATTGAAATTAGAAGAGACTGATGAGAACGGTTAGGATGTTGTTGTGATATTCCAGCCAAAAAAATGTTGAAAGCCTTAATTGATTCATTGACTTTTAGGTATGCAGCAGGCACTGTGATATCTGTTGGGGATTCAGAACCACTGACCTAAAAAGAGGTATTTAGAAGTACTTATATATTATTTATATATATTGTCTAGGGATTGTCTCCATCTTTATTCTTTATCAGTCAGTCTGACATTTCCACATTTACTTTCGTATACATGTTCTAGTATATATTATATTTGAAAATAGGATATTTCTCTATCAGATTTTATATTTATTATGCAAGTGTAAGGTACAGTGTAATGGAGAAAATGGTAAACTCTACAGTGTTTGAGAAATGGTGGCAGAGAGACTTTGTAAGTTATGTCATGCTTAAGCTAAGATCTAAAATATGGTGCAGGCTCACTTCAGGCAGAGGGAGCAGCATAAGCAAAGGCATGGAGGCATGACACGAGCCAGGAATGGCAAATAATGCAATATGCCTGAACTACAGAAATAATAAAAGTGAGGATTCTCATATGTCCATTGATTGTGGACCTTGGATGAAGAAAAGTGGACTTGGATGAAATACACACATTTTACCATTTTTGGACTCTATTTGAGCGTGTGGTCATCTAACAGGGAGATTGTAACATAACTGAGCAAGTTACATGTGCTATTTAAATGTAGCTGGATTCTCACCATTACTAAGGATGTTCTAAATGTTTTTTTTCCTCACCCCAGTGGCTATTTTAAATGTTTCCACCCTTCTCAAACTCCAACCTTGCCTCGCACAATCTCTTGTAATTTATGGCTTTGAAGTGGGAGCCATCTGACAAGGGATGATGAAATTTCCTATCTTCTGGCTTCAAAGCTCCTCTTCCCTTTGCCTATCTGAATCCCATCCCACATTCTCCTTCCTGATCTCTGTTACTCCATTAAACTACTCTTGAAAATAAGAAATAAATTTGTGGCCACTACTTTTTACCTCCCACTCACCCTTGATCTCTTATAATCCAGTTACTTTCTTGACTGCTCTTTTGAAATTAATATTCTTGTAATTTCTTAAATTCCAGGGTGAGTGAACTCTAGTCCTTCTAAGGTTTAGCTCCATCTTCTTGACTCTCCCTTCCTCCATAGCCTTCATGCAAGACAACGTGCTTATTCTCTTGATTACTCCCTTCTTCGCATCCCATCTTTTGTCTTTCCGTAGGGATTAATTCTCAAAGTTATTTCCTTAACCACATCTGTTCTTTCTTTACATTCTTCTTTAAACTTCTTTTGCTTTGATATCTACCAAATCAATATCTCCCAGGTCCAGATCCACACTTCTAAACTTCTGGTTAAAAAAACAAAAAACTTCTATATCTTGTTTTTTAAAATCAAGCAATATTTAAGATTTTAAGCCAACAACTCTTCCTCCTTTTTTCATTCTGGTAGCGGGCCAGTGATTTCCCAGCCATCCATGCCTAATCAGGTAAACTATTTCCCTTCCTTCATCTCCCACCTTTAATATTGCCAATTGGTTATTGAGATAATCTCTTTCCTTTAACTTTTCTTAGTTTCTCCTTCCATTCTTACTGCTATACCTTGGCTCAAACCCTCCTTTTCCCTTGTCTGTGAAAGCATGATGTTATTCTAATTGTTCCTACCTTTATCCTTTCGATATACTAAAGCCAGATCAATAATTTTAAGCTAGTGGGGAAAAGATCCCTCCACTTCTTGGATAATAAAATCTTGAGTGGCTCTCTATTTCCTACCAAATGTAGAGGAAAAACCTCCACACTGTAATTGAAAGTCCTCTATTATATTTTATACTCTCCTATATATAACATAATTTCTGCTTTTTATTATTTTTAAAACCAACCCTTTATTTAGTTCATGGATGGTATATTAGTAATCTATCGCTGCATAACGAATCACCCCAACATTTAGCAGCGTAAAATGATACACATTTATTACCTCACCATTTCTGTGGTTCAGGAATCTGGGCATGATTTAGCTCAGTCGTCTTCATAGTCTTTCATGGGACTGCAAATATTGCCCAGGGCTAGAATCTCATCTGAAGGCTCATCTGGGGAAGCACGCATTTCTAAACTCATTTATGTGATTTTTGGTAGGATTTAGTTCCTTGGTGGTTGTTGGAATGAGGGCCTCAATTCTTTGTTGACTGTTGGCTGGAGGCTACCCTCAATTCCTTGCTGTGGGGATTTCTCCAACATGGCATTTTCCTTCAATTTAAGTCAGCAAAAGAGTCTGCTAGCAAGAGAGAAGTTACTCTGTTATGTATCCTAATCATAGAAATGTCATGTCATTCCATCACCTTTGTCATATTCTATTGATTGGAAACAATAGTTTGTGCCCACACTCAAAGGGAGGGCATTACACAAGAGTGTGACTATCAGGAGACAGAGATCAGTGGAAGCTATCTTAGAGGTCTCCTACCTCAGCAAGTTTGGATCAGGATATGGATATAAGTAGTAAATGGGTAGCAACTGTACTACAGCCCCAGTGAGGGGTGCTTTTGACAGACAGTGGTTAGGGAAAAGCCTTTCAGTGGGTAGAGGTTTGAGTGGTGTACCTGCTCATCCAATTTGTGTGGAAGGAGAAGTAGCCTGAGGTTAGATATGTATAGACTCATATATAAACTCATATACATAGATGTGTATATATTCATACAGACTGTAGAAATGTATATGGCCAGTGGCAAATGGCTTGGCCAGCTGTTCAGGAGCCTGGAAGGAGAAAGATTGAAAAATTGAAGAGAAAGAGGTCTGGGGCAGAGGCATTTGGTTGTACATATGGAAGTAGGTATGAAGTTTGAAAGTCTTCATATCAAATGTTAATGTCAATCAGAGAGCACCTACAAGGTAAGAAGCACTAAAGAACAAGGTAGATAAAAAGACTTGGTCCTAAGCCAAAATTTGTCATCAGCCATCCTGGTGCTGTCATGATGAGGACATGAGTGAAGTGGCATGGTGGTAGGAAGGAGGCTACACATGAACCCAACAGCCTGGGCTCCAACTTGCTGAGACTGGTCTATCTACTACTGCCACAAAATATCCACCCTGTCAGTGACAGAGGCCAAGACTAAGTCCCTGACGTGACCCCATCCCATGAGGAGACTAACTGACCATTTGGTGACAAGTAGACAACATTGAACCCTTTCATCCTTGGAAAGGCCAGTGATTAGCTCTGATGGTAATAACTGATATTTCAGGGATGGGTTTGCATTTTCTATCTGTAGGGTCTCAGCCAGCACTACTGTCTAAGTTAGGTGTACATAGTGTTTGATCCACCAGCGTGGGATCCTGATAACATTGTGTCCATCCAGAGGACCCATTTATGAAAGTGGCCTTGACCGTTGTGGTCCACATATAATGAGAAATCGATGCATGAATATAAGGGTCTTTCATTCTGGCCTAACACTAAGTATCTTTGAAGGTTCTTTACAGTTTGAGAACTCCCACTGGTGTCAGCTGAGGCTGTTAGGACTGCATTGCAGCTCAACTTCTTCCTCTGCCCAATCCTGCTATGTCCCTCCCACCTCTGCACAAGTATTGGTTCCAAGAACACTTCTTACTAAACATTCTTTATGCTAAAGTTTGTCTCAGAGAGTGCTTTCTGGGAAATCCAATCAAGGCAGTCAACATGCTAGAAAACATTTCATACTAAAAAGATAACAGGGGACAAAAGTCTTATCTCAAAGTATGTATGGATATAAAAAGTTCAAAGAAATATTTTAATCAAAACATCTTATAAAGACATTCATAAAATGAATGGATTCGTGAAATTATAGAGTTAGCTTATAATTACAATTCTAAAATAAGTTGAATAGTTGAAGTGAGATTTTATGGAATAAATAGACAAACTATTTCACAAACTTTGAGATGGTTTTTCTCAGTAAAAACTGTCAGCTATAGGGATTTTTTAAATTCCAGGATTGACGATAATTGGTATGGCTAAATTTATGTTTGAATGGAAACTTAAGAACTGACAAAATTCACAGTAGGGTGTTATAAACATATAAGCAGTCACTCTGTTTTTTTTGAAAAATATAATTATGTGTGAGGTTTTTAGTTGATAAAATGTAAATCTCATTTCAAATAATGTGAAATAAAGTTTTAAAAAATCTACTTAGTCTTTTTCTTTTTCACTTGATCTATCATCGCTTTATATTCTGAATACTTGCTTTTCTCTCTATTATATTTGTCAAAATCTTTTCTATTTATCTCTCTCCTGATGCTAAAATAATAAAATGATTGACACCTTTGATTGCATTGTGTTTTCTCAGCTGAAAGGAAAGAATTTCATATTGCTCATATCCTACAATACGCTCTCTGTGTTGCAATCCTATAAGTAAAAAGATCTAAACTCCCCAACAAAGGCTTTTTTGAAATTATCTTATTTTAATTATTTGTGAACAGAGTGGCTAATTGTTTATAGTTTTAGCATGATCTAGAATCAGGGAAAAAACCCCTTAAGATATCTAGGGTCATTTATGTGCCTACACTCAGCAAGAAAACTCTCTTGGGACTGGACTGTTTAAGATGGCTATACACACCCATCCATCCACACCCATCCACACGGTCACCCACCCATACACTCACCCCCACACACACTCACTCACACACACATCTGGGGGTTGGTGCCGACTGTTGACTAGGGTACCTCAGTTCTCCTCCACGTGGTCTTTCATCATTCAGTGTTCTAGCCTGAGCTTCTTTACATGGTGACTGGCTTCCAAGAGAACCAAAAGAGAAGCTCCTAAGACCTAGGCCTGGAAGTCACACAGCATAACTTCCATCATACTAATGGTCAAAGGCCAGTCCAGTTTTACAGGGAGGGGACATAGCTCTTACCTCTTGATGGGAAGAGTGGCAAAACTGTATCACTAAATGGCATATTCCAGAGGAGGAATTATTGCAGCCATCTTTGGAAATAACCTAGAACACTAATGCTAGAGAGAGTGACTTAGTCATAACACTAAGTTATAGAGAGCACTTGCCATTATGGATAGAGTTGTCAGGGTAAGGTCTGTTTGAGGAGGTGAAATTAGACTAAGAAGTTGAATGAAATGAGAGAATGAGCTATGCCAATATAAGGGAAGAAAGAACATTCTTGCCAAGAGGATATCGATTGCAAAAGGCCCCGAAGTGGAAACAAACCTGGTGTGTTGGAGGAAATCCTACAGCTTCTTATAGTAATTCAGGTAAGAAATAATTGACTCTTGAACTAAGGAGATATTTGTGAAGGTGATAAGTTCTTTCATTTGGTATGTGTTTTGAAATAGAACTGGAAGATTTGCTTTTGGATTATATGTTGGTATGAAAAAGAAGAATCAAAGATGACTATGACCTTTTGGACCTAAATCTGGGCAAATGATATCACCATTTAATGAGATGAGATGGAGTTCCTTGGGGTGGAGCAGATGTGCATGAAAAATAAAAATTTAGTTTTGGATACTTTACTTAAGATTCCTATGGTTGTCCAAGTGGACATGCTGAGTTGGAAATTAGATATATGAATCTGGAATTCAGTAGCAAGGATAGGGCTAGATATAAAAATTTAGGACTTCCCATATGTGATTTAAAAAACATGGGATTTGATGAGATCACCCAGAAGGTTATTGTAAAAGGAGAAAAGAAGAGGCCTGGGGACTAAGTTCTGGAGCATTCCACTGTGTAGGGGTTAGGAAGAGCAGGAAGATGCAGCAAAGAAGGCTGACAGGGAAAGTAGTTGGTGCGACTGTTGGCTAGGGAAGCAGTGTCGTGAAACTACATGAGGGATGAAATTGCAAGAAGAGGGAAATTATTGGTGGTGACAAATGATGCTGAGAAGTCAGGTTAGATGAAGACTGAGACCTGACTGTTGGACATGGGTAGGGTTTTGAATTCAAACAGAGTTGTTTTCAGTGGCGGGTGCAGCTAGAAGAAGTGAAAATAGTGTATATAAATAATACTTAAAAGGTTTTTTTCTTTCTGAAAATGGGAGCAAAAAAATGGGGCATGTTTTTTGTTAATGGGAGTGATCTGCAGGGAGGAAAAAATGATGATGCAAGAGAGAGGGAGGGGGATGGCGAGAAGCAGTGTTTGTGATTCTAAGAGAAAACAGCTAATACTCAGGTGGACCATTGGGCCTTAGATAGGGATAAGGGCTTCTATCCACTTTAATAAAATGAAAAGTATAATTTTGGCTTAAAGACATATAAATTGGTAGATATAGTGGTGGAATATAAGAAATTTCTCATTGAAACTTTTATATTTTCTAAGTGAAAATAAAAGCAAGATGATCAGCTAAGAGTAAGGTAGTAGTATAGGGTTTTGAAATTTTAAGAAAGAGAGGAAATAATTATATTGGAGGAATGAAATGTGAACTGACTAAAAAAAATGTAATACAGTCACCAGGCAGCACTAACAACCATCTGAAGTGTGTGGTGATAAATTGAAGTAGGCCAGTATACTTTTCTGTTTTTCTTCAGCTGCCCCTAGGTGCAGGGGTAGAATGGGTAGCTTTTTGCAGTCGCGGCTTTTCCAGGTGAGATGGAATGAAGGCAGGATAAGGGAGATGAAAACTCTAAGGATATGCGAAGAATAGTTAAGATGATGAATCATGGAATTGAAGCTAAGTAAGAGAGGAGTTGGGGGAAATCAAAGGGGTATTAGGAAGCGGGAAGAGGTAGGGCTAGTGAACTTGAAAATCCTGGTGGAATGGGACTTGTAATGTTTTAAGAATCTGCAATTAACTTCCTTTTAGAATCCTGAAGCTGTGGCACTCCTTGGAGGGGGGCTATCATGAAAAATGACTGTGGCAGCAGAGACAAAAGGTGTCAAGAGTCCTAGGTTGGCAATGGGATGATAAGCCTCAGTGACCAGGATTAAATACCTTGCCAGCCCAAAGAGATGTAAATTGGGATTAGGATTTAATTTAAGGAATGAAATAAATTCAGAATTTCCTATACACCGAAATACATATATTTGTATATGCATGCGTGTGCATTTGTGAGAAGCACAGTGGAATTTTGAAAGGGTTGAAAAGAGTTTTGTCCTTTAAAAAATATTCATGTATGTTATAGTTTATACAATTTTAAAGGTAATTTTAATTTAAGATCACAAAAGAAACAGTTTTACTGGCTATATAACTTGAGTGCAATTTGATATAGTGCATTAAGATATCTAAAGGAAGAATGTCTCAATTTATTGCAAGTTGGTTTGTCCTGGGAGCCTTTAAAAAAGAAGTCCTGAAGACAGATTTTGCAATTCCCATCCAAGCACTGCCCTGGAGAAAAGGATATTTAGCCAGCAGACTTTGAGTATACTGACTCCTTTGGCAAGCCTGTCCCTACTTTAAGATGAATTCATCAGCTGTCTGAGCCTAATGCCATTAAAAATTGGATTCATCTAACTTCTTTGTTTTGATTCCACATTTATTAAACAACCTCTGATTATTATTTCTCTTTCCATGTGTGTGCCTATAAGGAGAAGAGTGTTGCTCGTATGAGCTTCAAGTATTTTAGTCCCTGTAACAATTATTTCACAATGTACATTAAGTCAGATTTTGGTTGTATCTATCTACTTCAGGAGCTTGGATAATGTGAGCTTGTTCTTGAGAAGTGGCTTTGCTTTTGGAATGCTGACAAAATCAAGTTATTAGGCATGTAAAGCTGCAGGCCAATTCATGGGCTGTAGTGAATCTACCCAGGTAAAGAATACCACCCTGTGAGGCCTCTTGGGAGGCAGCCAGCCTTGCCCCTGGCAAACTCCCCTGTAATCACTGTGTGCTTTGCCTACACTTGGAACCCTGGCTCAAATTTTGCCTCTTCTGTGATGCCTTTTCTGGGCCCTCCATGCACTTTCAGCTGTCTGGGGGTGCATTTTATGGATCACGTAATCTGTTGGGCTCACAGAGAGGCTTGCCTGCTCACAAGTAAAAGTGCCCCAGGAGTCACTTTAGATTTCTTCTTATAGGAAAGAAATATGACTGACTGATATCTGTCTGTCCTTAGAATCCCCCAAGCAAAAGTTATATCTTCATGCTTTTGGTTCCGAAGAGTAGGCTTTAACTGTATCCTTATTCAAATACAATATTACAGAGTTCTTTGTAAGGGAGGGCCAGGCCCTGCATGCAAGTTTTCCTAGAGTCTACTTTTATGCAGAGGTAGAGTGATGTTTGGTATAGGCAAGAATACACATCAGGATTTTTGATGTTAATGAAAATAGAGATTTTGATCACTGGCATGTGCTGGGAAGCTAAAATGGAAATATTTGACATCCAGTTCTCAAAGTACAGCTATGGGAGTTTGATATTCCAAATAAATCATTTATGTCAGTGTATATATAAGTCAGGGTGATGATATAATTTATCGTTTAAACTAGGACACTTTTGACAATAAAAGTGTGCACTAGTATGCCAGAAGAACTGTTATAAACTAGAACTGTCCTGGGTAAACAGAGACGTGTGGTTACTCCATGTATAGGCTGGACTGATAATAAGCCAGTACAGGTCAGTACAGCCATACTATTTGTTAGTAGCCATCATCTGCTACGATTTGATCAGTGCCTTATTTTGATATGATATATGCTATACTATTTTAAAAACATTTTTAAATATCACCCTGGCCTATAAAGGTAAAAAGAATTTATAATAAAAAAATTTAAACCTGAAAGATTGCTTAAGTAGTGAGAGAATTAAGCTCAAGGGAGATTATTTTAAGCAATGAAGTACAGGAGAAATAAAGTTTATTTATAAGAAAGAATCTAATCTGATTGTGAATAATGTATTTTATATTAATTTTTTAATTAGGACAAATTATATTAGAGAGAGGTTACATTGAAAATATAGTACTTTGGGGTAGGGGCTTTTCTTTTTGTTTATATATATGTCTTTATACTCAAGATAGAGAATGTGATAATAAATATTTCTAAAATAACATCACAAGCATGTTCCACATAATTTGTCATTTTTTAGTCATATTTTTAAGCAATTCCAGAGAATTTCATCAAGAGAGCTGTAGTTAAATTAGGCATTCCCTTATTCCTTTACTGTGAGACTTTTTTCTGATTTTTCTCTCTGCTATTATCAGTAACAAAATGGTTATTGCTACGATGATGTCCTCTTAGTAGATTTATAAAAATAGAATTAATGAGTAAAATAAAAACACTGTAGAATCTTAATATACATTGTAAAAATGTTTTCAAGAGATCTTGCTAACTTATACTATTACTGTTGTGTGTACAAATGAAGGTCACTTTAAAAAAATCTGCAGAACCCAGTTTTCGTAACAAGTTCATTCCTTGTGGTCAACTTAGAGAAATTTCTTAGAAGAGGATGTTTGTTTTTCTGTGTATTAATTTTACGGTATGCCTATGTACTAGATTTCTCATAAATAAACTGCTTTTATTATTTTTAAATTTTTAATCAAAATAGTACATATTGCTTAAACAATAGACATTGATTTGTTTAAACCAGTACTTATTATTTATAAATTATAATTTTGTAAATGTTATACAGTTTATGCTTTCTTTGAAACAATAATTATCTTATTTGCTTTGATTTTCTATGTATCTTTCACTAACTCATCTCCAAACACTGCCAGAAGTGTAAATTTCCGTCGTCGTGTTCAAATGCATCCATTTATCTTTAAGACATTATCTTTATTTTACTGGTCAGGAAGCAAATCTGCTCTCTGTCCTGGAGGGAGACACTGTTTCTTCCAAGGTTATTTGCTATATAAACATCCTTGAAAGATAATCTGAAACAGAAGCTGACATAAGACATACAGAAATGTGAGAGAGACCCATGGAAAAATGTCCCAATAATATATTGGAGACTATTTTTGGGCTTTCTATTCTGTTCCACTGGTCTGTTTGTCTATTCATGTTGGTACCACATTCTTTTAATTATAGAGACTTCATGATGTTTTAATATCTTGTAGAAGTAGACACCCTTATACATTTTCCTTATTAGTGTTTTCTGACTATTCTTAAATTTATAAATTAACTTAGAGATAAGTGACATCTTTATGATATTGAGTCATCTTACCTAAGAATGGTGGATGTCTTTCTGTTCAAGTTTGTCTTTCATCTTTCAGTAGTTGTATACGTTTTTCTAATATAGTTTTGTACATTTCTTGTTACATTTATTTTTAAATCTTTAATCTTTTTGCCATTATAAATTTTTCTGTTTATGTAGTTTAACTGGTAATTTCCATATGTGAATATTATTGATTTCCATGTATTAATATTTTATCCTACTTCTTTATTGAATTCTTTTATTGCTTGAGCTAGTTTTATCATTGATTCTCTGGGTTTTCCAGGAATACTATACTACCNTCCTCTTCTTTACCATTTCTTCGTCTACTTGATTTCTCTTGTTTAAATGCATTTAGTATCTTGAATATAGTGTTGGAGATAGCATCCTTGCCTTGTTCCAGATCTTAGAAGAAATGCCTTTAGTGTTTCCTCATTAAGTAAGATGCTGACTTTAGGACTAAGTTATATCTTATCATGTTAAAAAAGCATCAATCAATTCCTATTTTCTTGTGTTTTTAAATTAAGAATGGATTATGGAATATTTCAAAAGTTTCTTCAGCATTTATGAAAATGATTGTACAATTTTTTTCTCCTTAGATCTATTTACATGATATTATATTAATGGATTTCCTAATACTGGACCAATCTGTCATTCCTTGAGAATATCCTACTTGGTCATGTGGTATTATTTTCTTAATGTAATGTTGAATTCTATTTGCTAACATTTTATTTAGTACTTTTGCATTGATATTCATAGGTGATCTTGTTCTATAGTTTTCTTTTTCTACTGTGTTTGTTAGGCTTACATATCATTGTCACTGATTCCTGTTTCTTTTACATTAATTGTTGTTTAAGCTTTCTATCTCCAATGGAGTAATTCTTGGTAATCTGTATTTCTCTAGGAAATTAGACATTTAAGTTAGGTTTTCAAATATGTTAAGAGGTCTGATAATCTCTCTCATGATTTTCTTTCCATTACAATGTTTATTTTCTCTTATTTTGTATTTTGATATTTGAGCTTTCTCTCTTTTTCTTGTTGATCAAGTTAGCCAATGGTTGTATATTGTTAATTTAAAAAAACAGGATTTTGATTAATTAGTTAGGTCTACTCTTTTTCTAATCTCTATCATTAATTTCCGTGCTTATGATTTCCTTCCTTATGTTTTCTTTGCTTTACTTTGTTGTTCTTTCTCTTTTTTGAAATGGGAATTTAATACATTTATTTGAATTCTTTTTATTGATATGTGTATGTAATTGTATAATTCTGATTACTGCTTAAATTTGTCTGTATAAGTAGTGTTTTCATTATCATCACAGTCACGTGCTGCGTAACGACGTTTCAGTCAATGACGAACTGCATATACGATGGTGGTCCCATAAGATTAGTATCATATAGCCTAGGTGTGTAGTATGCTATACTATCTAGGTTTGTGTAAGTACCCTCATGATGTTTGCACAATGACGAAGTCACCTAACGATGCATTTTCAGAATGTATCCTTATCGTTAAGCAATGCATGACTGTATTTTTTAGAAGTTATGTAATTTTAGTTTGTATTTTTCTGTTCACAAGAGTTATTTAATAGGTGTTTTTAGGAAATTTCCATTTGGAAGGGTCTTTTTATTATTTGATTTTGTTAATAACTTCTAGTTTTATTGCATTGAGATCAGAGTATTTTTTATTTTTACTTGATGAAACTTACTGATGTTATCTTTATGATGTAATTTATAGTCAATTTTTGTAAATGTTCCATGAGAACTTGAGCCTGGGGGGTATTCTCTTATTAGTGGGGTATAAAATTGATAAATATTGGTAAGATCTTCCTTAGTGATTATGTTGTTTAGGTCTTCAATATCCTAACCTATTTTTTGGCCTCTTGAGCTATCTTGCACTGAGAGTGATATGTTCAAGTCTCTGCATTTATTAGCATGTTTCCATCTATGTCCCCTCGCATTTTTCTATAGCTTATTGCTTCAAAAAGGTGTTTTGTGTGTTAGTTAGTGTATAGATATTTATAGCTATTATCTTCATTGTTAGTTATAGTTTTTAGCATTAACAAGTAACTTAGTCATGTTTAGGCTTGAATTCTACTTTGTCTGATATCAGGATCACTACCCCTGTTTTTCTACTGTTTTTATTTCCCTGGAATAAATTTGTCCATCTATTTATTTTTAATGTTTTTTTGTGTGTCTGTCTCTTGTATACAGCTTATAGATGGGTCTACCTTTGTGAAACAAATTTAAATTTTTGTGTTTTTTTGGTGAGGAAGATTGGCCTTGAGCTAACATCCATTGCCAATCCTCCTCTTTTTGCTTGAGGAAGATTGTCCCTGAGCTAACATCTGTGCCAGTCTTCCTCTGTTTTCTATGTGGGATGCTGCTACAGCATGGCATGATGAGCAGTGTGTAGGTCCACACCCAGGATCCAAACTTGTGAACCCTGGGCTGCCAAAGCAGAGCTTGTGAACTTAACCACTACACCACTGGGCTGGCCCTAAATTTTTCTTTTTCTTTTTTTTTTTTTTTGGTGAGGAAGATTAGCCCTCTGCTAACATCTGTGGCCAATCCTCCTCTTTTTTGCTGAGAAAGACTGGCCCTGGGCCAACATCCGTGCCCATCTTCTCCTATTTTATTTGGGACACCGCCACAGCATGGCTTAATAAGCAGTGTGTTGGTCTGCGTCTGGGATCCGAACCTGTGGAGCTGGGCTGCTGAAGCAGAGCGTGCAAAACTAACCGCTATGCCACCAGGCCGGCCCCCTAAATTTTTCTTTTAATAGGTGAATTAAGCCCATTCATTTTAATATAACTGATGTGTTTGTTCTTAACTCTCTCATAATATTTTATAATTATACATATTATTTTATGTTTTTTCCTGCAATATGTATATTTTTTGCTCTTTACATTTTATTCTTTTCCATTTTTTTTATATTTAGAAAGGTTTTCATTTGTGTTCTAGTGTTTACCTTTGTACTATAACTTTTTAAAATTCCTTTAGTTCCTTTTTTCCTTATTTAACATTTATCAAGTGTCAGGTTTTAATATCCTTTTACTCCCACCTATTGCCTATACATCAATCAATGAGCTTATTTTGTCTGTTTCCCTTGTCCTCCCATTTTTATTGCAGTATTTTTATTTTTCACACTACATATAATATATATTCATCTTCCACCCATTCCTGTGCCTTTATTTTAGCCTTAGATCTATATTTATAAATACTAAAATTCTTATTATATATCTTTTTGCTAAATTTTTTCCAAGTTATTAGTTTTGGAAGAAGCCCAATATCTAAAAAATTCTTTGAGAATGGCTCATGGGTATAGACTTCCTAAGTGTTTGTTGATATTTGATGGGCAGTTTGGATATATAAAATCCTTGGTTCACTCTTTCTTTCACTGAGTATTTTAAAAAAATATGCTGCTCCATTGTGGCCTTGCTATGGTGGTTGTGTTTGAGAAGTCTTATGCTAGTCTAATTCTTTTGCCCTTTTGTAATTTATTTGATCTTTGGCTGAAGAACTTGAGGAATTTTTTCTTTATCATTGAAGTCTAATAGTTTTACTAGACTATATCTTGTGGTTGGTTAACCTGGGTTAATTTTTTCATGTAGCTGGTGGGATAGAATCAGGTCTTATTTTATTTGTGGAAAAATTTTTGGAATATGGTTTTAAACATTAGTGCAGTTATGTTGGTTCGTTACTTTTTTTCTTTCAGGGACTTCAATTATACCTATGTGATTCCTTCTTTGTCTTCTATTTCCAGTACTTTCTCTTTGACCATTTATTCTGCTTTTTTAAATCTCATTTTTATTCTTCTGGTTTTCTTTTTAAATTACTTTTCTTTAATGCCTCTTATTCTCTACTTCCATTAGATGTCTTGTAACTTAGTCTGCATTTCTGAAAACATTTTATCCTTTTCCATTTTTTCCTAGATTCAATCAAAATTCTTTTCATTTCTTCCTGTTTTATGTCCATTTTTGTTATTAATTATTGAAGTTTTGATTCAAAGGGTTCTTTTTGTCTGTTTGCATCTCAAAGTTTTTGCTTGAGTGTGTTCTGTTTGGACTGTTTTCTTACAGTTTTCTTCTGTTTCAAAGTTGTTTTGGGGTGGAGTTTTCATCATTTGAGATCTGTTAAAAGTTGTTATCTGATTTGTTTTTCTCCTATTCATTTTGTGGTTTTGGGATTTACAAGATTCTTAGTTCAATGGTCTCCTTTTCTCTCAGTGGAGCAAAATCAAGTTTCTTTAGTTGATTTTACTTTTTGGTGGTGATGGGGGCAGGGGCTGTGTGTCTTCCAATTTTTTGGTCCTTTATTTTGTCTTGCAGATCCCTAAATTTCCTGTTTTTACTGTTTTCCCCTTTACCATACAATTGCCAAAGTATACTTTTCCCTTCCTTTTATTGTATTTTTCTTTTCCAGAAACTATACCTTTCAAAGACTACAAGTTCAAATTATATGTACATTTAAATGTATTCTGTCATAAATACTTTCACGTTACCAGAATAACTTTTTAACAATTTTATACTTAGCATGAACTTTCTCTTTCTGACAGTGATTTTGGATAAATTTTAGGCCCCTTGCAGGTCCACACTTCTCTCTGCCCCTGGAGTTTTCCCAAAATGCCCTTGCTCATCACAGAGGCTTATAATAGGAACAGGTATATCACTCACCAGAATTTTGTGTGCTTTTCCTTTCAAAAAATTTTTATAGTTTAAGTTGGACATTTTTTATTCTGTTTATGTGAAGGGCATGGTTTTGTATAGTTTTATCTGTTCATCTTTTCGTTCTGTATTATTTTTGAAGGATATATGGGGGACACAAAGAAGTAGGTAGCTGCCATTATTTTAGACTGTCAAAATTATCCCCATTACTTTTTAAATAGACTTTCTTTTTAAATAGTCTATTCTATTCATTCTAAATATTCTATTTAAATATTTAAATATTCAGATTTTTGGCTTTAAGTCATTTATCACTTATTGACTTACTTTCCCCCTACCAAAATTTTATTGCTATTTACTCTCTTATTTTCCCCATCTTTGGGCGTTTATGCCTTTGAATAATGCTCTCTTTTACACCTGAGAGTTTCAGACTAGTCAGTTTATGGAGGGACCAAGGGTTGATGCATGTTTTTAATCCATTATCTTTATCCAGAGGTTTAAGATGTTTTCATATGAGACAAAACTAAGGCTTTTCAGGAAAAAAGTATCCTTGTTATTTATTCTGAGAAAATTATAATATGCAGGACTTAAAAGGTGCTGTCCTCATGTGTTTTAGGAAGAAAGGAGAACTAGGGTACTAATTCTCCATCTGTATGGTATATAAAAACTCCCTAGGGAGATTTAAGAAAAGTAGAATCTTGGAGGCCAGCCCGGTGGTGTAGCAGTTGGGTGCATGTGCCCCGCTTCGGCGGCCCAGGGTTCTCAGGTTCGGATCCCAGGCGTGCACCGACGCACCGCTTGTCAAGCCATGCTGTGGCAGCATCCCATATAAAGTAGAGGAAGATGGGCATGGATGTTAGTCCAGGGCCAGTCTTCCTAGCAAAAGGAGGAGGATTGACATCAGATGTTAGTTCAGGGCTGATCTTCCTCACAATCAATCAATAAAAAAACCCACCCACCCACCCACGGTGGTAAAAAGTCATGAAAAGAATAATTATTGGTTAAAGATTTATTAAAAAAAAGAGAAGTAGAATCTTATACCCTATTTCTGTAGTTTCTGATTCAGTAGGTCTGAGATAGGACCTTGAGATATATATTTTAAACAATCATCCCAGGTTAATTCTGATGCTGTTGTTTTAGGACTCTGCTTGAGACATACTAAAGCATGGGTAGACTTTTTAGTAAAAATAAATGAAGGCCATATTCATATGTCTGTGAATTTCCCTGATAATTGAAACAGATATTGGTCACATTTATATATATATTTATATCTATTTTATATATTTATATATTCTATATATTTATATATTTTATATATTTATATTATGTATTTTAATATATTTATATTTTAATATATTTATATTTTAAGGAAACTTATTTTCTGTCAACCTTATTCCCGTTTTCTGTTTTAGAGTCTGTGGAAGAGCAGCTTAGGACCATTCAGTGGTTGTTCCTACCCATCTAGTGGCCAGAGCAGTGGGGGCTGCAGACCAGTCCTCGGTGGCAGGCCGAGCGCCCCAGTCTTGGGTGGGAAACTGCTGTGTAGGCCCAGAGGGCACCTGCATGCCTTCAGGCCAGTCTGCGACCTCGGGTTGAGGAGCAGTAAATTTGGGAGCGGGCACAGTCCATTCACCCTGAAATTCCTCCTCGGTCACGGCCTTTTCAGCAGTGGCCTGCTCTTCCTTTTCAGTCTCTTCTGGGTCTCTGTAGAAGTTGAGATCAGGCGTGACCTCTCCCAGGTGTTTATGGGAGATGGTGCCACACGTGCAGGACTTCCTGGGCCAGCCTCCACCACCTCAGACCCACCCAGTGAGCTCCCTTGTTGTTGCACGGGATGGCAGTGTCCACATAGTGCAGAGGAGAGTCTGTGTTATGCAGAGCCATGGTAGGCAGCTTAACATAGGAAGCCTCTGTGAGAGGCTGGTGGTTAGCCCTGGGATCAGCAGCCACCAGAAGTTGTGGCTCCCGGAAGGCTGCCCGGATCTGGTTAGTGAAGGTTCCAGGAATGAAGAGGCCCTGGTAGGACTGGCTCCGGTGGCAGCAGCCAACTTCAGCAGAGCTTGCTGGCCAGTATTCCTGGATGATATGGCACTGATGTCAGCTGAGTTTTCAACAGGAAGAATGGTGCGAGCTGCCAGCGGAAGCTTCTCCTAGGTTCTCTTCAGATTTATGGGGTAAGATCATCACTTTTCCTTTTGTAGATGACTGTTCCATTTGCAAGTCAAGGTTGGTGCCACCTAAGTGGGTTCTTGCTGCAAGGAATTTGAGGACACCCTCTTCCTTTATTTGCAGGACATCAAGGGCTCTGGATGTTGTGGAAGTTTCCCTTTAAGTTATCACGAGGACCCAGAACAATGCCGTGTGGACCCCTCTCTGGGTAGCGCAGAAAGGCTTGGTGGCATTTATCCCGAGACTCTTGGTTGTGGCAGGTATTACTATTGCTCATCAATATTCACTTCTCCTCTACTTGTGGAACAGAAGAGGATTGTATTTATGCACCCTCTTAGGGTTAGATGTGGCCTGTAACAAAATAATAGTAAAATTAAAGGGGTTAAAATAAGGGTAATAATGCTTATTTCATTTGCTACTTTTTTATGACATACTAGCCTCTGTAAAGTTGCTCAAAAGGGTAAATAAATCTTCATTAGTATTCACCCTGGAGGATTCCATGTGAGAGGCAGCTCTAGAAAAATCAGTACTTTAATAAGTGCTGATGATATTCTGATTCAGAATATTTGTTCTTTTGATTTTTGATTTGCCGTTTATACTTGAAACCATCGTTGGTCTCCATGTCTGTGGTGTTTTACTTTGCGTAGCATTTCTTCTACAGCAGTCATGGAGTCTCTTTATAAACCTCTGGATGATGAATGACCGTCTGTTTGAGGTGACCCCAAGTTTCCGTCTCCCTAGTAATTGTTGGATATGCTACACAGCCTATATGCTAAGTCTGTCAATCACAAACATATCTTCAAATTTTAGTTAATATCTTAGTCTGTACTGGCTGCTATAATAAAGTACCATAAACTGGTGGCTTATAAACAACAGAACTCATTTCTCGTAGTTCTGGAGGCTGGAAATCTGACATTAGGGTGCCAGCATTGTTAAGTTTTTGTGAGGACCCTCTCCCAGGTTGCAGACTGCCAACTTCTCCTTGTATCCTCACATGGCAGAAAGAGTGAGCTAGCTCTCTAGGCCCCTTATATAGACACTAATGTCATTCATGAAGGCTTCACCCTTATAACCTAATTACCTTTCAGAGGCCCCGCTTTCAAATACTATCACACTGGGATTAGGGTCTCAACATATGAATTTTGGGGGGATGTAAACAGCCCATTGCAAGATCCATTCAGACATTTTTACATGATGAAATAATGAACAGATATGTCACTAGCAAAAATTTTATTATGTGCTTTTCCTAATATAACAGTAAAACATGGTCTTTGTAATTTATTCAATAATCACAAAAAGAATGATAAGAGAAATAAAAAGTGTGATCTTCAAAGATGAAAGAGAATTGCTCTAGAAATTGATATAGTGTCTTGAATACTAGGTATAGCT
This sequence comes from Ceratotherium simum simum, assembly GCF_057802395.1. Taxonomy (NCBI): domain Eukaryota; kingdom Metazoa; phylum Chordata; class Mammalia; order Perissodactyla; family Rhinocerotidae; genus Ceratotherium; species Ceratotherium simum. The sequence continues at coordinate 64,782,473 of NC_141908.1, forward strand.
ATTTGAACTCAGAATAAATTTTATTAAACTTTGTTTATATAGGAAAATGTTATTACTCCTGGCAGGAGATGACTTTAAATTTTGTATTCTAACAGTTCTTAAAGGAGTTACACTCTTTTACGCAATTAAGCTCATTTTGTTTGCTAACTTTTACTGAGAAATTATTATTTGCCAGACACTGTTCTGATGCTCTTCATGTAAAAACTCAGTTAAGGCTTATTACAACACTGTGATATAGGTGCTATTATTATCTTAACTTTAGAGATAAATAACCTGAAGAACAGGAAAATGAAGTAATTTGTCCCTGATTGCTTAGTTAATAATTGGGACAACTGAGATTTGTGCCTTGTGTCCCCGTCAGAGCTTTCTACATTACCATTACACTATAGTTATTTCTTTAACTTTGCAAATGGCAACATCCATCCATATGTCTGAGATGATTCAAAGCCCTTAGCCTGGAGCCTTGCACACAAAGCCCATCTAATGTTTGTTTGCTATGTCCTTCTGTTTAAACAAGGCAGGGCGCACCTATACTCGTTACTAAACAACAAAAGTCACATAGCAAGAAGAAAAATGTATTTTGTCTCTTTTATTTGGATGGATTTAAAACTAGTAGAATTTTGCTCACCCATAAAGACAGAAAATTGGAAATTTTATAAAAATAGGAAGGAACAATTATGCACAAGTATAGCCCATCTTAGCCTGTTTTCAAAGTTATAAAGATTTTTACCCAGAGAAGAAAATAGTACTATTCTCAAGGACACTGTGCTTTGTCTTTTTTGTGTATTACTACATATGCTTTTCTTAGTATTCCTAATATTTCTCAAGAGGTACACTTCCATAAACTGTGAATCAAACAATACCTATTGTGTAATGCTGAGGTGGGCAGCAGTCATGCCTTTATTGTGTTTCACAGTGTATTATTTTGGGATTAAAGTGGAAAAAATCCAGATGGTTGATATAATTTGTCTTAGGTGATTTTTCAGTTGAATAGACATTACTGACATGTAATATTGAAAGCCAATTTTTGAGAAGTTTGGAACAATCTCTACCAAAGGGAATTGTGCCATAGCTATTTCACTATCCAGAGAAAACAAGATGTAATCAGAACATGTTCTATCTTACTTACTGGTTCTTTCATTTGCGTGGGATGTGTGTAGGGTTTTTTTCCCAGCTTTATTGAGGTGTAATTGATGAATAAAAATTGTATATATTTTAAGGGTACAACATGATGATTTGATATATGCATATATTGTAAAATGATTACCATAATCAAGCTAATTAACACCTCCATCACCTCATAGTTACCATTTTGTGTGTGTGTGTGTGTGTGTGTGTGTGTATGGTGAGAACACTCAAGATCTACTGTCTTAGCAAATTTCAAGTATACAATTTGCTGTTATTAATTATATTCACCATGCTGTACATTAGATCCCCAGAACCTATTCATCTTATAATTGAAAGTTTTTTACACCTTCACCAACATCTCTTCATTTCTCCTTTCCCCCACAATAACCACCATTCCACTCTCTAGTTCTATGAGTTTGACTTTTTTAGATTCTACATATAAGTGAGATTATACAGTATGCACATAGTTTTTAATATTCTATACTAATTCAACTTGTGAAGCTAATATATTAAAACTAGAAATTGGACATTAAAAATTTGAGGGAAATATTTTGAGTATATAATATTTATCTCCTTATTTATTTAAGCATTGTCAAATGGAAATTGAACCCCAAGTTAAAACCTTTGTTTGAGATAGCAACTTGTGGAATTGTGTGTACACCTCAAATGGTGATCAGTATCTTCTTTGAGGTTTGTTTTTCTTTGGTGAGATATTTCTGAAACTCTGGTTTCAACAGGGATGTGTAAACATTGTAAGTGACAAAAACTCTTTCAAATATAGAGTGCCTCTTGTTCTTTGTGTAGCCCCAGCATCTAGATCAGTACCTGGCACAGAGCAGGCAATTGATGCACATCTGTAGAGTGAATGAATTAAACAATAATAAGACTTCTCTCTTGTGGATGGTTGAAGATGTTTTTCCATGTAGAGACCCAATTTTATTTTGATATCTGTTGCAGTGTATGCTTAACTTTCCAACTGGTCATCATTGAAACTATCGTGGATCTTAAATTATCTAAATCTGGCTTTTTGGTGCAAAGAGCATGTACTAGAATTATAACAGGGTATGGGATGAAGAGGTATGTGTTGTCACTTACAGAAGTCCTTAAATCCCATAAGAGAGTATTTGGATTTGGTTTAATAAGCCGTTATTAGCATTTGAGAGAGTGAAATCTAAATACTGTTTTTGGATTTGTTTACAGAAGGAAGAATTAGTCCAGAGAATATGGGAGCAGAAAGGCAAACAAAAATACCTGTCAGTTAAACAATGCTAATTGTTTAACCAAGGGGAAAAGGAACACGTATTTTAAGTGTACACATTTTCCTTGGAGTTAACTTAAACCATGTTCTACTCTGACCCATTTCAAAGGCTTCTGGATGTAATAGTTTACTACTCTTTTCACTGGTCCCAAGACAAAACAAAAGCTCAGTGACAAATAATAGGAGATCAACCAAATATAGATAGGCCGAACTCTACTGCTGTTGCTTGGGGGTGAATATAGCAACATTTGAGCAGAGAGTGATCGTGGTGGAGCAGGTATTTAATAAGTGGGGGTGAGAAACCAACAAAAGGAACATCTCTTAATTTTTTTCCATCTTTATAATTTCATATAAAGACAAAATAAACTCTTATACATATTGAATTAGAATTGGAATAATACAAAGAATGTCAGAAAATTCATCCCTCCTGAAGGGACCTTAGAAAGTGCAAGGGAGGTAAGGGTGATCAGCAACGTTAAACACAAGATGAGAAGAGAATGTTGTTTTGGCCGTATAGAGATCTTTGCAGTGTGTCTGCATTGCACAGTTTGAAGTACTGAGGATTTCTAGAACTCTGGACATGCCATTATTAATTTTCTAGAGCAAAAGCACACCAAAAGTCAAGCACAAAAGATTTTTTAATTGATTTTTTTTGCATTATTTACCACTACTCCTTTCCACTTACATTTGATCGTCACGAACTACCAGATTACTAACCAAAATGTCCTCTCATTGTTTTTTTAATTGATTTTATGATATGTGTCCAAAGAAAAAATAAGGCTTCTTGATAAATGTGATCCCTGAAGACCAATACTTCAGGTGATTTTATTAGTTCTAATACATTGTTCTTATATTTAAGAATTAATATTCATTGTTTTGAATATAAATTCTTACTTGTTTATATTTGAAAGTTTGACACGTGTTTTCTCCTTAGCTTTTTAAAATATTGACAAATTCTCAACATATATCTTTTTGGACTCTTGTGGATGAAACACCCTCTTTCTCAGCAGTTAGCAAAATCTACTTTTGTGTGATCAGCCAAATTGGCCCTTACTGCTGCCTCTTAACTCTGACTTTTAACAAGTGCCAAGACACTTTTGGGGAAAATTGCAAATGGGAGAAATATGAGAATTTGTTGAGATTCTCTGCTATCTGATTAGAATATTATGTTTCTAGTTCCTTGTGGAGTAAGGATTCTCACTTATGAAAATGTTCCCCATCCAATAATTTTTCAAGGGCCCCAGGAGAATGCCTGGGCAATTAAAACTGAGAACTCTGTTACACAGTCTTCCTGAAGTCCAGGACCTTGAAGAGTGTTTGGGTAAAGAATAACATGCCAAAGTACATATTTGGGTATTCAGAACAACAAAAACTGAAAGAAATTATAGTCAAAGCTCTCTTTATATACCTATTCGACCCTTTAAATGCAGTGGTTTATTTACCTTACCAAACTAATCATACAAATGTAATTTGCCTTCATTCTTCTCTTTCAACATTCACTCCCGTGAAAGACTGTTAACATTCTTATAAGCCCAGCTGTCACCCACTTGGAAAATATTCCTACATTTATATCTCTTGTCCTGATCATTTTGGCATGTTCTAGTCCAGTCCTTATGATGCTATAAAGCCATGTCATGGAATCTAATAACTGCTGCCTTATATTTACATAGTGCTTTTAACCTTTAAAACACTTTTTTAGATTTGCTTTAATATTAGGATAATGTCTTATGACACTTAAATTATATTAATTTGCTATCCAACCACTAGGATGCATTAAATAGATCCCTAACCAAATTCTGTAGCTGTTTTTTAAAAGAAAAAGCTATAACTATGTTAGAAATAACCATATTTCATGTGAAAAAATATTGATTCTACCTTGCTCTGAAGTGCTTGTGCAATATCTGAAGTATTGTTTTTAGGCCAGGACATTACGCCATAAGAGCAACAAATGGAAGCCATCCAGATTATGAGCATTCTGCAAAGCAGTCATACGAAGAATAACTGAAGTAGCTGAGAATGGTTGACTAGATAAAAGGGACACTTACAACCTCTGTGTAGTATAAAAGAATAAAGACTGGTATATGGATGTTAAAGAGAAATGGAATTGAGTCTAATTTGAGGAATACATTTATTATACACGCTTGTATCCCTGGTGCCTAGAGTTGTATCTGGCAAATGCAAGTTCACAGGAAATATTTGTTGTTGTAGATGATCAAATATGAATATATTAAGCTTTCTATAAAAGGAGTGAGCTTATTTTCACTGAATATATCAGGCAGAGGCTGTATAAACTTTGGTTGAAAATGTTGTAGAAAGAATTCCTGCATTGGGAGTGATGTTGGACATGCTCCACCTCTTAGTTTCTTTCCATATTTATAGATTTATAATTATAAATTCTTATACATATTAAAGAGCCTTATATTGGTGTCTTTAATGCTAAACATAATATTTACAAGATAAAAGTTTTGTTTTTAATGTGAAAAGTTTTCCCTTGACTTTGTAGATTTTAAAGCTTAATTTAGACTTTTATTTATTTTATTTATTTTATCCCCCAAAGCCCCAGTAGATAGTTGTATGTCATAGCTGCACATCCTTCTAGTTGCTGTATGTTGGACGCGGCCTCAGCATGGCCGGAGAAGTGGTGCATCTGTGCGCGCCCGGGATCCGAACCTGGGCCGCCAGCAGTGGAGCGCATGCACGTAACCGCTAAGCCACGGGGCCGGCCCTAATTTAGACTTTTAATGGACTGAATATCTTAGGAATTCATAGCCTGGCTTATTCAAAAGGATTACAACATCAAAATCACCAGTTTCAGAGTGATGTCAACATCATGGTGAAGTGAGTTGTTCCCTTTGTCTCTCACCTCTAAGTTACAACTAAATGGACATTCATTAACCAATGGAGGATTTCCTACACAGCACAACAAGACCCCTGAGAGATCCACACAGCCATACATCTGAAGAGGGGTGGATTGGATCCTTGGGAGGCAGTGGAACTAGGTGAGCAGAACCCTTCTGCTGCCTAGTGGCAGTGATCCAGGTCACAGATCCTCACACAGTGGCCGGGGTGACTGTAAGAGGAAGCAAGGGCAGCTTGGCCTGTGTGTGAATGCTTTCAGAATAGTAGCTTGGCCCACGGGAGTGTCCACCATGCCACAGTGGCCCCGCCTGTGGCAACGCTCTCCACCTAGTGGTGGCAGCTCAGCCCCTGGAAGGAGCCCTGCCCACTAAGTACAGCAGCTCAGCCAGACCACCTGGGAGCTCCGAGTGGGCCCAAGTGAAAGAAAGGACCCCTGCTGTCTAGTGCAGCAGCTTTGCCGGTCCCATGCTGAGTGCAGCAGCCCTGCCCACATGAAAGCAACCCACACACCAAGCACAGAGGCCCTGCCTGCACGTGCATGCATGACTGGTGGAGCAGCTGTGGTGATCCCATGCAAATGCAGAGCAGCACTACTGGCACAACTTCCAGCAGATGGGGCAGGATCAGAGAACACAGCTCCTGCCCCCTCCAGCAGTGGCAGGTGGATCTGTGACCTGATATTACCACAAATGCCCCGGCAAAGGATCAGTTCATCAAACACTATGAAGAACTACAGTAACACTTCAGAGCAGAAGGAGAATGACAAGTCTCCAGAAACCAAGTCTAAAGTCACAGAAATTTACAATCTAAATGATAGAGAATTCAAAATAGTTGACATAAAGAAACTCAGTGAGTTTCAAGAAAACTCAGAAAGACAGTTCAATGAACTCAGGAATAAAATTAATGAAAAGAAGGAATACTTCACCAAGGAGATTGAAGCCCTTAAAAAAAACTCTACAGAATTTCTGGATATGAAGAACACAATTAATGAGATAAAAAATAATCTAGTAACCATAAAAGGTAGAGCTGACCTTATGGAGGAAAGAATAAGTGACCTAGAAGACAGAAATGTACAAATGCTTCAGGTGGAGAAGGAGAGAGAACTAAAATTTAAAAAATATGAAGACGTTCTTTGAGAAATATCTGACTCAATTAGGAAAAGCAACATAAGGATTATAGGTATTCCAGAGGGAGAAGGGAAGGAGCAGAGACCTTGTTCAAAGAAATAATAGCTGAGAACTTCCCAAACCTGGGGAAGAAATTGGACTTACAAATACATAAAGCCAATAGAACTCCTAATTACATCAGTGCAAAAAGGCCTTCTCCAAGGCATATAAAATTAAAACTGGCAAAAGTCAATGACAAAGACAAAATATTAAGAGCAACAAGGCAGAAGAAAATGACCTACAAAGGAACCCCTATTAGGCTTTCAGCAGATTTCTTAGCAGAAACCTTACAAGCTAGGAGAGAATGGAATGGTGTATTCAAAATACTGAAAGACAAAAACTTTCAGCTGGGGATAGTCTATCCAGCAAAACTATCCTTCAGATACAATAGCGAAATAAAAGCTTTCCCAGATAAACAAAAGCTGAGAGAGTTCATTGCTACAGACCTGCCTTACAAGAAATGAAGAAGGAAGCCCTCTTACCTGAAACAAAAAGGCAAAGCTTTACAAAGCTTTGAGCAAGGAGATAAATAGACAAAATCAGAAAATCGCAGCTATCAGAATAGGTTAGCAAACGTATCAGAATAGGTTAGCAAACACTTAATAATAACGTAAAAGATAAAGAGAAGGAAAGCATCAAAAATAACTATAAACAGAGCCAGCCCGAGGGGCCCAGTGGTTAGGTTCAGCACACTCCCCTTCAATGGCCTGGGTTTAGTTCCTGGGTGCAGACCTACACCACACATCTGTCAGTGGGCATGCTGTGGCGGTGGCTTACATACAAAAAAAGAGGAAGGTTGGCAACAGATGTTAACTCAGTGTGAATCTTCCTCAGCAAAAAAAAAGGGGAAAATAGGCAACAGATTTTAGCTCAGGGTGAATCATCCTCAGCAAAATAAATAAATAAGTAAATAAATAAAATAACTATAAACGCTTCATTTTAGTCACAAACTCACAACATGAAAAAGAATACTTTGTGACAAGAATAACTCAGTAAGAGAAGAGGAAGGGGATGGAACCTGCTTAGGCTAATGGGGATGAGAGGCTATCAGAAAATGGACTATCTCATCTCTGAGATCTTTTATATAAACCTCGTGGTAACCACTCAACAAAAAAATCAGAGCAAAGCTACAAATCATAAATAAAGAGAAAACTGAAAAAACCATCACAGAAAACCACCATACTGAAATGGCAGTCAGAAATACAAGGGAAAAGAAACAATGGAAATATAGAACACCAGAAAACAAGAGATAAAATGGCAATATTAAGCCCTCATATATCAATAATCACTCTAAATGTAAATGGATTGAATTCTCCAATCAAAAGACACAGAGTGTCTGGATGGATTAAAATACAAGACCCAACAATATGCTGCCTCCAGGAAACACATCTCAGCTTTAAAGACAAACATAGGCTTAGAGTGAAGGGGTAGAATATGATACTCCAAGCAAATGGAAACCAAAAGAAAGCAGATGTTGCCATACTTATATCAGACAAAGCAAACTTCAAGATAAAAAAGACAATGAGAGACAAATAGAGGCAGTGTATAATGATAAAAGGGACTTTCCACCAAGAGGACATAGCACTTATGGATATATAGGCACCTAACACAGGAGCACCAAAGTATATGAAGCAGCTATTAACAGACCTGAAGGGAGAAATTGACAGCAACACAATAATACAAGGGGACCACAACACACTACTTACATCAATAGATAGATCATCCAGACAGAAAGTCAACAAGGAAACAGTGGCCTTAAATGAAACACTAGATCAGATGGACTTAATAGATATATGTAGAACACTCCATCCCCAAACAGCAGAATGCACATTCTTCTCAAGTGCACATGGAACATTCTCAAAGGTAGGCCATATTTTGGAAAACAAGGCAAGCCTCAATAAATTTAAGAAGATTGAATCATATGAAGCATCTTTTCTGACCACAGTGCTATGAAACTAGAAATAAACTACAAGAGAAAAGCTGGGAAAATCACAAATATGTGGAGACTAACCAACATGCTAATGAAAAACCATTGGATTAATGAATAAATCCAAGGAGAAATCAAAAAATACCTGGAGACAAATGAAAATGAAAACACAACACAGCAACTCTTATGGGATGCAGTACAGGTGGTTATAAGAGGGAAATTCATAGCAATATAGGCACACCTCAACAAACAAGAAAAATCTCAAATAAGTAATCTTAAACCACACCTAACAGAACTAGAAAAAGAAGAACAAACAAAGCCCAAAGTCAGCAGAAGGAGGGAAATAATAAAAATTAGAGCAGAAATAAATGAAATAGAGACTAAAAAACAGTAGAAAGGATCAGTGAAACTAAGACCAGTTTCTTTGAGAAGATAAGCAAAACTAACAAACCCTTAGCCAGACTCACTAAAAAAAAAAGAGAGAAGCCTCAAATAAATAAAATTAAAACTAAAAGAGGATAAATTGCATCAGATACCACAGAAATACAAAGTATTATAAGAGAATACTATGAAAAACTATACGCCAGCAAATTAGATAACCTAAAAGAAATGCATAAATTCTTAGACTCATACAACCCCCCAAAACTGAATCAAGAAGAAACAGAGAATCTGAATAGACTAATCACAAGAAAAGAGATTGAAACAGTAATCAGAAACCTCCCAAGAAACAAAAGTCCAGGATCAGACAGCTTCTCCGGAGAATTTACCAAACATTCAAAGAGGATTTAATACCTATCCTCAAACTATTCCAGAAAACTGAAGAAGTTAGAACACTTCCTAATTCATTCTATGAGGCCAACATTACCCTGATACCAAAACCAGATAAGGACAACACAAAGAAGGAAAATTATAGGCTAATATCACTGATGAAAATAGATGCAAAAATCCTCAACAAAATATTGGCAAATTGAATACAGCAGTATATTAAAAGGATCATACACCGTGATCAAGTGAGATTTATATCAGTGGTGCAGGGATGGTTCAACGTCCATAAATCAATCAGTGTGATACACCACATTAACAAAATGAGGAATAAAAATCATATGATCAACTCAATAGATGCAGAGAAAGCATTTGACAAGATCCAACATCCATTTATGATAAAAACTCTCAATAAAATGGGTATAGAAGGAATTACCTCAACTTAATAAAGGCCATATATGACAAACCCACAGTCAACATCATACTTGACAGTGAAAAACTGAAAGCCATCCCTCTGAGAACAGGAACAAGACAAATGTGCCCACTCTTGCCACTCCTATTCAACATAGTACTGGGGGTTTTGGCCAAAGCAATTAGGCAAGAAAAAGAAATAAAAGGTATCCAGATTGGAAAGGTAGAAGTAAAACTCTCACTGTTTGCAGATGACATGATTCTATATATAGAAAACCCTAAAGAATCCATGAGAAAACTATTAGTAATAATCGACAACTACAGCAAAGTTGCAGGGTACAAAATCAACTTAGAAGAATCAGTTGCATTTCTCTACACTAATAACGAACTAGCAGAATGAGAAGTCAAGGATACAATCCCATTTACAATTGAACAAAAAGAATAAAATATCTAGGGATAAATTTAATCAAGGAGGTGAAAGACCTATACACGGAATACTATAAGACATTATTGAAAGACATTGAAGAAGACATAAAGAAATGGAAAGATATTCCATGCTCATGGATTGGAAGAATAAACATAGTTAAAATGTCCATATTAGCCAAAGCAATCTACAGATTCAATGCAATACCAATCAGAATCTCCATGACATTCTTCACAGAAATAGAACAAAAAATCTTGAAATTTATGTGGAACAACAAAAGACCCTGAATAGCCAAAGCAATCCTGAGAAAAAAGAACAAAGCTGGAGGCATCACAATCCCTGACTTCAGTATACTACAAAGCTATAGTAACCAAAGCAGCACGGTACTGGCACAAAAACAGACACACAGATCAACGGAACAGAGTTGAAAGCCAGGAAATAAAACCACACATCTATGGACAGCTAATCTGCAATGAAGGAGCCAAGAACATACAATGGAGACAGGAAAGTCTCTTCAATAAATAGTGTTGGGAAAACTGGACAGCCACATGCAAAAGAATGAAAGTAGACCATTGTCTTACACCATACACAAAAATTAACTCAAAATTGATTCAAGACTTGAATGTAAGGGGCTGGCCTGGTGACATTCTGGTTAAGTTTGTGCATTCCACTTCAGCAGCCCTGAGTTTGCGGGTTCTGATCCTGGGCGCAGACCAACACACTGCTCATGAAGCCATGCTGTGGAGGCATCCCACATACAAAATAGTGGAAGATTGGCACAGATGTTAGCTCAGGGACAATCTTCCTCAAGCAAAAAGAGGAAGATTGGCAATAGATGTTAGCTCAGGGCCATTCTTCCTCACCAAAAATAAAAAAAAAAAGAGAGTAAGACTTCAATATAAGACCTGAAACCAAAAAACTCCTAGAAGAAAATATAGGCAGTACACTCTTTGACATCGATCTTAGCAGCATCTTTTCAAATACCATGTTTACTCAGGCAAGGGAAGCAAAAGAAAAAATAAACAAATGGGACTACATCAGACTAAAAAGCTTCTGCAGGACAAAGGAAACCATGAATGAAACAGAAAGACAACCCACCCACTGGGAGAAAATATTTGCAAATCATATATCCAACAAGGGGTTAATTTCCAAACCATACAAAGAACTCATACAACTCAACAACAAAAAACCTGATCAAAAAATGGGCAGAGGATATGAACAGACATTTTCCCAAAGAAGATGGCACATGAAAAGATGTTCCACATCACTAATTATTAGGGAATTGCAAATCCAAACTACAATGAGATATCACCTTACACCTGTCAGAATGGCTATAATTACCAAGACAAAATGATAACAAAATTGGAGAGGATGTGGAGAAAAGGGAACCCTCATACACTGCTAGTGGGAATGCAAACTGGTGCAACTACTATGGAAAACAGTATGGAGATTTCTAAAAAATTAAAAACAGAAATACCATATGATCTAGCTATCCTAGTACAGGGTATTTATCCAAAGAATATGAAATCAACAATACAAAGAGATTTATGTACCTTTATGTTCATTGCAGCATTATTCACAATAGCCAAGATGTGGAAGCAACCCAAGTGCCCATCAACTGATGAATGGATAAAGAAGATGTGGTGTATATATACAATGGAATGCTACTCAGCCATAAAAAAAGACGAAATCGTCCCATTTGCAACAAAATGAATGGACCTTGAGGGTATTATATTAAGTGAAATAAGCCAGACAGAGAAAGACAAACACCATATGATTTCACTCATGTGGAAGATAAACAAACTCATGGATAAAGAGAACAGATTAGTGGTTACCACAGGGGAAGGAGGTGGGTGGGAGGGTGAAAGGGGTAAAGGGGCACGTACATATGGTGACGGATAAAAACTAGACTATTAGTGGTGAGCATGATGCAGTATACACAGAAAGTGGTATGTAATAACACCTGAAATTATGCAATATTATGAACCAATATGACCTCAATAAAATAATTTAGAAAACAACAATAACAAAAATCACCAGTTTCAGACCATAGAATTCTAATAAGTTGTTTCCTTGCTATACCTCAATCTAACTTCTGTTTCTGTTTTTGAGTAGAGAATGTCCTTAATTCTGATGAGCATTTTGACTTTCAACTCCATTTCTAGTTTCTGATCTGGTTCTACTGTTGGTCAAGTGGTGTCAGGACCCTGATCTGATGCTACATGGAGCAACAATAGTGGTCAATCTTCTTACCTTTGCCCGATTTATATTTCATGCTTCCTTTCCTGACTTGAGCAATCCTTAATTATTCATGAAACACAAGCACTCAATATATATGTGTTACTTCCATTTTTCCAATACAAGGGTAATTGTAATTGCTGATGAGACTAAAGCGGGACCTGAGTAAAGGGAGTGGAGTAGTATGGAGTGAGGCAGAGTTCTCTAACGCTATTCCTTTCCTGTGCTTTATTGTCAGTTTCTTGCCCTCACCCTTCTGCTCATCTTCAGAAAATCTTTTATAAGACCACTGAGACCACACACTCCTGGATATGTATACACCATATTAACAAATGTTTCTATAGTATCTCCAAAGCAACACTTGGATATTTCCAAGTCATCTGACTTGCAGTATGCTAGCCTTTGTTAATTCTTTATCTGTAAGTGTGGGAAGCTCGGTTTCTCCATGCCAGGTGTCTCTGGTTTTTCTTTTCCTTTTTTAAAGTAGACTTTATTTTTTAGAGCAGTTTTAGGTTTACAGCAAACTTGAGTGAAAGGTATAGCGATTTCCCTATACTCGCTGCCCCTACACGTGCGTAGCCTCCTTCATTATCAACATCCTCCACCAGAGTGGTACATTTATTATGATTGTTGAACTTACACTGACACATCATCATCATGCAATGTCCATAATTTACATTAAGCTTCACTCTTAGTGTCCAATTCTATGAGTTTGGACAAATTTATAATGACATATATCCACCATTATATATCATACAGAATAGTTTCATTGCCCTAAAAATCCTCTGTGCTCTACATATTCATCTCTCCCTCTCCCTAAACCCCTGGTAACCTCTGATATTTTTACTGTCTCCATACTTTTGCCTTTTCCAGAATGTCATATATTTGGAATCGTACAGTATATAGTCTTTTCAGATTGGCTGTTTTCATTTGTTAATATATACACATTTGAATTTCCTCCATGTCTTCTCATGGGTTAACAGCTCTTTTCTTTTTAGTGCTAAATAATATTCCATTATCTGGATGCACCACAGTTTATTCACCTATTGAAGGATATCTTGGTTGCTTTCAAGTTTGGCAATTATGAATAAAGCTGCTGTAAACATAGGTGTGCAGATTTTTGTGTGTATATAAGTTTTCAACTCTTTGGAAAAATACCAAGGAGAATGATTGTATGTTTAGAGTATGTTTCGTTTTGTAAGAAAGTGCCAAACAGTCTTCCAAAGTGGCGATACCATTTTGCATTCCATTAGCAATGAATCAGAGTTCCTGTTGTTCCACATTCTCATCAGCATTTGGTGTTGTCAGTGTTCTGGATTTTGGCCATTCTAACAGGTCTGTACTAGTATCTCAGTGTTGTTTTAATTTACATTTTCCTAATGGCAGATGATGTGAAACATCTTTTCATATGCCTGTTTGCCATCAGTATATCTTCTTTGGTAAGATGTCTGTTACAGTCTTTGGACTACTTTTTAATCAAGTTAGTTGTTTACTTATTGTGTTTCAAAAGTTCTTTGTATATTTTGGATAACAGTCCTTTACCAGATGTGTCTTTTGCAAATATTTTCTCCCAGTCTGTGGTTTGTCTTTTCATTCTATTGATAGCGCCTTTCACAGAGCATAAATTTTTAATTTTAATGAAATCCAGCTTATCAATTATTTCTTTCACGGATCATGTCTTTGGTGTTGTATCTAAAATAGGCCATCTAGATTTTCTCCTATGTTATCTTCCAGGAATTTTATAGTTTTGCATTTTACATTGAGGTCTGTGATCCATTTTGAGTTAATTTTTGTGAAAGGTGTAAGATCTGTGTCTAGATTAACATTTTTGCATGTGGATGTCCACTTGTTCCAGCATGGTTTGTTAAAAAGACTGTCTTTTCTCCATTGTATTGCCTTTGCTCCTTTGTCAAAGATCAGTTGACTGTATTTATGTGAATCTATTTCTGAGCTTTCTATTCTGTTCCATTGATTTATTTTTATATTCTTTCAACAATATCACACTGTCTTCATTACTGTAGCTTTATAGTAAGTTTTGAAGTCACATAGTGTCAATCCTCCCGCTTTGTTCTTCTCTTTCAATATCGTATTGGCTAATCTAGATTTTTTGCCCCTCCGTATAAACTTTAGAATCAGTTTGTTGATATTCACAAAATAACTTACTGGGATTTTGATTGGGATTGTGTTCAATCTATAGATCAAATTGGGAAGAACTGATATCTTGATAATATTGAGTCTGCCTATCCATGAACATGGACTATCTCTCCATTTATTTAGATTTTCTTTGATTATTTTTACCTGAATTTTGTAGTTTTCAACATATATATTTGTACATATTTTGTTAGGTTTATGCCTAAGTATTTCATTTTTGGGAGTGCTGATGTAACTAGTATTGTTCTTAATTTCAGATGCCACTTGTTCATTGTTGGTATATAGGAAAGTGATTCTTGTATATTAATCTGATGTCCTGCAACCTGGCTTTAACTGTTTATTAGTTTCAGGAGTTTTTTTCAGTTCCTTCAGATTTTCTATGTAGATAGTCATGTGATCTGCAAACAAAGACTGTTTCTTTCTTCCCAGTGTGACTTTTACTTTTTTTTCCTTGTCTTATTGCATTAGCTAGGACTTCAGTACGATGTTGAAAAGGAGTGTGAGAGGAGACTTTGCCTTGTTCCTGATCTAAGTGGGAAAGCTTTTAGTTTCTCACCACTAAGTATGATGTCAGCTGTAGGTTTTTAATAGATATTCTTTATGAAGTTGAGGAAGGTTCCCCCTCTTCCTAGGACTGAGAGTTTTTGTCATGGTTGGTTGTTGGATTTGTCATATGCTTTTTATGCATCTATTGATATGATCTTGTAATTTTTCTTCTTAGCCTGTTGATGTGATGGATTACATTAATTGATTTTTGAATATTAAATCAGCTTTGCATACCTGGGTTAAATCCCTCTAGGTCATGATATATAATTCTTTTTATACATTGTTATATTTGATTTGCTAATGTTTTGTTGAGGATTTTGCATCTATATTCATGATAAATATTGGTCCCTAGTTTTCTGGTAATGTCATTGTTTGGTTTTGGTGTTAGGTGAATACTGGCCTCATAGATTGAGTTAGGAAGTATTCTCTCTGGTTTTATCTTTTGAAAGATATTGTAGAGAATTGGTATAATCTCTTCCTTAAATGTTTGGTAGAATTCATCAGTGCACCCACCTGGGCCTGGTGTTTTCTGTTTTATAAGGTTATTAATGATTGATTCATTTTATTTAATAAAAATAGACCTATTCAGATTGTCTTTTTCTCCTTGAATGAGTTTTGACAGATTGTATCTTTCAAAGAATTAGTCTATTTCATCTAGGTTATCAAATTTGTGGGCATATAGTTATTCATAATATTTCTTTATCTTTTTAATATCCATGGAATTTGTAGTTATGTCCCTTCTTTCATTTCTGATATTAGTAATTTGTGTCCTTTTTTTCTTAGCCTGGCTAGAGCCTTATCAATTTTATCAATCTTTTCGAAGATTTAGCTTTTGGTTTTATTGATATTCTCTATTGATTTCCATTTTTCAATTTCATTCAATTCTGCTCTAATTTCTGTTTCTTTTGTTTACTTTGGATTTAATTTGCTCTTATTTTTCTAGTTTCCCTATGTAGAAGCTTAGATTTATTTTAGAACCTTTTTCTTTTCCAATATATGTGTTCAATGCTATAAATTTTCCTCTAAGCACTGCTTTTGCTGTATCCCACAAATTTTGATAAATTATGTTTTCATTTTCATTTAGTTAAAGATATTTTTAAGTTTCTCTTGAGTTTTTTTTTTGATTCATGTGTTATTTAGAAGTGTGTTGTTTAATCTCCAAGTATTTGGAGGACTTTCTAGCTATCTTTCTGTTATTGATTTCTAGTTTAATTCTATTGTGGTCTGAAAGCAGACTTGGTATGATTTATATTCTTTTAAATTTGTTAAGGTGTGTTTTATGGCCAAGAATGTGGTCTATCTTGGTACATGTTCTATGTGAGCTTGAGAAGAATGTATATTCTGCAGTTGTTGAAGTAGTCTGTAGATGTCAATTATATCCAGTTGGTTGATGATGCTGTTGAATTCAACTATGTCCTTACTGATTTTCCTCCTACTGGATATGTCCATTTCTGAGAGGGGTGATGAGGTCTCCAACTGTAATAGTGCATTCACCTATTTCTCCACGCTGTTCTATCAGTTTTTGCCTCATGTATTTTGATGCTGTGCTGTTGCGTGCATATATGTTAAGGATTGTTATGTCCTCTTGGAGAACTTACCCCTTTATCATTACATAATGTTTTTTATCCCTGACAATTTTCCTTGCTTTGAAGTCTGCTCTGTCTGAAATTAATATAGCTACTCCTGCTTTCCTTTAATTCACATTAGCATGGCATGTATCTTTTTCCATCCATTTACTTTTAATCTATGTCATTATATTTAAATTGAGTTTCTTATAGACAACATATAGTTGGGTTTTATTTTTTGATCTACTCTGCCAATTTCTGCCTTTTAATTGGTATATGTAGACCATTGATGTTCAAAGTGATTATTGATATGGTTGGATTAATATCTATCACATTTGTTACTGTTTTCTATTTGATGCCCTTGTTCTTTGTCCACATTTTTTCTTCTAGTCTTCTTTTTCCATTTGTGGTTTTAATTGAGCATTTATATGATTCCACTTCTCTCCTTTCTTAGCATATCGACTATACTTATTATACTTTTTCTTTAGTGGTTGCCCGAGGGTTTTGCAAATAATACTTCATGGGTAATGTGAGTACCTTATAATAACAAAATAATCCTAATTCCTCCCTCCTATCCCTTGTGTCATTGCTATCATTCATTTTACTTATACATTAGCATATATATATTTTTGAATATATTGTTGCTATTATTTTGAACAAACTTATCTATGTAATCAATTAAGAATAAGAAAAATAAGAGTTTTTATTTTGCCTTCACTTATTCCTCTCCAATGCTCTTCCTTTAGGTAGATCCAAGTTTTTGACCCATATAATTTTCCTTCTTTCTAAAGGATTTCTTTTAACATTTCTTGCAAGGCAGGTCTACTGGCAACAAATACTCTCACTTTTTGTTTGTCTGAGAAAGCCTTTTATTTCTCTAACACTTTTGAAGGATAATTTCACAGGGTACAGAATTCTAGGTTGGTGAGGTTTTATTTTTTTCAACACTTTAAATATTTCACTCCACTCTCCTCTTGCTTACATGTTTTCTCAGGAGAAAACAGATGTAATTCTTATCCTTGCTCCTCTATAGGTAAGATTTTTTTCTCTTCTGGCTTTTTGCAGGATATTTTCTTTACCTTTGATTTTCTGTAGTTTGAATGTGATATGCCTAGGTATAGTTTTGGGGGGCATTTATCCTGCTTGGTGTTCTCTGAGCTTCCTGAATCTGTGGTTTGCTGTCTGACACTAATTTGAGAAATTCTCGGTAGTTATTTCTTCAAATAGTGTTTCTGTTCCTTTCTCTCTTCTCCTTCTTGTATTACTATTACATACGTTACACCTTTTAGTAGTTGTCCCAAAATTCTTGGATATTCTGTTCTATTTTTTTAAGTATTTTTTTCTGTTTGCTTTTCAGTTTTGGAGGTTTCTATTGAGATAGCCTCAAGCTGAGAGATTCTTTCCTTAGCCACGTCCAGTCTACTAATAAGCACATCAAAGGCATTCTTCATTTCTGTTAGTGTTTTTGATTTCTAGAATTTCTTTTTGGTTCTTTCTTATAATTACCATCTCTCTGCTTACATTGTCCATCTGTTCTCACATGCTGTTTACTTTATCCATTAGATAAATGAATATTAATCACAGTTGTTTTAAATTCCCAGTCTTATAAGTCCAACATCCTTGCCATGTCTGGTTTTGATGTTTGTTCTGTCTCTTCAAATTGTATCTTTTTCCTTTTGGTATGCCTTGTAATTTTCTCTTGATACCTGGACATGATGTACCAAGTAAAAGGAACTGCTGTAAATAGGCCTTATTAATGTAGTAGTAAGGTGTGGGGGAGGGGAAGAGTTCTATAGCCCTGTGATTCAGTCTCAGGATTTAGTGAGCCTGTGCCTCTGGGCTGTGAACTTCATAAGCGCTTCTCAGTTTCTCTCTCTTCCCTTGGGAGGGATAGGATGGCTAGAGTGGACTGGAGTTGGGTATTCCCTTCCTCTAGGTCAGTAGGGCTCTGATAAAACACCAACAAGTTAGTGTCCGGTTATTTGGTTTTTCCTGAGAGCAGGCCTTGTTAAGAACAGAGTGCCTTGGTAGGTTTCAAAATAGTTCCTTTTCCCCTCCCCCTGCCAAAAGCATGAGGGAATTTTTCTCTGATATTCACTATGAGAAGCTAGTCAAGCTTCTGGAGGTGAAACTCACAAAAATGTGGGGGCCCCTGTGACTGGGTTCCCCTGGAGGTTTTAACTCTCAGAGTTGTCTGCATTGAGCCTCCAGAAATTCGTCAATGACTGTTTAGGTTTTCTAGCCTGGCACTGGTTCCTGTGGCCATTCCTGCTTGTGCATTTCTGCTCTATTAGGGTGTAATTCTCTGTATTCGCCTGTTGGTCTCTGCAATTTTGGAGACAGCAGTTTGCCCTGTGACCTTACTTCTCTTATAGAGCTAAGAAGAGTTGTTGATTTTTCAGTTTGTTCAGTTTTTCACTTGTTAGGACTGAGTGGTGACTGACATGCTGGACCAGAAACCAGAAGTCTGCCTGTGGTTTTCCCAAGTACTCAGAATGTATCAATTTGGTAACATTTTCTTCTAATTGGAGCAGATAATATTATCTTCTTTTTCAAAATACACCCCTACACCTGGCAAAAATCAACTTATTTTTACAAGCAACAATATCTTTAAAACATTATTTTGTGTATTGTAGGATAATTTTCTCATTCAAATATATTCTAAGTATTATTTTAAATTATACAATTGATTTTTCTCTCTCAGTTTCAGAAAATGTTACTTTTTTATATACATTGGATTGTAGAATCTCTGTCCAGCAGGGTACTATATTCTTGTTCTACCTCCTCCATTGTGTATTAGGTATATTGGTAAGTATTAGTTATCCTAACTACATGATCAAATTGATCAGTGAGCCATATGTTGGCAGGCCATGAGAAGCTACCTTTGTCTCTGTTCAAGAAGAGTGCATATCACCTAGAGACCCTGGACTTGGAGCTGGCTCCGTAACTGCATCAAACTGTTTTTTCTCTTTGAGATATATTGGATAGTGGCATTATATTAGGTTGGGGCATTAAAAAAATATTGTATAAGAGAAAGATGTGTGGATATTGGCCATCAAAGGAGTAGAAGTCAGTTGCTATGCCCTCTTTCACTTCTCACATCTATTTCTCTTCTTTCTTCCTCTAAAATTTTCTTTACTGCTATGAATCCTGTCCATATGGTGTCAGTGGGTATGATCCGGTTTCTCCTTCCATAGTGATAAACATGTGATCTCGTTTCACCAATAACAAAGTGATTGCTTTAAGTTTGAACACATGATCCAAACAGGGTTAAACAATCTGTTTTGGGGTATAGGATAGGAACTAAGAGAATTAGTGTCTCTCTTCCTTGGGATATTAAATTTTAAAATGGTATAATCTAGAGCTACTGCCATCTTCCTTGCACAATTAGAAGAAGCCATTTTAGTTAGAAGAAAAAAACGCCAATGAGTGTGGGAGGTGGAGGAAGAATGAGTCCTGACAATAATGTGGCACACCAGCAAGTCAGCAGCCATGCCTGAAGCAAGAACACAGGGCAGCCAAGTTGGCTGGGTGAGAGATTCACTCTGCACTAATGTGGCAGAGTGAGTTTATTAATGAATATGTTACCTTCCTCCCCCCCACTTTAAGTTAAGAGAACTTTAAATTAATATTAGGATTTGGGGGGCTGTATACTGCTATAGATATTTATAATACCTGCAATGGTATATGTAATTGACTTTAGGACTGTTCTATGAATGTGGTTTCTCTAACATTGACTTTTACTAGAATCTTCCTTATCATTATTAAACTGTTATGATGTTCAGGGATCACAAAAATTTGTCCCTCAGAGCACTACACATTTAATTCTCTTGGACTATTGCTGTACATCTTTGGCATTTCTTCAGACGTAGTCCAGGTCAAGGTCTCATACTTTGAAGAAGCTCCATTACTAGGCTGATGCTGGCTTGAAAAATCATATGAAAACAGCATTATCATAGGGTATGTATTTATTGTTAGAGTTGCCCTTTTACTGTTTTGCATTTTATGATTTTCTTTTGTATCTTTTTCTCTTGTTGAAGTGAGAAAATGTATGAACATGTACTTCATGTAAAAGGTGCCAAATAAATACTCCTTTTTCATTGGTTTCCACTAAGAAAATGTTTTGCAATAGATAAGATCAATGTGCTGTAGCTTATGAATTGCAACATAAATAAGAAGCTAAGGCAATTTCTTTCTATTTCTTAAACTTCCCTGAACAATTTGCTGTTTTTGCAAACTAAAGAAATCTCTGTAAGATACACAAAAACAAGAAATGTGCTTTAAGTATCTGTTATCACACAACTCAACTTTGTCAATCAAAACCGTTATACATTTAGTTTCATGGTTAGGGTGGAAATGAGACTATAAATCAAGGGGAACTGTCATTACTAGCAAATTGAGAAACATTTAATGAGCATTTTTGGTGTGTTTCTGTAGACTAATCTTTTAAAAGCATTTGCTTGTTTAAGTGAGGATGGAATTTATCTATTTGATTTTGTTAAGGATGATAGTTTAGTATTCAGATTTGCATCAGAAACCTGGTATTTGCAGACAGCTGATTGTGGAGAGTAGCAGAGAAAGCAAGTAAGAAATGTCAAATGATGTGGTAACCACCAGTGTGCACATGGTGAGTTGTTTCTCTGGGCTTCTGTAAGAAGGGGTCACTGCTCTGAATCTTGGGTACCCAAATACAAACCTTGTGGTGACTTGTATTCGTATTCTTGATAGTCTCCTAAATCGGTAGACAAAAGCAAAAAATAAAATTTAAAACGAGTGATGTTTTGGCAATTCAGATAAGGGCACATGGTGAATATGTTTGGCTATTTGGTGATTCCTAAATTCTTTAAGAAGGAAAAAAATTTTTTTTTGCTTTCTTGTTCTCACTTTCTTAGATTTATCAAATCCTCTCTCACCTAATGATCGCTAACTGAATCTCTCTTCAGAGGAAAAATCCTTAAATAATATGTCAGTATCCTCTCAAGGAAATGTAAAACTAAAACAAGTCATAAGTCATATTTAAAGGATTTATTCATTAATTCAGTTATCAGATTTTTATAGAATACTTAATAAAGCCAGGAACTCTTTTAGATACTGGGATACAAAGATTAATGTGAACAGCCCTGCTTTATAATCTAGATTGGAGAAGGGGGGGGTGTTAAACACCTAATTTCAATAAAGTGAAAACCACTATAATACAAGTCATAATGGGCACAAAGAACAGCATGCATTTAATTGCCTGGAAAGTGACATATATTATAATAGTTTAAAGATGCATACGCTATTAACCTTAATAGGCAGTGAAGAATGAGAAAGAGGATTTGGGGGAGAAAGTAATGAATTCTATTTTTGGCATACTGAGCTTGAGGTATTTGAGGCATAATCCGGTAGACACATCCAGAAGACAGTTATGCATGTGGTCCTAGAACAGAGAACAAGTTCTTGGATAGAGTTATAGAAGTCATGAAAGAATATGTGGCAGTTAAAATCATCAGTGTGCGTATTGAGAAGAGAAAACGTGCAAGGTTGGCACCACGAGTAACATTAAAAGTTAAAGGAAAATGTCACTGAAAAGGAGGAATTGTGACAGTAGAAAAAAAGTAAGAAAAAGTAGTGTCATGGAAGCCATAAGTAAAAAAGACATCCACGAATTAGAAGTGGTCAATATTATGAGATGCTGTATTCCGATCTAGGAACATAGAGGTTGAAAGGAATTCACTGGATTTATCATTTAAAAGGTTATTGATGTCTTTAACAAGAGATTATTACAGTGTGATGGAAGCCAAAGCACGTTTTGAATATTCTATCAGCTAAGTATAATAGAGTCCTGACAAATTTATGAAAAGATATAATTATCTTTCTTTTTTTTTTTTTTTTTTTAAAGATTTTATTTATTTATTTTTCCCCCCAAAGCCCAGTAGATAGCTGTATGTCATAGCTGCACATCCTTCTAGTTGCTGCATGTGGGACACGGTCTCAGCATGGCCAGAGAAGCGGCGCATCAGTGCGCGCCCGGGATCCGAACCCGGGCCGCCAGCAGCGGAGCGCGAGCACTTAACCGCTAAGCCACGGGGCCGGCCCTATAATTATCTTTCTTATTTCCCTTTTTCTTGTCTATGGCAGAGAACTAGAACAGTCAGAGGAACAGCTAATGCTTTGGTGCAGGGTATTTGGTCCTTTATTACTTTTTTTAAAGTAATAGCACATAATGTAACTGGACTTCTATTTTCCCAGCATAAGGCTAAGGCAATAACTTTCATGTCTGTTTCCAAGCGGCTAATAAATTTAAAATGGAAGTGGAAACCAAGCATAATGCACAATTGTTTATTTCTGTCTAAATGCATTTGATTTCTTAGTTCTCTTTGCTTTATACTTGGAGAACAGATTCTTTTCCCAATTAAAGATGGTTGGTGCTGTTACACTTTGTGTAAATGAAAGCATAAATAAGTCCAGATGAATTATTATAAGAGAGGAGATATTTTACTCTGTGACAACCTTGGATCGTATTTGAAAGATTTTGAGTAGAGTGATGTCTACTAATTGACTTTAAAGTCAGTACTCAAAGATATAAACAAGCAACAACTGGTGGGTAAAAAGAGATATTTGCAAGAATTTATGGAAACTTTGTGATCTAATTCTTAGTCCTTGTATATAAATATTTTATTTTTATGTTTATATGTCTGCTATAAAATTTTTGGTGCATTATATTTTAAATAAAAATCAGTGGTCGCTAGAATAAAAATTTCTGAATGCTACAGGCTACTATTTCTTTCTGACTATCAAGAAATGACCAAATTTTCAATATTTTAATTTAAATGTGTCCTTTTTCTTGTCCTCCTTTCTGTCCTCCAACTATGCAAACAGTATTTGGTAAAATAATGTAATTAGGAATGCAAAGATATAGATTTGATTTGAATGGTGGCTTTTTGTTTGCTTGTTATAAACTCTATTTGTTTCATGATATTTTACATCTTACATTTCTTCTCAGCCATTCTATTTTATACAAGTACTTCCAAAGTTTTTAAAAAATATATTTTCAAAATAATGTTTCAAAGTTTTAAACTAATTAATGGATGCTATTTTCTTTCCCTAGAATTTGGTTCCGTGACCCAGTATCTCAACTTTCCTTTCCCAATCTACAGATCTTATCTTTGTCATCTTCCTCGGAATTTAGTCCTTTCGATCTCTAGTGGACTTTCAAATAGGCATTTGGGAAACTGTTCTGCGTATAATTCAGTAAAATATGAGTTGCGTTAGCAAATTTAAGCCTAATTTCAACACAATTACTGAGAGACTATATTTTATTTCCTAATAGAATTTCCATCTGGCAGTGAATGAAGAGAAAATAATAGATGTCTTTTAGGATACAAAAGAAGACAATCCCAAACAGAAAAAACTCTTTTTTAGAATTTAATTATTGGTCAGGTGAATTAATGTTTAATATTAAATCATTAAATTTCTAAAATGATTCTTAATTCTTAACATAGTCACTTTATTTGAGGGAATTAAAGACAATAACATGGAGTAAAACCTAAACCCGGAATAAAACCAAAGAAATTACAAATTATTTTTGTTTCTATTTTGTTTTACTTCATCATACTCTTTCTCTGTATATGTGAGGTTTGATGACAGACTAAATATTTCTTTCTCAAATGATGATTTTCAATTAGTTAACAAATGTTTACCAAGTACTTACTATGTACTAGGTAGTTTACTAAGTACAGAGTGAACAAGAAACATGAAAAATAGCAAAGAACCAAGGAAACATGGGAATTAGCAAATCATGAGAATATTTTCATAATATTATTGTTTACTACTGTCTGCCCTAGGCAACTTATACATTTTAAAATGCAAATATTTTAGATATAGGTTGGTAGAAAGTTAAATTTACAAGACACAATGGATCACAGCTCTTAATGGTGTTTGGGCTGATGTTCTACAGTTAAAGTGAGAGAGCTGTAGAGGATTGCTACAAAAAGCTACTCTCGTTTCTATTTCTGTAGTCATTTGAAAAGGATATAAGAAAAGAAAGAACTGAAAAAATAGATCAATCTGTATTTGAAGAACAAAAAAAACCTAATGAAATCAATGGCTGTTCTGACTGTCAATGCTGTGAAATGAAACATTTCCACCTCTACTCAAAATAAGCAGTTCTTTCTGTTTGAGAAGTTCATATACAGATCATTTGGCACAGAACCACCATTGTATTGAATAGACAGCTGAAGGAAGAAAAGCCAGAAAACCTTCAAACATTGCTTATAGATCTATAAGGTAAGTAAATACCTTTAACTTTTTTGAAATGTGCTCTTTATAAATTTCCTCACTTATAAATTCTCTCTCTGAGAGATCTGCTGATGTAGTGGGAATATTTTTAAACAAAGAAGTTCAGGAAATCCAGAGTATTAAGAGTACAATTTTCCTAGCTTGTGTTTATTTGCTTGCTTCTTTTGACAAGCTCTCAAAAGTACTCTTCTTACAGTACTAAATTTATTATGTTATATTTGTTGTCATGACCTATTATTGAGATGGCTAGGATCATCCTCAGTTTATTCATGAGCTGCTTTTCTTTACCACAGAGTCAAGCAAAGAAGATACCGAAATGCATATTTATTGCAATTAATGAAAAAAATTTAGCTTTAAACTCCTATAGTAGAAGCCTGGCCTTAATGGGATTGATAAAATTATTTTGGAGATATTCTCAATTTGGTTATAAGCAATAGAAAATAACTCAAGTTATCATATCCAAAATCCACAGGAATTTGCTAAGAGTATACCGGGTTATTTCATGTGATCCCAGGGAAATTTGAACAACTAGTCCTTAGGAAGAGAAAAAACCAGAACAGGGCTGTGACTCTTAGCAGCCATAATACACTCAACAGTTTCTTATAGAAGGCGGCTGGGGTCTGGCCTTGGAAAGAGCACTAGAGATCCAAATGATCTCTTTGCACTTCTGGCCCAGAGGCTATCCTGCTAGCACACCAAGTCTCATTTCAGGGCATTTCTCCTTTCATACTCATGCCACAAAATTGAAAAACTAAAAATTATTACCAGGAAGGTAAAGAATGATAAATCCAAAGAAAGAAAGGCAAAGGGACATTGCCCAATGCCGAGAGCACAGATTGTCTAAGTTGTATACCCAGGTTTCTCATAGACTGGGTGCATCTTACTCAGGAAAGTCTAGCCCTTGGCTCTGTGATTCTCAGACTATCCTTGGATTTGATCCATCTCAATTAACACTCTATTCTTAGGGAGTGGAGTGGGGGATGGAATGATGGTTTAGAAGGCCTTATATCTCCTTAGAGTCCAACTTATTGATCAAAATTTCATCTTTTGGGAAGATGATAAAATGAAGTTCTTCTTGGATTTTTTTTTTACCACTGTTGTTTAATAATCTTCTGAGTTATGTTCTGTAATTTTTGTTTTTGTGGGAAATCAAGATTTGGCCACCCTGAAATATATCTCTTTACCTTGATTGTTTTCTCTGAGGGATATTTGACCTTCCCCACTAACTGCCTGAAGAATTTGACGGCTGTAATATAATGTAAAATAGATGTTACAATAGAAAAGGCATCAACAAGCCCATCTTATGTCTCTTTGGCCACATTCTCTGGATGGCCCTGCAAGGAGCTGCCAGAAAAACATTTACATTTATAAGGGAAATCTCCATTTGTAAAGGTATCTCCCTCTCTGTATTGGGAAGAAGGGGGATGGCCTCATTTCTAGAGACTTATCAATGTGGAAGGTGAGGCCTTAAATCTGCATAATAACCTTACTCTTGTTTACTGTGCTTTAGTGGTAATCTCCTGTAACTGACTCCCCCCACCCCCAGCATCCTCCTTCGTCATTGGCTGAACATGGTATTTAAGACGAGAATTTCTGCTATTGTGTTGAGAAACGCAGTGTCCCTGCTTTCTCCCATGTATACATGTTATTAAATTTGGTATTATTTTCTCCTGCTAACCTGTCTTGTTAATTATTTGGCCAGCCATAAGAACCTTAAGGAAAAGGGCAGAGGGAGATTCTCCCTCTCCCCCAACATTTTCAATGAGGAGCTTATAAGTTTTCCAGCCCTGCACAGCTTTTCCCTTTAAATCACCAGCATGGCACATGCAGTGGTAACTAGCATCTCCATATTTTTGAAACAGAACCTCTTTCCTCCTATCACATCCCAGCTGCTTCTGATCTTGTCTTTTTCTCTCTGACCTTATACCCAACCCTCATTTTTGCCTTCATGTTTTATTCTACCATTTACCATCAACTCTCATCCCTTAGTTTTTCCTCTTGGTCTACTTTCCTGACTTTAAACATGTCTCTTCTTTTTGTTATAAACTGGGCACACTTATTTTGTCTTAGGCAATTTAGGATAGTTTTTAAACAATAGACGAAGAGTTCCTGCAAGACAAATATATTCTTAAATTTTTAGATATTCTCTGATAAAATACAATTTAAGAATTTTTATATTTTTAGAGTTAACTATATATATGATTTAGATACAACACATTAGTGTCTAAATATGTACATTGAATTGGACCTCTCGTGATCAGTGACAACATAACATTCAAATCATTTTGGAATTGGCCTTTAAAATCTTTAATATATCTGTATTTACTATGCATTAATTTACTGATTTGGTTGCATAGATAGTACTTGAGATTTAAGTGGTCATTAGATGGGATTTATTCTTGTAAATTATCAGTAACTCAATTTTACACAAATTATAACAATTTAGGACTATTGCATGACTATGGAAAGTATAGCATATTTTCTTTAAGTTGTTTTTAGAACTCTGATTATTTATTTGTGTGACAAGAATACAATTAGAATTTTGATTTATTCCAAGTATAATATATTTACTTAAACATACTTTAAAAAGCATGATGTTACCTGGCCACAAAATCTGTTCCTTTTGAAAAAAGTGCAAAACATCTATCGATTCCCAAGAGAGTGTCACCAACTAGGTGACTTGAGAAACTCAAAGGTGGGTTTGGAAGCAATAACTGTTTTTCCAAGTTATTTCTTTTCCTTTTGTATGTTAAGGAGATGTAACTACCAACCATCCTGAAACTGACCACGCGAGAAACTCAAGGGAGATGTAACAACCAGCCACCCTGAAACTGACCAAGCCTCACCACAAGAGCTATGCCCATGACCTTTGCCTTATTTTTAATGCAAAGATCTCTCCAGGAGGAGCTTAGGCCTCATTATGTGGAAGCATGTTCTCCAACTGAGACTGTGTGAGTGAATACTCTCCTCTTCCTTTTGAATATTCATTCCCCAAGCAAAGTAAAAGTTCCTGCTTCCCTTTGGAGGTGCCATGACTTTCGAAATGATTCCTCATGGCCTCCTATTAGCTGCAAATACACTTTACTTTGTCAGACAACTTCCACTGGTGTAGAGTCTTACTTAACTCACCAGGAGGCAAGCCCACTTGGTTCGGTAACAAGAGTAGTTTATTTCTTTTAAAAATATTAAATTTGGCTATTTAAAAAAATAAAGATTGTCTTGCAGCATCAAGTTGCATTGTTAAAAAAATAAAATTAACCTAAAATGTAGACTTGGTGGACAATGCTCTAAGCATGGTTATTTGTAACAGTTTCTATTTGATCCACTGAAATTTCCAACGTTTATGCTTATCAAATAACAGAAGGAGAGTACCAGGAGTTCATCTCTAGCCATCTGGTTCTTGGGTGGATGGTGGTAGGTAACTAGAATTTCCTCTGCTTCATCTGATTGGGGGTGCAGATGGGGTCTCAGCAACTCAAATGGAAGTTCACATTTGTTCACATGGGACTTCACGCAACTTCTGGAAATCTCAATGGAGTGAATCAAATGAGTCCAATGGAAGAATGAGTCCAATCATTTTGGGCATTGTGCCACTACTCCTGGCACCCAATTTTTCTGACCACTGCAAGTTTCTGAGGGCTCCAATGGGTGGCATTGTCTTTCACTAGAATTCACTATGTTCCTCTCCATTTTCCTGGGCACTATTGCCCTGATGCTAGTACACTGAAACCTCCTAATGAGTGCTTCCCATGTTTTCCTGGTCACTGCCTGTGCTTTACTGGATCTTCGTGATGCTAAAGCTGCCCCTATGGTCTACAGGAAAGTGGAAGGTGCATCTCTATTTACATTACACCATCTGAAGTGTCCTACAAGAGCTCTATTTTTACTCCCACTGTTCCAAAGGGCTCTGAGCACTATTTTTACCTAATAAAAATGGAGGCAAAATGAGAAATTACTAATATCTTGGTTCCTTTCTTACTGTCTCATGGTTTCTTCTCTGTCTACCACTTCTAGTTTTCAATTCATGGAAGATTATGTCGAATATTTACTACGTAGATCATATTGTTTTATTCTTTGTGAGGGAGAAGAATATGGCATAATTTCTGCCTCAAAGATCTTACAATCCACTGGAGGAGATTTTTTATTCATTTGTTCAGCAATGATTCATTGTAAATAGTGATGCAAGGGACATAAACTAATAGTTAAGGGAATTCATATGAAATATTCATACAGGAATGATGGGCATTCATGATGAAGGTGGAATTAGGGCTTGTCTTTGAAAGGAGTGAACATTTTCAATAAGTTGGTTTTAGGGGAGAGAGAAGAGGAAGGACAGTTTACCTAAAGCATACAAATTCAGAAAAACAGATGTGGGAAGTACTAGGATGGTGGGTAGCATGGGAAAGTAAAACCATCAGGGTTTGGGAGGATATGCTGAGGTAAGCAAAAAGATGAGTTAGGACTGGTTTGTGGAAAATTAAAATTGCATGCTGAGGGTCTTGGACTTTGTTCTAGGTGTGTTGTAGAGAAATGGAAAGTTTTGCATCAAAGATATATGAAGAACTTTGTTTTAGAAAGAATAAATTTGTGCTTTGATGAATTGAAAAAGCTAGAAACTGATAATAAGGCTCAGTTACAAGTCTCTTGTAACAACTGAGGCAGCCATAGGGGGCCAAATAGAACATTTCCTATTATTCCTGAATTGGCTAAGGCCCAAACCTGAGAACAAAAGACAGCTCTCATTCTAAAAGAAACAGCAATCAGCATACAATTGGAAACATCTACCTCCTAGCTGGACTCACTGAACATTGGCCAAACCCTCAACAATATTTCACCACCTTCCTGCCCAGTCACAATAAGAAGAGGAATGAGAGAGGTGAGGGACATTGGCCTTGTGGGTTGAACATTATATTTTAGTGGAAGTTTATTCCCTCTCCTTTAAGGATGTAGGTGCTTTTTATAGTATGAAGCCACATAAGAAAAATCCCAGAAAATAAAGATTAGAGGTATCTGAACAGAGAGAATGACATCTGAATCTCTAGCTTGAAGCATGATAAACTGCAAACATACGCCCACTCTGATGTCACTCAAGGATCAGAGTGTGTAGTGAGGGAGTCCTTGGGAGATAAATTTGGGATTCCAGGAATATGGAGTATTTTCCTTTTCAGTTCCCTCCCTCTACTATTGGAAAGAAAAGGGAGCTGTTTCATGTATGTTTTCTGAAGTGGGGTAGGGAGGGTTCTTGAACCAGAATTTGGAGTAATCAAGGTGAGCAGAACTTGAAGGACTGTAGAGTAATGAATAAATTTGGGGAAGTTTAGGAAAACTTGCATTATGGAAGAGGACCCCAACTCTTCCCATAGCTTCATGTGAAGGATCAAGACCTTACATGAGGAGCAGAAGCCAAGGGGCCACTTTTCATGGCACATCTAGTTTAGCAGAGGCAGATACAAACATCCCCAGAAGGAGTCCTCAGCTTAAGGCTTTTGTGCAAATTAGACAAAATCATAACTCTGGGTGCTTTTGACGCAGCCTTGAGAAACTGAGTGAGGGCTGGATTTCAGCCTCCAATCATCCCCTCGGCTGGGAGTCCTTGTACCCAGCAGCACAATATGATGCTGAACATTGCCCCAAGAAAACCACATGCACTAACTATGTGAAGATCACCCCATCGGCACAGAACATTAGCATCAGATAAAACAGAGTGAATGAGATTGATTAGAGAAATGTCTTTTTACTGCTATGTGGGCAGTAACATGTGACGTCTTTGTCTTCTCTATCTTCTTTACTGCCTCAACAGCAGTGAAACTAGTGCTTGGAAAAGGATGAAGAGATCTCTGAATCAGGCCAACCATGCACTGTCTCATTCTTAGCAGGTAGTACTCAGTTCTACTCTTCATTTGGGGTGGGAGGACATAAAAATGGAATAAAGTTTGAGAATGGACTTTTTAAAAAGAGCAGAAGTGAGTCTTAAAAATAAAATGAGACAGTGATAATAGCCAAATGTAACAAGGAAGGGATGGAATTTAGCCAAAATATCATTAAGTGGAACATAGCATAGCTGGAAGGCAATTACAGGGAAAATTAAAATTATTTTATGCTGATAGCCTGATGACTTGAAACTCTTCAGTAAACTGGTTACACATTAAACTATGAGGGCTTGGATTAGAAAAAAGCAAAGAAATGGAAAGTAAGCCAAAATAAATTATTTAACCTTATTTATAAATTGCCCAGCTATTAAATATATTACCTCCTCTCTGTTCTTCCGCTTCTATCTTACTTTTCTTTCTAAATCAGCAGTTTTGCACATATTATGAGCCATATCTACACTTTGCATATCCACATCGCCAAGTTTCATATTTTTGGATATTTCTCAATAAGCCTTTAAGAACTTTGCAGCACACTCCATCTCTACTCGCCTCAGTCTCTGAAATCTGGTCATTTTAACTCTGGATGCCATTATCTTTTAATACTAAAAAGAAAGGAGCATAATCTTCTCTAAATGCCCTATAAAAGGATACTAATATTAACAGGTTTTGATGATCCTCAATTTCTCTAATGACATTTTCTTATGCAGTTTCTTTTTATTGCCTGCTTTTCCTTTCAAATGGAAGATAAAAATGACACTAAGTGAACTGAAAAATGGATCTAAAAATTTTTAGTGAATTTTATTTTGTGAAAAATTTTTTCCTTTGGGTCATTTATATTTCTACTGAACTACATTTTGGATTTCAGAAATTCAAGATGAAAACGTGCATCAGATCCATTTATTTAAAACAATATATTAATCAGAAGAACAATTGATTATTTAAACGTAACTATTTCTCAGAATCACTAGTTTATCTGAAATATATAGGTACCACTGGATTTTCTCTTTTTTTTTTAAAGAAATTCTAACTATATGTCAACACACATATAGTGAAGAAAAGGAAACATAGCTCTAAGGTACAGTTTAAGCCAATATTGACTTGAGAATATTAGAATTAGTCAAAATACGGCTCTTTTACATTATTTTAGTACTAGACTTCTTATTAGGTTTGATAGACACCCTATTCTCATGGGTGGTATATTTACTTACCAGTTCCTAAGGTGGATAATTTCTATGTATGGCTTATGCATGCATCTTATGTTATTTCATGTTTGGTTCAAGTTCAGGGTGAAATTGTTAAGACACAATATCAAATTTTGAGATTACATGTTTTTCAGTGCCGATAGAACCCTATATGTTGGCTGCAGATGGATTAAGATGTCCTAATCTGATTCTACTCTTTAAGTGAGTTAATAAGAGTTATGTCAGAGTTTAGTAACAGAACCTGAACATACACTGAGTCCAAAATTCTCAGTTTAGTGTTGTATTTCCCCTACCCCCGTGCTCTCAACTTCTAAGTAAACTTTTTTTAACAAAAAAAACTGTGATGTAACTGAATTTAAAGTGTGTATCAGTTCTGTCACAAGTAAATGATGTTGAAATTCTTGAAGAATGAGAAAATGGTATGAGGTGATAGAAGATTGTCACTTGATATTTCTTATCTCTTCAGTTCTCCTTCCTAAAATCCCTTTGAAATCAGCTTTTTTTTTTTTTTTTTTTTTTTTTTTAATGCGCTCAACAGCCAACACCAACTCCTTTAAGAGAGGAGAGAAAGAAGAAGGATCAGAAAGAATATCATCCTAGGGTGTCTTAACACTAAACTACTGAAAGGGATTAAATTTTCAGAGAACCTGGGATGTAGTCTTTCCTTGTTATTGTGAGGAGAATATACAAATACTTAGTTAAAGTTTAAAATCGTCCAGGAATTATACAGCTAATGAGGTCTATGGCATTTTCATAATATTGTTATCAAAAATGTGGAAAATAGTATTTCTAAAGAAGAATAGAGTTCGTTTTCTGAGGGGAGAGTATGTGTGACTTCAGTCCTCAAGAATTCAAGTTTTCTGAAGTCCACCACCTTCAGGATAAAATACAAATTCCCTAACTTAGTAACCGAGAGACTTTGTGACTTGGCCACTGTCTCACCCCTTCAGCTTTGCTTCTGGCGTCCTCTCACATCTCCCCTGTGCTTTTGTCACTCTGAATAGGTGTAGTTTCCTCAACTTTCTTTCCTCTTATTTCTTTTGTAAATGCTGTTCACTCTGGCTGCCCCCAGCTCATTTTCAAGACTCAATACAAGTGCGTGCCACTCTGTGCAATTGTAGCATTCTGTGTAATCCTCCATCTGATAATTTTCAAATGATTTTTTTACCTGTTTGTCCTCCCCAGTGCTGAGTGAGAGAATGTGCCTTGTATCCCTTTATCTGTTATACATCTAGTGTATAGTTTTTGCTCATAAAACGTTTCTCCAATCAATAAATAGATAAGTGATGTTAGAGTTAAGAAATTCAAATGACTAGAAACAAAGCCTGTGTGCCCAGTTAGGAGTCACTTCCCTTCTCCAGCTGATAGGACCTCGCCTACCTTCTATGAGCCTATCTTGTACTTGTTCTATGAAATTTTCTCCCACGGAAAAAAATCAGTACTATGAAAATGTTCTTGTATTCACACATTATTCATAAAAGAATGACATGTAGAGTTTTACAAATTGAGTTGTCTTTTGTCACACCCAGTGATATCAGCCAGGCTTACCTCTGACATCAGTGAGTTCACTAGAGTTCATTTCTGCATGGATGGGTCAAGTTATGGTATTAAGGACTCATGAGCAGTACTGACATTTTAGCTAAACACAGATGGAACAAGATCACAGGGCCTCAGATCAGTTAACATAGTCTGTGTTCCTACCAATGAATTTCAACTGGCCTCAGTAAAATTGGAATTTGCTTACAATTAAACCAGGAAGGAGACTGAAAATCCAGACAAATGTTTACAATGGACCAACTCCTCACTGTTAATTAGAGCTATAAGACTTTTAAATTGTAGTTTTTATTAAAATGATGTGACACACACACCATGCCTACATCTATCACGGGATTTTTCTTTCTAGTCAATCATTTTATTTACAAAAGAAAGCAGCAATTTTTTTCATATTAAGCTTAGCTGAAAAACACATGGTCTCTATTTTTATTGGAAAAAGCTTATCCCCTTCCAGAGATAGATTTCTTTCATTCGTATTTTTAACACTTGTACATACTTTTAATTAAGACCCACAAATGAGGAATTTTAGACTCTGGCAATACTCTGATTTTAATTTTCTTCACACTATTTTCATGCATTTCAGTTTGCCCTCCACAAAGACTTTCAGAATTGTGTGGTTAAAAGAGATGCTTATATTTCAAAAGGGAGGAAAGAACTCAAATCAAGGCAACTTCAAGAGCTAGGAAATCCTGACTTGACAAAAATATAAAATATAAAGATTATTACTTTTGTCCCTGCACCCTAGGCATATTTTTTTTTAACTGCTGGATGTTGCCTATTTAGGAAGAGATGTACTACTCAATGTTAGGCTTGATTTCTGTTTCTTACTTTGACCCAATGGGCTTAAAGTAAGGCCCAGAACCTCTTTGTTTGCTCTGATGTCATCATCCCCATCTTAAAAAGTTTTATTTAGAAGTTTCTGAGAGCAGTTGATTGTACAATTTATCAGATAGGTTAAGTTATATTTCCATGAAGTTAAAAGAAAACTCATTGCAAAGACTCAAATATGAGGCAATTTATTATTTTTTGGTTCTGAGAGAAATCTGTTTTTTTCCAGGTGTTAGGTTAATTTAATTCTCAACTTGAGCATCAAATTCCACAGCTAATGAAGCACTTACAATGGGCATATTATAGAATTGTCTTTGAGTGTAGAGTTAAGTTCTGATTCTGTGACTCTGACTCTAGCAATTTCCACTTGTAGTGTACTGTCACGTGAAGGAGGCAGTAAGGTCTACATCCTCGTCATAATTTGTGGAGAAAAGGGATTGTAATATAAACCTGGAGAAAGATGAGGTTGAGTTAAGTCCTTTAGTTTTTCTTCCCCCTTCCCTCTTGCGTTATTCTTAAACAATAACAAACAACATTTTGCCCAATTTTGTTTCTTGTGAGGAGGATGCTGTGGTCTGAATGTTTATGCCCCGCCAGAATTCACATATTGGAATCCTAATGCCAAATGTGATGGTGTTAGAAGGTAGGGACTTTGGGAGGTAATTAGGTCATGAGGATGGGGCCCTCATGAATGGGATTAGTCTTCTTATAAAAGAGATCCCTAGCCCCTTCTGCTATGTGAGGACATAAGGAGAAGTCTGTGACCTGGGAGAGAACCCTCACCCAACTATGCTGGCCCCCTGATCTCAGACTTCCAGCCTCTAGAACTGTGAAAAATAAATTTCTGTTGTTTATAAGCCACCCAGTCTGGGGTATTTTGTTATAGCAGCCCGGATGGACTAAGAAGGGAAGGGGAAGAAACAGTGATACTCAAGACTAGAGAGAAGGAATTCATAGAGGAAAACTAGTACCAATGGTGTAACCTTACAGAAAGAGCATCTCTTAGCTTGCTGCTTTTCAGTTTCTTCCTTTTCATTCCACAGTATGGGTACTGTAAGTAGTCATTCTAAATTCATTTAATACAATCATGATAGTGATGTGTAAGTAGTGTTTTCTAGGAAATTAAATGTTTCATGTTACTTTACAAGGTATATTGCCATTTATTTACAGTTATTTGTAGTTAGTCCAAATTAATAATGAACATATATAACCATGTTACTGCAACTATATTTTTCATAGGTTCAAATTATATTCAAGATTTATTATAAGGTACACATGGGCTAAAATTGGACCCAAAAGTCACTGGAAGCTGTGTCAGGTCCAGAGATGAGATAAACAACTCTGTCTGTCTCTGTCTCATGGACAAAACGAAATCTCTCTCCTTTTTGTTTCTTGCCTTTCTGCAACATTCTTTCTGTGTATCTGCTCTAATCTCCCATCACTGCTGACTGGTTGATTTCTGATTCTTCCCCTCTAATCAGTTTAATTTTTCCTCTCGTCATTGCTTTGGGCTATTCCTGTTTTCTGCTGTTTCATAACATGATTTTTTTCATAATTACTCAAGGCTCCTAACTCTACCTCAATTTTTACAGCCTTAACTCTTCTTCAAATCTTTTCCTGGCTTTAGCTCCTGCTGTTAGCTGCCTTATTCTCTTTCCCGTTTTAAAGTCCCAAAAGAGATTTGATTGGCTCACCTCTCCTTTTGGCATCAGATCATGTCATAAATCTCTTCCAGTCTTTAGATTGGATGTTCTTAGGTCCAGTCAACTGTAGATGGAGTCATGCATCACGGGATGCAATCACATTTAGAAGAGACCATAACTGAATTAAGAGTAATGTTGCAAACAAGGCAGTAAACTCTGAAGCTTCAGGAGCAGAGGAGACATCTGTTTAACTTGTAAGGTTCTCAGCGTAACACCATTGGCAAATGGGAATTTATAATACTATAATTTTGATGGTCATTCATTCATTCAAATAATATTATTATTTTTTTTTGTGAGGAAGACGAGCCCTGAGCTAACATCCAATGCCAATCCTCCTCATTTTTTGCTGAGGAAGATTGGCCCTGAGCTAACATCTGTGCCCATCTTCCTCTACGCTACATGGGACGCCGCTACAGCATGGCTTGACAAGCGGCGCATTGGTGCACAGCTGGGATCCGAACCTGCGAACCCCAGGCTGCCGAAACGGAGTGCATGCACTTAACTGCTGCGCCACTGGGCTGGCCCCCAAATAATATTATTTTTTATATATCATTGAATGACTATATGCCAAACACTATTCTCGGCTCTGAGGTTATATTACTGATCAAAAATAAAAATTGCCTGTTCTTATGAAGTTTGCATCCTTGTGGAGAGAGGCAACAATAAAAACTGAGAAACGGAGATGGTAAGTGCTATGAAGGTGGTGGTAAATGCTATGCAAAAGAATAAAGCAGGTTACAGGGAGAGAGACCCATGGTATGTGTCTAGGGTGATGGGAGGAATTGATATTTTATAACGATGTCAGGGTTGTTTGCTTTAAAAGGTGGCATTTGAATAGAGACACAACTCAAATCCCTTCTTAGCTGATTACCTCTGACTATTCTCAAGGGAGTTTGCTAACACTGATAGGTTTTAATATTTTTAAAACAAGAAAAGATATGAGTGTTTTTTGTTTATTTGCTTCATACTACTGAAGAAAGAGAATATTGACAAGATTATGCTCTGCTTTTGCAGTTAGTGTTGCATAGAGTGGAACCCTAAAGGATAGGAAGGGTTGTGGTACCGTCCAGGAGAACAATAAAAGAATCTGAGACCTCAAAGATCCTGAAAAGAAGGGAGCCAGCTAGCTTAAGCCTGAATCTGAGATGAGGTTTTGGGTCTTGGATGTTAGCTATATTATGGCCCAATAATATCTAAAACAGAGTTCATCTTTCACTGCCGTGCCAATCTTCTGTTTTGATGTTATATTGCTTTATACCAAATCTCTCAAACTAGAACCCACACTCAACTTCCATCTTATTGTCTCTCACCTCCCTTACGCACACAGTCAGTCACCAATTCCCATCCATCGTCTTATAGAACTATCTACAAAATATGCCCACTGCTTCCTGTTTCTTAGGCGTGGCCTTCATCCAGGCCTCTAAAATTTCCATCTTGAATTATTGCCACATCTTCCCAACTAGTCTCCCTGATACCAATCCTTTTTTATCCCAGACCATAC
Source organism: Ceratotherium simum simum (assembly GCF_057802395.1). Taxonomy (NCBI): domain Eukaryota; kingdom Metazoa; phylum Chordata; class Mammalia; order Perissodactyla; family Rhinocerotidae; genus Ceratotherium; species Ceratotherium simum. The sequence goes on from NC_141908.1 coordinate 64,819,846, forward strand.
CCTGCTACCAAAGCTATCTTCTTAAATAGACAAAGCTGATTTTTCTATACACTGACTTAAAATCCTCTGAAGGCTCTTCATTGTCTCATGTGGTGATTCCAAACATGGGCTGTGGTGCTGATCAGACTTGGATTTGAATATTTTTACCATTCCATGCTTTATTTCTCTTATTTTTCACCATAACATCTCATGATCCGGAAAACTCTTACCCTTCCTCCAAGACCTAGTTCAAATGTCACCATTGAGGAGGAAGGGAAATACTTCCTACACATGTTGACTCTTTCCATGTGGAAGGATCTCTACAAGCATGACTTTTTGTGCTCTCCTTACTTTTCTTCTTAAGAGAGGTGGAAAGACTCTCAGATTGGCGAGTTTGGGAGGAAGAACTGGGTGTGCATGGTTCTGCTCCCTCATCTCACTTTCTTCTTGGGAGCTGGCCTATATAGAGGACATGTTTTCTCCTCTTCTTTCTGCCCTGTGGTGAAAGAGACTACTCTCATCTTCCTAATTCTGAGACTCAGTATTCCTAAGCCCATTGTTACTGCATATATAAGGCACCTGGCATAGATTAGGTGCTCAATAAATGATTGTTAAACAGATATTGAATGAATAATAAAAGTGAAATTGGTTCTCCATCAACCTGCAGAACTCTGACAAAGAAAAGCAGTATTTTGGTGTACCTCTTTTGAGTTCCATAGGTCAACTACTTGAGGAAGGCTTCACCAGCATCTTCAGAAAGTGTAAATTCCTCTTTGGTGGACCTTGACTGTCTGTACATTAAAAATCACCTTGTGGTGCTTGCAAAATTCCTTATAAATTCCTGGGTGCACCCTCGAGATTATGATCCAGTAGGTTTGAAGTCTAGGCCAAGAAGTGATCATTTTAATAAGTACCACAGAAGATTTTTCAAATGCAATTTGGCTGCTGTCTTGAGGTTCTTAAATAATTTAGTTTATATTTTATTACTGTGTTTTATTTATTCACACACCCGTTTTCCCCAGTAATTATGAACTCATTTGGGGTATTTGTCTCAGCATTTTAAACACATAACACAGAACCTAGAACCTGGTAGCTAGTCAATACATATTTGTTGAATAAATGTTAGTTGATGAAGACACACATGAGGCCTTTGCTTCCTCTTTTATTTATAAAGCCAGCATTTTGGGGTATTCAAAAAGAACACAACGAAGACATCTTTATTCCATTAAATGAGCTCACCATTAGCTTATGAACAGTCCAAAATTCATGTGTTTTTCAAACTGTGTAGCTTTTAGCATATTTTTTTTAAAAAAAACCAAATGTCTCTTTTCCATGCATAATTCATAATTCTACACTAAACTGTCACAAAGTCTTTCTTTAAAAAGCATAATAAAACGGTAAGTCATTAAAAATTCCTTCTATATATAATGCATTTTCTTTATTTTATCCTGAGGGTTTGGCCATATGATAAACACATCAAGTGTTCTCAGCTCTCCTAGCTTTCACTTGCATATATTTTTCATCTGACCACAACAGCATGTTTGCTAGGCAACAGAAAGAGGAAAATCTTTCAAAACATAAATCCATGAATTCCCCTCAAGAGAGGAAAAGGCAATATTTGCTGCATTACTTAGGGAGTGATAGGAAAGAGAAAAAAAAGTCAGATCAACTTCTTCACAGCTGTGCTGCAGTATTCAAGGCCACACCTGGACTGGGCAAAACTTCTCTGATTATAAACCTTTGGCTAAAAGGAAAAGTTGTTGCCTGAAAAAGCAGACTATGTCTTTGGGGATTCCTTTTGGCTATTTCAGTATTTAACAGATGTACTAGCTTAAGTTTTATATTCTGAAAATAGCATGGAGCATGTAGGAACAGTACATTTCTTCTTGAAAATTTCCACAGTGAATTTAGGTTTTTAAAATGTATTTAGGAATTGGCAATGTATCAGCTAGAAACATCTCCCTAAATCTCTTCATTTTGTCCTAAAGTGTAATTTTTTATTGTGTAGGTGTGTTATGAGTGTTGTATTTGTACGTTTTAATTACAAAACTGATAGAATTTTACAGATGTTTTACTGTCACGGGTTGGGATACACACACATTCTTTTTAAATCTGAATTATCAAATGGCAAACATTTATTGTAATAACCTGCCTCATTTACATATAAGGTATACCCTGAGGAGAAACATGCACACAGACATTCTTGGATTTCTTAAACTAAGTCATCATACCAATGGAAAAATAATAATGTCTTCCTTATTTTATCATTTTAATACAACTGGTAAATATTTTGTGGCACAGTATTCATAGTAAATACTGCTAAGATAAAGTTAAGCAATACACGAACTACCTTCCTTCCATAAACATGCATTGTGTACATATGAAATTTAAATGTAATTTTAATCAAAATATTCCAGTGGCATAGGAGTAACAGACATGTGTTATAGTAAATGCTATTTGAATGGGTTTGAGTTAAGTTATGGCAACTGTTCTTATATCCAATGGTAATATTAGGAACTTTCATTACAGCCACAGTGATTTCCCTGAGAATTATTTTATAAAGATAAGCATTACATTTTAAAAAGTCACCCAGGAAGAAGTACCAAAGTACTTGTACTTATATTGCCAATATTGTCAATTATATTGTCAATTAGTTTGCCCTGGAACTTAAGGTAAAAAAGAATATCTGTTGAACTGGTGAAAAACTGTACTATTTTGAATTTTTATTAATAGTAATGACTGAATAAAAATTCGCTAAAGATTTGGGGCTGTGTCAGTATAATAATTAATAACTTTAATTAGAATGAGGACTATTTAAAAGCTTAATAGGTAGGCTTTCTAGATCATTAAAGCATTTCTTTTAGTTCTTCAAGTAGATTTATTTTGGTGGTCACACAAAATATAAAAAAAAAATAGCAGTCGTAAACTGATTTTACAGGGTTCATACAAATAATGTGTAGAGAGAAGTTTTGGTAAATAATTGTAAACACAGGTACCATTTATTGAGGAATAAGGAACATGTAATAAAAATTCTTGACTATTAACCCTGTTGGGCAGTACCTGAGATATAATTGTGTTGATTGTTGGTGTTATCTCAAAGTAGGATTTTATTAAAGTAGGCTGCTAGGGAATCAGAACATTTATTTATTGATTTAGAGCATTTCCCAAAGTTCTGTAGTATTAAGTGACATTTTCCACAATTTATAAAATCACTCTTTTCATTGATTATCTTTTTTTTTTTTTTTGTGAGGAAGATCAGCCCTGATCTAACATCCATGCCAATCCTCCTCTTTTTGCTGAGGAAGACCAGCCCTGAGCTAACATCCATGCCCATCTTCCTCCACTTTATGTGGGACACCATCACAGAATGGCCTGGCAAGTGGTGCGTCGGAGCGCACCCGGGATCCAAACCTGGGCCGCCAGCAGCGTGCACTTAACCACTACACCACGGGGCCTGCCCCACTCATTTATTACCTTGTATGCCTTTCATTAAATTATTGACGGTGAAAACAACTTTAGTAAGGAAATTAGAAGACTTGAGTTTATGTGCTGATTTTACCACTAGCCAGATATTGAATCTTTAGAAATAAAGATGAGAAGGATCCAGTCATGTAAAGACTTGGGTAAGAGCTTTCCCTGCAGAGGCAAGAGAAAATGTCAAGAGCTGTGTGAATGAACTCAAACCAAGAAACAACGAGAAGTCCAGTATTGGTGAACAAAAGGGAGGCGGCAGTAGAGAGAAGTATTTGGGGGCAGATAATGTTAGGTATTGATGAAGAGTTGGATTTTATTTTAGATTAAAAAAGCCACTGTAAAGTTTAAATAAGAGGCTGATGTGATTTAATTCATCTAGCAAAAAGAATAATATGGTGACTGTGCGGAGAGGACTATTTTGTGCTACATGTTGTGGCCAAATTTTATGTATTTGTGGATATGGATATGAATATGTATATACATATCTATATATGATGAGAAATCAAATGAATTGATGAATGATTGAATTAAATCTTATTTGATGAATCAAAATGGTTTGTAAAAATTTCTCTCTACTAATTGAAAAATACATCAATAGAAATCTATTTGAATAACAAGGGCATTCAATGAAAATCTAGATGTTGTATGTATAGGAAGATGATGTGAGGTACTAATTGATACCTGGAGGTTGGATATCACTGGAACCAGGAACTAGCGACAATAGGAGGCCATGCTGCTCCTAGGTGTGAAGGGGCAAGGGGAGGGAGCAATGTTTTTAGAGCTGAGTGAGAGCTGGTCCCTGGTAGAGGGGGTCCTGGTAAGGAGATATAGAAATGGAGAAACATTTCTCTGTCCAACCATTAACACCAAAACCCAGTGGAAGCAACATAGGAAGCAATATCCCAACCTCTGTTTCTTCCTACTCCTCTCATCTACTGCTATTGCCTCCCATTGGCTGAACCTAATTCAATGTCTGAAGGTGAGGGAAGCTGGATGCTACAGTCTGTGGAGGTCAGCTTCGCAGGGCACAGAGCAGGGCAGACAAGAGAGGAGTTGGATTTCGGTGGACAAAAGGAGGTGAACCACGCACATTGGTTTACACAGTTAATTCTCAAAACAACATTATGTAGTAGGTACTGTTACTATCTCTTACAAGTGAGAAATAACCCTATTTCAGAAACCATAGAAAGGTTGGCTAACTTGCCAGAGTAAGTGTTCAAGCAAAGGTTTAAGCCCAGGTGGTCCATCTCTAGGGCAACTGTTAAGAACAATGTTTCCCATTTCTCTAAGATTGAGGTCAAAGAAGGTTCACTGCTAGGCTTGAGACTCATCATACCTCTTAGGGATGAGAGAGGCCTCACTGGTTTGGCAGCATTTACCATCTAGAGATATGAGGGGACGGCAGCCTTTTGGGGTATTTTCGTGTTTGGGAATAGGAGTTATTCTTTAGCTCCCAATTGAAAGATCCCAAGAAAATCACTTCTAAACTATGTAATAAGAAGAGACTGACATCTCTTTTCCAGTTGAATGACTACTGAGCTACTGACATTGCTGATCTGACTCGTGCTGTCAGACCCTTGAGGATAGGGCAGTGCACCTTGATAGAGTGAGTCAGGGCCTGCCCCTCCTTTAAATTCCTGATTCCTTAGATGTACAGAAGATAAATCATGCCCAGTCACAGAAAAACTACATATTGAATACCACAGACAAAGATGCTTAGACATAAGAAGTATTCATATGGTGCCCAAAACTGGGCATCAGTTACAAGTTGTGGCCTCATCTTGCCAGGGACCACCAATGCTTAAGGAAGCTGCTTGTTATTGAGTTCATTAGTGAGGTGTGTTGAGGCCAACCTGTCCACCCCGGCTCCATGGGTAAGAAGTCAATCAGCAGTGATGACCGACAGAGTGGAGATTACTATTTCACCAATAGCAAAAATGTAAGATGCTTTTGTTCTCTTGAATTGAGCATGAGATTAAAGTTTTTAAATGAAGAGGACTAAATCCAAATAACTAGAATAAACCTGTTTTAAAATCAGAAGTTATAAAATTGAGCTATTGGGTCTCCAAGGAAGTCTTCTATTCAGCAGAAAAGGTGATTTGATGGAGCATTGCTGGTAAACATTATTGGAAAAGAAGATAATTTCATGTTTATATCTGAATGAGTGATACATACTTTGATTTTAGATTATACACAGTTCTACGTCACATGATATTCTTTTGGGAGCAAGGCGATGCGTGAATAAATAAGGTCTAGTTTCTAGTATGTGTAGGTTGTTTTTGTTATATGCTTTAAATAAAATTATTTTTTGTAACTGGTTACTAATTTAGATTTACTTCAGAGGAGTGCTTGTTCTACTGATGTTTTTTAAGCCTATTGAATGTAGTTAGTGGTATGTTTTTAAACTACCCAAACTCGAAGTGTGAAAGCCGTACTCATCCTCGCCAGCGTTGCTCCATTCCCTCATCTTCTTTTCTAATCTCTTTTTATATTCCTTAAGTGACTAAAGCATTTAGACCTAAGCCTGGTACAGAGTAACTAAATAGTAATAGAGTGGCAATAGTGGTAGTAGTCATTATAAAAGTTGTTATTAACACTATTTACTGTATCTACCAAGCAGGAAATTTGTGTGCTTCACTCATTCCTCTCATGTGTTAAGTTTATAGCCATTCCACATCTTCTGCCTTATATTATCTGTCATCATATACCTGTGATTGAATCTCACTGGATGAGACTGGCCTTTCTTCTCTACCCACTGTCATTGAGTTAATTTGGGCCCACATCATCTCATCTTTGTACAAGTACCACCCAAGCAAGAGGACATCTATTCTGGACTGTACTCTTTACAGGAACACCCTCTGGCCCTCTCCTAGCCAAGCCTCCATGCATGAGAAGTCTGTGGAGCCAAGGGGAATTGCTTCCTAGGCTTGTGTCCCTCACTCTAGACTACACTCCAGGAATCCAGGACTTTTCAAGGACCTCTTCCCTGGTCCTGTCTTCCAGGGGGTTGAGTGGGGACTCATAGGACTGGGTTATGGCCAATGGTTCTTTGGTCTCTGGATGTTATGGGGGTGGGTGGTAGTGGTAGTGGATGGCTTTTTTTCTGAGATCCCTGGTGGTGAAGGGGAGAGCTGGAGGACAGAACAGAAGAGGAGCACAGGTCAGGGCCTCCATTTATAACCTTGCCTTATCCCACAAATGTTAGCAGCATGTCTGTCTGGATCAATTAATCCCTTCCTAATAAGCCCTCCTCTCTCTAGTCTCTTGCCACACACTTTTTTCTCTAGTTTAACACTTTCTGGTAGCTTCTCATTAGTCACAGGAGTAGTCTAACCTTCTTGGCAAGACATATAAGGCCTTTATGTCCCAGGTTCATCTTTTGGCCTCATTCTGCATCTCAATCTCCAGATACCCCACTTTCCATCTCTCCTGAGTGTCTTATAGTTTTCCATACACATTGTGTATGTGTATTTTCATACACATTCCATATGCACATACATCTCTATGGAAAAACTACATGATTTTCCACTTCCTGGAAGTCCTGTCCCATCTCTCCCATTGTTCATTTTTTCCATTTCTTTGATTTAAATCTATCACTCTGGTCCTTTACCTTGTTAGTGGAGATGGAGTATGCCTCTGCAGCATTTCTTATGCTTTATGAACTTAGGGATAATTATAAGTTACTATCTTAATTAATATTCACTAGTTTATTTGTCAGAATTGACAGTTATAAGGAATTATTTCTATGTAAATAGTATGTAAAATAGGTTTTTTGATAAAAGAAAATATTTGGTCAGACTTTTTATTTTGCTTTGGTCAACTGCATACTAAAGATCTCAACACTAAAAGTGGTTGTTATTCTCGGTCAAATTGAAGCTGTAAGGCCAGGAGTTTCTTTAGCCTTGGATCTTAAATAGAAATCTTTTATTGTGAGGTGGACACAGTAAAATCCAGAGACACCCACACATTATTTTCATGTGCAGTCTGTGATTATCTGGACACAACTGTATGAGTAAAATAATCCACCAAGTTCTTAACATGCAAAATTTGAGAGAGTTTTAGTATAGGAATAGATAGGTCCCCATTTCATAAAGTTTTTGAGGAAAAATATGCAAGAAAGCAATTATTAATTAATGGAGACATTAATCTACCTTCTTTTACAGAGTTTTAAAATTTCTGGGAAGCTCGGCAATACCTATGAGACAACTGAACTTTGCACTAGATGTTGTATGAAGCACTCTGCATAATATTTGATTATTTCATTTAATCATCATTAATTAGGACGGTATTATCCCCATGCTACAGTTTGGGAAGTGGTTACTGGGAGAAATTAAGTAACCTGTTCAAAGTCACATAGTTAGTACAAGATTCAAAGATATTTTATATCACTAAGAATGCCTACTCGGAACCATTATATTATAAATCTTAGACTGTGTGTAGTCATGCTACATGTAAGCTACAAAGAAGTATATGGAATGCTGAGAAATGGTTAAAGAGATCTGCTGAATATCTTTGAGCTACATCAGGCTTAAAAAAAGACGGAACATCTGCCATTTTCTCTCTGAAAGCTTTTGGTATATCTTAAAATAGCAATAAAGTTAAGGATGCTTCCTGGGGATTAAGGATGGGCTAGAATTAAAGGCCAAATGCTTTCAACAACTCCTCCTAATCAAAGATAATCCTCAGGAAATGCCTTGTATCCTCATCATCATTGTTTAATTGAAAGTTCCTTACTGAATTTACTACCTGAATCTACTACCTCTGTAAGCTTTTGTTAATTATTAATACAGAGGCCTCAGTAATAAATAGCCTTTCTCTGCGACTTAATATCCAAGTATTCTTCCCACTCCCAAACACATGTTCCTGGAGAAAAAAATTACTTAATGCTAAAACACTTTATAAAATGTATATATTAATTTATTATTTAATTGTAAAATATGACAATATTAATTTGGTATTTAAAGCCAAATGTGATTTAAACTCTCCCTACCTCCATCCTATAAATGACATCCTTGCCTCGTATAATCACAATATTAATTTTCAAGTCATCTTGAATCAAATCACTTCCCATATATAATCTTATTTATAACTGTAAGGAAAAAGCTAAAAGAGGGCAACCAAGGCAATTTACTTTTACTCCTTGGAGAAATGAAAATCCTGATGACTACTGAATGATTTGCTCTCATTTGAACACTGACTGAAAATTCCCTGGATGAGGAATGGGAACGCTTTATTTTCAAACTATAGGCAGTCAGGTTTTTCTTTCAGTCTCTTAGCAGCTGAATTTCCTCTTGGAATTTTAAAATGTAAGGCCATCTTTAAGTTGTTTCCTTTGCAACTTGGCCTCATGTGAGAAATGCTAACACAAGGAAAGCTGTATACGTATATGGTTTGTTGCTTCAGAGTATTATTTTTAGTGCCTGCCTTTTATATATATTCTTTAAAAAATGTAGACTGTAATCCCTTCTAGTGAATCCTAGGAGTAGATAAATAATGAGGGGAAGCTCAGGAAATGTCAGAGGAAGGTGCATCCTGGGAGTGTGTTAGTCCATCACTTTCAGGAAGTGACAATCTAGTCCTCTGTCAAGTTGGTCTGTTCAGGCCTTCTCAATGGGGCAAGCTTCCTCCGATTCAAGCCTCTGTAAGTAGTTATGGCTTAAATAGGAGTGGCTCTCCTAGGCTTCAAACTCCCCTTCTAGGAAAAGGTTTCCATCATTCACCATTTCCTACAATTGTTATACCTCAAGCTGAAAAAGCTGTGCCTAGCTGGGAAAAGGCGGGATTCTGGAACTCTCCTTTTCCTGTCTATCACCTGAATTTAAGCCAGAGGGAGGAGAAAGGGCTATAGCACATCATGACATCTCCACTGAAAATGGAATTTTACAAAAAAGTTTTAGAAACTTACAGCTAATTTCTGAATGGGTGCTTTAATTTGCGTGGATGTAGAACCAACTAGGGAATGTAATATTTCCAAAGTTCAGTTTATATTTTTCTTGAAATGTCCTACACCCCACCCCATCTTTTACATATCACAGCATTCTAAGTTATTTTACTTGAAAATGATTAAATAGAGCTGGAGAGGAATCACATTCTTTATTTTTCCTCTTGGTGTCCTGTTGCCAAATGGAAGCCCTGCTCCATGGCTGTCGAGCTGATGGCAGACAGTGTTCAGTCTGGGTTAGATTGTTCCAGAGACTATTTTCACATTTCTCAGGCATTCTGTGAACTCACTTGTTATTCCTGCAGTATTTATTAGTAAAGTGGAGGTAAAAAAATAAAGAACAGTAGTCTATAAATTCTTCCTAGTGATCTGCTGTCACAGGAAGTTGCACAGGCTACTTTGTAGGCATTTTCAAACCTCTGTCCACCACCTCCTATAAGGAAATCACACCGTCATGTAACTCAAGAGAAAAGGGGTTCTGTTTTCCATCAGTATGAAAATAGTCTTTAAATCAAGGATGACCTTTGATCTAATGCCAATGTAAATGTATAACATCCGTGCCTTTTACCCAGTATAAAAATAGAAAATGACATAAAATTAAAGATTTTATTATCACAGCAAGTAGGGAGTTACTCTTGTATTTTTTCATCAACAATTTTCACACGTAGGTAAAACTTTAAGGGTTGTATTCTTACGTTCATAGCATCTACTACATAGCCCATTAAACAAAGCTGACCCACAAGTAACAACTGGATGTTATATGTAAAATTCTAGCAAAGTAAACTTCCTAGAATTTTGATGCCTCTTTTTTAAAATGGAAGAAAAAAAATCCTTCTTTCTGACGTGTTCATCCACTCAATATTGAGTAAATTAGACAGAATTATCAGTAATGCAAAAATATCAGAGGGAAACATAAACTTACTTATATTCTAGGTAGTTCTTGATTGTCTTCTTTTAGTTAAACATGGAAACAAAACTAATGAATACTTAATAGAAGTATTTAATTTTTTTTTGCCTTTTCCCCTCTCCCATCTCCATTTTCTTGATGTTTCACAGAGGATTTTTAAAAAATATGTCATTTGCCATTTTTCTTGTTTGCTTTCTTTCTTTGTAAAATGAAACTGTTTTTCTGCACAGAGTTACTTTGTTTAAACCATTCTGGAGGGAACTTCGGCAGCTGTGATGTGATTCTAATATTCAATGGCCCCTTTCTGGAAGTTTCTTTAGCCACCAAGGAGATCCTCCAGAATAACCTCCGAGACTGCCGCCCCTGCTCTGCTGAGGCAGCGGCCAGCAGGGCGCACTGGCTTTCTTGGCTTTTGCTTTATTTTTCAGGATATTTCCTGGCCTCATTGTGATCACTTTTTCATTGTCAGCCAGCTCGTGAACTCTCAGGAACAGACATCCTCACAAACAAAATGACATTATGAAAAACAGACCCCAGATATTGGCACATGAGCAAAACAGATGGGGATTTGGGAAAGAAAAAAAAAAAAGAGGGAAAAAACTTCTTTGGAAAGATTGGCATGGCTCTGCTATATACAAGATGTTGCTCCATTCTCTGCCATCCAAAGCAATACAAATTTTAACTTAAACAAAAGAATTCTAATGTATTTACATTAAAAGAGAACATATTGCATTACTTGATAGAAGGAATTCAATTGTAGGATTTTAAAGAAGTTGCTTGGCAAATCTCTGGGTTACTGGTAATGAACTTATATTTAAGAATTTCAGAAGCTCAGTAAATTTAAACAATTGAACCAAAATTTGTAGATTTTGTTTTATGTAATATTAAATATTTATTTTGATTAAAATCCTTAGTCTTCCTAATTAACCCAAATTCAAAATAATGATTGATTAAAAAATTGTGAAATAAGGACTTTTTTTCTAACATTGAGATCTAACATTTATTGAAAATTTACAATGGATTCAGCACTCTATTAAAGAAAATCAGCGTTATTTCATTTAAGACTCACAATAACCCTATAATGAAGATAATTTTATCACCTCATTTTTAAAAAATGAAGAAACTGGGGATTAGGCGAGTTGGCCTAGCTCTCACAGCTAGCGTGTGGTGGAGCTGGGCCTGGACACCTCGCAGTCTCATTCCAGAGCCATTGCTCTTAGCTACTACACCCTACTAACTAACTCTCCTTCCTTTCAATCATTCTTGTTGTCCGTGGTTCTCAACTGTGGTTACACACTAAATAATCTGGAGAGTTAAAAAAAAAAACATCTAATGTCTAGACCTCACCACAGAGCAATTAAATCAGAATTTCTGTAGTGGAGAGATTTCGTCTAGGCATTAGTAATTTTTAAAAGTTTCGTGGGTTATTCTGAATTGCAGTTAAGATCCAGAACCACTGTTCTAAACCAACAATGTTCCAGGCGGTGAGATTACAAGATGAAAATGATCAAGTTCCTTCCCTCATAGGCGAGTCTATTAGTTTCCTATCGCTGGTATAACAAATTACCACAAACTTGATGGCTTAAAACAACAGAAGTTTATTTTCTCACAGTTTTGGAGGCCAGAATTCCAAAATTAAGGTTACAGCAGGGCCATGCTCCCTCCAGAGGCTCTAGGGGAGAATCCATTCCTTGTCTCTTCTGGTTTCTGGTGGCTGCCAGCGTTCCTTGGCTTGTGTCTAAACATGTGATTGTATTTAGGGCCTACTTGGATAATCCAGGATAATCCCCCCATCCCAAGATCCGAATTTAATCACATCTGCAAAGATCCTTTTTCCAAATAAGGTAACATTTACAAGTTCCAAGGATTAAGACCTGATATCTTTGGGTGACCATTATTCAACCTACTATAAGGAGTCAAACAACTGAAGGTAGAATTCAAATACAAATAAAAAATGCTATGAAGAAGGGAGATCTTGACAATGATCTTCACAATGGGTCCAGAGAAATTATGGAGATAAAGGGAAGCCAACACTTTAACTTAAGGTTTTTTAGGCCATTCATATGACATTCTCTTAAATATAGCTTGCTCTGTATATGTAAAGGCCAGTCTTTAAGTGACCGTCACTTTTCAGATTTAACTTTTAAAACAGTGGATCTCCAATTTTGTTATGAATCAGGATTACTCGGGGAACTTACTAAAATATAGATTTGCTGGTGACTATTTCAGAATCTTTGAAGGTGGGGCCAGGACTTCTGCTTTTGTGAGTTCCCTCAATGATTCTGATGGAAAACAAAGTTCAAATTTCTTGAAAAGTTGTATTTCTTATTTCAAAAATGTATTTTTTTTTATTGTGATATTTTGAATTTTTCCAAAAATCTTGACTTGTAGAGAACAGCTTTACACTTGGAATTTGAAATTTCTATCATCAGCCTGCTATTGGTGGAAACAAAATCTGGATAAGATAACAGGAGAGAAGAAAAGACATTTGACTCTGAAATTTATACAATGTTATAAACCAATGTTACTGCAATAAACAAAACAAAACAACACAAAACAACAACAAAAAAAGAAAAGACATTTGATTCTTTTATGGGTACTTAATTTAATGGTCTGGAGAAGAGGGTGAGGATATGTATAAATGTATGACATTGCTTATGAAGTATCCTTTTTTTCTTCTTAGAGTTAATGATATTCAAATTTTTGATAAATTCTTTAGCTCTTAAAAATTAATAATCCTTAAGAAAGAATATAGGTATATTATAGAATGTTAGTATAAATACTTCCTCCAGGCTAAACAAGATATATTTATACCTTTGTATTTGTTTATTATGCAAACTTTTTATTTTTAACAAAAATGCCATTCTAATAGAAGATCTCTGGGAATTTCTAGACATATTGCCCCAGCTGTTGTGAACATTTGGAATTGCCTAGTAACTGACAATAGATTTCCCTGCTACAAATGTGACTAATGGTGTAAAACTGTCCTACTTCTTATGAAGTTCATCTTCAGTTCAAACGTGAAGACCACAGGTTTTGGAGAAAAATAGTATGGCTCTGCAACTTGTCAGCTAGGTGACCTTGAGCAACTTCCTTATCCTTATCTCTAATATAGGGTTAATATTACATATTCATAGAATTTTTGGAAGGGTTAAATGATAACACATACTTAAAGTCTATAGCACAGAACCTAACATGGATTAGGTTCTTTAAAAAAGTTATTTGTCAGCTGCAGAAAAGGCCGGTGGCTAGAGGATTACAGGAAAGACATTACAAGTTCTAAAGATGTTCATTTCTTACTGAAATTCTTAGCGTCTCACAGAAGCTTAGAGGCCTCCAAGCAGATATCAACACAGCTGAGATAATGATTATAACCAGGCCCTAAATAGAGAAGATCAGAAGAATGAGTCATTGGTTCTATAAAGGTTTACTTCTTGATGAATTTAGACTCAATTTGACTTTGTTCTGCATAGAAAGCCCAAGTATACACTATGTACTCTTCCTTACTGAATTTCAGTGATGTAAATATTTTTGTTCAACTCTTCATGGTTGTTTTGAATGCTAAATTCATGCTCTAAGGCATGAGTTAGGATCTAAATTTAGTCACAATCATGGACATACAGAATATAACATGCTTTCAATTTTATTATCTATGTCATCCAAAAGCACTCATTGTAGCAGATTTAATTTTATTTTTCAAGTAAATAGATTTGATCAGCAAAATCAAATGATCTTGGAAAAATCAACTTTATAAACATACAAATGAACCTTAACTGTGCTAAAAGCATTTTATTTCCTGAGAATTATTGAACAATGTCTTCAGGCAAAGTTAAATAAATTCACTACAAAATATTGCATCTACTCTTTTTCAATTTACACAAGGCTATATATTCTTATGGAAAAATGATACTATTTTAATATATTTCATTTCAAGACTTATTAGTTCATAAACTTTATTCTGTACTACTTACGTTTCAAAGTCTTAAGCATAGAGAAGAAAATTGAATGTTCTACTAGGGGAGATATTTAAGCATCTAAACTTTAATTTTTTGTGTGTGAGGAAGGTTCACCCTGAGCTAACATCTGTGCCAATCCTCCTCTATTTTGTGTTTGGGATACCTCCACAGCACGGCTGATGAATGAAGTAGGTCTGTGCCTGAGATCCTAACCCACAAATCTGGGCCACTGAAGCAGAGTGTGGAACTTGAACCACTCGGCCATGGGGCTGGCCCCTAAACTTTAATTTTATTGTTAAATACATAGGTTTAGGCATTTCTTCAGGAAAAAAAAAAAGAAAGAAAAGAAAGGTATAGATTTATAAGTGAAGGCACCAAATTCTCTCTGGAAGGGAAACTTCAGAAGGGTTAGAAGAGGCTCAAATATATGTAGCAGGATCTAAACCTCCATGCTTAAATACAGTAGCATATTTTAACAAGTGTTAAAGCATGGGGAAAAGTTCAAGGGTAATGGTCAGTTAGTTAATGTTCACAGTCAAGTTCTGAACCACAAATCCAGTTAATATGTATGGAACTGATTGTATGATAAACAATAAGTCAGTTGTAAGCCACAGAAACGTGTGCTTTAGGTGTAATGTGACAAGCAAAGCTAAGAAGAACAGATTTGCTGTGACACCAAATGTAAATAACCTAAAATGCTACAAGACACTGACGACAGCCCCTTAGTTCCTGAAAGGACACTCTGTGTTTAACAATTTAAAAATATCGTCTCTAAAGGCCAGTTAGCTCAGTTGGTTAGAGCATGGTGCTAAAAAAATATCTTCTCACCCAGAGAGGTTATTGTGATTAGCCCACTTAATAACAATACTTTTATTAACAATGAGTATTTATTATCTTAACAAGCACACTGATAGATA
Source organism: Ceratotherium simum simum (assembly GCF_057802395.1). Classification (NCBI taxonomy): domain Eukaryota; kingdom Metazoa; phylum Chordata; class Mammalia; order Perissodactyla; family Rhinocerotidae; genus Ceratotherium; species Ceratotherium simum. The sequence goes on from NC_141908.1 coordinate 64,835,020, forward strand.
TTTCATATTTATTCTCTCACTTAATCCTTGCAATAATTATCAGATATTCTATTATCCCTATTTTAAAGCTCTTTAAACTGAGTCACAAAAAAATTAAATAACTTGCCCAGGTTCACTCACTGGAAGTGACAGAATCAGGATTCAGTCACAAATACTTCTGACTCGGGATCATGCTCTTAACTACTTTCGTCTATTACCTCTCTTTTTTCTTAATTTCCTCAATTTGTAACATTTGTCCGAACAGACTTACTTTCATCATATTTTTATATGAATATATATAACTGCGATCTCACTTTTCTCTTTAAATTTCACCTCTATCTCTCTTCCATTTCTACTTCATTTGCCTTAAAACTTCTTTCATGTTTGTCCACTTTTCCACTGTTATTAGGCTATAGGAAATATCATATATACATAGACATTAATAATTATTTAATGATAGTTATGAAAGTGGAGCCCTGAAGGACAAATACATGGGTTTTCAATATATGAAACATAAATGTATAAAACTAAGAAAAAATGACTAATTTACTGTATTACTTTTATAAGTATGGCTGAGGCATGGAGGGGATTTGATTAATAGCTGTTTGGTTAAAAGAACAGTAAGCAAAAATTTAGAAAGTAATATAAATGAACACGGAAAAAATTCTACAAACCATTAAGAATATCGTGGGAATAAAATGAAAGATTGGAAAAGATGGCAAAGAGAAAATATGATACATTTTCAGCTAAAAATTAGCTGAAAATTTGCCAACTTCTAACCTAGCCTAATCCTAGGTTTATTGATCCAATACGCAAATGGAGAAATACAGTGTGATAATAAACATATCAGAAAAGGTTAAATTTTATAAGAAAACAAAGAAATTACTATCAAAACAAGATTCTAGTTATCTTCTATCAAATACACAAAAATTAAAGTAAATGATAATATCTAGTTATGAAAGTATTTAAAGAAAATAAATATTAAAAAGCTCACTCCTACTTTCTGAAGGAAATATTATTGGCATAAATGAAGGGGCAAAGCAGTAATACATATCTGTAGGGGAGGAGAGAACTCTGCTCTTCCTTCTTTGGGTCTCTGGCTAGGCCTAAGAATTAAATTGACATAAGGCAGACTAACAGGAGAAAAGCATACAAATGTTATTAAATTTTTACATGTACACGGCAGCCTTCACAAGAGAATGAAGACCTGAAGAAGTGACCAGAGCAGAGAAGCTTTTGTACCTTATAGACAACTTTAATAATTCTGCTTGCTCCCCCTTGCATCTCTGCCATGGCAGTGAGAAGAGCACGCCCAGGCTAGTCTACTGGTCCCTCCGAAGCAGAGCAAATCACCCCAGCTGAACTCACCCTAGATCCAAAGACCTTCAGCTGACCTTAGCAGAGTGAGAGAGCTAAGATGAGGTCAACAGAGCTGTCCAGCCTTAAGCCGCTGAACTCTGAGATACTCCAGAAATAAATGTTCACTGAGTTCCTCAGTGGTTTGTTACATATCAAAAGCTAAAGCTTATAGACACATTTTAATAAGAAAAATATCCATGCATTGCATTCAAGCATGACAAAGCATATTTGGGGCATAAAGGAAATAATTAACTGTGGTTATTCTGGCTTTATGAATATGGGCAATTTTAATTTTTTCTTCACACGTATGTATGTTTTAAAATATCTATACAATAAGCATGTATTATTTGCCATAAGCAGAATTTTAAATAGAAATGATAATAGATAATAAAGTTATTTATCTTCTTCCATTTTAAAGAGAATAAATTGCTGTTGAAACTTTCTTATTAATCCAAATAAAGTTTTTTCCTTAGGAAATAAGAAATGATTCCAGAAAAGTGATAGAAATAAAAGTATGTGAATCAACTATTCAGTATTATAATCTTTGGATTTAGTGGCTTTTACTGATTGGATTATGGGCACATAAAAATCTCAAGGTAATGCTACATATAGTTTAAAAATAGACTTTAGTTTACTCTTTCTGTTTCCTAGCCAAAATGCAAGTAGTGTGTTTTCTGCCATTAAAAACTTTATCCAACTTTTTCATGGCTAAAAGATAATTTTCCCAGGGATATTCTCTTAGAAAAAGTTGAAATAATGTTTTAAATGCTTCTGTGATACTTGCTGAATGATATTTGAGGCAAATCAGAACCTCTTTGCTTCTGATCTAAAACAGGCGAGATTAGTTCATCCATAGCTTTAAAAATTACCCTGGGAGATTTTTAGGTTTTGTGGTGTTATTTTCACAAATGACTGTTTCAAAGTCTGAGAAAATTTGCAAGTTATATTTCATATTTCTCTTTCCCTCAATCCTCACATCCAATCCATCAGTAAGTCCTGAAACTTTTTTGCACCTCCACTTTTATCATTATATTGTCAAAGTATAATTTTTAAACTTAGAAACATGACTGTATTACAAATATCAGTTGAGCATGTGCCAAACATTTATTTAAATCAAGGAGGGAATTGGCAGGAAGGTAAAGCTGGTTGAAGGAGCATTTGAAGAGAGTTTGATATAGTCTGTTAAGAAAGGCATGCTGAAATAAGTTTGCAAATTTAGGGACAAAACTGGTTAATATCCAACAGGGCAATAAAATTACAACCTTTGAGATTACCTTTCTTCTGGGAAGAAATTATTTACATCTCTAATGGGAAACTACAAGTCAACGTGTAACTTCACGGATTCTTAGCCTTAATCAACAGTAAATAGCATAGCAGACAAAAGTACATACTCTAGGAAGTTAAATTATTCCTGGGTAATCCTGTCAAATAATGCCCCAGTCTGACACTGAAATTACATGTAGGTATTCTATTGATTTAATAGCCGTTTCGAACAATTTTTCTTAACATTTCCCCCTTGGGATCATAAGTAATCTCCAAAGAATATTCTTCATCAAAAAAGGCTGGTCTTCTTGTGTTTTGACCTGATTAACTTACATAGGTTAGTAAAAGACATTAATTAAACATAGAAGCTTGTCTATAGTATAGTCAGCCAGTTTAGAGCCATTCAGTTTTCAGCAACTCGTTGCCAGAGAATTAACTTCTTTCTAGAGAATGTAAAAGGAAAACATTAAAAGTAACAAGAATATATCAAAATAAATTGTGTTGGATAAAATATGCCCACAAATTCTTTTCTGCTTTTTCCATCAAGTCTTATTTCCTCTTTTTAAACTTGGTTTGGTCTTGTAACTTTCTTTAATCAATAAAATTCAGCAGAAATGGGTGTTGTATGTCTTTTCACTACTGGATCACATTAGAATCACATCTAACACATCCATCTCAATAAATATCTGCTGCATAAATGAATGAAAACTTGAAGAAATTTGTCTTGACACTATTTGTCCAGTTGACAAATGAATTGTCAAGACATGTAATTTTTACTGAAAGGAGACGATGTGTTTTACCTTTATACTAAGGCGGTTCCTACATAAACTTCTGGAGTGAGCAGTTTGTCTTTATCCTCCCTTCTTTCTGAGGCAGGCTCTCTCCCAGTTCAGAATTCTTGTGTTGCCTGTTCTCACATCATGGCAGCAGCCCATGTTGAGTTCTTTACTAGTAATGTCCCATTATCTTTCTAAATACCTTTCTTATTTTTATTCAAACCTCTTGAAGTCTCTGCCAAGGCATGATGGGTAATGAGTTAATCAAATAAACCAATCTCTGCCTCAATATTAGCTATGTAAGAGGAAGCACAGAATAAAGACCATGGGGTTTGAAGTCAGACTCAGAAAGACTCTGTTGTCGATCATAACACTACCCTTTGCTTAATAATTGTGTGAATTCAGACTGGTTATTTTATTTCTTGAGCCTCCATTTTCCCATCGGTAAATTAGGGAACATAATCCTACCAAGTGTGGCGGTTGTGAAGAATAATAGGAGCTATGTACACGTCTTTCCTATTATATTGTAAAGGATTAAGTAATTGCAGCTATTGTAAGGAGAGATTTTTTTCCGCCAAATGTCATATTGCCTTTCACTAGATGTTTCCAAAAGAAGTTGAGGTTTTAATGGTGAGAAATGGGAGAGATCTTGGGTTAGGTGCCTTCTTCCTAAACAGTCAGCCATCTCCATCTTCTCCTCTGGGGTGAACACTTCTTACTTTGGGAGAAGAAACTTCAAGGTATAAATGGTGAATTTTCCCATTGTGGTTGACGAATCCTACCCGAGCAATCAGAAGAAATTTTAATTACTCTTCCAAGAATATCTGTAATTTTTGAATCTGCAGTAAATTATAAATTATAATATTTGTAACTATACTTATGGTAGATATTTTACAGTTCTGTTTATATGACATAAAACCTTGATAGAAACTCTCGATGTGATTTTTTTTAAATTGAGCCCTTACCTCTCAAAGAATCTCTTACTACCGTGACAGTTTACGTGTCTAGAAGAGTATTAAATACAGGTTGTGTTTATAGAGCACTCTTTTTTTTTTTTTAACAATAGTTTCTCCTATTCTAGCCAACGATCTGCTTCCCTAGGTTCTTCAGAAATGGAATCTGAACAGGCCACCTTGAGCGTGGTGAAGGTGAAGTGCTGGTTAAGGGGGAATTCAAAGTATGTTGAATTAATGAATAGCAGAACAGGACAGAATATTGTTTGGTCCTTGGGAAAATGTAATTATAAAAATGTTTTTTTCTAATTCCTCAAGTTTGTATTATTTGAAAATGAACTAAAATCCTAGAACCCATTTTAGGTGAGTTGCTTCATCTAGCCTCAGCTCAAGAAGATGTTATCACTGCTTCTTCAATAGCAGATTTAATTGATAGAGACCTATATTCATAATTAGGTTTCCTTTGGTCAAAGTCAGCTTCTGCAAACTATTAGCTAATGAGTTCATCTCCTATTACTGTATTCGACAACTAAGAGCTTAGTTTTGAGGTTAGGTTTTATTTTTTTTTACCTTTTTCTTATAAATTTCAGAACCTGGTTCAGCAGCACATTTGAGGCGCTTGCTATTGGAGTACAGCACAGTCGGCCCTCTGCGTCTGCAGTTGGTTGAACCCGCAGATGCGAAATCCACGGATATGGAGGGCCGACTGTATTCATTGTACTACGCTATTTTATATGTATAAGGGACGCGAGCATCCGCGGATTTTGGTATCCGCAGGGATGCTTGGAACCACTCCCCCGCGGATACTGAGGGACGACTGTGTATTTGCTTCACTTTAGAAACAGTAGTTAAGGCTCTTTTGTTTTCCTGGTTTTTATTTACGGCATTAAAGTTAAGCTTTAGTGAAGAGGTTCTAATTAGTGTTAGAGTGAATATGATCAATGTTGGTACTCAGATCAAACTCACTCTCTTTCTCAATAATTATTTGGAGGAGGCTATGTTATGCTGGAAATCACTTTAACTCATTCCCTCTATTTGGTTTAGGAACAGACTGACATTGTTTAAAAGAGCATACCTTTAGATTACTCAAATTTTCCATGAAACTCAATTTGCTCCATTTAAAAGAGTCAGCCGTTCTACCTTTGTTTTAGCTGTGCTCTGCTATGCTCACTCTGGTGGCAGGAATCACCTTTCAAAGGTCACACAGAGCCAGTAAAAGCCATTCACTCAGTGCCAGTGGTATTCTGGTTCCTCTGTGACCTCTGCCATTATTACTCAGTGCTATATTTTTGAAATCTATTATCCCTCCAGTAGTAGCATAACATGGGGGAGGGGTGGACTATTTCCTTTTTGGCTTTAATGGAATGGATTAAAATTCCTTGGTTCCTGTGTACCTAAAACATATTCTCAGAGGTGTGTCCAACGAAGTCTGCTTTTTAATCACTCAACCAACCCACAGTCTTCGTATATTTACAGCATTTATAGCTTTTTCTCAGTTATTGCTTATAGTTTAATCAAATCTTAAAATTCTTCTTAAACGTTTAGAAAGTTGTTTTGCTTCAATTGTCTTTTAGTAAAGATACTAATACTGTCGTTGATTCTAAAAGTTTTCTGATACTTAAAAGCTTGTCACTACGAAAATCAATCTATGTGAAATTGTTTCTAAAATCAAGCCAAAATGAAAGAAGTAAGCCACTCAGTAGGAGCTCAAGGGGGGCCTCAGGGGAATTTTAGTGTCTTCCTGATTTCCGTTGGCACTCCCCATCCTGCCCTGGACCCCACCCATGCACACACACGTATGCACACAGAGACGACTTCATCCATAAGGACAATTGACATTTCCTTATCTTGTGTAAAATGTTATGCAAAGGCAGCATCAAAGCTAGTCTCCTCATCTCATATCCTTCTTAAGTCTCTTCTATATAAACATGTGGCGACCACCACTGATGTCACCCTCAATTTCCTTGTATGTGTTCTGAAGATACTGAATTAGATGATATATGATTTCTTACATCTTTAAATTTCTATACTAAGTATCTTCACCCGGTGGTATGTCCATATAAATAATGAGATTGAAGAGAGTTAAATAATAAACTATAAAATTTTCTGCAAATTGCATATATTTGTGTAGGAAGTGTAGACTGATATTATTTCAATGGTTTCTCATCATTGGAGTTGGCAGCAGTGTATTCCTAGATGTTAAACACAAATTTAGCACTGATTGCAATGTAATAAATGAAGAAAACACTTTCCTGTAAGGATATCAGTCTCTACTGGAGGAGAAGGGACAAATACAAACAGTGTACATTGGACTTAATGGGATAGCAGACAACTGGGCTGATATGTATAAAACATACTTCTTGTTACATTATAGACACATAATATATATTTGTTAAATTACCTAACATTTTTTTGTCTTGTCAAAATTTTTTTATTGAGATATAATAGATATGTTAGTTTCAAGTGTACGTATAGTGACTTGATATATGTATAGACTGTGAGATGATTGCCACAGAAAGTCTAGTTAACATCCCTCACCACACATAGTTCCAAATTTTTTTCTTGTGATGAGGACTTTTAATATCTACTCTCCTAGCAATTTTCAAATATATATACAGTATTAACTAGAGTCACCATGCACATTACATCCCCAAGCCTTATTTATTTTGTAGCTGGAAATACCTAAAGTTGTTGAAGACGTAGTTTGATTATTCTTTCTGTGTTCCTTATATCAGAAAAATGACATCACTACCTCACTTATTCAAACCAGAACCCTGGACTTCTTGGCTCTCGTCTCCTCATTGCTCCCTTTTATCCTCCATATCCATCCAATCGTCTATTGAACTTGCCCACTTCTTGCCATCCCCACTCCACTACCGTGATTCAGAACACTATTATTTCTCTCCTCAATTACAGCAACAGCTTAGCACAGCTGTACTCTATTCCTTTTGTGCTATTCTACAACTTGCCTTCCAAGCTTCATTCATACTGAAGTTTTTTCAGTTTCTTGAATTCCCTTGTAGTTTATCTTTATGATATTTTTGTACCTGCTCTTTTTTCTGAGCATATTCCTGAATTATCATTTTTAATGTATGAAGATCTTCAGTGATTCTCCTTTTTTATTCCTGATATTGATAATTCATGTTCTTTCTTTTATTTACTTGACTGATTTTGCTAGAGATTTATCAAATGTTTTGGTCTTTTCAGATAACTGGATATTAGTTTTATTAATTTTCTTTCTTGTTTCCAATCTCACTGATTTTGACTCTTACCTTTATTATTTCATTCCTTCTATTTGCTTAGGGTATAATTTGTTCTTTTATTTATGGTTTTTGAAGCCTGCTTATCTTGCTGGAGTTCTCTAGGCCTCTTGAATCTGTGGTTTGTTGTTTTCATTAATTTTTGAAATTCTCAGGCATTATTTTTTAAAAAATTTTTTTCTGTTCTTTTCTCTTTTTTCATTCTGGGATGTCAACTGCACATATGATGTGACACAGTTTTTGGATGCTCTGTTTTATTTTTTGCTCTACTCTTTTTATGTTTGCATTTCTTTGTGTTCTACTATATTCTATTAACATTTACATGAGTACACTTTGAGTAAAGCAGATTGCCATCTGTAATGTGAGTGAACCCCATCCAATCTGTTAAAAACCTTAAGAGAAAAAAGACTGAAGTCCTCTCATGAAGAGGGAATGTTTCTTCCAGACTGCCTTGGGACTCGAGCTACAACATCAGCTCTTCTCTGGGTCTCCAACCTGCCAGCCTGCTCTTCAGATTTAGAACTTGCTGGCCCCCACAACTGCATGAGACAGTTTCTTGAAATCTCTCTCTCTTTCTGTCTCTGATATATGGGTGTGAGGTGTGTGTGTGTGCACATTATCTCCAGTTGGTTCTTTTTCTCTGGAGAACAATAATACAAGACTTCACTCCCACCACCCAGTTACCAAGACAGTGTTGCATGTTTTAGTTGTTTGTTATGGTAGCATCTCATTTCCAGTACCAATTTCTGTTTTATTTATCTATTGCTATGTGACAAACCATCTCAAAATTTAGGAGGTTAAAACAATACCATGTTTTTTTGCTCATGATTCTGTGTGTCAAGAATTTGGGCAGAGCGTAATCTCTGCTCCATGATGTCTGGGAGCTCAGCTGGAGTGGCTCAAATGGCTGGCAGATGGTAGGGATGGTTTGATTGGGGCCATATGTCTGTGGCCTCAGTTCTGAATGTTAGCTGAGTTTCTTGGTTCTCTTCCAGATGAACTCTCAATCTGTCAAACTTGAATTTCTCCACAGCATAGTGGTTTTAGGGTCTTGAGAAGGTTCTAATATACAATCACTGATCAAGACTCTGCTTGCATTATATTTGCTATATTAGTCTACTAGGGCTGCTGTAACAAAATGCCACAGAGTAGGTGGCTTAAACAACAGAAATTTATTTCTCACATTTCTCTGGAGTCTGGAAGTCCAAGATCAAAGTGTTTGCAGGGTTGATTTCTCATGAGGCCTCTCTCCTTGGCTTGCAGATGGCTGACTTCTCACTGTGTCCTTACAAGTTTTCTCTGTGTTCACACATCCCTGGTGTATCTTCCTCTTTTTATAAGGACACCAGTCCTATTGCATTTAGGCCCTTCCCTTATGACCTCATTTAACTTCAATTATCTCCTTAAAGGCCCTTTCTCCATGTACAATCACATTGGGGGTTAGGGCTTCAACCTGTGAATTTTGAGGGGGACACAATTCAATCCATAACATTTGCTGATGTCCCATCGGGCAAAGCAAGTTACACGGCCAAGCCCGGAGTCAACATGCTAAGGTACTACACTGGGGCAGGAACACTGGAGGCATGGTTCCATAGGGGTCTACCAATAGTTTACAAATTGGGAAAAGATATATTTACATCTCAGAGAAACAGCTATTCTCTGACAATCATTTTTTCAAATTTATTTTTCACCTACCTTCTCTTGTGGTCTCCTTTTCTATAACAGAAGTCAGCATGGCATAGGTTATTTACCTTTTTAACTCTTTCACAAAAGTACACATTAGCCTTCTACTCAGAGATCAAAATTGGCCTATCAAACAATTCATATAGAGAGAGGAGAAATGAGGTGGCTAATCGAATATTTAAGGCCAAATTGAAGCTCTGTTGTGGCCATTATAATATTACAGAGATTAAGTAAGTAAGCCCTCATATTTCAATAGCAGAAATTATCCTAAATGGTTTGATCTAATTTTATGTTGGGGAAATTTCAGTAATTCTTGTCAATATCCTAGCCAAAGACTACCAGGAACACATCTGCAGTTGAGCAACTTAGGTTTATTACTCATTACAGTGGGAGAGAATGTACACCATGAGGGACTATGGGGTACCTTGTTAATAGGGTGTTAGAAAGGACTTGCTATAGGATTTGGGCTTTGGCTGAGTGATTTTGGGGAGGGTCCAAGTAATTGGGTGTTTGCTATAGATTGGCTGTTGTCAGAAAGAGGGGACAGTTTTATGATTGGGTTCTAAATAAATCTTTAGGGAGAGTAGACTAGAGTAGAGACTAAAGCAGTGACTGGTAAAGCAATCATATTAGCTGGGAGTGGGGAATGTTTGGAATTTTGTGCTTGGACAATGTTCATGTGTTGTCTGTGTTCAGAAGTGATTATGGAGTTGTCTTGTTTCTGCCTCAATCCATCGTCGTCACAGAGTGGCCTTGTCTGATATTGATGTTCTGTGCAACGGTTTGTGTTCAACAGGAGAGCACAAGGCCTCCATGTCAGTGCCATGCTAGCTCCTGGATGTCAGGGGCTGCCTTTCCTTTCTGGTTCTTGTTCCTTCATTCCACCTTAGTTGGGAACAAAATACTTGATCCAAACTTCTGTTTTAGTGTGTTCAAAGTAAATACATTTCACATGACAAAGAAGAAGCTCTTTGGAGATTATCTATATTAGTTCCAAGTTTTATTCTTTTGATTTCCTGGCCTGGACACAGAGTGAGCTTCATGGAATCCACAGAGGAAATCCCTGTGCTTCTGTCTCCTCGTTCTGCAAGCACTCACACATGTCTCCCTAGCTTTCCAGAATCCAGACTGCCTCTGAAGCACCACCCTCAGCCTGTCCTTTTGAGCTGAGTGTCTTGGGCCTTTCCTCCTTCATTATCCATCAGGATATACTTGCCCTGTCTCATTTCCTCAGTTCCCACAGCTGCATTAAAAATTTGGCTAACAAATCCTTGTTAATGCTTTATTGCTTTTTTAACACTTCACGGCAAATCCTGTTTCATTGAGGCTTCCTGGAAATAATCCTTGACTTCAAAATGCTAAGGCTTTCTGGACTGGAAGTGAAAGAATTATTTGGGGTCAGACAGAGCAATTTACTCCCCCTCATATTTCCCGAACAAAGCTGGTGGCTTTCTCCCCTGTTGGTCCTGGTTACAGACTATTCCTCTTAAAGAGTCAGAGGGAGAAGATTTGCTTATTAATGTTCTGCCAGGCTTTGGGAAGTATAAACCCTAGCAGCCTCATTCTGGGAGGGGTGTCAAGGACGCTCTGTACTTTGGAATGCCAGTTTCCGATAGAGGATCGAGAAAAGCGTGTTTCATTATTTCGTTGCTGATTTTCCAACAATAGGCAAGCTCTCTCTAAATTATACCTTTGATGTATTAGAGATATGGGATTATTCTGATTTTAGTGTGAAGTCCAAGCAGTTACTTAACTGAACAGATGGTTGTTATCATTCTCTTCCACAAAAATCTGATCTCCCTTATCAAAAAGTAAGTGTGCTGTGGAAAAGATTCAAAGAATAAAATCACAATATTTATAGCGTGATTAATTATTTTTATCAATATGCCTAAACATCAAAGAGGATTTCACACTCATCCTGAGCGTACCACATGGCTTCCATAATTATTAGATTTCTTTCCAGGGATGAAAAATTTAAATAGTTTTACTACTGAGTAATGTATTTAGCACGTGTGCTAGAATGATTTCCAGTGGTTATTGGAAGTTATCTCTTTGCAACACTGATTGCAGAAAATGTTCTCAGCCGCTGCTGCAGTAAAACAGATGAGGTGGCTCCTATCACTGGGAATGTTTGCTCTACTTGAAAGGTGATGGATGGGTAGGTAACTACCGAAGGATATGTTAAAACATTCATGTAATTCCTGACATTCCTAGGAAAGAAAGATGCCTTTACTGTGGCTTTTATAAAGAAACTTCCAATAAGTAAAAATGGAGAGCCAATGACTGAAATTTATTTTATTTGAGTTTCAAATACTTATTTTATTATTAACTAATCCTGTAAATCTGGGCAATTTACTTAAGAGTGAGAAAATACAAACTTTATGGCATTGGAAACAAGATAAAGCTCAGAACTAACCTCCTAGAAATATGTATGATGTCATGTAAAAATATGCCCCAAATGCATGAGTGTCGCTGCGTTTTTCACTGACTTTAGCAATATCAGTTTTACAGAGAAAAATCTATTGATAAGCTTAAGAAGCTCCAACATGTCTACTGTTTGACCTTTATAAATAAATAAATCTAACTCAAGGACAAGGTAGTTGTTATGAATGAATTTTGTCCTCCCATAATTCATATGTTGGAAGTTCTAACCCCCACTCAGAACGTGACCTTATTTGGAAATAGGGTTGTTGGCAACATTATTAGTTAAGATGAGGCCATACTGGAGTATGGTGGGTGGCTAATCCAACATAACTGGTGTCCTTAATACAGGGGGAAATGTGGACACAGAGACACGCACGAAGGGAGAATGCCACATGAAGACGAAAGCAGAAATTGGAGTGATGCTTCTACAAGCCAAGAAATGCCAAAAATTGTCAGCAAACCATCTGAAGCTAGGAGAGAGGCGTGGAAAAGTTTCTCTCTCACAGTCCTCTAAAGGAAGCAACGCTGCTGATCTTGGACTTCTGGCCTCCAGGACTGTGAGATGTAAATTTCTGTTGTTTAAGTGCCTCAATTTGTAGTACTTTGTAATGGTAAGCTTAGCAAACTAATATAGCAATGCAAACATCTCATTTTCATTTTTATGTTAAATGACTGAGCTTATGGCCTAAGGAACTGAGTATAAGGATTTTATGTCGAAGCAAAAACTCTTAATAAGGTTTCATTTTTACCACGTATTATTTATGTTGTTATTTACCATAGAAAATGTGTATATTGTGGGAGATCAAAATTTGGCCACCCTGAAATATATCTCTTTACCTTGATTGTTTTCTCTGAAGGACATTTGACCTCCCCCACTGACTGCCTAAAGAATTTGACATGGTGGCTCCTTCCTGGAACAAATCTTCTATCATGATGGCTATAAAGATAATGTAAAATAGATGTTATAATGGGAGGGGCACCAAGCCCCTTTTATCAAAAACTCTGTCTCTCCCTGACCACATTATCTATAGATGACCCCGAAAAGAATTGTCCTCCTGCCCTCTGAAGTCCCAGGCCACTACCCACCCCCAACACGCTCCTCGCCTTTAGATGCAATACTTAAGCAAGCAGCTTAGACAGAGGGACGAGTTGCTCATTTCTGAGCTTCTCCCATGTATACATGTTATTAAACTTGGTATTATTTTCTCCTGCTAACCTGTCTGTTGATTATTTGGCCAGCCAGAAGAACCTTAAGGGAAAGGGCAGAGGGGGATTCTCCCTCTTCCCCCGACAATATCAATAGGATAAACTGAATATTTTATTATTTTAATGTAAATTTTATGGAACCATAACACTTCATAAAAGAACACAAATCATAAGTGTGTAACTGACTGAATTTTGAGAAAGTAAATATACAAATCCATGTCTTTAGCCTCTTGATCAAGAAATACATTATTAGAACCAGCACCCTTTTTTTAAAATTGTGGCAAAGTTACATAACGTATTATCATTTTAACCATTCCTAAGTGTACAATTCAGTGGCATTCAATACATTCCCAGTATTGTGAAACCATTGTCACTATCTATACCCAAAACTTTTTCATCATCCTCATCTGCACACATTAAACAAAAACTCACCTTCTCCACTCTCCCAACCTCTGGAAGCCTCTGTTCTACTTTCTCATCTATGAATTTGCCTAGTCTATGTACCTCATATAAGAGGAATCGTACAATATTTGTCCTTTTGTGTCTGGCTTATATCATTAAACATAATGTTTTCAAGGTCCGTTCATATTGTATATACCAAAATTTCATTCCTTTTTATGGCTGAATAATATTCCATTGTGTATATATCACATTTTGTTTGTCCATTCATCTGATGATGGACCATTGGATTGTTTCCATCTTTTGGCTGTTGTGAATAATACTGCCATGAACATTGGTGTACAAATATCTGTTTAAGTCCCTGCTTTCAGTTCTTTTGGATATATACCTAAGAGCAGAATTGCTGGGTTGTATGGTAGTTCTATGCTTAACTTGTTGCGAAACCGCCAAACTGTTGTCCACAGCAGCTGCACCATTTTACATCCCCACCAGAAATGCAGGAGGGTTCCAATTTCTTCACATCTTGGCCAACATTTGTTATTTTCCATTCTTTTTTATTGTAGTCATTCTACTGGTGTGAAGTGGTATCTAATTGTGGTTTTGGTTTGCGTTTCCCTATTGAGTAATGATGGTGAGCATCTTTTCACGTGCTTATTGGCCATTTATATATTTTCTCTTGGAAAAATATCAAGTCCTTTGCTCATTTTTTAAATTGGATTGTTTGCTTTTTTGTTGTTGAGTTTTAGGAGTTCTTTATGTGTTCTGGATCTTAATCGCTTATTACAATAGGATTTCCAAATATTTTCTCCTATAGCTTGTTTTTTCACTTTCTTGTAGTATCCTTTGATGCACAAAAATTCTTAGTCTTGGTGAAGTTCAATTTATCTATTTTTTCTTTTGTTGCCTGCACTTTTGGTGTCATAACCATGAGATTGTTGCCAAATCCAGTGTCATGAAGATTTCCCACAATGTATTCTTCTAAGATTTTAATAGTTTTAGTTCTTAAATTTAGGTCTTTGCTGAATTTTGAGTTAAATTTTTATACATTATGTAAGATAAAGGTCCAACTTCATTCTTTTGCGTGTGAGTATCCAGTTTCCCAGCACCATTTGTTGAAAAGACTGTCCTTTCCCCATTGAATGGTCTTGGCACCCTTGTCAAATTCAACTGACCATATATGTGAGAGTTTACTTCTGGGCTTTCTATTCTTTTCCGTTTGTCTATATGTCTGTCCTTATGCTCGCATCATACTTTTAATTACTGTACCTTTGTAGTAAGTTTTGAAGTTAGGAAGGGTCAGTTCTTCAACTATTCTTCTTTTTCAGGATTATTTTGGCTATTCGAGGCCACTTGCAATTCCATATGAATTTGAGGATTGGCCTTTCCAGTTCTGCAAAAAAGGCTGTTGGAATTTTCATAGAGATTGCATTGACTCTGAAAAGTTCTCTTTTGCCACCTTTCAGTCAATTTCACCTTTTTCCACTACCAAGGGTAACCACTATTCTGACTTCTAACATGAGAGATTAGTTCTGCGTGTTAGCCATATTTTTATGTCGGAAAAATATAGTCTTGATTTTTTTTAAAAGAAAATATTAGAAGCTACTAGAAACAAATTTTCTTTGTGGAATATTTGAGCAATAGTTTAGCCACAAAATTTCCAGATTTTTATTTTACCTATGAGTTCAAGAATTCTAAATTTATATTTTTATATTTATTTTGAACAACATGAAACTTACAGAAGAGTTACATCAATAGTATAAAAGATTCTTTTTCTTGACCTGTTTGAGAGTAAGTTGCCAACATGATGATCTGTCACCCAAGAATATCTGATGTATAATTCCTACAAAAAAGGGACATTTTCCTACATAACCACAATCAAACCACCAAAATTAGGAAACCAATCAACACACTCATACGTTACTGCCATCAACTACTCAGACTCAATTAAACTTTCACCAAATATCCTAATAACATCACTTATACTGAAACCATTCAGTCAAGGACTGCATGTTGCAGTCAGTAGTGGTCATTTCTCTTTAGCCATCTTAAATCTGGAACAGTTCCTCAATGTTTCCTTGCCTTCATGATCATGCAATTTTGAAAATTACAAGACAATTGTAGAATATCCCTTACTTTGGTTTTGTCTGATAGTTCCTCATTATAGATTCAGGATATGTTTTTGTCAGGAATATCACAAATGTGATACTAGTTTATGCTTGTATTTGCTCAGAGGGTACACAATTCTGATTTGTTTCTTTACTGATTTCATCACTTGATTAAGCTGGTGTTTGCCAGATTTCCTCCATAATTTTTTTCTCTTTGTAATTTAAAAGTGTTTTGTGGGGAGGTGCTTTGAGAACATGTAATATCCCATTCCTCATCAAACTTTCATGAATTTGTTTTAGCAGCCATTAATGCTTCTCAGCTGAATTAATTATGATGATGCTTGCCACATGGTGATTTTTAATTCCGTCATTACTTCTACATTTATTGGTTGGCATTTTACTGGAAGAACAAAGCTTTCTCTTCTCACCTTAATTAATTAATTAAAATAGAGAGTCATAGATTTATATTTTATTTAACAAATTATAATCAGTTAGTATCATTGTTTATTTTGATACTCAAATTTTCTCAGGTTTGGCCAGTTGGAGCCTCTTCGGTTGGTTTCTGCATCCTTTTAACATGGCCGCATCTTTCTTTGAGCAAATCCTTACTTTTACCGAAAGATGCTTCAGGCTCATCTTGTGCTTTGTTTGTCCCAGCCCTGGAATTCATGATTTCTTTAAAGAGCCCTGGTTCCTTTTAGAAAAGAATGGTATTTGAAAACCAAAGTTAGATGTCAAGTGAGCTTATTGGGATATTGCTGCTCCCAGGCCCTCTGAGTGGACACAGCAAGGGACTAGTTTATATTTTTTTGTTAACTTTATATATGCATATACAAATATCTGTATTAAAATACATCTTACATACAAGAGAATATTACACACATACACACACACACACACACACACACAAATTTACTTATCTACCTATCTCCCTGTCTATCTATCTAACACCATAATTCCACATCGGTACCAATTCATCACCACAGGATTCATTCTAGTTTTCTTCCTTTCCATGTTTGGAACTCTTTTCTGACAACAAGAAACCTGGCTTCTGTTATACTCAATATACCAATTTCTTAGGCCAGTGACCCCTGGCTGCAACCAACTTCTCATTCCTGTTACTACTACCCATCCACTAACAACAGCCTTTTTATTGAATTCTTGATCTCATACCCAGCTCTAGGTACCCCTGCATGCAAAAGCCCCCTGGCCTGTCACTGGGACCTGAAAATGCCGTGTAGTTATAGCCCGAAAATGCCATGTAGTTGGACCTGGGATAATTTAGATATGAAAGCGGCCTTAGGTAATATTTGCCAGTCTTTTCATTTTGTTGCCTAGAAAGTTTTGACAGAATCACAGTGTAATTTCATCACAACAGCTGGCCCTTTGGCAATATTAGAGTGTCCAAATCTGCTTTCCTGTTCCTGACTGAAATCTATATTCAGGAAAGTCTGGCTCTCAGAGGTAGGTGGCAGGGGTTATTTTTATCCCAGGTTTTAGAAGAATTAACTACACTGTGATCTTGTTGAGGCTACCTAGGAAGTCCATAATGATCTATGAAGCAAAGTCCTCCAGGTCAAACCAGAACCGAACTCCAACATTTGCACCAATCTCACTATTGGTTACCTTAAACAAATAAACAAACCAAAAGGAATATTAGGAATAAAACTAATTAGTCTAACAAATTGATTTACTCATGAAATCTACTCTATAATAAACTAAAGCTTGTAAAGGTTTACATTTTAAATAAAATTCAACATTTTCTTTAGATAGACAAAATTGTACAACACTTTTATGTTGTTATAAAACATTTATTTATGCAATTTAAATGCATACTCTGATTAATGAGTGTGTCAAACTTACTACTACTCCACTTCCGGAACTATCTTAGTCTGAGGCATACGGTTAACAGTAATTTAGTCTCAGAAATACATCCTCTTTTGATAAAAGATTTCATTTAGAAAAACAGCCCATATTGATTTAAGTCATTTGATGAAAAAATAGATCATCAAATTGGAAAAATGCAATTTTTGTTAAAAAAAATAGTGGCATTATATAATAATGAATCTATAAATTTTATCATGTATTTTGAGTTCTATCTTTCAATCAAATTAGACTTCCAGAAAGCTATAGCTTTGGATAAGTAGCTTCAGAAATATCTTCACTGAAATATATTTTATGGACTGTCTCCAGGATTTTAACAAGAGTTGATAAAAATTTACCTTCTTATGAATGTTTTAATTTGCACAAAAATCTTTAAAATGATCATTTGCTTTTAAAAATTATTTAATTACTTTTGTGAAAGAACTCCTGCAGTTATTCTTTTTGTGAATGCAGTACTGGTGAAATTTTTCTTTCTCTCTTTTTTGAGTAGATATCTCATCATTTTTGAGATAATAAGAATTACACCATTCCCTGTGTTTCCCTTTTTCCCGGGGCTTCTGGAAGGTTCAAACAAAGTTTCTTGCTAAATCACATCAACTATATCAGCCCCAGTGGCAAATGTATTCGCTACCGTTTCTTCCCACACAGTTTTTGTTTCTTTTTAAAAAAGACTTATGTATATTTAATATAGTTTTTTATTTTAAGCTTCCCTAAATGGAATATTTGAAATTATGTATTTGTAGATCAATAATTTACATATAAGACTGATTTTTAAGTATGAAACATGGCAGCTTTGTCAGACTACATAGGCTAGCGCAAAAGATGACAGCACTTTTTGGATGTATCATTGAAGGCATTGTGGTCATTTTGATTGTGTAGCATGTTCAACATCTGTAACAAATAAGTAACAGTGGTGTAAATAATGTGGAATTGATTTCTCACTCATGTAACAGTTTAGGCATAGGGAGTCCAGATCTGGTACTATGATTATATAGGGACCCAGAGGCTTTCTATCTTGTTGCTCTGCCTATCCCTTGTGTATTGCCAGAGGTGTACAGGTAAACTGGCTCTCTGAAAAAAAAAAAAAATCCTAGTTTGTAGTGTGTGCTGACTTTTGTGATGTACGTACTCAATAATAGTTGATTTTAAACTACCAATGCTTTAACCACTGGCTTGCAACATTCCTGAAAATTTAACAGTCGGCTGTGGCAAGTTGGCACGAGCTTAGCTCCAGCACGGCACTGGGGGTTGCCCTCATCTTTGTGGTCATGATGGCTCACCAGCAGGGCCACGTGCCAGTCAGAGGAAAATGGCCCTTCTCTTAGGAGTGTGACTTGGTGTTGCACACGTCATTTGCATTTCCATCCTACTAGCCAGAAGTCAATCACACGCCTACACCTAGCAGACAGGTAGGCTAGGCAAATGTCTTTATTCCGTTTAGCTGATTATGTGTCTAGCTAAAAACTGAGGTTTGGTTCTTACAGAAAAACAGCAGATTTTGCCACAGACATGCATCAAAAAATTAGTGACATTAATTTATAGTCATGACTATGAGAATGACAATAATGACTATAAAGAGGAAAGTTTATATGAGTAAGTTACTATATGACGGCTGTTAATTTGAAGAGTTTTCCATTTCAGCTAACAAAGGAATGATTAATAATCAAAGTGTCTCATTAATAATAGGCAAAGAACAGTGCAATGCTATGTTAAAACAATGACAAAAATCACTGAGATATTTTCTGAAGTTAAATATGTTTGTACTAATCCATTATCATTATACAGTTTTCACAAGGTTCTCTGGTAGAGTTTTTAGAAAGTTATAAAAATTGTATATTATTAAGAAAAAAGTTGGACTCTGAGAAGTCTTTCTCACTCCTCAGCTGTCTATTACTGAAAATAAAATAACAATGGCATTTGCGAATTTGATTTCTCTAAGAGTTCAGATTAAAGAATGAGTAATCTACGAGAGGTTGTCTATAAATCACAGTTGAACAACTGGGCTGGGTTTGTTTATAAAGAAAGATAAATAAAGGTGTCCATGACAACCAGTACTTTTCACATAAGATTCTACAGTTCACATTAAAATCATATTTATATTATGCTCTTCAGGCCCACAAATCAAAATACCATCTCTGTGCTAATCAGTGTACTCCCTCAGTGTGTTACACCACCTGCATCCTGCACAACGCCACCTCTGAGTCCTCCTTGTGTCTCTGCAGACAGTAAAATAGAACCTGAAGGGAGGTTGCATTGATCTCCTTCCCTTAGAGAATTATCAAATGGTTGATTCCCAATCACATCAGATATTTGTTAATTTATATCTTTCATTTTACCCCAGCTTTCTTGAGGTATAGTTGACAAATAAAAATTGTGTATGTTTAAGATGTACAATGTGATGGTTTGATATGTGTATACACTATGAAATGATTACCACAGTCAAGTTAATTAACACATCCATCACCTTACAGTTACCCTTTTTTTATTTGGTGAGAACACTTAAGATTTATTCTTTTAGCAAATTTCAAGTATACAATACAGTATTAACAATAGTCACCATGCTATACTTTAGATCCCCAAAACTTATTCATTTTATAACTACCTTTCAACTCTTTATCATTTTTAGAAAATCTCAGAAAAGGAGACATTTTATATCATATTTTCCTCACTTCTTGTTGAATAAATTAAAACAAACGTCTTGTTCCTAATATAAAGGATTGATCCTAGAATAATTTTTATGTAGATAAATACGGTTTTTGTGTGTGAATTTTCTGCACTCTTAGTTATTTTATCACCCCAAGTCTATTATTTTCCACCAAGTCACCAGTCTTGTGGTTACCATTTTCCCTTTTAAAAATTGGTATCATTTCTCTTTCTTCAGGGACCTATTCTCTGCTTTCAAGGTCCTAAGTATGTTCATATTTGTGCATTCATTCATTCATTATTAAATATTTTTTAATAATAAATAAATTAAATTTTTATTAAATATCTCCATTGTGAGTATACAAAGTTTCATAGAGAAACAACATCTGTATTCTGAAAGACACTATGGAGTCCACAAATTTGTAGAAAGACACAATGTCTTGTTCTCAAGGAATTTATAACCCAGTAGAAGAATACATATATGCTTAGAAAAGAAGAGGGCCAGCCCTGGTGGCTTAGTGGTTAAGTTCTGCATGCTACACGTTGGTGGCCTGGGTTTGATTCCCAGGTACAGACCTACACCACTCACCTGTCAGTGGCCATGCCGTGGTGGCAGCTCACATACAAAAAAAAAGAAGAAGATTGACAGTGGATGTTAGCTTAGGGTGAATCTTCCTCAGCAAAAAATAAATAAATAAATAAATAAGAAAAGAAAAGAAGACAATGTGTGCAAATATAGAAACTAAAGAGTATAGGAGTGCAGAGAAGTGAGGGGCCACTTGGGGCACATTCATGGTGGGTTTGTAATGGGCACTATGGAAAGATAATTGCCGTGGAGATGGTAGCTTAGCACTCAACATCTATTCCACTCTTCTACTAATGTGCTTCCTGTAATGAAGAGGCTGGAAAGCTAAAAACTACATTTCTCATAAGGCTTTGTAACTGGGGTCCTAACACAATTTGACCAATGATATGCTTGCTTGTGAGTTTTGGAGGACAGAATTGAAGTGAAGTCCTGATTCTGCTGTTTCTGCTGCCAAGCTTAGTCATGAAGGGATTTTCCTCCCTCCTTCCCTCCTTCCTTGGTAGTGTTGGCAGAGATCCCAGGGTCCCGCCACTAGCCTCAGGGGTGTTGAGAGATAAAGCGTGGGGAATCAGATTTGTGATTCTAGCTGTCTCAGTGTGGTCTGAAGCCTGCAGCAGTGGCAGTGGCTTCTTGATGGTGGCCGTCTCCTGATTTTGGTAGTTCCCTGTGGCAATGTGGATCTGAAGCCAGTCGTCTCCACATCAAAGAGGTATTGATGGTCCACTTCAGTGGTACTGGTTTGAGTATCAACTTAGAGCCTGGTCTTTTAGCAGTCCTAAGAATGCTGTAAGCCATTTAGTACACTGTAATAAATCCCTTTGGTTTTAACCTAGCTAGATAGACTTTTGTCTCTGCACCTGACCACTGACCGACACAGCAATATTGTAAAATGCTCTTCCTCTTTTTTTATATGAAAGTATGATTCAATAGACATTTCGTACAGAATGAGTAACTCAAGCAGAAGCAGAAAGTGCAATATTTGTGTAAGAATTCCCCCTTAGAACCAAGCAGCGGGAACTAAAATGTTAGGGGCACTATGGAGACTTGGCTGGAAGTGCAGTTTGGAGAGAACATAATCACCAGGGTGCGGAGTCTGTTTTTTATTGGCCAGACAATGAGGAATCAGGTAATTTGGGAATATTAATCTGGAAGTGGGACGTGGAACAGATCTGAGGAAGTGGAGACTGAAAAGGGCCTGATCCGTTGGAAGGATAATGCCAATAGTGAGGATAAAAAGGATAGAATAAATATGAGAAAAATCTCATGGGTCAATGCTGGGTGAGTTCGAGTGTGCATTTTATTTTATTTTATTTTATTTTTTTAAATTTTTTGTTTATTGCAGTAACATTGGTTTACAAAACAGTAAAAATTTCAGGTGTACATCATTATACTTCTATTTCTGCATAGATTACATCATGTTCACCACCCAAATACTAATCACAACCCATCACCACACACATGTACCGAATTATCCCTTTCACCCTCCTCCCTCCCCCCTTCCCCTCTGGTAACCACCAATCCAATCTCTGTCCCTATGTGTTTGTTTATTGTTGTTATTATCTACTACTTAATGAAGGAAATCATACGGTATTTGACCTTCTCCCTCTGACTTATTTCACTTTGCGTTATACCCTCAATGTCCATCCATGTTGTCACAAATGCCTGGATTTCATCATTTGTTATGGCTGAGTAGTATTCCATTGTGTATATATACCACGTCTTCTTTATCCATTCGTCCCTTGATGGGCACTTAGGTTGCTTCCAAGTCTCGGCTATTGTGAATAACGCTGCAATGAACACAGGGATGCATGTACCTTTACAAATTGGTGTTTTCAAGTTCTTTGGATAAATACCCAACAGTGGAATAGCTGGATCATATGGTAGTTCTATCCTTGATTTTTTGAGGAATCTCCATACTGTTTTCCATAGTGGCTGCACCAGTTTGCACTCCCACCAGCAGTGTATGAGAGTTCCCTTCTCTCCACATCCTCTCCAACACATGTTGTTTCCTGTCTTGTTAATTATAGCCATTCTGACGGGCGTGAGGTGATATCTCATTGTAGTTTTGATTGCATTTCCCTGATAGTTAGTGATTTGGAACATCTTTTCATGTGTCTGTTGGCCATCTGTATATCTTCTTTGGAGAAATGTCTGTTCAGGTCTTTTGCCCATTTTTTAATTGGGTTGTTAGTCTTTTTCTTGTTGAGATGCATGTGTTCTTTATATATTTTTGAGATTAAGCCCTTATCAGATGTATGGTTTGCAAATATCTTCTCCCAATTGTTAGGTTGTCTTTTCATTTTGTTGATGGTTTCCTTTGCTGTGCAGAAGCTTTTTAGTTTGATGTAGTCCCATTTGTTTATTTTTTCTATTGTTTCTCTTTCCCGGTCAGACATGGTGCTTGAAAAGATGTTGCTAAGACCAATGTCGAAGAGCGTACTGCCTATGTTTTCTTCTAGAAGTTTCACAGTTTCAGGTCTTACATTCAAGTCTTTAATCCATTTGGAGTTAATTTTGTGTATGGTGTAAGGTAAGGGTCTACTTTCATTTTTTTGCATGTGGCTATCCAGTTTTCCCAACACCATTTGTTGAAGAGACTTTCTTTTCCCCATTGTATGTTCTTGGCTCCTTTGTCGAAGATTAGCTGTCCATAGATATGTGGGTTTATTTCTGGGCTTTCGATTCTATTCCATTGATCTGTGTGTCTGTTTTTGTGCCAGTACCATGCTGTTTGGGTTACTATAGCTTTGTAGTATATTTTGAAATCAGGGAGTGTGATACCTCCAGCTTTGTTCTTTTTTCTCAGGATTCCTTTAGCTATTCGGGGTTTTTTGTTGTTCCATATAAATTTTAGGATTCTTTGTTCTATTTCTGTGAAAAATGTTGTTGGAACTTTGATAGGGATTGCATTGAATCTATAGATTGCTTTAGGAAGTATGGACATCTTAACTATGTTAATTCTTCCAATCCAAGAGCACGGAATATCTTTCCATTTCTTTGTGTCTTCTTCAATTTCTTTCAGAAATGTTTTATAGTTTTCAGTGTACAGATCTTTCACCTCTTTGGTTAAGTTTATTCCTAGGTATTTTATTCTTTTTGTTGCAATTGTAAATGGGATTGTATTCGTAATTTCTCTTTCTGCTACTTCGTTGTTAAAGTACAGAAATGCAACTGATTTTTGTATGTTGATTTTGTATCCTGCAACTTTACCATATTCGTTTATTACTTCTAAAAGTTTTCTGGTGGATTCTTTAGGGTTTTCTATATACAAAATCATGTCATCTGCAAATAGTGACAGTTTCACTTCTTCCTTTCCAATTTGGATCCCTTTTCTTTCTTTCTCTTGCCTGATTGCTCTGGCTAGGAGTTCCAGTACTACGTTAAATAGGAGTGGTGACAGTGGGCATCCTTGTCTGGTTCCTGTTCTTAGAGGGATAGCTTTCAGTTTTTCAACATGGAGGATGATATTAGCTGTGGGTTTCTCATATATGGTCTTTATTATGTTGAGGTACTTTCCTTCTATCCCCATTTTATTCAGGGGTTTTATCATAAATGGATGCTCTATCTTGTCAAATGCTTTCTGTGCATCTATTGAGATGATCATGTCATTTTTATTCTTCATTTTATTAATGTGGTGTATTACGTTGATTGATTTGCGAATGTTGAAGCATCCCTGCATACCTGGAATAAATCCCACTTGATCATGGTGTATAACCTTTTTAACGTATTGCTGTATGCGATTTGCTAGTATTTTGTTGAGGATTTTTGCATCGATGTTCATCAGTGATATTGGCCTGTAATTTTCCGTTTTTCTGTTGTCCTTGTCTGGTTTTGGTATCAGGGTAATGTCAGCTTCATATAATGAGTTAGGGAGCTTCCCCCCTCCTCAATTTTTTGGAAGAGTTTGAGAAGGATAGGTATTAAGTCTTCTTTGAATGTTTGGTAGAATTCACCAGGGAAGCCGTCTGGTCCTGGACTTTTATTTTTGGGGAGGTTTTTGATTACTGTTTCGATCTCCTTACTGGTGATTGGTCTATTCAAATTCTCTACTTCTTCTTGATCCAGTTTTGGAAGGTTGTATGATTCTAAGAATTTATCCATTTCTTCCAGATTGTCGAATTGGTTGGTATATAGCTTTTCATAGTATTCTCTTATAATCTTTTGTATTTCTGAGGTGTCTGTTGTAACCTCTCCTCTTTCATTTCTGATTTTACTTATTTGTGCCTTCTCTCTTTTTTTCTTGGTGAGTCTAGCTCAAGGTTTGTCAATTTTGTTGATCTTTTCAAAGAACCAGCTCTTGGTTTTATTAATTTTTTCTATTGTTTTTTTGGTCTCTATTTGATTTATTTCCGCTCTGATTTTTATTATTTCCCTTCTTCTACTGATTTTGGGCTTTGTTTGTTCTTCTTTTTCCAGTTCCTTTAGGTGCATTGTTAGATTGTTTATTTGAGATTTTTCTTGTTTGTTGAGATAGGCCTGTATTGCTATAAACTTCCCTCTTAGAACCGCTTTTGCTGTATCCCGTAAATTCTGGCATGTCGTATTTTCATTTTCATTTGTCTCCAGCTATTTTTTGATTTCTCATTTGATTTCTTCGTTGACCCAATCGTTGTTCAGTAGCATTTTGTTTAATCTCCACGTATTTGTGGCTTTTCTGATTTTCTTCCTATAGTTGATTTCTAGTTTCATACCTTTGTGGTCAGCAAAGACGTTTGGTATGATTTCAATCTTCTTAAATTTATGGAGATTTGTTTTGTGACTTAATACGTGATCTATCCTGGAGAATGTTCCATGTGCATTTGAAAAGAATGTGTATTCTCCGGTTTTTGGATGGGATGCTCTGTATATATCTACTAGGTGCATCTGTTCTAGTGTGTCATTTAAGGCCAATGTTTCCTTATTGATCTTCTGTTTGGATGATCTATCCGTTGGTGTAAATGGAGAGTTAAAGTCCCCTACTATTATTGTGTTGCTGTCTATTTCTCTTTTTATGTCTGTTAATAATTGCTTTATATTTTTAGGTGCACCTACCTTGGGTGTGTAGATATTTACAAGTGTTATATCCTCTTATTGGATTGTTCCCTTGATCATTATGTAATGCCCTTCTTTGTCTCTTTTTACAGTTTTTGTTTTAAAGTCTATTTTGTCTGATATGAGTACTGCTACCCCAGCTTTCTTTTCATTGCCATTTGTGTGGAGTATCTTTTTCCATCCCTTCACTTTCAGTTTGTGAGTGTCTTTAGGTCTGAAGTGTATCTCTTGTATGCAGCATATATATGGGTCTTGTTTTTTAATCCAATCACCCACCCTGTGCCTTTAATTGGAGCATTTAGTCCATTGACATTTAAAATACCTATTGATAAGTATGTACTTACTGCCATTTTTTAACTTTTTTTTCTCAGTGTTTTAGTAGTCCTTCTCTGTTCCTTTCTCCTTCTATACAGAATTGAGGTCTCTTTAGTTTGACCTCTGTCTGAAAGCTCTACTCTTTAACTCCCCTCCTCTCTCATTTTATATTTTTGATATCATATCTAACCTCTTTTGTGCATTTTTATCCATACTTTCTTATCATGGAAATAGATAATTTTTCCTATTTATGGTCTTCTCTTTTCCCCTTAAATCAGTCCCTTTAACATTTCTTGTAGCACTGGTTTCTTGGTGACAAAACTCCTTTAATTTTTGCTTGTCTGGGAAAGTTTTGATCTCTCCTTCCATTTTGAATGATAACCTTGCTGGGTAGAGTATTCTTGGCTGTAAGTTTTTTCCTTTTAGCACTTTAAATATATCGTGCCATTCTCTTGTAGCCTGTAAGGTTTCTGCTGAGAAGTCAGCTGATAGCCTTATGGGGTTTCCTTTGTATGTAACTTGACATTCTCTTGCGGCTTTTAGGATTCTCTCTTTATTTTTAATTCTGAAAATTTTGATTATGATGTGTCTTGGTGTGGGCCTCTTTGGGTTTATCTTGTTTGGGGCTGTCTGTGCTTCCTGTACCTGGATGTCTGTTCCTTCCTTAGGTTAGGGAAGTTTTCATCTATTATTTCTTGAAATAGATTCTCTGCCCCCTTGTCTCACTCTACTCCTTCCGAGACACCTATAACACGGATGTTAGTGCGCTTGATGTTGTCCCAGAGGTCCCTTAGACTGTCCTCACTCTTTTTAATTCTTTTCTCTTTTACCTGTTCACCTTGGGTAATTTCTTCTAGTTTCTTGGGTAAATTCTTCTAGAGAATACAGATCCATTCTTCTGTATTCTCTACTCTGCCTTTGAGTCCCTCTAATGAATTTTTCATTTCCAGTATTGTATTCTTCATTTCTGATTGGTTCTTTTTTATATCTTCCATTTCTTTGTTGACATTCTCACTGAGTTCATCTATTCTTCTCCCCAGATCAGTGAGCATCCTTAACACTCTTAGTTTGAACTCTCTGTCGGGTAGGTTGCTCATTTCTGTTTCACTTAGTTCCTTTTCTGGGGTTTTGTCCTGTTCCCTTACTTGGAATGTATTCTTTTGCCTCCTCATTTTGCCTCTTTCCCTGTGCTTGTGTCTATGTATTAGGTAGGTGAGCTATGTCTCCTGCTCTTGGATAGGTGACCTTATGTAAGTGATGGCTTAGGAGGCTTCCAGTGTGCTTCCCTCAGTTCTCAATGTTCCAGGGGTGACCCCGATGTGGGCTATGTGTGTCCCTCTGTTGTGGCCTGTTTGCTCTCCCTGTAGATGCCCAGGCAGGCAGAGTTATGCTCCTGGCCAGCTGTTGTAATGCTCAGCTGCTTGTAGTTGTTGTGAGCCCTTCAGTCTCTTTATGAGGTGTGGGGAGCCCCAGCACAGTTGGCTGCAAGTTCTAATACCACATTTGTGTTGCAGTATTTCTTTTAAGTGAGTAGGCCCCCAGCGTGGCAGGTTGTTAGGCTCAGGACCTTACAATTGCTGTAAGCCTCTAGCCTATTAGGTCTCTTGTCAGCTCTCTGAGGATTGCAGCTGGGTGGGGCTGGCCTCAGGCACAGGAGCACCCAATTGTTTCAGGCTTTGGAAGGTGGGGCAAACCCCCTATGTGGGTCTTTGAGAAACACAAGTCTTCTGCAGCTGACAAGCCCTGCTGCCTACAGGTCCAGACACACAGTCAACACAGTCCGGCCCCGTGTGCGCGCCCCGACGTCCCGAAGCAGACCCAGTCTCTCCACTGCGGGAGCCCCACACACTCTGCCACCGCCCCACACTCTCCACCCACTCCTTGTGCACACCCTGCGCCCCGCTAAATTCGGCTCAATTGCCAGGCTGCAGAAAATCTAGTCACCAATCTATGCAGGCCCACAAGTTGCCTGAGGGCTTGTTGTTGGGTGGGGCCAGTCTCTAGGGTGGGCTGCCTGACCTGGCTGAGCTGGATTAAATCGGTGCTCTAGCGGGTGGGGCAGACCTGGGCTAGCAGGCCCCAGGGAGAACTCCAATGACGTCTGTGTCAGCACGCCCACACCAGGCCACAACAATGGCCGCCGCCAATGTCCCAGTCCCTGGAGAGGTCTCACCTCTCACCTAGATGCACTCAGGGCCTATTAGGTGAGTCTCTTTTCATCATAGCACTGTGCACCTTTCTTTCTGGTGATTTTAGGATGCTTTCTGAGACGGGTGAGTTTGCGCGTGGGCCCTTTAAGAGCAGGTTTTACTTTCTTTGTGAACCAGCTTTCCTGGGGATACTCCCCAATGTTTTAGTAGCAGGCAAAGTCAGATATTATGCCGCTGGTCTCGATTGTGCTGGGTCCACAAAATGCCCACAGAGGGGGCGCTCCCCGGCTCTGGGCCCCACGCCTCCAGGGAGGCTGCATACCTGTGAGCTGCTCCCCAGCGGCCGTGAAGCTGGCGGCCTGTGAAGGTGGCGTTTTTTCTCTCCAGAAGGGAGTCTCTGCCTCTTCCACCTCAATTAGGATTGTCCGTTGTTACAGGAGTTCCTCTTATCCAGTTTTCAGTTCTGTCTCAGGGGTAATTTTTCCACGAGTAGTTGTAAATTGGCTGTGTCCATGGAAGGAGGTGAGTTCCGAGTCTGCTTAGACCGCCATCTTGAGTTCACCCCCGGGTGTGCATTTTAATTGTGATGTTCTGGATACATGTGCCATGCATCTCCAAGTCTGTTTTCTGAATCTCTGGTGAGAATATGGTATGGACTTCAGTGCAGGCAGGGGAAATACTGATGTGCAAGGTACGAGAGGGGGTGGGGAGGAGAAAAATGCTGTCGAATGAAATGAAGCTAGTGAATGTCAGAAATGTTTTCCACAAGCAAGAACTGTCTACTTTGACAATGTTGTTGGTTTCAAATTGAATTTATAGAAAATTAACCAGTTGTAGATACATTCTTCTTATATCATAATAAT
Organism: Ceratotherium simum simum; assembly: GCF_057802395.1. NCBI lineage: Eukaryota > Metazoa > Chordata > Mammalia > Perissodactyla > Rhinocerotidae > Ceratotherium > Ceratotherium simum. Next base: position 64,863,899 of record NC_141908.1, read on the forward strand.
TTATTGTAGTCAGTTAGCTCTAAGTTAAGGACTTATTTAATTATTTAGTTATAAGTATATTTCAAGACCACTGGACTTAGAAGATATCAGTTCAGGTCCTGCCTTACTTTTTTTGTATGTGATCTTAAGCAAATCACCTGACCTTCTTAGTCTGAATTTCTCCATCTGCAAAATGGGGATTATAATACCAGCCTTAATGGTGTGAAGGGCTTATTTTAAGAATTGATTATTTTATTTTAAAGGACCATCTTATTCAATATTCTGTTCCAAACTCTAAATGGAATTGATCTATATTCAATATCTCTGATCTCTCTCATCACATTTTGGAACACAGAGAAATAACTTAAATTTCAATAAAATAGTCTCACCATAAATTTTTAAAAAATCCTTAATTACAGTATAGTAACACAGTGGGAGTAGAATATTTATTCTAGAAAATATTACTCCAGGGGACAATACTCTAACAACAACAATAATATATAATACTTACTGAATGGATATTAGATGAAAGTCACTGTTTTAAGTTCTTTATAGGTTTAACTCATTTGATCCTCACAAGAACACTATGAAGAAGGTATTAAGTGATAAAACAGAAATATTTGTTGAATGTTTAAAAGAAATGCTGCAAATGTTCTCTTTCTGTTCAAAGTCAGCCTACAGTAAATGCCCGAATGCTATTTCTCCTCCAACATATGTTTATTACTTCTCTTTTTACCTTTCATGCTTACTGAGAATTCTATTAAGGTTACAACCAGTGGCATAATTTCTCTGTGACTAAAAAGGAACCCACATTTTTGTGTGGCAGCTGAAAACTCTTATAATATAACCCAGAAACTTAGAGTTTAAAATATTTTTTGCTTAAATTCTCTCTTATAAAATATTTCTTGTGCTGTTTCAGTTTCATTTTTATTATTATTTGTCTGGTATAGCTTCCTCCTTCCCACTTTCTATGTATCATTTCTTTTAAGTATGTGTCCGATAGAGTGTGTTCAAGGATTTTTTTTTCTAATTTAATCTGACAAATTTTGTCTTAATGGATGATATAATCAAGCTACATTTGTTGTAATTACTGAATTTTTATTTTCCAACTTGTTCGTGTTTTACCTTAAATAGGTATTTCTTTGCCTTTTTTTCCTTTCTGTTGTACCTCTTGTTTGTTCACATTTATTTTTGTATTTGATTTTCAGCTATTTTAACCATGATGTGCCAATAACTGGTTTTATTTGAATGTACCCTTCTATGGTTTATAGTGCTTTCTGAAGTATTCATCAGTTTTTAAAAATTTGTGACAATTTCCTATTCAAATATTGCCTCTATCCCATCATTCCTTTCTTCTCCTTTATGGACTCCAAATACGTGTTCAATGACCTTTTCACTATGACTCACATATCTTTACACATTTTTCTTGTTTTCCATTCTTTTATCTCTTTGTGCTTCATATTGGATATCTTTTTCTAAGCCACCTTCTAGTTCACTGCATCTCTCTTCAGAGCTGTCTAATTCTCTAGAAAACCTCCCTATTGTATTAGTTTTACTTTTAAATTTTAGAATTGATTCTTTCATATTGTTCTAGTTCTTGGCTGAAATTCTTCGTTTTGTCATTTAATGTTTGTGCATATTAATCTCCGTTATTGTGAAATTATTTTCTCCAAATTCCAACATCTGAATCTCTGGTGAGTCTGTTTCTATTAGCTGATTTTTCTCTTCATTTCACTTTCAGTTGATTACTTTCTTTTCTTTTTTTATTTTCCATGCTGTCTCTTTTCTATTGGGTGCCATATATTATATATGAAAAAGTTAGATGTGATGTTATGCTTTTAGATCATATTATCTTTCTCCAGAGAGGATTTTTCTTTTGCTTCTGGTGGGTGCTTACATTGTAGCTGTTTCAGCTTAATCCAATTAGACTTTTAGCTGATTCAAAGGTGGTCTTGAATCTTTGCGAAGGCTAGTTTATTTCCAGCTCATATTTACTCCTAGATGGTATCCCTTCTAAATCTCAGTGTCTATAATAGGATTTATCCCAAACTAAATACTCAGTGTCTATAATAGGATTCCTCTATCTTGGTTGATTCTGGGATCTAATTTTCACCTTTAACATTATGAAATTGCCAAAAGTTGTTTGTTTTCAGCTTCTTAACCTCTCAGCTGTACTTTCTCTTCTTCCTCTTACCTTCTCAGACACTGTTATAGAGCTAACAAATGTCTCCATGGGACATTTCATCCTCCTCATCCTAACCTCAAACCTTCTGCTGCCCATTAATCCTCTCAGCCATTCTGTGCCTTTTTTGGAGGGAGGGAGAAACAGGAAATCTCAGTCACTGTTCCCTTGCTACCCTGGAGAGTATAAAATCCTTTGAGGTCTTTCTACCTTTATACTTCTCTAAGTGTTTCCATTCTACTGCTCAGAAATCATGGTGTAAACAGTGGTTCTCTCTAAGACTGCAATCTCTTGAGCAATTTGGGATGCTAGGCTACAGTTCCTCCTGCTCTGAATTATTCCAACCATACGAGGGAGAGATCTATGCATAAGGGTTTCTATTGTCCCGGTTAACCACCAGAGCTTATTAGCCTAGAGTTTAGGTCATTAGGCTCATTCTCAGAGACTCATCAGTGCTTAAATTCTAGTCGTGTTCTTTCTGATTTTTTTGTTTTCCGCTCATGTGTCCATGTCTTACCACGTTAGGACAAGGAAGCAGCTCTTATCTCCTCACTTATCCTTCCCACTCTATGTATTGTGGGTTAAATCTATGTTCTGTGTTCACACATACTTTCACTCTTGATATTTAAAGTCAAGTTTCTGAGATTACTAACAATTTACAAATAACTCTTTTCTCTCTCAAACATGTGCTCTTTTTTTGTGTGTGTGAGGAAGATTAGCCCTGAGCTAACATCTGTTCCCAATCCTCCTCTTTTTGCTGAGGAAGATTGGTCCTAGGCTAACATCCATGCCCGTCTTCCTGTACTTTGTATGTGGGACACCTGCCACAACATGGCTTGATAAGTGATGTGTAGGTCCACACCCAGGATCCGAACCTGTGAATCCCGGGCCACTGAAGTGGAGCGTGTGAACTTAACCACTATGCTACCAGACCGGCCCCAAGCATGTGCTCTTTTAATTGGAACCCAGAGCTTTCAAAATTACAGTCTGCTATAGTTTTATAAAAGTCAACTTGGAGGAACAGTGCTCCACTGCTTGTGAGGCACTGTACTCCAATCCATGCATTGTTTTCTCTTAAATAAAGGACATCAAACTTGTTACTAAATTGTTTTAGTTTTGTCAGTTGACAGTTTTGGTGATGAGATGGGAACTGAAGACAGCTGCTCAGGATTCTGGGGATGGCTCCTAGGTGCAAGTGAAGGTACCCACAGAGCCCTTTTGGTTCACTGCCTCTTTGGCCACTCTGCAGGATCTCTGGTGAGCTTCTCTTGTATCAAGCTCCACTTATTTTGCATTCTGAGCTCTTTGAGTTTGTTTGTCCTAAACTTTCTGGGTGGAAAATTGGGGTGTGAGAGACTTTAGATTTTCATGGTGAGATTTAGTAGGCCACAACATTTAGGTTTGTGGCCAATGTCATCCACAAGGAAGTGCCTTCTGGAGGTCCTGACAGGTCTCAGGAACTGTGCACAGGCAGCCAGAAACAGTAACTCTGGTTGAATAATGATGATTATTTCAGGGGAAAATAATGGGTACCCTTCAATCTAAAGAAAGCAAGATGGCAGCCATTAGGAGACTCACAAAGCCTCAAGGGAACCCTGTAGCATAAACCACTGGGGGCCTTGGGGAAATAAATTAAGATAAGAAATTCAGACTTTTTTGACCAACGGCACATCAAAATCTAAGTAGGCAAAAAATCAGACTATTAAAAGCCATTAGGGTGTCTGCCACTATAAAGAAATCTTCTCCTGAAAGGAATGATAGATCTGTTGCTAATGGGAATCTTGGAAGCCAAAGCCACAAAATTGGTGGGCACTGGTTAAGCCCTTAAGAGCTGATAGAGTGCTCATCACCTAAATCTAAGACTCCAGTGCTAAGATAAGTTGGTTATAGAATGGGTTAGATCAACACTAGGTCACCTGTCAACCTCAAGAAAATTTCCATGCAACAAGGTACACCATAAAACACCCCAAAATCCTCAACGCAGAAGCACATCCCTCTTAGGTATTAATTTGGCTTCGGGAAACTCAAGGCTTAGCTAAAGAAATAGGATCCTCAAGTTTCAAAGAATTGAGTGTGCCACCTTCCAGCACACTTGTTTATTTTATGCTCAAGAACTGTGGTCCTGGAAGCTGTAGATACCTACAAAAATGGCAAAATATTACTAAGACAACGTAGAATTACAATGACCATTATGGGGAATGTTCCAATTAGACAAGATCGTTCATTTAGGAAATGCACTTTAAAGTAATGGTTCCCAAATCAAACAAACAGAATGGGATACCTATTTTAATTGGCATGCAAAAGCCTCCAAATGCCTTCCAAAACAGCTTCATTGCAAAAGGCTAGTGAAAAATTAAGGACACAAGAGGTACCTAAAAGATTATAAGACTCGGGGCTGGCCTGGTGGTGTAGTGGTTAAGTTCGCATGCTTTGCTTTGGCGGCTGGGGGTTTGCGTGTTTGGATCCTGGGTGCGGATCTATACACCACTTACCAAGCTGTGCTGTGGCAGGTGTCCCACGTGAAGTAGAGGAAGATGGGCACAGATGTTAGTCTAGGGCCAATCTTCCTCAGCAAAAAGAGGAGGATTGGCAACAGATGTTAGCTCAGGGCTAGTCTTCCTCACACACACACACAAAAAGACTATAAGATTGATATGCCTCCTACTACTTCACTCTATCCTCCTTTACTTCAGTACTCACAGTCTGCTAATCATCTATCTGAATTGCCTTTCCACTCTGAAGAGACTATAAGACTGTAAACAAAAGTCTGCCAATTTAGTAGCCTTACAGATACCCCATATCTAACCTCACAGGAGGGCCCCCAATGGGCCCCTCTCAGGGTTGACAGCACTCTGAGGAATTCCCCAGTAAATTGCCAACAGTTATTCCTTTAAACGGCCAAGCATAAACTAAAATTAAAACCTTGCCAAATTCTGGTAGATACACTCTCTACTTTAAACCCTACTTGCTCCGGAGTCTACAGATGGGAACCCGGGAAAAGTGGAAGAAGCCAGCACAGAGTGAGAATTCTTACCAAAGTCAGCTCTCCCGTATCTCTGTCTGTAGTGCCCAGTTAAGAGAGGAAGGTAAAATTTCATGTAGACCCTTTTTTTCCAAATCCATACCCATTGGTTGTCGATCCTTTCTCTCCCAGGGACAGCCATTGACTTCTTGTTTGTCTTGTTTTGTGTCCTGAGAACTTGGCTTGGCAATCATCAGGTTGAGGGCTCCCAAACTTGGCTAGACAGAAATGTGGGTTGCATCCCATTTGCTGCTAGATATGGCTGGGCAGAAATGTGGGTTGCACTTCATTTGCAGCAGGGGTCCTACCAACTGTTGCCAGCTCTCAGGGGAATTGTCTAAGTCTTTCTTTCTTTTGATATCTTTGGGAGTGCTCTGGATCTTGTGAGGGTAGTATCCTTTGCACTCGTTTAGGGGATGCCTCCTGGGTCCATGGAGTGGTTCAATACTGCCAGGAATATTTATTGTTTGTCCTAGCTGAAACCTGACAAGATATTAAAAGGATTTTTTAGGTAGCTCTATGGTCAGAAGTTGGGCAAACTGGAAGTTAAGTGTATCCAGAGGAGAAAAAAAGAACATTCCAATGACAAAGCTCTAAATCTAGAACATAGGAATCATTTGATTTCCATCTTAGTTGAAGATCTTCTCTTTGATATAAAAAAGCAAATTGAAGAAAATGTAATTGGGTGGGTGGGTCAGCCCCTTGATGTCATTCAGGTTGCGACCCAAGTCTTTGAGGAACTGAAAACAACTGTCTTTGTCCTATAAAGTGAGTCTTTACAAGAACAGAAATGCAGCTCTAGAAGCAATTCCAAGCCCACCTATCCTTTTTTTTACCAATCCCAAAACCTCCCCTATTCATCTCAAAAGACTTGTAGGTATTATAAAAATTCTTAGGAAATAAAAGTCCTTCTCGGAGACACTTGAATTCTTTCCCTGTGCCTTTGAGATATAAATGTTCTACTTGGTCTTCTCTAGGAACTCTTATCTAGGCTATCTCTTTGAAATGCAAACTTCAGGGAGGTAATTCTTATCAGAAGAAAAAAAAATGAGAGGAAAGGCTATTTGGAAATTAGGTGAATGAAAAAATTTAAGACTTCTTCACAAATATTAGTAAAAAGTTCAAGCCATCTGAGCAGGTAAACTTAACTTATTCTATCTGCCAGAGACACAATTTGGATTCAGCTGTTCTTTTATAAACTAGTGAGTTTTGCATTATTGTCCTGTCTCATGGCTAAAATTTTAAAATGAATCCTATAAGATCTCTGTTTACCTGTGTCTGTATTTTTATGCATGTCTATGTATGTATGTTATAAATGTGTGATTTTTTTTTACCTCCAGCTAGTATTGCCAAAATTTGTAAAGAGCTCTATTTAATTGGCTTCAAGAAAATTAAGCATTTATATAAATAAAATATACACCCAGAAATATAGAGACTAATGTAAATGTTTTTCAAGTTCATGTGATCTAGGATAATCTTCAATAAATAAAATCTGGTTTAAGTTTGTGGGTTTAATTATAACAGGCATGTATTTAGAGTTATCAGCATTAAATATAATACTTTTATTCTATCTCGGTTTACTGAAAGTCAAATAAGCTCATCTTATCTCCATTACGGAATTTGTCAGCAAGAAGGGTAACTTAAGATCATGATTAGTTATTTAATGTTTCATGAAACTGTCATGAGTAATCCAAACATAATTGTTAAAAACAAGTAAATTAAATACATGTAAGTAAAAGTTTATAAATAAACTTTTCAATAATAAAAAAAGTCAATTTAAGTGTAAATGCTTTGAAACCCCCACTTGAAGGCATTGCATATAAAACCCCTCACTGGAGTTTGGATGATTGGAGGAGGCAAGATTAGGAGTAATCTTCAAGTAAGTAGAGTGCTAAGCGTGTAGTATCCTGAGATAAATAGTATAGCTGTAGTGACAATGATTATGTCAGTCATTTATTGGGTCCTTGGTATGTTTCTTAAGTACCCAAAGTGTTTTGTGAATCTGTATGATTTTCTCAACAACTTGTGAGGTTAAGATAATTACAGTTGAAAAAAATAAATCTTAGAGAGGTACAAGTAACTTGCCTAACTCACTAGTAAGTGGTAGTTCCAAGATTTGAGCTCAGGTTTGTCTGACTCCCAAGCTCTGTGAATTTAGTCTCTCTGTTATGCATGAATTTTTAGTTAGTTAGAATTTATTGTATTCCTATAAAAATAGTAGTGGTAGTATACAGCATTGCCTGAGAAAGGCAACTCAATTTATAAAACACTACTTTCAAATGAAATTTTATCTTGCACTTGATAAAATGTTTTATAAGCTGTTGCAAAGTTTTCTTTTCGTTTTTCTGTGTATATCCCTTTCATTTTCTAGATTAGAGGCTTTTGAAGGCAGGATTTTCATTTTTTTCCTTTTGTATTTGTTACTATATTTATCATGGTAAATCCTAAACAAGTTCTCGATTACTATTCTGGTGTTTTTATTTCCCAAAAATGAATTTTAGATCATTTTTGTTAATTATTGTCGTGTTTATTTAATCTCCTTTAATTTGAAATATTTCTTCATCCTTTTACTGATTTTTGTGACATTGATGGTTTTGAAGAGGCCACCTTCATTGTGTGGTTGTATCTGACTCTTGCACCTGAAAATACATTGTCCAGGTACTTACTGATTGACTAAAATTCCTTTAAAAGGGAAATCAGGGCTTTTTAAAAAAAATACAACTTACAGGTAAAGTTTAATATTCAAAGTTTACAGAAGTTAATGAAACACGAATATAAGTTTATACTACAGTTTAAAAAATATCAGAGAATGTCTAAATTACAGGTTATGACATGAAAGAGAGAAGAAAGACCAAGTTAACACTGAGTATTAAAGGGAAGAATATCAGACAATAAGGAAAAAGTTTGCAAAATATGATTTCTCACAATTTTACCTGGGATGAGCTCTGATAGTTACCGTGGCCCATAAGTTGAAATAAGGCTGCCATATTGTTTCTTTTCATATCTATACACCAGGGCAGTGAGATTTACCTCTGAACAATGATCAAGGAGATTTCCACCTATGTTCTTTCAGGAAGCAAGTTTATTTCATGATGAACTGGTATAGTATAGAAACACGATATCAAAATGTGAATGCAGGAACTGAATTTGAATAAATGCCAGAGGCGTAGGGGGAAGGATGCTGGAATCAGACAGACCTAGGGACAGAAACAATAATAGTATTAATAACAGCCATTAATAGAGCAATGACTATTTATGAACACTGCGCTAACATTAACTCATATAATCCTTACGACAACTCTCGATGGGTTTCATTGCACCTGTTTTCCAGAGGAGGAAACTGAGGTTTAGAGAGGATAAGTCAATTATTCAGCATCACAGAGGTGGTAATGAGCAGTCTAGATTATGTCATAGGTCTATCTTACTCCAAAAGAATCTCTTTACTACTAGGTTAATATTGCCTCTCAAATGCAGCCTGCACCAATGCTATTTTTATGTCTTTGAGCTTCAATTTTCTTGGTTTTAAATGTAAATAACAATCTTCACAGAAGAAAAGAATTGTATGCAAACTGACTGATCATAATAGCCATAAAATATATCGCTCCTTGCTAGTCATACCCTAGACTTTTCCATTGTCAGTATATTGCTAGGGAATTTTAATAGTCAAATATGCTTAATTATAACGCATGTCTTCGATATCAGAAATGATAGTCTGAACACAATTCCTAGTATAAAGTCTCTATTACTTATCAGTGGACAGAAGGAAATGTATCTTCAGGACTTGATGCCGTAGTCCTCCCTTAGCCGCGGTTTCACTTTCCAAGGTTTCAGTTACTGGCGATCAACCGTGGTCCAACAATATTAAATGGAAAATTCCGGAAATAAACAATTTGTAAGTTTTAAGTTGCTCACCATTTTGAATAGCATGATGAAATTTCGCGCAGTCTTGCTTCTTCCTGTTCAGGACGTGAATCATCCCTTTGTTGAGTGTAACCATGCTGTATACGCTACCCGCCTGTTAGTCACTTAATAGCTGCCTCGGTTATCAGATTACCTATCACGGTATCATAGTGCTAGTGTTCAAGTAACTCTTATTTTACTTAAAAATGGCCCCAAAGCACGAGTATGGTGATGTTGGCAATTTGGATCTGCCAAAGAGAAGCCCGTGGAGTGCTTCCTTTAAGTGAAACGGTGATGGTTCTTGAATTACTAAAGAAAAAAAATCATATGCTGAGGTTGCTAAGATCTATGATAACTTTTATTATAGCATATTGTTATAATTGTTCTATTTTATTATTAGGTTTTGTTGTTAATCTCTTACCGTGCCTAACATAAATTAAACTTTATCGTAGGTATGTACGTATAGGAAAACAATGTAGTATATACAGGGTTTGGTACTATTCGAGGTTTCAGGCATCCACTGCGGGTCTTGGAACATATCCCTGCCGGATAAGGGGGGACTACTGAATTACCTAATTTTATCCACATCTCTTTTTGTTGCTACATCCTCAGGATAATAATTTGACCTTCTCTTTGAACTTTGGTTTTTTTTGGTCATGTATTTTTAGGCTTCTAAATTAACAGTAAAAAAATTAACACCATTTTGTCTTTTCCATAGCCTTCATTTTGTTTATATTTCCTTCTCTACCACCCATCTCCCTAGGCAACAAGGCAAACAAACGAAAACCTTTTATTTTTAAAAAATTAAGATAAAAATTGCGGAATAAATGTAGACTGTCTTTTCAGATGTTTATATAACTAGGAAGAAAAGCAAAAATACATCTCACTTATATTCTTGCATTTATACACCAGCTGCTTGCCTCGCTGGGAGCCCTTTGTGTGAAGCTGATCCCAAAGGCCTCACAGGTGGGGGCATGAAGAACAGCAATGAACCTTTGATCTTAAGCATCACTCCATCACACATTTCTTTATCTTCCTTTTTTGTTTCTTTTCTTTATGTGAAACCATATACGCTGTCAGGATAAAACCATTTCTCACGTGTTCAAAGTAAACAAAACTGCTCATTCTGGTCAAACATCTCTCAGAAGTTTCTTCCAGGGATAGTACAAACTGGACAAAATTTTTACATGACTTTTCAAATCATGGTCTCATTATGTTGGGAAGTGATTTATTTTTGAGAGTTTCTAAAATTTTGCTTGCAAATTATCTGATTCAACTCAAGAAATCCCTGTTATAATTAAAAAAAAAAATTAAAAACACCAGTGAAATTGGTTAAATAAAATATCAGTCCTGGACTAAACCATTAGTCAAAAGCCTCAGCAGATTTAGTTTATAAAGCATGGTTATTAGAGCTGGGGGATGTGGCCAGGGCATCTGGAGTTATCAGAAAAGACTAATGCAATCTATACCGAAATTACAGCAATATTTCTTAATATCCTGGGGAACTATTTCTTTGACCCTTGTATACTATTAGAAACCTTTAGCTATTTCAAACCAGAGTTGGCAAAAATGTCAGGAAAACAACAAGGTCATGTTTGCTCTTTTATCGTAGGACAGTGGCCCACATATTTTAGGGTTGAACAAAAAAATTTTTTAGTATAAGAATAATAAAATCCAAAAGCTATATGATCAGTTAGATATCTCATGTCAGAAACTTTAAAAATCAACTGTGATGAATCCATAGTTTCATCACACAACATATTTTCCACCCCAGGGAACATTTCCACTTTATATCCAATTTGTACCTTACTCAGAACTCCAGCTTTAAGGGAGGGCTTCATCTGGGAACCACTATGTAACTATGTCTCAAAATTCGTACCTTTGTAGTCAGAGCATGTCTTCCTCGCATCTAAGGCTGGCAGGTAATCCTCTGATTATACTTATGTATCCCACTTGCAACTACAAGCTTCTGCATTACGCTGGCTACCCCAGGCCAGGCTAGTAAGCCTGGGTGGACTAATACTTGAGATGACTGCTATTTAATGAGCACCTACTGTGTGTCAGGCTCTGTGCTGGGTGGTTTATAAACATTTCCAATTAGCCTTAAACATTTAGCATTGTTTTTCTAGTATGTACACAAGAAAATTAAAACTTGGGAATGTTAAATAGTTTGTCAAGAATACATGGCTATTAAATGGCAATCTTGGGACTGAAATACAAATCTCATCCCCAAATCTAGAGTATTTCTACTACGACTTATTGTGTAGAGAGTTTTTTAACAGAATGAAGGGATCACTGGGAGTGGACCAGGTGGAAATGGTCTTATTTCATGCCCCAAATATTATGGCATTCATTTTTGGTAAATCATTATGGGGCAGTCATTTCTTTTACTATTATCAATTCTTATAATATTACTACCAGGTTTATGGCTTGTGTGGTTGACAGGACAACATATTTTGGGGGGAGAGTTCGTTCAGTTTAAATATGTTTGAATATACTGAACTTATGGTACTTGTAGGATATTCAGTTTACCTTTTTTAATCCAGTGGCAAAGAAATTCTGCAAGTAAGCAACAGACAAGAGCACTGAGGGGTCAGTGCCTTTTGACTGTCCTCTCTATGTAAACACAGAAATTGTATGGTGGCCTTTTTTATATCCTTTGAGTATCAGAATGAATCACTGTAGAGGGACAAATTGAATCATTTTTTAAAGCTGCCAGCTGGAATCTTAAGTGGAAATTCTGCAGGAGGACAATGCCTGTTAATGCTTTCAGTTGTTTGTGACCTAAAAAAATTGCTGGATCATTCATTCTTAAAAGATTTTTACTGTAACTGTATTGTTTTAGTGGTGTGAAGGTACGTTTCCTATTTCTTGTGATTTATAGCTCTACCTTCTTATGAATGGTAGCCATTTTCCACAGGCAACTCTGCAGTGAAAGAAAAGGATTAAAAGATAGTTGATCCCATATCCTGCGGAATAGCTTTTATCTGTGTTGTTAAGAATTCCTTTTTTTTTCTTTTTGTAATTATTTTACTCACCTGCTTCTGTGTTGTTGTGTAACAGACTAATGTTGTTCCAGTTATGCTTGACATTATATAGGCAATGATCTAGATTACAGAGAGTGCTTCATTAAAAGAAAAAAAAGACAATACCAAAAGTTATCATGTGGCTATATATTAGCAAAATTTTAAAGCACAGATATCTGTTTTTTTAAATTTTAAATAACAGGCCTCTGGATATTTATCTTTGCTTTTATAATTTACTTTGAAAATATATATTTGATAGGATTTCTTTTCATGGTAATAAATACGTGAACTAGAGTTGTATTTTTCTGAATTACCAATCAGTAGAGCACAGAATCTACACAGTTCTATAAATTGTCCTCAAACACTGAATTCAACACAAGTAAACAAACAATTTTTATTATAACTGTGTTATAGCATGTATATAGACTAGATATTTGTAAACCTGTATTTTAGTATAGCATATATATATAGGAACTGTATAAATATAGTTCTTAAATGTTAGAGCCTTTTTAACTCTATGAGAGACCAATTTTATCCTATTTAAAAGAAATGTTTGACCCTTTGGACTCAAAAAATTAACTTTTCCAATTTAAATTTTTTCCTCTTCATTCACCATGGCAAATACATATCCAGTCATCAACTTTTCACACTGACTCACAACATGATTTCCTTAACAAGTTCATTTGAAGGTCATTGATGTTTTGCTTTCCAAGTATTTTAGTCTCATTGGGTGTTGTACATTGTAACAGAAGTTTAATGTGAGATGATGAAAATTTTTTATAAAACTACAGGCAATTTTCCATGGCAGAAAATATATGTTACGTTAAATACAGTAGCTTCACATTTTCCATGTTTTATTCTGTACATTAAATGTGAAATATCACATTTCAGGTGGTATTAAAACGTTCCCCTAATAACAGAAAACCCAGAGTGTATGCATGATATGAGATATTCAAATTGAAAGTGATCTGTGAACGACTTTTGGTTGGGTGACTGTCCCAGTAGCAGAATGTCTGCGTGCTTTGTAGAACATAACACTTCATTAACATCCTCCTGTGGTAAATGTGGTCAGTCCTCCAGAATTTACCTTCAGGAATTTAAAGCACTTGGTTTTCACATTTTCTGGGTAACAGACTCCTTTAAGTTTCTGACAATGCCATTCCCATACATAGGTAGCGTCTTTTGTACAATGGCAAAGACTTCAAGACCACCTGAGGCCTGCAGACCATCATGATGAATATTTCTGTGCCTGAATAGGGGGACAGACGGCTCTTGGGGTACTTTCAGCTTTTGAGTCTATGAAACATGTTTGGGGGCAGCTACACCATATCATACGATGCTGATCTCAGCTACAAAAGGCAAGAGTCTCCTGAAAATAGAAGCAAACTGAAAGTACTTTCTGCTTCATGAGATTGGTCCTATTCAACCTCCTTCTTCAACTTTTCTTTCCCCATGCCAATGTTCTGGAAATATTATAGAAAAAAATTGCCTGTTTGCTTGCAGAATGTGTGAAGGGCTTTCTAGGTTATTTGATGATAATGCACTTTTAATTACATCACCCTCCCAAGACCAAGTGCGCTTTATTTTTATCTTAGAAAGAAAAGAGGAGAAAAGGGGAAGTAAGTATATTGCCATCAAATAACAAAATAATTTGTATTTGAATTAAAGAACACATTGCAATAAGAAAATAAGAGCTCATTCTTTCGTATTGGTTTAAAATTTTATTGTGGTAAGAACACTGAACATGAGATCTACCGTCTTGACAAATTTTTAAGTGTACAGTACAGTATTGTTGACCAGAGGTACAATGTTGTATAGCAGAGCTTACTTATCTTGCTTAGATGAAACTTTGTGCTATTGATTAGTAACTCCCTATTTCCTCTTCCCTCTAGCCCTTTTTATTCTTTGATATTATAAATTTGACTATTTTTGAACTCACTTTTAAACCTTCACCCAAAGTTGCAATTAAAAATTTTTAAAGCAATATAAATACATTTTGGAATGATATGAATGAAGTTATATTAATAAGACTAGTTCCATTGTTTCTAGCATTATTTGAATGTAGCCAAATGGCTCAATTTAAGTGTCTTTATCACTCAATAAGTTATGGAGAACAGAACTTCGGCTGATAACTACTTTCCTAAATTAGTTAAGATGACTTTGCCAACACTAATTAAGGGCAGGGAATGTGCCAGAGAATGAGATGTTGTTCCAGCCTTCGGAGAACTTACTACTATACTTAGATAAAATATGCATACGTTAATAATTACTAAAGTACAAAACAGTAACTCCACTACCCTCTCATCTTACTTATGAGACACACTTGTAAAGTGAGGTGGGTTGTTAAACTGGGAAGATAAATAACAATTAAAAGTGTGCATGTGTAGTATACGTGTGTTTTAATATGTGAGCTACTTTATATTTGGAATAATTTGTTGATTAAAAAATCAGGTGAATGTAGAACTTCAACATATTGTAACACAATAAGTATGAGTCATTACTAAATGTTAAATGCATTACCTATTACATTTACCCAGTACTTTCTAGGTTTTTAACTGAGGTCCATGGTTGATCTTCAGTGGATCTGTAAATTCCCTGAAATTTTAGTAAAAACTGTTGTGTATCTTTGTACACATACGTTTTTCTGGGAAAAAAGTCCTTAGTTTTCATCAGCTTGTAAAAAGTATCTGTGACCCAGAAAAGGTTAAGGGTTATTACATTATTTGTCCTGATTATTCAATATAAATTTAAAAAAATAAACAAATCTAAAACATTGATGTAATTATTTATTTCCAGAGAGTTAGCATGAAATAATAGACTAATTAGAGTCTTTTTTGCTAGAATGAAGTTACTCAAATGTTCAGTGTAGAAAACAAATATTAGCGCATAGTAATGTGAGAAGAGAAAGCTTTCCATGAACCTAACAACCCAAGAGAAGAGAACTATGACTATAAGTCGAAGATGATGAAATTCTTTTAAAGTGGTGCTCTCTGGTGCAAAGAGCCTCCTTGAGAATGAACATAGTTTCACAATATTTCATGCAATCTCTATTTCTATTGGACTTAACTTTTTCTTCCCAGTTTAGTTAATGTTGTGTTAATTTCTTAAACAACCAGAATCATCTGGGAGGTATTTAAGTGTGAAATTGTTGATGATGATTAACTAGGTGGAGATTGCCTTCTATTTGTTATTTTTGAAATATGCAAATAATGTTTTTTAAATGTTGACATTTAAAATGGTCACCAAATATGTTATAGGATGCCAGTTAAATTTGAATTTCAGATAAATAATGAATAATTTTTAGTATAACTGTGTTCCAATATTGCACGGGAAGTACTTATATAAAAAAATTATTTGCTGTTTATCTGAAATTGAAATTTAACTGTATGCTGTGTTTTTATTTGCTAAATCTAATAACTATATACATATTAGATGCTAAAAATTTCAGAGACAACAGAAAATAACTTTATTGCATTAAATCTTAAAATGAACAGTATAAGGAAGCAGTTCCCGTGGGGGTTAATATTCTCTTATCAAAGCATAAAAATAAATGATTTCTATCTGTCTATAATAGCAGATTAATATACATAGTAAAAAGTTACAACAATTTAAATTTTAAGTAGGGATGTAGTATTATGTTTGGAAAAGGAAGGAAAGATTCAAATATTACATTTCTTAGAACTCTGTATCTTTTATATTGTAAAAAGGTGCCCTCTAAAAATGAAATAGATTCCAGGATTGATGTTGTCGTGTCAAGAAATGTTTGTGGTAGGTAGCATGTAAGAAACAACGAATAAAGTGTTGGAGCACTGTCACATCACTAAATGTGGATTTACCATGATTATGTTTAAATTAGCACCCATAGAATCTCCTGATGTATGTATGTAGAGAAAGGGAGGAAAAATACTCTGGAAGAGGAGAATGTTGAAGGGAACTTGAAAATCGGGGAAGAGAGAAGAATAAAGGAGTAAAAGAAAGTCTTGGCGGTGGAGGGGTAAGGGAAAACGAAACGAGACTTGAAGAGCAGCAAAGAGTTAAATCAGCAAATTGGATTGAGAATGTTCTATCTGGAAAAGAAAAGGAAACATAATTCATAGAGTTTCTCAAGGCTAAAGAGTCAGTTGAGAAAGGCAGGCTGAAGGGTGGGGGAGGGGAGGAGGCAATATTCATACAAATTCCAGATGGGTCATGTAAGATAGCAACACAGTGTGTAATTGCAAATCATACGGCTGAAGATGTAGTTGTTAGGAGATAAGTTTGAGTGAGTAATGTGATGGCTGAATGTATCACACACACACAGTGTCAGTTGTTAGAAACGGTTTAGTAAGAGTATGTGATTATTATGGCCAATTAGTGGTTGCTATGTGTGTATACCAAATAAAATTGTTTATTGGATAATAAAATATGAGGCTTGTCTAAATTGCATGCTTGGCTCACTCTTTTGCACCTTGTTTGGGTGAAAGAAGGTGTGAGGAAGTTTCACTCATTTACACACTTATCGTTTGTAGAAGAGCAACCCTGTCTTGTGACCCCACACTATCGTATAGCACATAGAATGAAAAAAGGTTGAATACATATTAGTTGAATGAATGAATGAATGGAAAGGAACCCAGAGGTATTCACAAATATTGCACTAAAGCAACTCCATTTCCTAAACAGTTACAGAGCTTGCTCCTGTATTTAAGGATGGAAGTTAAACTAATCTGCTTTAGTCAGTGAGGGAAATTAGTTTTTTAAAAAGAAAAGAAAAAGTCTCTGCTCCTTGAATATCAATTTCAAGATTCAATGTCAACATTCATTAATAGACATGCAGATATATAAACCAAATATATTTTCAGTGTAGCCAGAGCATTACCCCAAATCAAACTCAAATGGTAACCTATGCTAAACTCTTAAACTCTATGTGAAGTAAAACTTTTTTAAAAATAAAGAACTGTGGGGCCAGCCCCATGGCCTAGTGGTTAAGTTTGGCAAGCTCCACTTCAGCGGCCCAGGTTCGGTTCCCAGGTGCGGACCTACACCACTCATCGGCGGCCATGCTATGGCGGCGACCCACATACAAAATAGAGAAAAGATTGGCACAGATGTTAGCTCAGGGTTAATCTTCCTCAAGCAAAAAGAAGAAGATTGGCAACAGATGTTAGCTCAGGGTGAATCTTCTTCAGCAAAAAAAAAAAAAGAAGAAAAAAAGAACTATAATTTAAAAGAGAATGAAACAGTCATGTGGGAACCAATGCTGAGGTAATTATAAAGCAAATATAAATCATTTAGGATAATAGGTTCTTGAAGAGCTCATAATACTTTGAAGACTGAGAACAAATGCCCCTCCACTCAGGTTCCCAGACCTATCCAGCAGGTTGTAACTCAGCTAGTGGTAACACGTGTTTCTTTAAACTAATTGTTTTTAAAAATATTCTTATTTTTAGAAGCTATCTTTATTAGGAGTGCCTCAATTCTAATTTAATTCATTTATATCTAAAACTGATTTATAAGGAATAAGCAAATTAAGACACAAGGAAATATAATTTTATGTCCTCTAGATGGGGAAAAATTTAAGAAGTCTGACAATATCAATTATTGGAGAGTGTGTGTGGATCAAAATTGCTGTTGGGAGTCAAAATTTGTCCAACTGTTTTCAAAACGATTAAGCACTTTATTGTAAAAATACCTTTTGGACTCATTCCTAGAAAAAACTTTGTATAAGTGCACCATATAAGACATGTACAAGAATGTTTTAGCAGCACAATTTGCAAATGAAAAACACTGGGAGCAAACCAAATGTACACTGACAAAATTAATTAAAAAATTGCGATGTTTTCAAAAAACAGAGCACTCCACAAAATGAAAAAACTATAGTGTTATGGGTGCTGTGGTGTGCCACCAGATTCTCCCCTTTGTCACTGAGGCACTCATTCTTCCAGCTGCCAGGAGTATTGTTTGCTGATAGATAATAGCTGTCCTGCTCTCAGGGACTCACCCTTGGTCAAAGATGGCTGTCTCCACAGGGGCAGCCCACATCTAAAAGGCTACAAAGTCCTGGCCACCTTCCTTCAAATTGGGATTCTCTGAAGGGCCACCCTAGTTTCAGAGCTTCCCTTGGGTTTAGCCAAGTTCTTTGTTGCAATTGCATTGCAGCTCAATGTCTTCCTTACCCAACTCTCCTTTCCTCGTCTCTTACAGGTATGGTTCCTGAGAGCATTTCCCAGTAAATCACTTTCACACAAATTTTTTTCAGAGTCTATTTTCTAGAAACCTGAGCTATGGCAGATGGTATCAAGAGTGGTGTTGGAAACAGGTACTAAATGGGAATTTTGTAGCTGGACCACCAACTGGCCAGCTGGCAATGAGGACCTCCTCACTCATTGATAGTAGATGGAATACTTATAACACTAGCCATGATATACTGGTAAAATTGTGAAGTTTCACTGGTTGCGATCAGAAAACAAGGGTAATAGTGTAAATAATATACTGCAGATGCAATATCTCTGTACTGGAAAGGTTCAAGGGAAGTAAAAATTACAAGAACTATGGAGTCAGAGGGCAGTTGAAGTGGGGAGAGGTTAAGAGAAATTAATGCATGGGAGAAAGAACACATTTATGATTGAAGCTGTAAAACATTGATGAAAGAAATGACAAAGACACAAATAAATGGAAAGATGTCCTGTGTTCTTGGTTGGAAGAATTAATATTGTGAAAATGTACATACTACAATGCTTTCTTATTTCAAACTATATTACAAAGCTATAGTAATCAAAACAGTATGGTATTGGCATAAAAACAGACATATAGACCAATGGAACAGAATAGAGAGCCCAGAAATAAACTCACACATATACAGTCAACTAATCTATGATAAGGTTGTCAAGGATACACAATGGGGAAAGGATCTTCTCTTCAATAAATGGTGTTGGGAAAACTGGATATCCACATGCAAAAGAATGAAGTTGGACCCTTATCTTACACCATATACAAAAATTAACTCAAAATTGATTAAAGAAACTTAAATGTAAGACCTGACACTGTAAAACTCCCATAAGAAAAAATATGAAAAAAAACTCCTTGACATTGATCTTGGCAATGATTTTTTTGATATGACACCAAAAGCAAAGGCAACAAAAGCAAATATAAACAAGTGGGACTACATCAAACTGAAAAGCTTCTGCAGGCCATAGGAAACAATCAACAAAATTAAAAGGCAACCTACAGAATGAGGAAAAATATTTGCGAACCATATATCCGATAAGGGGTTAATATCCAAAACATGTAAGGAACTAAAACAATTAAATAGCAGAAAAGCAACTTGATTAAAAAATGGTCAAAAGACCTGAATAGACATTTTTCCAAAGAAGACGTACAAATGGATGGTTAACAGGTATGTGAAAAGGTGCTCACCATCACTAATCATTAGGTAAATGCAAATCAAAACCATAAAGAAAATGTGGTATATGTGAAATCTAAGAAAGTCGAACTCATAGAACCAGGGAGTAGAACAGTGGTTACTAGGAGCTGGGGAGTAGGGAAATGGGGAGATGTTGGTCAAAGGGTACAAATTTTCAGTTACAAGATGAATAAGTTCTGAGGATCTAATATACAGTGTGGTGACTATAGTTAATGATATTGTATTATATACTTGAAATTTGCTAAGATCTTAAGTATTCTCACCACACCAAAAAAAAAAAAAAGGTAACTATGTGAGGTGATAGACATGTGAATTAACTTGACTATGGTAATCATTTTATAGTGTATACATATATCAATCCATCACATTGTATCTTTATATACAATTTTATAAACAATTAATATATATCTTTGTCAATTATATCTCAATAAAGCTGGAAAAAATAAAATAAGAATAAAAAAAATACATTTAGGGGCCGGCCCCATGGCCTAGCGGTTAAGTTTGGTGCAGTCTGCTTTGGCGGCCCCTGTTTGCGGGTTTGGATCCCAGGTGCAGACCTACACCACTTGTCAGCCATGCTGTGGTGGCGACTCACATACAAAATAGAGGAAGATTGACACAGATGCTAGCTCAAGGTGAATCTTCCTCAAGCAAAAAGAGGAAGATTGGCAACAGATGTTAGCTCAGGGCCAATCTTGCTCATCAAAAAAAAAAAAAAAAAGATACATTTACCATCTTGCCCCAGGGCTATTTTAACTTTCTCTACTCTCTGTCAGATATAGTCTGGAGGAAACTGGACATTCTGCAGATCACATTGGCCCATTATACAGATATAATGATGTCAATTATCGTGTTAATAAATACATGGCAATTACTTTGGTAAGACACTTGCATTCAAGAGGGTGGAGATGGTCTTAAGAAGACGCAGGGGGGTGCCACAACAGTAAAATTTGGGGGGGGGGTGTCCAGTTGTCTGGAGGATTCAAGCCATTCTGGAAGAAGGGAGACTTCTTTAAGTTCTTTGAGTTGCTCTTCTGGGATACCAGTGGGCCTCTTTTCCTGGGGGACTCTTCTATGAAATGTTAGTACAACAAACTATAGCCCCTACCACTGCTGTTGTTTTTGAAGCCAGCACTGCTACTCATTGTCTCCCTTCTATTTTATCCATTCTAGATTCCCCTCGCTCTCAGCTACCACCAGATCAGCTGATCTCAGTGTCTTAACTAAAGGTGTGACTCAAGCTCTCATCCCTGAGGGGTCTGAGCTTCTGGTCACCAGAGACTTCTTAGGTGATGGCTACTTGTGCTTGTACTTTATAGTCGAAATTGGGCAAGGGAGTAGCCAGTGGCACCCAAGTGGATCATCTAGCCAAAAGTATTTCTCTCTGTCTACATTGTGAAGAGGGGTCCTACTTCTTTCCAATGATCAGGGTCAACTAACCCTGCCAAGATGGTGATGTCAAAAGGACACATCAGCTTGAAGGTGTGCCTCACTGTCCAAATCTGGGAAAATTTTAGCATCATAAAAAATAATGATAATAGCAGATTTTAATTGAATAAAATAATCCATTAGTCCATATGGATATAAATATGTAAGTAAATAAATAAATGTGTGTGTGTAGAGGGGGAAGTGTGGAGAAGCCATTTCTCAGGTAGAATGAAGCTAAAAAATGGAGAAGAAATAACACAATTAGAAAAATCACCATTAGGCAAACATAGTAATTGATTCAGGCAAGACTCATAAAATGCATTCTAGAACTAATGGGTGAACACTAATGGGTGAGAATATAATCTATTTTTAAAATGTGCCTGAAAAGACAAGAAAAGTTATTTACATTGTTTCAAAGTATTTGTTCACAAGGTACTTATTAATTATAAAGGAAAATATAGTAATTTTATAGTGGAGAAACCTGGCAGACTCCACCTTAATCAAGTGATCAAAGTTAATGTCACCAGTAAAGTGACATTATGATAAACTGAGAAGAGCACAACACCGCTTCTGCGGTGTTCTGGTTAAAATGGATAACCGAAATTTAATCATGAGTAAACATCCAGCAAACCCCAAGTTCTACAAAACAGCTGACCCATACACTTAAAAAACATCAAGGTTACAAAACACAAGGAATACAGAGAAACTGTAGCAGATTGGAGGAGAGTGAGGAGACAAGACAACTAAGTGCAACGGTGATCCTGCATTGGGGCTTGGACTATAGATATTTAAAAAAATGTTTTTGCTATAAAGAATATTGTTAGAACTATTGCCAGAATTTGACTGAAGCACATAGATTGATGATGGTATTATATCAATCTTAGTTCCTGAGTTTGATGTACTCAGATTATGTAAGAAAATATCTTTGTCTTTTAGGAAATATATACTGAAATTTTTAGTAGTAATAAAGCATCAAGTCTGCAACTTACGTTCTAGTTTTTTAGAAAAACAAAGATGTATATAATATATTTTATATATATTATTATAATATATAATATATATTTATAATATACAGTATAATATACTGTATATTATATTATACAGTGTAATAGTAGTAGTATAATATACAGTATAATAGTATATAATAGTATAATATTATATATTATAATAATATATAGAGAAGGGGAGGTGGAGAGAAAGATAAATCAAATATTTAAAATGATTTTAGATGTTAGTGATTGGGGGAACTGTGTGATAGTATATGGGCATTCTTTGGACCACTGCACTGTTTCTGTAAATTTAAAACTATCTTAAAAAGTTAAAAAGCTAACCTCTTTAACGTGACACATAAAAGAGATATATAATAGTTTGAAAACTGAGGTTCAAAACAAAAAACGAAGTTAGATTTGATTTGTCTGGACAAGTATATGCACTGGCTCCTTATTTTTCAATGAACCTCGAAATAGGATCAGACATTTCGTTTCCCTATTGGTAAGCAGGACTATGGGATTTGGGGTTTGGATTTTATTCATAGAATTATTTTGAGGTTCTGGTTTCTGACTTACACGCAGCTTCATAAACTCGCCGTGATTCATGGCGTCTTGTTCATGTTTCCCGATTTATGAGACTGAATTATGAAATGGCATAGGTCAGATACATGTCGTGAAGCTGAATTTATTTTAGTGGTTCCTTATTGAGTATTTAGGACTGCTGAACTGCTTTAAGTAAAAACTAAATATCAACACATTTCAGGGGATATAAGTGCTTTGGATAGAAATTGTCTAGAGTTTTTGTGAATAAAACTACCAGCTCCACTAAATAATGTTTTAAAATAACAAATACGGAGCAACAAAATAGTGACCACCTGCAGACCATGAAGTGATTCTGATTATGTCAAATCAGCTGAATAGCAATATGTTAAAGAAAAAAACCTAAAATGACTCAAATTAATCCTACTACTGTCATTTTAGATATATCTGACAAGTTATTCAAATAATATTGTAGCCTTCGAACATAGAAAACATCCATGTATATCCATCTAAGTCGTCAGTTTTTTGAAGACATAATGCTCTACAAATGTGTACGGGAAGCTTTTCCGCAAGGGGCTACTTATTACTGTTGAAGACTCGAATAGTCACCTTCTTCTTCTCCCCTCTCCTCTTCTTCCGTGTGCTCTCTCCCATTCCTTTCCCCTTCCCCTTCTTCTCATTCTTTTTTTAACCATAATCTTGTTTTCACAACATAGCTGTGTTTTGGTGAAAGTTATAGAATTGGCACAATTGCCCGATTTATTTCTTAGATTAGACAGAATGGAAAACTCCTGTTATGACAATGGCTGTAACATCTGATCTAAATCTTTGGTAACCTCTAGGAAAATCAATGAATGCTTTGTTTAGAAGGTTTGCTTTTGGTTTGCCTTTTCCAAAACAATGTGAGTGCAGGATAGAACATTTCTCTGGTATAGTCGATCAACATAGACAGTCGAAGTTTTTCCACAAAATGATACATCTCTGTTAAATTATGTGGAAATTTATATCAGCTATCCCTAAGTTTTCCACAGTGCAGATATGATGCCAAAAAGAGAAAATCTATCATGGCGCCTTAGTGAGTGGGGGGTGGGGTGGGGCTGACACTCTGCTAAGAAAAGTCAGTGAACAAGACATCTGAAGAGCAATGTCAAGGATGTTTGGCAGGAAACCAAGATTCTTAAAAAAAAGAAAAAAGATTTCACAGTAAGGCTAAGGAAAAGTAACAATAAATGCTATTAGTTTGGGGACAGAAGAGACTAAGGTTCTTAATTTATTTTTAATAGAAAGTGCAATTGAGGCTGAAAGTCAAACAGGAGGAGTCCAGGGAAGAGTTGAGGAGGAGAGGAAGTAGGGACAACAGGAGTCAAAAATGCGTTCCTCTAAGGATCGTTTACACGCGTTGATTAGTATTTTTCAATGGGATTTTATCAGCAAAATAGTGCTTATCATTCATCCATCAGTCTTAATTACTGAGTCACATTATTCTGAAGCAAATTATTCTCCCTCCATGACCCAGGGTTATAAAAAAATTAAACATAAATATATTGTGCATGCCACCCCAATAAACATAATTTAAAATATGCACTAAAGAAAGGTCTTTCTTTTTTTAACTTTTCAAGTAAGCGTTTGTTAGGGAAAAAATCCTTGAGAATGTAATCTATATTAAAAATGTGCCTGAAAAAAACAATTACATAGTAACTATGTTCAAAAACACGTGTATCTCGTCATAACATTTTGACCTGCCTTGATTTACTGAGGAGGTGACTAGTCAATCACAACAATGGTGGGAAGTGCCCCAGGATCAGAGACTCCTCCAGCGTTACTGTAATTTCTACAGTGTTTCCTCTTTGATACTACTTGTTTGTGATAGTTTAAGACCATTCCTTGCTCCAGGCATGGTGAATAGAATTCTCTCTTTTCTTTTCCAATTCCTTAGAAGAAAATTTTTTAATAATATCCTTTGATTGTTTAATAAATGCTATTTCACATGAGAAATTCTGATTATTCATAAAATATTTTAGCCTCTGTTTATGTGTTTAAGCTTTATTTGGGTTTCATGTTGTATAGGCAAAAAAATGTCAAAGGTATAGCCCCATGCCTAGGACATTGAGAGCTACTAATGTTACTGAAACCAAAGTGGGTTCATCTCTTGGAGAGTTAAATCAGACTCTCCACCAGAACTAGTTGTCACACAAAGTAGGGTATATTTGCAGCAAATAGGATCCCACGTGGCATCATTTCCAAAGTCATGGTGTCCCTGAACAGAGGGAAACCGGGACCTTTTATTTCAGATGGGGAATGAATATTCAAAAGAGAGAAGTGGGCATTCACTTGTGCAGGCTCAGTTGGAAAACATGCTTCCACATACACTGCAAGTTATGGTATTAAGGCCTAAGCTCCTCCTGGAGAGATCTTAGCATTAAAAATAAGGCAAAGGGCTTGTGGTGGGGCTTGGTTTGTTCAGGGTGGTTGGTGATTGCATCTCCTTAGCATAACAAAAGGGAAAAAAAACAATTTGGGAAAACAGTTGAATACTTCCAAACCTATCCTTGAGTTCCTCGGGGCAATTAGTCAGTGACACTAGTACATAATTAATTGAATCAATAAATAAAGGGTACTTTGAAAGAGAATCAGTGTAACTTAAGCCTCTGTCTTTGAACTTGTTCTTCCCTCTGCTTGGAATTCCTTTCCCCAGTTCTTCACATGGCAGGCTCCTCATCCCTCTTATTGCAGGCTGAATGTCACTTCCTCTAGATTGTCCTTTCCGACCACCTGTCCCAGGGAAATTTATAAAGGTCCAGTTTATCCCCTGAGAAGTACGTTTGTAAAACTTCTCCAGGAGATTTATTTTAGGAAAGTTATTTAATGGCCCTGGTAATCATAAACACATTATTTTGACATGAGGTAAAGGGTGTACTGGAAGGAATTGAACATTCAAATGTAATGAGTTTAATTGATTAAAAGAGAGTGTTCTTTTGAGATTTAGCAATAATTGTAGATGTTGAGTTTACATGTGCTCATTTAAGGGTCTTAAATATTGAAAGCATTTGATTGATTATTAAACACTATCTTTAAAATATTTAAAAAGAATTGATCCAATTCTTTTTTTGGTCCAGCATGCAGCATGTATGAAAAAGGACTAATGTATCAGCTAAAGCCCTAGTTTAGTAGTAAATTTACCCTTATAAAATCTGAGCAGTCACTGTGATAGAGTTAACATTCTCTAGACTGTGAGTTTCCTGTTTTTGATGGTCTTGACGGCTTTGAGGAGTGCTGGCCAAGAATTTTGTAGAATGTCTCTCAATTTGGTTTGTCTGATGTTTTTCTCACAGTTAGACTGTGGTTATGGGTTTTTAGCAAAATGACCACAGAGGTGAAATGCCACTGTGATATGATGGAGTTTTACATCCTGTTCATTGTGATGGGACATCACTTTATATAATTAGCTGATATATACAGGTTAAATATTATTGATAGAAAAATTTTTGTTTATAAATTTATTTGTATATTTAATATCTGTCTTCCAACAAATTAGGTTAGATCCATGAAAACAAGTATTTGGCTGTCTTGTCTGTCACTCTAGCCCAGGTCTTGAAGAGTGTGGGGCATCTAATAGGAGTGTGATGAATTGTTGAGTGAGGGAATAAATGAGTGAATGTATCTTACGTACAGGTAGCTGAATCCCATCTCAACTCCATTTGGATGCTGTGGCCAATATGTAGAGTAATATACGAAGGCAAGGCCTCTGAATTTGAGTATAATGTCAAATACGAAGGCAAGGCCTCTGAATTTGAGTATAACGTCAAAAACAAGTCACTCTTTGACCTTTAAACTAACACAAATCAATGGATAGTAGTCGAGATTAATGATCTACAGAGGGACCCTAATCTAAGAGATGGTGTTAGATTGGAGTATTCCCTAAATCAAATCAGGAAGATCAGAGTTTACTTAAATCCAGTCATGGAGACCAGTATATACCCTTTGGGGGTGTATCAAGTCAGTTTCCAACTAGAACCATGAAAACAGAGGGAACTTAATTCTAGGAATTGGCTAGTAAGATGTTGGACAATTGAAAAGCAAAAACAAGGAGCTGAAAATTAGGAACAGCAGGATGATGCTACTCCCGAAAACTGGAGAAGCAATGGGAAAACGTCATCCCTGTAGCCCATGATCACTGTGCCACTGAAGCTGTCTCTCCTGGATCTGAGTTGCCTGTGCAGGAACCCAGAATACTGCATGTGCCTGCTGTTGCTGCTGCTGCTTCCGCTGTAGCAACTGCTAGAGGAATTGCCGGAGCTGGAAAAAATGGCCTCTTCTTTCTTCCCCACTTTCAATCTTCTATCAGTGCCTCTGCTGACAACAAGTGACGGACAGGTAGTCGTATCTGGCAAGAGAGTCTAGGCAATGTATTTACAGGCTTTCCATGCCAGGAATAGAGAGAAGGCTTGGTTGAGAGACACCGGTCACAATGAGCACAGGAGGAATGACTGAGCTGTAACTGAGATTTTATACAGTCAACAAGGTCAGTAAACTTTTACTGAAAAACTGTTATAAAGAAGGCATGCAAGATATAAACAAGGCGTGCTAAATGTTTAGGAAACCCAAAATGTCTAAGATACAAATTCCATCTACTATAGGAGCTACTATAGTAGGAACAGACACATTCATAATTGAAAATATGCAAGGCAGGTGGTAACAAATATCCTACTAGGAATATAAACAAAGTAGTAAGTAAGGACAAAGGAGAAAGTCATTAACTTTAATTCGGGAAACCTCTGGTTAAAACAATTGATCTATGTAACCTAATTGACTTGGTTCAAATTCTGGTTCTGCTATTTCCTTCCTATAAGATCTTAGGAAAGATTTTCAACCTCTCCATGCTTTACTTTCCTCCACTGTAAAATAAGAATAATGATGACAATAATAGCACCAACTTCAATAGATTATGAGAGTATGAAGGAGCCATCCATATACAGCTGAAAATAAAATATAATAGTCCTGGGACCAAATTAAGGGCCTGTAAATATTTCTTAGTTTCTTGTAAATGTTTTGATTATGAGTTAAAAAAAAAAAGAGAAGGAGTTGGGTATTTTCCAATGATCTGTGTGTTTGTAATATGGCCTAGGGACACAGTGATTTGATTACTAGACACAAGTATTCTATATCCTTAGGCAAGTATATCTTAACTAGTGGAAAATCAAATTTTACAAATCAAGAATCAAAATTTGGCATCTAATAGGAAATTTATTTTTAGATTTGTGATTTTGTTTTTACACAAACTCTTAAATATGTTAAAATTCTAACTCTGGTTTCTCCTGGTGCACTTAATATTGGAGACATCGCATGTGTTTGTTAAAGGTTGAATAAAATTGCTGCTAAGTTGTGTCTTTGTATATTATGAAGTCATGGAATTTTAGACACACGAGTTCTTAAAGATTGTATTGTCCAACTTTACTCTCTGCAGCTGAAACTCAGAAAAGTGAAGGAACATGTCAAGTAGTTACCAGCTCTTTAGTTAGGCATTGGCAAAACTGAGAATAAACAAAGTCTTCTATTTTCCAGAACTTGGGCCTTCCACTTTTTAACCTTCTCACTTACTGCTCATATTTGTTTTTTTCCCAGTTTGGAAATGTTTCCTTTAATTATCTTTTTACTATGAGGCTTAGTGTTTTTTCGTTAGTAATTTTTCACAAGTCTGGTATATAGAAATTATTTTGCTTTCCCCTTGTTTCAGTGTGGGTCTATGCTTTTCAAAAGAGTTAGTTTGCCTGTTCTCTGCAATCAAAAGTTTAGCAACTTAGGCACATGCTTATTGTCTTTCCTGGCATATTGTTGTGCATATAGGCATGATGCCAAATTAATTGTCTATTTATATTTACAACATAATTAGAATGAAAAAGATTATAAAAATTCCCACATCTCAGCCAACCTGCACCTAAAGTCTTAAACTCAGATGTAAGTCATTGAAGTTAGAAGCATTATTGGAAATGTAAATAGAGAAATAAATCCATTCCATAAAAGCAAGCTAATTTTTCAAAAGGAATAATTTTAGGGGGCTGGCCCTGTGGTATAGTGGTTAGGTTTGCCGTCTCTGCTTCAGCAGCCTGGGGTTCGTGGGTTTGGATCCCAGGCATGGACCTACACATCGCTCATCAAGCCATGCTGTGGTGACATCCCACATATAGAGCAAGATTGGCACAGATGTTAGCTCAGGAATAATCTTCCTCAGCAAAAAGAGGAAGATTGGCAACAGATGTTAGCTCAGGGACAATCTTCCTCACCAAGAAAAAAAAAAGGAATAATTTTGAGTATCACCTATTTTAATGGTATTCAAGAGGGACAACTTTCAGTGACTTGGGAGAGTCATTATAACCAGGAATGTTTGGCCTTTTTAAATATGAAGCAATAAGTGAAAAAACAATGTTGTTGAAGGCTTTCGATATGCTCAAAAAAACTATTAGTGAAACAAAATGAAATAATGCTGTTTAAGGAAAATGGCAAATACGCTAAGACTTTTGTGAATAGAGTTGACTAACAATTCAAGCATCACCCCCTCTACTGTACCCTCATGAAGACTTTCTTCATGGACTTTCTCAGGAAGAGTAAGGTTCCATTCTTTGTGATACTATACTACTTTTGAATTACCTCCAGCATACCGCTTAACACGTTTATTTTATTTACCACCTCTGTCTTCCTCATAGGCTGAAAGATCATTGCAGACAGATATGTCTTTCATTCATTCACACATTCATTTATTCATTAATCTACCCATCCGTTCAAGCATTCATCTATTCATTCTTGCATTCAGAGATAATTTTTGAATGCCTACAATAGGGCAGACCAGGTGAGGCTGATTATAAACACTCTGAGCTTGAAGTCTCCTACAACTTACAAAATAGGTCCTAGGAAATAAATAGGGGGCACACATCTCAAGTAATTGTTATGGTCCATTACACACTATTTATATGTCCTACCAGTCCAGGTTTCAGGAAAAAAACAAACAGTGAACTCCATATATCCTGAGATACTCATGTGCTAAGCCTCACCTCTACTTTCTACGACAAGCACTATCTTACAACCATGGCAGAAGCTACTCAAATCCACAAACACCCTGGACACCTAAAATCCAAAATGTGTACACTGGCTGTAGAAGGCTTTTTGATATCAGAACCAAAGGAATTTTCTACATAGTAAACCTGAATTATGCCCTGAATTCTTGCCATATGTATCTACTTGCCCTCAGAGCCAGAGGCTAGAGAATTTATTGATATCAAATTACATTGAGCATTTCTTTGTTAATTCCTCACCTTCCCCTGCTAAATCTCACCTTCTCTCACTAAGAATTTAATGCAGAGTGAACATGACATTTCTTCATGCTTGCTCCTCTTAAAATGTTGGTATAGATACCGTAGTGCCCCTTAGAACTCTCGGTGCCTACAACCTCTGTAAGGTGCAATGAATGGAGATAGCTTTTAAGACATTCTTGAGCCAATTGGAACATTTTGTAATGTCCTTCAGTCTGTATGATGCCTTGGCCACCTTTGTCTTGACAAAGTTTCAACCTCTGGACCGAGAATTGCTAGTAAATCTAGGTCATATTTTGACATTTCTCCTCAATTTTGCCTCACAAATAACTACTGACCTGGGTGGTCATAAGAGCCGATAACAATTTGATTTCTGGTCCGACATTGAGAAGTGTACCTTCAAAAGCACAGAGATGGCATCCCTCTCTATCTTGTCTAGCCAATATAGCTATTTCTTACCAGCTAAAAAAACCTCTTATACATAAAGCCTCTGGACTATCAAATATTCAGTGGTTTCAGTGTATGTTTATCTATAGGGATTTCATTTCTCTTCTCTTACCCCTACTTTTTCACTCTTAACATAATAGGCTAGCAGGCTTTCGCAATAAATATAGGAATTTATTTGGACGTTGGCCCTGCAAGGATTAAAAAACCTGTCTTATTCCAAATCCAACCCCTATATCATAAAAAACATTCATGCAAAATAGCAAAAGGAGCTGCTTTATTAAAAGGAGACTTAAGTCCCAGACACTGGTCTTAGGCAAAGTAAAATGATCTATTTTGTGAAAGAAGCTACTGGATATCAAGAACACCTTTGAAGCATGAAGACTTTGCTCAGAAGATGTGGCCCCATGACAAGGAAACCTGGGAAATAAAATTTAGGACAATTCAGATAGACTAAAACGTTTAGAAACCACGGGAGGATGTCAAACAGGAAGTGGTATGATGTGACATGTTTTAATTGGCTTAACTGTAGGGGCAAAAGAAATTTATAGAGACAATTGTAGAACTGTTTAATTCAGGTCAGAGATGTAGTAAAAAATAGTTGGATTCTCAATATATTTTGAAGAGAAAGCAGACAGGATTTTCTCATGGATTGGATGTAAGTATAAGGGAAAGAGAGGAGTCAAGGATAACCCCAAGGTTTTTGCTTAAAGAACTGGAAGATGGAGGTGCCATATTTTAAATGGAAAAGATGGTACAGAGAGAAATTTGTAAGGACAACTCAGGGTTTCAGTTTTGGATTAGTTGAATTTGTTATGCCCATTAAATATCCAAGTGAAGATGTCAGGTAGGCATTGGAATATGAGTCAAGCTCAGAGGCATGATCTGGACCAGATATATACATATGAGAATTGCCAGAGTATAGGTGGTGTTTAAATCCAAATGACCAAAATGGATCACCTAAGGAGTGAGTGTAGAGAGGTTAAGGAGTGAAGCCCTTCACTGCTTAGAATTTTGAGAGATGATGAAAAATCAATAAAAGGGATTGAGAAGGAACAACCAGCAAAATAGGAGGAAAACCAAGGGAGTGTGGTGCCTCAGAATCCAAGAACATCATCTAAGGAGGAAGGAATGATCATTGTGCCAAATGCTGCAGCTAAGTCAGGTGTAGTGAGGAGAGAGAATCAACCATTAAATTACACGTTATCATTGTACATTTTGGAACATTATGGTAAATTTTAAACTACACAAATTTGTGTACAATTCTTTTTCCATAAAGTGGACGATGAGCTCAACAAATCCTTTTGTTGTTCTTAATATTCTGAGTAAAAGAAACTCTTCAGGTTTTGTTACAATCAATATGTAGCCTGTGTTGACTTGAGCTATTATAGTTAAGATTTTGATGTCCAAGTACCAGCCCTGTGTCTTGGAGAAAGCTGCATTAACAGTTTGTTTCTCTCTGGTTAGGTTAGAGATTGCAGTAAGATTAAGAAGAAACATATTTTTCCATTTTTAGATAAAAGAAAAAAACACACATTTGCTTGAAGCCTGACAATTGTCTTTTTCCAGTTTGATGTAAGAAATTTTTCTCTTTTAGCTAATTGCCCAATGAACTTTAAGTTTCTGATAGTCCAAATTTATAC
Source organism: Ceratotherium simum simum (assembly GCF_057802395.1). Classification (NCBI taxonomy): domain Eukaryota; kingdom Metazoa; phylum Chordata; class Mammalia; order Perissodactyla; family Rhinocerotidae; genus Ceratotherium; species Ceratotherium simum. The sequence goes on from NC_141908.1 coordinate 64,895,755, forward strand.
TCAATATTCCCTTGGCAACTGTCATAAATAGAATCAGATATACACTTTTTTTCCAATAAATGATCCAAAGTTATATAAATTTCATTTGTGAATGAAACTTTAAAGAAATCCTTAGGTACAATTTAAAGGGTATGTTTAAAAACAGAGGCACTATATATAGTATATTTGCTACTATTAAACAGTTGAAATATTATGTAAACAAGATAGAAGGTTATGCAATTTAAAATTGAGGGGGAAAAATCACATTATTTTAAATTTAATTTTAAGGATCTATTTTATCTGAGATCTTTAGTTTGTCAAGATGATATTTATTCATTCAATCACATTATTAATAATGGAATAAATAAAATTGCCTGTTATTTTTGCATTCTTCTTTGCATGTCTTGGCTATAGGTGGAGAAATGAGTCACTTAATATCTTACTCAAGAATAGCATCAAACGATGCTAAGATATGCTTTACTTTTAATGTAAGTATTATCTATTGTGGCCACTTTGTGTAATTAGTGCATGGGGACATGAGGCATGGGACAAAATATATATATTTCTTCAAATAATTAATTATAACATGCAAGACCTAAGTGTGTTTCTATGGGCAGCATTTTATAATATTCCAGTTGACATTTGATCTCAAGTTCCTCAACTGAGAAGTCAATATAGAAGGGTATGGCCTTATTTCAGGGCTCCACCCAAAGCTGCTGGTGATTATGTTTCAAAAGATTTCCTCTGCAGATTTTCCACTGCCTTCACAGGAGCTCCGAAGCACTTGGGATGAGACACCATTTCCTTTATTTACGGGAAGTGTTGCTAAGTTGGGGCCTCTATACTTACCATGACATTTTGCTTCAGAAAGATAGGAGAAAGAAAAATAATCAAGACTTTTGGCAGCTGATTTCTGCATGATTGTGAAACAGGGTTACCTGAAAAGTGGTGTGTTCCAGGGAAATAGCAACAGTGAAAACAGAATAGTTATAAGGTAGTCGTTGTTTTTACAAAATCGGGGCAATTTTTTAAATAGAGAAATTTCTAATCTTATTTTAAATGCTATGATTAATAATACTTTAAATAAATTACCACACAAAATGTGATATTAAATATTAAATTGTGGCTTTTTATGAATAAGGCACTGGGCTCATTCAATCTATCGACCACTCTTGATTTCAGCTACACCTGAGAAATGCCAGGAGAGGTCACGCAAGAGAGCAAAATCGACAAAGCAACAAAGTTAAATTTCTCCCCATTTGAATTCTTCTCTATTTGCCCTACAAATACATAGAAACATTTCATTGCTTAAAGAAGAATATCTATCCAGAATTTGCAAACCCTTCCCTTGTTTTGTTGTGCACATGTTTTGCTAGCACATGTCAATCCTACTTAGCTTACATTTTCCTGCCCAGGAAGCCATTTGGGTTTAATTTTGTGATTTCAAAAGAAATTATTGGCAACAAAAATCAAATTGGGAAAAATGACAGACTCTTTTTTTCTCATAAAGGGTTAATGAAATTGGAGATGACATTTTAAATAGAAATTTAACATATATTTCAATTTATTTTTATAGCGACATGAAATAACATTGTTTTATTATCACCATAATTATTAAAATACAAACATAAGTGCTTAAAGGAGATAATTGTGTATTTAAGTGGATGCTTCCATCCATTATTTATTTAAATTCTAGATCAAGAGTTCATCCTAGGTAGTGAAAAAATAGAATTAGATCTACATAAGAACAAGACCAGATTTTCTTGAACACAACTAAGAGTAATTGTAGTAAAATATAAGTACTTTAAAAAAACCCAAATGGGTAGAAAATGTATGAAGACAAAATAAAATTACTTATTGGAGAGACTATGGAATGTGCTCAAAAACTTATTTTTTAACCTTTCTTACATTATGTTATTACATAGAAAGGGTGAAACAAGATTTAAATCACAAAAGCATTAAGACAGAAAAATGACTCTTACTTAAATCAAGAGCCAGTGGAAACTTCTCAGTCATTAATGAGAAGAATGACTAATTTGACTGGAGATGAGTTACCTGATCTGAATGTCTACTAAAACGTCAAAAGTTGCCAGTTTGCAGAGATATCACATACAGACAGGAACATAAAAAATTATTCAACAATCCAGATCCCCATGTAAAATTATTTTAGATTTTTTCCCTATAAAAATATGTGAAAAGTTAACTTAAGTTTTCTAGAAATACAAAGAAACAAAACAAAACAAAAAAACAAACTAAAAGCATTGGGTGGAGTGGAAAGAAGGAAGAACAAATTAAAGGAAAAGAAAGAATTACAATGAGAGGAGAAAGTTACACATAGCAAGAGAGAGGAATAAAAGAAGAAAGAAAATGAGGTGAAAAACTCATGTGTGTGCAAGGTGGAGAGTTCTGAGTGAAAGATTCAAGAGAGGACCAGAATATAGGAGGAAAAGACAGAGGACATCTAAGTAGTTTTGAGATGAGTTAGTGTTGTTTATTTGGGCTTTGCACTTCTGAGAGTAATTTATCTCTGGTTGCATCACTGATTAGTACTGTTCATAATGATAAAGATGGTGACCATGAGAGCTAACATTTCAAAGAATTTACTATGTTTCAGGAACTGTGCTAAGCACTTTACATGTATTGTCTCTTGGAACACTTACAACAACTCTATAAGAGTTTACAGATGAGTAAACATGTTCAAAGAGATTAGAAAACTTGTTCTTGGCTAGTAAGGATTTGTCAAGACAGAATTTGCACGACTGATTTCCAGCTCCAAGGCCTGGTCATCATTGGTTTTGCTCTGCTATCTCCCCAAAGGCTCTTCAATGGAGAGGGTCCATTCTAAAAGGAATAATAATTTTAACCCAGAGGTATTTTTTTTTTTCTTTTGGGATGCTGCAGCACTCATGCTTCTAGCTTTAGTTTACAATGGAATTACAAATCCGAGTCAGATGTTTCCATACCTCTTGTAAATTGTCGTTGAGTTTGCACCACAAAGGATAAGTGTGGGTGGAAGGGGAGGAGGGACAAAGAGGCACTCAATTTTACAAAATAAAGAGAGGAAGAAAGGAAAAAAGGGAGGAGAGAGGAAAAAGAAAAGGATAAAAAACAAAAAAAACGAAGAAAACCAAGGCAGAGAAGCAAAAGCCCAAAAAAAGAGACATTGAAAATTATTGGAATATTAATTAATTAGCGATATTCTCTTCAAGAAGAGGCTTGCGTGGCTGAAGTTTGATATTAACAGTGCGTGTTTATGTGAGATGAAGAATATCTGTGAAGTAGGAGCTAATACCTAATGCTCACATGAATTAGACCCTCTTCTAACCTTCACATATATTAACCAGTTTAAAGTAAATCAATTCTATAAACTAGGTACTATTATTATTCCTACTTCACAGATGAGAAATTATATCTCAGAAAGGTAAGTGACAGTGATATCGGCTCAAGACAAGGTTGACATAAGGGAAGCCATATTGTAACTTTGAATGACTTCTAACTAACTAACCCAGCTGGATCTGCACCCTTCAGGAGATCTAACTGCTCTGTAGATTTTACAACCCCTGCTTGTGCATGTAACTCCCAGCTGCAATAAGATGATAACTTCATTCTTTTGAGTTCCTTAGGAATGTGATGACCCCTGAACAGAGAGTCTCTGCTGATAGCCATCATCAATGAAAACTGAAAGATCTGGTGTGGTGAGTCCCAGTCTGTAACACCCGAGGGTCAACATTCCTAACCCCCTCTCCTATAGCCCAATGGCTTATATAACTGCTGTAAGATTTTGTGCTCCCTGAAGATGGTTCTTTTGGACATTTGTCAGCCATCTTCCCCCTTGCTAGCAAGCTGTAATAAACAGCCCTTTCTTTTCCACCATCCTGCCTCTTGACGACTGGCTTTTGTCTCGTGGCGAGCAGATCGTGCCCTTTGTGTGGTAACAACAGCCACCAAAGTTCCACAGCTAAAAGTGGCAAAGCTGGGAAGCAAAAACTGGGTTGTCTTCAGAGTCCATAATCTAAAAGGTCTTCATAAAATGTAACAATACAAATATTAATTAATGCCAACAAATCTCTTTACTTCCTCCACTCAAACACAGTAGCTTTGAGTAGGGCTAGAACAATCCTTTCCAAATATTAGTTTCTATGCAAATCACTTACAGACCTTGTCATAATCCAGATTCTGATTAGTGGGTCTGGAGTGGGGCCTAGGATTCTGCATGTCTAATAAGTTCTGTTAAAAAATGATTAAAGAAGACAATTTAGGTGATGCAAACAAACTTTATTTAACACTTCATGAAGCAGACTGTCTCCTTCGGGAGAACTGTAAAACAAAGGGGAAGGCAGAAAGCTTTTATAAGCTAGAGCATCAAGAAGCAGGAAGAGACAAATGGAAAATATCTGGTTGACTGGCGCCACATAGTCAACCTTGTTTGGGGTGAGAAGGAACAGAGAAATAAGTATAGAGCCCAGAGTTGGCTTGGCAGTTGGAGATTGGCTGACTGGATATACTGCATTTCTGGTCAAGCAGAACATTTACAGGGCAAGAAAGTTATCTAAGTTTTGGTTTGCTGATGTGGCACCCCGGGCAGGAGCGGCTTCATATTGGGCGTAGAAAGTTATTTCAACAGTTTCCATGTGGTGCTGATGCTGTTGGTCCACAGACGAACACTGTAAGTAGCAAAGGTTTGAAATTCTACCGTAGGTTCCTGAAAGGAGTCGGGGGTGGGAGAGCGTTGTGAAATGACAAGGAAGAGTTCAAGCACCAAGGTAGAGTTAAAACACATGATTGATAATGCATAGACCTTTAGAGATGAGATAGTTTCGGAGGTCATCACACTGAATTAATTTACTTTAAAAATGAGGTCATCCTTGAAGGGACCTGTGTCTTAATTTTACAGCAGGTCAGTGATGACAACCTGTGGCTCTTGTTCCTGGCCCTTTGCTCTGTTTATATTCTGCCACAGCAATTCTGAAGGATGTACCCACTCTCTTTGTCTAGCTTAGTCTTTAAGGAGGATTAATCATGCCTATTTTTTTAACAAGGGATTTGAAAACCTTGTCTTTTAAGCTCCATTAAAACATATTCCTGGTTTGAAGAAATGTGGAGTTATAAATGAAAAGAAAGGGCTTTGCATTAGTCAGGGTTCTCCAGAGAAACAGAACCCACAGGAGATACACGCATACGCACACACACACAAAGAAATGGCTCAGGCAATTATAGAAGCCGAGAAGTCCTAAGACCTGCAGTCAGCAAGCTGGAGACACAGGGTTGCAGTGGTATAATTTCCAGTCCAAAAGCCAGCAGGCTTGAGAAGAACTGATGTTTCAGTTTGAGTTCAAAGTCCAGAAGAAATCAATGTCCCAGCTCCAAAAAGTCAAGTGGGACTTTCCTCTTATTCAGGGGAGGGTCAGACTCTGTTCTCTTCAGGCCCATTGGATGATGACTTCCAACACTGGGGAGGGCAGTCTGCTTTACTCAGTTTACTGGTCCAAACATTAATTTCATCCAGAAACACCCTTGCAGACACACCCAGAATAATGTTTGACCAAATTTCTGAGCACCCTGTGGCCTAGTCAAGATGACACATAAAAGTAACCATCACAGGCTTTGAAAACTTGACTTACTATATTAGAAACAGTTTATATAGAAATATGTCAGTTTTGTAGTCACACTTAAGTCTTGAATGAATTAAGGCTATAAAAATCCTGACAAACCATACCTGGTCTAATTTCATAACTTGAAGTGATCAGCACTGGGAAACCTATTTTTATTCTTCAGGTGCCCAACAGGTGGTGCTATGCATTAATTTACTATGTGAGTACTAGGATTATTATTATTATTTAGTTGCCTCCTTTTGTGTAAAAAAAGAAATATAACAATCTTAGTTTAGCAATAAGTTGAAAAACTGGAAACTTTATTCATAAGCCAGTAGCTATTCAAATCTCAGTTTTCCTACCTACAAACTCTTTGACTTGGAGAAAGTTACCTAACCTTTGAAATTGCAGTTTCTACTTCTAAAAATATGGACAATAAATAGGACCTTCCCCTTGTGATGATATTGAAATAATACATACGAAGTATATCCCAGTATCTGGCACTTAGTAAAATATCAGTAAATGTTAACTACTATGTTGCTATCATTATTTCTAAAAATATTTTTCTAAAATAAATTACTATTCTCATTGTGTTTAGCATGTATGTAATATGCTGCATTTAATATGTGTTCCACATTAGAATAAAGTCTCTGTTCTAAGTTATCAAAGAACATGTCCCAGAAGAAAACATGTTCAGCATGTAATTCATGTATTCAGCAGTAATAAAGATATTTTTGAATAAATTTCTAATGTGTAGTAATACGTTAAATGGATATTTTATAATCACCTCTTTAATAAATTCTCATTGTTAGTGTGTACTTGGCAGTTTAACAAAATTATATCTCTTGTGTGTAGATTCTTTTATGGCTTACTCTTGCCATTAGTGATTTAATTCTGTTCATTCCACTTCTGAAGGGAAAATCATAATGACAAAGTTAAAATGAATAAGAATATGCTATTTAGGGTAATTTTATGTTTGGCATTATTTAATTAAGGCTATTCTTACTAAAGAATTCTGAGGATAAAGACTGTCAGTTTGTTGAAGAGAATGATTATCATGTTAAGTTCCTTGTAAAACGTCTTGCAGATTATAATTAAAATGTTCAGCTAATAACATAATAAGTTTCTGCTCTTCTATTAAACTTATCAGTTGAAAGAATATTGCTAAGGATAGTTACTGACAAGAACTGATTCACTTTGGAGTCTTAGTAACTTTCTAATGTAGCATGGAGGTTTTGTCGAAATGTCCTAGACTTTAGGGACATTTGACAGTAACTATTTTTCTATCAATGACTTTCTATTATAAAGGAATTTCTTATAAAGCATAAAATTGTGTTATTTCTGTATCTACTCACTTGACATTTAACCAAAGACATTGCTACTAATCCTTCAGGAAAAGAGCGGAGTGAAATATATATCCCAAAGCAGTCATATGGCAGTGGACCGAAAAATGGACGAGGAGCCATGGGTTTCATATTCTGGTTGGCCTAGGAAACTGTCTTACTACTTGACCTTGAATAAAAACTTTATTATGTGCCTCAATTTCCCCCCTTTTAAAGAGATAGCTAATTATTAACAGCACAAAACTGAGAATGTGAACCTTCCTACCTACCCCAAATCCCTTGATTTAAAAGGAAAAAAGTATGTATTTTATGAAGAATAAATCTCTAATGACATCGGAAGAAAGTCTCTGGACCACAAATGTTAAAACCATTTGGAGATACTCAGGTACAGATTGATGAAGGATATCATAGCCCTAAATTCATAAACTGATGTCTACTTGGGAGGATTTCTGTGGCTTTAGCAGCAGTTCAGGCGTGTCTCAAGGACAGCAATGCTAGAGGAAAGAGGATGGTCTTAGGACAAGGATATTGAACCATATGTATTCATGTGGAAAGCCCAAGGTAGATCTCCCTTCTACACCCAGCCCCCAATCCTTATGTTGAACTGTTTACTCACCGTTCTGAAGCAGGGACTGTGGGGATTTGGTTGGAGTGCCCCAGACAGTTAGTGTCCCGGGGGGAAGAGAGATCCTCAACCAGAAGATATGATATTGTCTCAATTCTCTAGCAGAATGTCTAACTTGTCATGCACATTCTCACAAGGGGCGAGTTCCTGTAAATAAAACTAGTAGTCACAAAAAAGGGAACACATACTCTCAAAATTATATTGAACAAATCAGTATCATCAAATATTTGAAGAAAGCAGTGAAAGAGAGACACCAGAGACTAATTTCCAAGAGAAAATTCATTTAATAGCATGAACAGAATAAGATATTACACTAAGTCACACATCTACAAAACAAGAGTAGTTAGAGAGAGAATCAATTAGAGATCTTAGAAAAGAAAATTTGAGTTTGAAAGAAGGGCTAAAAGGAGATATTACACTAAGTCACACATCTACAAAACAAGAGTAGTTAGAGAGAGAATCAATTAGAGATCTTAGAAAAGAAAATTTGAGTTTGGAAGAAATGTAAAAGGAATGGTTACAGCTGCTGAGTAAATTGTTTATTAAAAAACTGAACTGCAGGCATCTCCCAGAACAGGGTGAAAAGAAAAAACAAAGTTGGCAGACTGGTATAGAAGTTAAAAGAAGTGGAGGAAATCTCTAAGAGTTTCAATATACATCTATTAGGAGTTTAAGAAGGAAGAAACAGAAAAATGGTAGAGAGGAAACAAGTAAATAATAAAGAACATCTCCCAGAATGGAAGGAAGATTAAAAGGCGTTAGCACTGGGAAAAAGTTGTTGAGCAATGTCCTGAGCAAGTGAGTGACATAAAAGGCTACACCAAACAAAAAAGAGCTATTCCTACATTTTTCAGAAAAGAAAATCAGGTTGCTTGCAAAAAAGGAAAAATCAGGCTGGCATCTGTTGTCTTATCGGTAAGATAGGTTGTTAGAAGACGATGAAGGGGCCGGCCCTGTGGCTTAGTGGTTAAGTGCAGGCGCTCTGCTACTGGCGGCCCGGGGTTTGGGTCCCCGGCGCGCACTGACGCACAGCTTCTCCGGCCATGCTGAGGCCACGTCCCACATACAGCAACTAGAAGGATGTGCAACTATGACATACAACTGTCTACTGGGGCTTTGAGGAAAAAAAGGGAGGAGGATTGGCAATAGATGTTAGCTCAGAGCCGGTCTTCCTCAGCAACAAGAGGAGGATTGGCATGGATGTTAGCTCAGGGCTGATCTTCCTCACAAAAAGAAAAAAAAGAACACAATGAAGTAGGATCGTCAGAGTACTAAGGGAGAAACTATGTTGGACCTAGTTTCTTATCCCCAGGAAAACATTAGCATTCAGGGGACAGTGGGAAAATAGATATATTTCCAAAGTTTACCCACTCTCAGGCCTTTCTTGGTGTAATTACATAAATATGCACACCAACAAAATGAAAAATGAATTAAAAGACTGAGGATGACATGGTATTCATGTAATAGTGGTAAGTAACAACAGCAAAATAAGCTGTAAAATCTGTAGTTAAATTACTATTGATGCATAATATTAAAACAAAAATGATAATAATTAATAACTAAAATCTTGGAAGTTTCAGCATGAGAGTGGTGTGTATGAGGGAGTGTGGGTAGGTGTGAGTGGAGTAGGGGATTTAATTGCCCAAGAAGACTCTGGTCTTATTTAATGAGAAGTCTGAGACTGATTAATGGTAGATTTTGATAGAAAATATAAAATTAAGTGTGTGAAAAATTTAGCAAAATCACCATTAAAAATGGAAGTAGACTAAATCCAGACTATTAAAATGGAAAAGCTAAAATACTTCCAACTGGCTAGAGGGGAAGAAGCCACACAAATACATTCTACAGAATACACATAAAATAGGATGGCTAGAATTAATGTAAATAAATTGGCATTGACAATAAATGTGGATATGTTTAATTCCCATGAAAGAAAATAAATCTTACATGAGATAAAATTATAACCTTGGCTATCGTTTGTTCGTGAGTAGGGTTAGCCCAGAACAATCTTATTTTATCTTATTTTATATCTGTTGCCGCATGATATTCCCTTCATACAAGTCCTGTGCCTCAGGGACATATTAAGCAGCATATAGAATGGAGAAAAGCTTCAATATTTGCATGTTAATAAGATTGTTCTGGCAATATATGAGAGAGATTGAAGGAAAGAGGCAGTCGAATTACTCTGGGGATTCTCAAGTTACTGTCTCACACATAGCTCAACTAAAACAGAGCACACTGTAGCAGTAATACTGAAGAATGCTTATAGATAATACTTAAAAAAAATTCTGTGTAAATGATTCTATTGAATGTTATGGGGAAGAGTGTGCTATGTGTGCAATAACATTTTATAAAAGACGGACTAGAATAACCTGTGGGGTAAAGAAATTTTCCCAGAGGACGTAATTTTAGATTGTTTCTCATGTGATTAATAAGCATTAGCTCTGGGAAACGGGGATTGAAGGAGAGAGCAGAGTGCTCCACGAAAGGGAACAGGAGGTGGAAAGGAACACGGTTCTGGGACTGAAATATTACCAAAGGGATGAGGGATTAGGGTGTGTAGGTGGGGAGAATTTGGGTTAAGGATTTTTTTAAAAAAATTATATTCTTAGAGAAATGAGAAGTCATTGTAGGTTTTAAAGCAGAGGAGGGGTGATAATAGAATTATGTCTCTAAAAGAATAGTTTCTGTGTAAAAAATGGATAGTTCAGAGGATGTGTTTGCAGGGTGATTAGTACTTTAGATGAGAGAAGACAGTGACTTGGACTAGGATGATGGTTGATGAGATGGAAAGAAGCAGACAAATTTAATAAATACTAAATAGAATCAACAGGAATTGATGATGTTGGAATGTGAGTACCCTAATTTTCTATTGCTGCATAACAAATTACCACAAATTTAACAACTTAAAACAACACCCATTTTTTGCTCACAGTTCTGTAGGTCAGAAGTCCAGCAGAGTGTGGTTGGAAATTCTATTTAGGTATCACAAGGCTGAAATCAGCGATTTCTGATGAATTCTCATCTGGAGTCTCCAGGGAAAAATGCACTTCAAAAGTCGCTCCTATTGTTGGCAGAACAACTTTTCTTGGGGTTGTGAAATTGAGGCCCCATTTTTTGGCTGCCTGTTGGGGGGAGGGGGCTGTTGTCAGCAATTAGAGGGCACTTGCATTCCTTGCCACGCGACCCCCTTTATCTTGGAAGCCTACAGTGCAGAATCTCTCTCCTGTGGAATATGTCTACACTTCAAATCCCTTTGGATAGGAAGAGCCTGTCCTTTTAAAGTACTCACCTGATTAGATCTGGACTGGGGAGGATAATCTCCCTTTCTTAAAGTCACCTGTGCCATACAACATAACATAATCATGGGATTGATATTCCGTCCTAGTCACTGGTGCTTTCCACAGTCTCAGGGAGGAGATTATAAAGGGACCTGGGTCATCTGGGGCCTTTTACAATTCTACCTACCACAGTGAGATTTAGGGATATGTCCAGGGATAACACTGAGGTGTTGGCCTTGGCTCATTGGGTGGATGGTGGTACTATTTCCTGAGATATAGTGTGATAGCATGAGCTAGTTTGGGACACTTTTGAATTTGAGAATTCTTGTCTAAAAAAGCATTTGCGTGCTGATATTGATCTGAATACGTGAATCAATTGCTCAGAATTCTTAGAATACTAACGTGCGTTATGAATTTTCAAAGGTGTACTACATTTCCCAAACACATTTAATCAATGAAACTTGATTTCACAGAACATTGAGGCACTAGTGCTAAATGGGGGAAAATCACTTTAAGGTATAATTCAGAAGAGAGAATATAAAGTAAGTCATCAGTCACGGGGTGTCTGAAGATTATTTTTTTATCTATAAAGGAAATGAAGCAGGAATGCTATGCTCTTTCACAAGAAGTTTGCAAGAATCCTGTATTATTCCAGTAAAAAAATCTTAGAAAGGCAGCATGCCCTCAAGGAGCTTACTGTCTTTTGTATTATCTTGGCTTATTTAGGTGAATATAGTTCCAGAATTTATTTCTCTGGACGAGTTTAAATACAATGACGTTTTTCTGAGATTATGGAAGGAAAGAAATTTCTGGGGTTTTTCTTTTACTTTTAGGAAGCTAGTATTTTGTTATTTGTGATGCCCTTTAGTATAACTGCTTGTGGTTTATGGAACTATGCTGAAATGACAACAGAAAAACATTTCTAAAGGGTAAGTTTTATTAATTATGAGAAACGTGTGATGTGTGATATGGAACAAAGCAAACTAAGTATGAGGAAACGAGAGTTCAGGGATCTGTTTTACTGTCCTAGTAAATTTCATGTAGGAAAGAAAAAGCACAAATAGAGAGGAAGGAAAGGATGTTCCAGCAACACATGAAGCAATACCGGCTCTTGTGAGGGTGAGCCATGGAAATCCATGGGGAGGTAAAATGAATGGTTTGTCTCCTTAACATAACTAAATACAAATAATAGAACAATCTTGGGGAGAGTGAAAGTGCACTCTTGATGGGAATGCAAAGCAGTAAGGAAAAAAGAACAAATTCTCAATCCCCAAAACGAAAAGATATTTGCTTCCATTAAAATGAGGTGAAATTAGTTCACACTCAATAATTGTGAATCCAATGAATATGTCCTGTGCAATTTTTCTACTCTTTTTTAGAAAAAAAATTTCAAAATTACCACTATATATATGGTCATAGTCTATTTTCTTCTATGTCGTGAACCCTAAACAAGCAAGTAATGAAAAATACATCTAATTTGTAACTCTACTTTTTCTTAAAATCCAAAGAATTGAGAAATGGTGAAATTTTCAAAACTTAATGTTAGATAGCAACACTTTTGTTAGAAAATTAGAAAAAGGTAAATGAGTTCACAAAGTTATTTCTCACAGTTCTGGGATTCTGTACCTGTAGATGTCTACCCCCATGTTTTATTAATGTGTCATTCATAAATAGAATTGATAATAACCTTGTTGAATGAGTAGGTCTAGGTCTGCCTAAGTACCACTGGCAGCTTCTGCCAATGTTAAGGGAGGTGATGCCATTGACTTACTTTCATTTTATTGAACAAAATTTGAATCAAGTAATCAAAAATCCTGCAAGCAGTTTTAACTGCTGTGCTAATGTATGCCCAACTTTTTTCTACTTGGCAATTTGAATTGGTGATTCTGTGTCTTAATAAATTGTGACGAATAGGATGAACTGAGACTTTTCCCCCTCCCCCAATAATTTAATAATATAAGCCTTAATGTTCCTACATATATTAACCTTGGCAAGAAACGAACAAAAAATGGAAAATGTATCAAAGTATCAAAGATGTGGAGACTAGAAAAGTATATTGAATTACTACTGTGAATTATCCTGTAGTGAGGTCTTTTTTTTTTTTTTTTTGCATTTTGGGGATTTTATTGAGTTTTTTGTTGTTGTTTTTTACTTTCTTACTTTCCAAACAATGATTTTGCCATAGCCCTAGTTCTCAACATCACAACATAGCCACACCCCTGAAGACTTGCTTTTGGTCCCCTGTTAATTTCCTACCACTATACAGCAGGTTTTGCAGTACATTGTTCACCCGTATGCTATAATTCCATCACTCCAAGGCTATTCAATCTACACATATTACATATATAGTCTTGAATTTCCCTGTGGGATTCAAGCTAATCATCTTTTGTTTTCACCATTTTAACAGATGGAGTAAACTCAGCGCCCTGCTCTAACACATTCTTCTTCCACTCCCCATCAGTATCATTGGATTTAAATTCCTCCAGCTGGAAAAAATAAGTGAACTTACAAGACCGTTTAGGCAAGGTGGTCACCTACCCTGAAGTAGCTTTTCTTCCTCCCGGCTAGCAATAATGTGCAACTTGGCAATGTGCAAATTTGGCACATTCTTCTTTTATTTCCAAATACGTGCTTGAACTTTACATAGTCTGACTTTATTTTTCCCCTACCCCATCATTGATTTAATTTCACTAAAACAGTTTGTTATAACTAGAGATTGTATTTTTGGCCATTTCTTCCTCATTTTGCCTCTCCTTCTCAATGCATTTTGCCAATTCCTCCAAACTAAAATATTTTTTTTCTCTGTCTCTATGTGTTTGTTTACTGTTGTTATTATCTACTACTTGAAGGAAATCATACGGTATTTGACCTTCTCCCTCTGACTTATTTCACTTTGCATAATACCCTCAATGTCCATCCATGTTGTCACAAATAGCTGGATTTCATCATTTCTTATGGCTGAGTAGTATTCCATCGTGTATATATACCTCATCTTCTTTATCCATTCGTCCCTTGATGGGCACTTAGGTTGCTTCCAAGTCTTGGCTATTGTGAATAACGCTGCAATGAACACAGGGGTGCATGTATCTATATGCATTGGTGTTTTCAAGTTCTTTGGATAAATACCCAGCAGTGGAATAGCTGGATCATAAGGTAGTTCTAGCCTTGATTTTTTGAGGAATCTCCATACTGTTTTCCATAGTGGCTATACCAGTTTGCACTCCCACCAGCAGTGTATGAGAGTTCCCTTCTCTCCACAACCTCTCCAACACTTGTTGTTTCCTGTCTTGTTAATTATACTCATTCTGACGGGCGTGAGGTGATATCTCATTGTAGTTTTGATATGCATTGCCCAGATAGTTAATAATGTTGAACATCTTTTCATGTGTCTGTTGGCCATCTGTATATCTTCTTTGGAGAAATGTCTGTTCAGGTATTTGCCCATTTTTTAATTGGGTTGTTAGTTTTTTTGTTGTTGAGATGCATGAGTTCTTTATATATTTTGGAGATTAAGCCCTTATCAGACGTATGGTTTGCAAATATGTTCTCCCAATTGTTAGGTTGTCTTTTCATTTTGTTGACGGTTTCCTTTGCTGTGCAGAAGCTTTTTAGTTTGATGTAGTCCCATTTGTTTATTTTTTCTATTGTTTCTCTTTCCCGGTCAGACATGGTGCTTGAAAATATGTTGCTAAGACTGATGTCGAAGAGTGTACTGCCTATGTTTTCTTCTAGAAGTTTCATAGTTTCAGGTCTTACATTCAAGTCTATAATCCACTTGGAGTTAATTTTTGTGTATGGTGTAAGGTAAGGGTCTACTTTCATTTTTTTGCATGTGGCTATCCAGTTTTCCCAACACCATTTGTTGAAGAGACTTTCTTTTCCCCATTGTATGTTCTTGGCTCCTTTGTCGAAGATTAGCTGTCCATAGATGTGTGGGTTTACTTCTGGGCTTTCGATTCTATTTCATTGATCTGATGTCTGTTTTTGTGCCAGTACCATGCTGTTTGGGTTACTATAGCTTTGTAGTATATTTTGAAATCAGGGAGTGTGATACCTCCAGCTTTGTTCTTTTTTCTCAGGATTCCTTTAGCTATTCGGGGTCTTCTGTTGTTCCATATAAATTTTAGGATTCTTTGTTCTATTTCTGTGAAAAATGTTGTTGGAACTTTGATAGGGATTGCATTGAATCTATAGATGGCTTTAGGAAGTATGGACATCTTAACTATGTTAATTCTTCCAATCCAAGAGCACGGAATATCTTTCCATTTCTTTGTGTCTTCTTCAATTACTTTTAACAATGTTTTATAGTTTTCCATGTACAGCTCTTTCACCTCTTTGGTTAAGTTTATTCCTAGGTATTTTATTCTTTTTGTTGCAATTGTAAATGGGATTGTATTCTTAATTTCTCTTTCTGCTGCTTCGTTGTTAGTGTATAGAAATACAACTGATTTTTGTACGTTGATTTTGTATCCTGCAACTTGACTGTATTTGTTTATTACTTCTAAAAGTTTTCTGTTGGATTCCGTAGGGTTTTCTATATATAAAATCATGTCATCTGCAAATAGTGACAGTTTCACTTCTTCCTTTCCAATTTGGATCCCTTTTCTTTCTTTCTCTTGCCTGATTGCTCTGGCTAGGACTTCCAGTACTATGTTAAATAGGAGTGGTGACAGTGGGCATCCTTGTCTGGTTCCTGTTCTTAGAGGGATAGCTTTCAGTTTTTCACCATGGAGGATGATATTAGCTGTGGGTTTGTCATATATGGCCTTTATTATGTTGAGGTACTTTCCTTCTATCCCCATTTTATTCAGAGTTTTTATCATAAATGGATGCTGGATCTTGTCAAATGCTTTCTCTGCATCTATTGAGATGATCATGTGATTTTTATTCTTCATTTTATTAATGTGGTGTATTACGTTGATTGATTTGCGAATGTTGAAGCATCCCTGCATATCTGGAATAAATCCCACTTGATCATGGTTTATAATCTTTTTAACATATTGTTGTATGCGATTTGCTAGTATTTTGTTGAGGATTTTTGCATCGATGTTCATCAATGATATTGGCCTGTAATTTTCTTTTTTTGTGTTGTCCTTGTCTGGTTTTGGTATCAGGGTAATGTCGGCTTCATAGAATGAGTTAGGGAGCTTTCCCCACTCCTCAATTTTTGGAAGAGTTTGAGAAGGCTAGGTATTAACTCTTCTTTGAATGTTGGTAGAATTCACCGGGGAAGCCGTCTGGTCCTGGACTTTTATTTTTGGGGAGGTTTGTGATTACTGTTTCGATCTCCTTACTGGTGATTGGTCTATTCAAATTCTCTACTTCTTCTTGATCCAGTTTTGGAAGGTTGTATGATTCTAAGAATTTATCCATTTCTTCCAGATTGTGGAATTGGTTGGCATATAGCTTTTCATAGTATTCTCTTATAATCTTTTGTATTTCTGAGGTGTCTGTTGTAATTTCTCCTCTTTCATTTCTGATTTTACTTATTTGTGCCTTCTCTCTTTTTTTCTTGGTGAGTCTAGTTAAAGGTTTGTCAATTTTGTTGATCTTTTCAAAGAACCAGCTCTTGGTTTTATTAATTTTTCTATGTTTTTTGGTCTCTATTTCATTTATTTCTGCTCTGATTTTTATTATTTCCCTTCTTCTACTGATTTTGGGCTCTGTTTGTTCTTCTTTTTCCAGTTCCTTTAGGTGCATTGTTAGATTGTTTATTTGAGATTTTTCTTGTTTGTTGAGATAGGCCTGTATTGCTATAAACTTCCCTCTTAGAACCGCTTTTGCTGTATCCCATAAGTTCTGGCATGTCGTATTTTCATTTTCATTTGTCTCCAGGTATTTTTTGATTTCTTCGTTGACCTAGTGGTTGTTCAGTAGCATTTTGTTTAATCTCCATGTGTTTGTGGCTTTTCTGATTTTCTTCCTATAGTTGATTTCTAGTTTCATACCGTTGTGGTCAGAAAAGATGCTTGGTATTATTTCAATCTTCTTAAATTTTTGGAGACTTGTTTTGTGACTTAATACGTGATCTATCCTGGAGAATGTTCCATGTGCATTTGAGAAGAACGTGCTTGAATTCTGGAAGCTGCGTTTACAAATTGTCCAAACTCATGCAATACTTGTAATCTTTTGGGCCTATGTTACTTCACATTGAATTTGGAGCTTGCAAGGTTGCCATAGGAAATAAATAAATAGTGCAGGAGGAGAACCAGGAATACGGTGATGTATAATAATAATTATTATTATAAGCCAGTATTTTGTCTCTGATATACCATGCCTCTCATCCTACACACTCTTCCTAGGTGATTACATGCAAGTCTAATTACCATATATATTTTGATAATACTCAAGGTTATATCTCCAATCTACAGCTCTAAGATTCAGACTCTTATTTTTAATTTATAAATTTTCATTTCTTTATTAACACATTTTTTTTTCTTCCAGGAAAAAAATTAATAGTGATTATAAGATTTTTTTTTTTTTGGTTGGAAGAAAGGATCTCAGTTCATCTTATTAACTGTATCCAAAGTTTGCTAGAATGCTCTTTGAGATATCTTACTCAAGAGTAACAGAACTGAAATCTTCATTCCGGCATACTGCTTTTTTAGTATTCTCTATATATCTGTTCCTTTGTGCTAGGAAACTTGGGTCCTCCTTGACTCTCTTTCCTTCATTCATGTACACAATCACTGTGATTTGTTCAGGTTGCACATGTGATTTTTGCTGATATAACCAAAGGAAATCTCAAGGTTTTTGTGAAATTTATATGTACAAGAAAAGGTCTTGTCTTTTCTAGGTTTGGAATTATGAGACTGTGAGACTGGAATTGTTATTGCCACTTTGTCACTACAAGAGGAAAAAATCCCTGAAAATAGAGCTAAGTTGGGGAAGTATGGCTGGGATATGGAACCAAGGCAATACACGATGGTGATGTCATTGGTGCCCCTTATCAATTGGTGCTTACACTTGAGCTTTTTGTTCCCATTTTGCTTGTGGCATTTTGGATTGGGTTCCCTTTTGCTTAGAACTGAGAGATTCCCAACTCACATACATGATTCTCCATCTCTATCATTTCTACTTTAGTTTAGGATTTCATCATCTCTTTCATGGATTGCTCTGAAGCCTCCCCACTAATCTCCCTTGCTCTAATACTTCCCATCAGTTCTGTCCTCCATACAGTTCTCAGAATGACCTACCCAATACACAGATCTGACCATGTCAGATCCCTAGCTGAAAGCATCTTTTCTGGCTACAGAATAAAGGCCAATATCTTTAACCTTGTGTGTGAAGCTCTACAAGATGAAGCCCTCACCTAATCTATTACCTACTTTGACATCTTTTTTTCCCTTCTCAAATATCTGTGTATCAGCAGCAAATATCTGTGTATCAGCAGCACTGAACACCTGGTATGTTTCCCTTACAAACACACGGTAGTGTTTTTCAACGCCTTCACCTTACTCAAGTTCTTCTTTTGCCTAGAATAACCTTTCATTTTGCCTGTTGCAGAGTCTAACCTGTATTATTCATTCTGCCGTTAAGAATCAAATTATAATTGAAAACTCTACTGACTCACCTGATACTCCTCCAAACCTAGGCGACGTGCTCTTAATCTGTGCTTCAGAGCCCAATCATTATTTTTATCATTGTCTTTACCATATTATTTTGAAAGCACATGCTCATCTCTAATCAGCCCCTTTCCCCCCACCACCATCCAGCCCATGTATATGACCATGTCTTATTTTTCTTTGAATCCCTAGCACCTTGATAAGTTCCTGGCAAATAATAGCCAATAAATGTTTACTGAACAAATGAATGTATAACAGAAAAGCACCACCTTGCTACTTGGCCCTTACATTAACGGACTTTGTAGTTGAGCAGAGACCATGGAAATATATTTCCAAAGAAAACAATATTAAAGAGAACACATATTTCAGCAAACAAAATATAGGATCAAAATAATTCTCTGTCAGGTCCAGTGGTGAAAAACAGGATTGCTGCCTCTTCTTTCAACCACTTCAGAAACTGTGCTATTTAACTCTGCATAAAAGAATTAAGTACACTGGCCCAATTTGACAGAGGTTGAATTTGTTTGTCAACTTAAAAACCAAATTTGCACTGATCTTCCATCGCAGATGATTATCTCTTCGATAGTCATCAATTAAGTCAAATTGACACTTCTGTTTTCAATTGAGCTAACGTATTGCATTAAAATTTCCTAAACTTGTTATAGCTTACTGATGGCATAATGACTGCAGTATATTTCAATTTTACAGGAACGGAAAGTGCAGGAGGCCCTTCTAAATTTTATTTGGCATTTACCCCTTTCCATATGGCCACAAGAACTACTTTTTCCCTGTTGCTCCATTTGGGACTTGCTTCCCTCTTCCTATTTCCACTGTTCGTTCACATCGAAAGCCAGTGGTGCCCTGTCTCCCCAGCTCTCCCACATCCCCACCCATAATGCGTTCAATCCATCCTCTTCACTTTATCTCAGCATTATTTCAGCACATTGACGGTTAGGGTTCAATGTCAAAGGACTGGCAGGCTATCTGGGTTAGGTGGAAGAGGAGGAAACCCTCTGTGGTGGTTGTTGCCTTCTACCAACCTTTTGTCTGGTGCTACAACAACCTGACTACAGGACTGGATTCATCGGGCGCATCCTGAGCTCCGCTGTCTCTCTTTGCATTTTGATTCTTAGAAGATTGTAGATGGAAGAATAGGACTCTTAAACTGAATTCAACTGAAATCAAAATGTCATTTTTTCCCTTTTTCCTCTTTCTTTTTGCAAGCTAGAAACAGTCCAGATTCTCCAAACTTAAGAAAAATAAAACTTCTCTCATCTTTGTGCCTTTCTCTAGTTGCTTCCTTTTTCTCTCCTTCCAACTACATTCACAAACTGTCAAAGCATGGACTACTATCTCCTCTCCTTTTTCTTTCATTCATTCTTTTGTCATTGAGATACAGCCTACATAAAAAAGAATGTACAAAACATGTATATTTATTTTGAAGAATAATTATAAAGAAAACACCCTTGTTACCACCAACCAAGTCAATAATAAGACATCACCAAGCATCCCAGAAACTTGCAGGTGCCTCTCTGCAATCACAAACTCCTCTTTCCTTCTTAAAGTTATCCACTGGTATGACTTTTTGAAAGCAATTTTGTGACTTGTCTTTACAGTTTTACTACCTTGTATAGATAAAAGATATGATTTAATTTTGCCTATTTTTCTATTTTAGACATATTCAATTGTAGAGTATGTATGCTTTTTTTCACTCCATATACCATTTGTGACATTCATCAATTTGTCCTATCTAGCTTTATTTGTTCATTGTTCCTTCTGTACATCTTACCTATAGTGGACAAGATGAATGATCTTGTATATATTTCCTGATTCATGTACAAGATTTTCTCTTGGTTATACACCTAGGATAAAATTGCTGGGTTGTAGACTATGTGCACCTGCAACTTTAGTAGATAGGAACAAACTGTTTTCCAAATAGCTATATGAATTTACAATCGCACCAGTGGTCTGTGAGAGTTGCTGTTGCCAAATCCTCACTAGTACTAGTTATTGTCAGATTTTATCATTTTTGCAAAGGGTATATAGAAGTGAAAAACTATCTTAATGGTTATCTAAATGTACTCCTTTTCTTCTCTCTCTTTGTTTTGATGATAAAAACAAAATCTACAGATAATAAGAGACACAAAGCTAGTGTTGTGGGTTGAATGATGGCCTCCCAAAAGATATGTCTACCCAGAACTTGGGAATATGACCTTCTTAAGAAAAAGTGTCTTTGCAGGTATAATTAAGGTAAGGATCTCCAGCCGAGATTATCCTGGGTTAGCGTGGGCCCTAAATCCAATGACAAGTGTTTTTGTAAGAGAAGAGAAGGAGAAAGACACGGGAAATAAGTCCATGTGAAAACAGAGGCAGAGATTGGAGTTATGCAGCCCCAAGCCAAGGAACGCCTGGAGCCACCAAGCAAGGAAGGATTCTCTTCTAGAACCTTCACAGGGAGTGCGGCAGTGCCAAAACTTTGATCTTACACTTCTGGCCTTCAGAACTGTGAGCGAATAAATTTCCGCTATTTTAAGCTACTTAGTTTATTTTAGAGATATAAGGAAGCCACCATGAGTATTAATTTCTATTGCTGTTGTAACATATTTTAGTGGCTTAAAACAGCACAAATTTATTATCTGACAGTTCTGGAGGTCAGAAGTCTGAAATGGGTCTCACTGGCTAAAACTCCTTCTGGAGTTTCTCCTCTTTCTCCTTGGCCTTTCCAACTTCTAGAGGCTGCCTACAATTCCTTGGCTTGTGGCCTCCTTCCATCTTAAAAGCCAATAATGGCCAATTGAGTCTTCCTCACTGAGAAAGGGAAGGAGACACAGTTCTGAACTAGCAGAGGAAATGACAATGGAAACAGAAAAGGGCAGATAAATCCACAAAATGCCACAGGTAAATCTGGGACCATGAACACTGGTCATGGTCCCCACTCCATGGGGACCCATGGGGCCCCACTCCCCAACTCTGCTCCCCACTATGACCTCACGTCCTCCTGACTCATATCCCAGGCTGCTAGAGGTCCTGTCCTGCTACATAGTATCTGCCACCTATGTTTAAAGTAGTCTTTGTTCCCACCAATGAATTCCATGAAAATTGACCTTGAAAAAAAAAAATCTTGTATAATTGCTTGAAAATGAATAAAAGAAAAAAAAACTTATTTGCACGCAATTTCTATTACTTCTTTAAATATGTAATTCATACTTTCTTGTTTCAAGTAATTATTTCAATATATTTTATTCAAATATGGGTACATGGTGTGCTTTTGTGATTTAATTTGCTTCTTAATAAATTTCTTCTCTTCAAAGAAATAGAAAACCAACACGTCTGGATTTAATTATCACAATGTATTGTTATTACTTTTGAGGATAGGAATAATTAGTGAACATTTTACCTACTTTTTTTTTTTTGCCTTTTGAGACATGAAACAAAAATTAAGTGATGCTATTAGACCATAATATTTAATTTAAAAGTTTAAACTACAAATAAGTATACAGAATGGTAATTGATGGAGCATGGATAGTGAACTCTCCAGATTCCTTTTGGGAGAAACCCAAAGCACTAGCTGTTATAAATGAGTCATCACAATCTTTACAATCCAAAAACACAATCTTTAGCCTTATTCTCTTCTTATGCAACAGTGCTAGCAAGGAGGCAGAGCCGCAGAAGGCAAAGAGGATTGCATGTGGAGTTAAAAGACGTGATGCTGAGTTCTAGGACATTATTGGGCCAATTTATTTTTTCTATAAAATGAGGACAATAATATTCACGCTTTCTACATTGCAGAGTTGCTCTGAGAATTCCATAAGATAATATACGACAAAGTATCTTATAGATGTAAATATGTATAAGAAGAAAACTTTTACTATGTTGCTTTATGAAATCCTGAGTTCAGATATTAAATTTGTAGGTCTATCTGAACATGTTTGAAAAAAGATGTGTCCAAATTAAGGTAGGAAAAATGTCTACTAAAAATGTTGTCATTCTGCATGCTTCCCTTTTTTGCAATTTTATGTAAATTGGGGGTGAAGGTACATTTGACTTATGAACACCCACATATAAGAACAAAGTAAGTTTGAATAGGTGATGGGGGAAGTCTTGATTGACTGTATTCCTACCGTCGCCATCTTTATCTTTTGCAGAAATGATACCTATACTGCAGGGAATGAGATGCATGTGAATCATCTCTGTTACCTTCTCATGAAGTAGGGAGAGGTTACACAGTGACCCCTATTGTCTTGCTGCACTAAGAGCCATCTCTAGGTGGTCTAGCCTCTGTAGAACTGGGAGGCTCATTCATCGAATCTGGAGAGATGAAGAGCTTGTGATTGCTAGAAAACCAGAATTTCCTCCCACCTGGCCACCTCCTTCCCCCAGCACTCCCCAGAAACTTGTAGCGGGAAAAAAGATCTGAGTGTCCCTAGGATCAGTGGAAGTTGCTCAACTGGTTTAGAGCAATAGCGATAGCAAGAGACGCAAGATCCTAAGCCATCCCTATTGCTATCAGAAGAAAATGCAGAAAGAACATGTTGATAACTGATATCTAAATGTCTATAACTTTATATGGATTTTTAATAAAGGATTTTAAGATAAATCAAATAGCTATATTCAAGCTTTTAGTGTAGTTGGTTTTATTATCCATATAATAATAATATTTTCTAATTTCATTTTGGCATAATATAGATTAAATAGATTTTGTTGTGCTAATCCCAAACAATTACTATTTGTTACATTGTTTACAAAGAAAGTTGTATACAAAGTTTCATATGACTAATAATTAAAAACATTTTTTGAACGTGACCTGTTTTTAAATTGGGAACTATACGCTAGTCAGTAAATTTTCAGTGTGTCTGATTATTCGTTGTATACTATATTAATGTTTTTAATTAAAAGACTATTTTTTAGAGCAGTTTTAGGTTTACGGAAAATTGAGCAGATCAAAAAGAGAGTCCTCATATACTCCATTTCTCCCCTTCTCATAGTTTCTTCTATTATTAACATCTTGCATTAGCGTGGTACATTTGTCACAATTAATGAACCAATACTGACACACTATTATTAACTAAAGTCTATAGTTTATGTTAGGGTTCACTTTTTGTGTTGTACAGTTCTATAAATTTTGACAAATGCATAACGGCATCTATCCACCATTATAGCATCATACAGACTAGTTTCACTGCCCTAAATATCCCATATTCCACCTATTCATCTCTCTTCTGCTCTCCTCAAACTTCTGGTAACCAATGATCTTTTTACTTTCTCTGTAGTTTTACCTTTTCCAAAATGTCATGTAGTTGAAATCATACATTATGTAGACTTTTCAGACTAGGTTTCTCAGCAATAGGAATAAGGATCTTAGCAATAGGTATAAGCTTTCTCTTAGCAATAGGCATAAGGTTCCTCCATATATTTGTGGCATCAAATTCATTTCTTTATATAGCTGAATAATATTCCATTATTGGAATGTACCACAGGTTATTTATCCATTCATCCTTTGAGGAACATCTTATTGTTTCCAGTTTTTGACAATTATGCATAAAGCTACCGTAAAAATACATGTGCAGGTTTTTGTATAGACTTGCAACTCATTTGGGTAAATATCTCTGAGTGTAATTGCTGGATCCTACGGTAAAACTATGTTAAGCTTTGTAAGAAACTGCCAAACTGTCTTTCAAAGTGGTTGTACCATTCTGTGTTTCCCTTGGCAATGAATGAGAATTCCTGTTGCTCTATATTCTTGCCCTTATTTGATGTGGTCAGGTTTTTGGATTTTGGCCATTCTAATAGATGTGTAGTGGTAGCTTGTTGTTTTAATTTGCAATTCCCTAGTGACAAATGATGTTGAGCCTCTTTTCTTATGCTAATTTGCTACCTGTATATTTTCTTTGGTGAGGGGTCTGTGCAATCTTTTCCTTTTTAAACTGTTTTGTTTGTTTTATTGCTAAATTTTGAGTTCTTTAGATATTTTGTATACAAACCCTTTATCAGATATGTGTTTTGCAAATATTTTTCCCTCCTGTGGCTTGTGTTTTCATTCTCTTAACAGTATCTTTCTCAGAACAGTTTTTAATTTGAATGAAGTCCAATTTACCATTTTTTTTTTCTTTCATGGATCATGCTTTTAGTGTTCTATCTAAAAATTCATCACCAAGTCCAAGGTCGCCAAGATTTTCTCCTATGTTTTCTGCTAGAATTTTTATAGTTTTGCAGCTTACATTTAGGTCTTACACTGAGTTAATTTTTGTAAAAAGCATGTCAGTGTTTAGATTTACTTATTTTTGTATCTAGATATCTGATTTTCCACCACAGTATTTTTTGAAAACACTTTTTTCCATTGAATTGCCTTTGTTTCTTTGGCAATGATCAATTGACTATCTTGGTGTGGGACCATTTCTGGACACTTTGTACTGTTCGTTGATCTGTTTGTCTATTCTTTCATCAATACCATACTCTCTTGATTATTGTAGCTTTACACTAAATCTTGAAATTGAGTAGCGTCAGTCCTTCGATTTTATTCTTCTCCTTCAGTATTGTGTTGGCTGTTCTGTGTTTTTAGCTTTCCACTTAAACATTAGAATCAGTTTGTTGGTATTCACAAAATAACTGCTGGGATTTTGATTGAGAATGTGTTGAATTTATAGATCAAGTTAGGAAGAACTAACATGTTAACATTCTCGAATCTTCCTATCCATGAATGTGGAATATTTTTTCATTTATTTGTCATCCTTGATATTCTTCATCAGAGTTTTATAGTTTTCCTCATATCTAGTACATAATTTGTTAGAATTATTCCTAAGCCCCCCCCTTTTTTTTAGTGCTAATGCAAATGGCATTTTGTTTTTAATGTCAAATTCCAATTTTTCATTACTGGTAAATAGGAAAGAATTTAACTTTTGTGTGTTAAACTTGTATCCTCAACCTTACTATAATTGCTTATTATTCCAGGAGTTATTTTGTTGTTGTTGTTGATTATTTGGGATTTTCTATATAGACAATCATATTATCTGTGAACAAAGACAGTTTAATTCTTCCTTCCCAATCTGTCTACCTTTTATTTCCTTTTCTTATCTTATTGTGTTAGCTAGAACGTCCAATATGATATTGAATAGGAGTGATGAGAGGAGACATCCTTGCTTTGTTCCTGATATCGGGGAGGAATTATTTAGTTTCTTACCATTAGGTATGATGTTAGCTGTAGGTTTTTTGTAGATGTTCTTTTACAAGTTGAGAAAGTTCCCCTCTATTCCTAGTTTGCTGACTTTTTTTTTAATGAATGGGCTTTGGATTTTGTCAAATGCTTTTTATGCATCTATTGATGTGATCATTGATTTTTCTTCTTTAGCTTGTTAGTGTGATGGATTATATTAATTGATTTTTGAATGTTGAATGAGCCTCGTATTCCTGGAACAAATTCTACTTGGTTATGGTGTACAATTCTTTTTATACATTGTTGAATTCATCATGCTAATACTTTGTTGAGAGTTTTGCACCTATGTTCATGAAAGATATTTGTCTGTAGCTTTCCTTTCTTGTAGCGTTTTTATCTGATTTTGGTGTTAGAGTAATTCTGGCCTCATAGAATATGTTAGGAAGTGTTCTTTGTGTTTCTGCTTTCTGAAAGAGATTGTAGATAATTGGTCTCATTTTACTACATTAATTTTAAGAATTACAAATCTATTCTCTGACTCTTACCAAATTCATATTTACTGTATCCCCAACTTTGTACTGTTTTAATACTTATATTCATTTCCAACTCTATATTTTCACATTATGTTGTATAGATTGAATTACTGACCACAATTCTTTACCTTTTTGTACATCCATGCCCTTTGCCTTCTGACTTTGCAGGTCTCAGCCCATGATTTTGGAATGAACCATGTGATTTGCTTTGACCAATAGGACTTTAGAAGATGTGATGCAAGAAAACACTTGATATATTCTTGCACAGTGTGGCTTGCCCTCTTTCCTTTCTGCCATCCACGAGAGAAGAACAAACATGCCACAGTTAACCCCTTGATCCAAATAAAATGAAACATTTGGAGCAGATATAGACCCAATCTACAGTTTGGAGCCAAATGCAGACAAGTGTAGCTGAGCTCAGACTAAATCAGCCAATCTTCAACGAACCTGAGGATGCATAAGAAAGAATAAAGTCACTAAGATTTGGTGGGTTTTATGAAAGGAACATACAGAAATTGGTTCCTAGAATTAGGGTGTTTTACTATTTTAACAAAAGTGAGTTTGAGTAAGAAACTTAGACACCTTTAGAATAATTTTTCAAATTTCTATTATTATAGTATTACAACATGTAAAAAATATTTAGGAGCTGTACACGTTATTCAACCTGAGGACAAGGTTTGATGTAACCTTGTTTGATAAAAATAAAGCAGGCAACTTCAAGTTTACAACTTTATGTCAATGGCAGCTCTATAGACTTCTGTTTTAAGTACATGGCCTATATAACAAAAAGATGAGGAAATATTTTTATGTTAGATGATATCTCCCACTATTTTATTTTCTTCCTCATCACAAACAGGATTAATTTATTAGAGAAAAATTTGGTTTTGATAGAAAAACATCATATCCTCCTTTTGATTTTAAATATATTAAACACGCATAGAGTTACACCCTGTTTATTTTACATAATCTTTTCCCATTATTTCAGTGTTCATTAAACTTGTTTTTCCAACCCTGGATATACTATTCACCAGGCTGGCCTAAAAGAAAGGCCTTCCCAGCACTCTATCCATAATTTTTTTTTTTCTTGCCAAAAGGCATTTTATTAGGATGGTAAGATTTTAGAATTGACAGATCCCCTGTATTAACTAAACAGCAAATTGCTGGGCTGGCCCCGTGGCTTAGCGGTTAAGTGCACGCGCTCCGCTACCAAGGGCCTGGGTTTGGATCCCGGGCGTGCACCGACGCACCTCTTCTCCGGCCATGCTGAGGCCGCGGCCCACGTACAGCAACTAGAAGGATGTGCAACTATGACATACAACTATCTACTGGGGCTTTGGGGACAAAAAAGGAGGAGGATTGGCAATAGATGTTAGCTCAGAGCCAGTCTTCCTCAGCAAAAAGAGGAGGATTAGAATGGATGTTAGCTCAGGGCTGATCTTCCTCACAAAAAAAAAAATAAAAAAAATACCCCCAGCAAATTGCTAGTGAACAGTCACAGCATTTATAAAGGAGGGCACTCCTAGGGGGAATAAAATGTCTTCTGTCATTCTATCCATAATTTTAAATCTTTTTTGAACAAAATTAATATGCACACGTAATTTTTTTTGAATTTATTATTTATTTATTTATTATTTATTTATTTTCTGGTGAGGAAGATTGGCCTTGAGCTAACATCTGTTGCGAATCTTCCTCTTTTTGCTTGAGGAAGATTATTGCTGAGCTAATATCTGTGCCAATCTGCCTCTATTTTTTGTATGTGGGACACCACCACAGCATGGCTTGATGAGTGGTGTGTATGTCTGCACCTGGGATTCCAACCTGCGAACCCCAGGCCCCCGAAGTGGGTGTGTGAACTTAATCACTACACCACTCAGCTGGCCCCTGCACATGTGATTTTTGACAGAAGTAGAATTTATTTAATAACTCTTCAAATGATAATTTACTAAGGTGGGAGAGAAATGTGAAGATTATTTGGATTCCCAATAGAAATTCGACTATAGGAGACAAAATGATTTAGACAAATATGTAAAGGAAAAAAGGCGAAAATGTTAAGAATACCACATATCCAATAAGCAGAAAGAAACTGTCGTTGAATAATGCCTACTAAAGAGATTAATAATTCATTTTTTTTACAATGAACATCATGTTATTGAAAACTGTGTCTCCCACAATTTACACCTTTTCCCTAAACTGATGAAATATAATACAGTTCCTCAAACAATATTCACTTATCAGAACCACTTGGTAAACATCCCTATTGTTTTGTGGAAAACTATAGAGGGGAAAGCTCCCTGAATAAAGTGCTTCACAATTTTCTAGTGAATCAACATTCTCTACTGCATATCTCTAAAATGGACTTCTAAATAAGCTGTTAATAAGTTTCCAACATACTAAAACCTGGTTTCCATCCCTAGTCAAAGCAATGGGTTAAAGCAACACTAATATTTCCCAGAAAACCCTGTTGGTTGTGTCCAGTGGAAAAAAGTCACTGAAGTATAGTTTGTATTCTGAATTAGTGAAATATCCAGATTAAAAAATAAATTTCAAATAAATTATTTAGTCCTTGAGATATGTGAAAAAAGAAAGTGTAAAACATTATTTAACTTAAATTTTCTAAATTCATTCCAATCTTATTTTTCTGTCAAGCTCATCAGCCATGTTCCCCTGCAGAATTATTAATCTTTCTGTTTCCACTAGGTACAGAGTTTTGATTAAAACATGCTTTTTCGCAAGAATCGCTTTAAGCTGTTGTAAAATTTGTTACTTGAAAACAAAGCTATCCTTTTGTTTTTATAATGCATGTGTAATGTATTATTTAAATGTGTAACTATACATTATTTAGATATAAATACCTATAAATTATATATGTTTCCAAGAAAGCCAAAGATTATTCGCATATAAATAATTCAATTGATTGTTTAACCCATTGATTAGGTTTAATAACACTTTGAATTGCTATTAAAGCTTATAAACAGTCAGAGTAGATGAAAAGATTCTCTTAAGATGCTGTTTTCTTTTTTTTTTAAATTTTTTGTTTATTGCAGTAATATTGGTTTATAACACTGTAAAAATTTCAGGTGTACATCATTATACTTCTGTTTCTGCATAGATTACATCATGTTCACCACCCAAATACTAATTACAACCCATCACCACACACATGTACCGAATTATCCTTTTCACCCTCCTCCCTCCCCCCTTCCCCTCTGGTAACCACCAATCCAATCTCTGTCCCTATGTGTTTGTTTATTGTTGTTATTATCTACTACTTAATGAAGGAAATCATACGGTATTTGACCTTCTCCCTCTGACTTATTTCACTTTGCATTATACCCTCAATGTCCATCCATGTTGTCACAAATGGCTGGATTTCATCGTTTCTTATGGCTGAGTAGTATTCCATTGTGTATATATACCACAGCTTCTTTATCCATTCGTCCCTTGATGGGCACTTAGGTTGCTTCCAAGTCTTGGCTATTGTGAATAACGCTGCAATGAACACAGGGGTGCATGTACCTTTACAAATTGGTGTTTTCAAGTTCTTTGGATAAATACCCAACAGCGGAACAGCTGGATCATATGGTAGTTCTATCCTTGATTTTTTGAGGAATCTCCATACTGTTTTCCATAGTGGCTATACCAGTTTGCACTCCCACCAGCAGTGTATGAGAGTTCCCTTCTCTCCACATCCTCTCCAACACATGTTGTTTCCTGTCTTGTTAATTATAGCCATTCTGACGGGCATGAGGTGATATCTCATTGTAGTTTTGATTGGCATTTCCCTGATAGTTAGTGATTTTGAACATCTTTTCATGTGTCTGTTGGCCATCTGTATATCCTCTTTGGAGAAATGTCTGTTCAGGTCTTTTGCCCATTTTTTAATTAGGTTGTTAGTTTTTTTGTTGTTGAGATGCATGAGTTCTTTATATATTTTGGAGATTAAGCCCTTATCAGACGTATGGATTGCAAATATTTTCTCCCAATTGTTAGGTTGTCTTTTGATTTTGTTGATGGTTTCCTTTGCTGTGCAGAAGCTTTTTAGTTTGATGTAGTCCCATTGGTTTATTTTTTCTATTGTTTCTCTTGCACGGTCAGACATGGTGTTTGAAAAGATGTTGCTAAGACCGATGTCGAAGAGCATACTGCCTGTGTTTTCTTCTAGAAGTTTCATAGTTTCAGGTCTTACATTCAAGTCTTTAATCCATTTGGAGTTAATTTTTGTGTATGGTGTAAGGTAAGGGTCTACTTTCATTTTTTTGCATGTGGCTATCCAGTTTTCCCAACACCATTTGTTGAAGAGACTTTCTTTTCCCCATTGTATGTTCTTGGCTCCTTTGTCAAAGATTAGCTGTCCATAGATGTGTGGGTTTATTTCTGGGCTTTTGATTCTATTCCATTGATCTGTGTGTCTGTTTTTGTGCCAGTACCGTGCTGTTTTGGTTACTATAGCTTTGTAGTACATTTTGAAATCAGGGAGTGTGATACCTCCAGCTTTGTTCTTTTTTCTCAGGATTCCTTTAGCTATTCGGGGTCTTTTGTTGTTCCATATAAATTTTAGGATTCTTTGTTCTATTTCTGTGAAAAATGTTGTTGGAACTTTGATAGGGATTGTATTGAATCTATAGATGGCTTTAGGAAGTATGGACATCTTAACTATGTTAATTCTTCCAATCCAAGAGCACGGAATATCTTTCCATTTTTTGTGTCTTCTTTAATTTCTTTCAGAAATGTTTTATAGTTTTCGGTGTACAGATCTTTCATCTCTTTGAGTAAGTTTATTCCTAGGTATTTTATTCTTTTTGTTGCAATTGTAAATGGGATGGTATTCTTAATTTCTCTTTCTGCTATTTCATTGTTAGTGTACAGAAATGCAACTGATTTTTGTATGTTGATTTTGTATCCTGCAACTTTACCATTTTCGCTTATTACTTCTAAAAGTTTTCTGGTGGGTTCCTTAGGGTTTTCTATATACAAAATCATGTCATCTGCAAATAGTGACAGTTTCACTTCTTCCTTTCCAATTTGGATCCCTTTTCTTTCTTTCTCTTGCCTGATTGCTCTGGCTAGGACTTCCAGTACTATGTTAAATAGGAGTGGTGACAGTGGGCATCCTTGTCTGGTTCCTGTTCTTAGAGGGATAGCTTTCAGTTTTTCACCATGGAGGATGACATTAGCTGTAGGTTTGTCATATATGGTCTTATGTTGAGGTACTTTCCTTCTATCCCCATTTTATTCAGAGTTTTTATCATAAATGGATGCTGTATCTTGTCAAATGCTTTCTCTGCATCTATTGAGATGATCATATGATTTTTATTCTTCATTTTATTAATGTGGTGTACCACGTTGATTGATTTGCGAATGTTAAACCATCCCTGCATATCTGGAATAAATCCCACTTGATCATGGTTTATAATCTTTTTAACATATTGTTGTATGCGATTTGCTAGTATTTTGTTGAGGATTTTTGCATCGATGTTCATCAGTGATATTGGCCTGTAATTTTCTTTTTTTGTGTTGTCCTTGTCTGGTTTTCGTATCAGGGTAATGCCAGCTTCATAGAATGAGTTAGGGAGCTTCCCCCCTCCTCAATTTTTTGGAAGAGTTTGAGAAGGATAGGTATTAAGTCTTCTTTGAATGTTTGGTAGAATTCACCAGGGAAGCCGTCTGGTCCTGGACTTTTATTTTTGGGGAGGTTTTTGATTACTGTTTCAATCTCCTTACTGGTGATTGGTCTATTCAAATTCTCTACTTCTTCTTGATCCAGTTTTGGAAGGTTGTATGATTCTAAGAATTTATCCATTTCTTCCAGATTGTGGAATTGGTTGGCATATAGCTTTTCATGATATTCTCTTATAATCTTTTGTATTTCTGAGGTGTCTGTTGTAATTTCTCCTCTTTCATTTCTGATTTTACTTATTTGTGCCTTCTCTCTTTTTTTCTTGGTGAGTCTAGCTCAAGGTTTGTCAATTTTGTTGATCTTTTCAAAGAACCAGCTCTTGGTTTTATTAATTTTTTCTATTGTTTTTTTGGTCTCTATTTCATTTATTTCTGCTCTGATTTTTATTATTTCCCTTCTTCTACTGATTTTGGGCTCTGTTTGTTCTTCTTTTTCCAGTTCCTTTAGGTGCATTGTTAGATTATTTATTTGAGATTTTTCTTGTTTGTTGAGATAGGCCTGTATTGCTATAAACTTCCCTCTTAGAACTGCTTTTGCTGTATACCGCAAATTCTGGCATGTCTTATTTTCATTTTCATTTGTCTCTAGGAATTTTTTGATTTCTTCATTAACCCAGTCGTTGTTCAGTAGCATTTTGTTTAATCTCCACGTATTTGTGGCTTTTCTGATTTTCTTCCTATAGTTGATTTCTAGTTTCATACCGTTGTGGTCAGAAAAGATGCTTGGTATTATTTCAATCTCTTTAATTTATGGAGACTTGTTTTGTGGCCTAACATGTGATCAGTCCTGGAGAATGTTCCATGTGCATTTGAAAAGAACGTGTATTCTTTGGTTTTTGGATGAAATGCTCTGTATATATCTACTCGGTCCATCTGTTCTAGTGTGTCGTTTGAGGCCAATGTTTCCTTACTGATCTTCTGTTTGGATGATCTATCCGTTGGTGTAAGTGGAGTGTTAAAGTGCCCTACTATTATTGTGTTACTTTCTATTTCTGTTTTTATGTCTGTTAATAATTGCTTTATATATTTAGGTGCACCTACATTGGGTGCGTAGATATTTACAAGTGTTACATCCTCTTGTTGGATTGTTCCCTTGATCCTTATGTAATGCCCTTCTTTGTCTCTTTTTACAGTTTTTGTTTTAAAGTCTATTTTGTCTGATATGAGTACTGCTACCCCAGCTTTCTTTTCATTGCCATTTGCGTGGAGTATCTTTTTCCATCCCTTCACTTTCAGTTTGTGAGTGTCTTTAGGGCTGAAGTGTGTCTCTTGTATGCATCATATATATGGGTCTTGTTTTTTTATCCAGTCAGCCACCCTATGCCTTTTAATTGGAGCATTTAGTCCATTGACGTTTAAAGTAGCTATTGATAAGTATGTACTTACTGTCATTTTTTAACTTTTTTTTTTACTCAGTGTTTTAGTAGTCCTTCTCTGTTCCTTACTTCTTCTATACAGAATTGATGATCACTTTAGTTTGACCTCTATCTGAAAGCTGTACTCTTTAACTCCCCTCCTCCCTCATGTTTTTGATATCATATCTAACCTCTTTTTTGTGCATTTGTATCCATTACGTTCTTATCATGGAAATAATTTTTCCTATTTATGGTCTTCTCTTTTCCCCTTAAATCAGTCCCTTTAACATTTCTTGTAGCACTGGTTTCTTGGTGACAAACTCCTTTAGTTTTTGCTTGTCTGGGAAAATTTTGATGTCTCCTTCCATTTTGAATGATAACCTTGCTGGGTAGAGTATTCTTGGCTGTAAGTTTTTTCCTTTTAGCACTTTAAATATATCGTGCCATTCTCTTCTAGCCTGTAGGGTTTCTGCTGAGAAGTCAGCTGATAGCCTTATGGGGTTTCCTTTGTATGTAACTTGACTTTCTCTTGTGGCTTTTAGGATTCTCTCTTTATCTTTAATTCTGGACATTTTGATTATGATGTGTCTTGGTGTGGGCCTCTTTGGATTTATCTTGTTTGGGGCTCTCTGTGATTCCTGTACCTGGATGTCTGTTTCCTTCCTTAGGTTAGGGAAGTTTTCATCTATTATTTCTTGAAATAGATTCTCTGCCCCCTTGTCTCGCTCTACTCCTTCTGGGACACCTATAACACGGATGTTAGTGAGCTTGATGTTGTCCCAGAGGTCCCTTAGACTGTCCTCACTCTTTTTAATTCTTTTCTCTTTTACCTGTTCACCTTGGGTAATTTCTTCTAGTCTTTCGTCCAGCTCACAGATCCATTCTTCTGTATCCTCTACTCTGCCTTTGAGTCCCTCTAATGAATTTTTCATTTCCAGTATTGTATTCTTCATTTCTGATTGGTTCTTTTTTATATCTTCCGTTTCTTTGTTGACATTCTCACTGAGTTCATCTATTCCTCTCCCCAGATCAGTGAGCATCCTTAACACTCTTAGTTTGAACTCTCTGTCGGGTAGGTTGCTCATTTCTGTTTCACTTAGTTCCTTTTCTGGGGTTTTGTCCCGTTCCCTTACTTGGAATGTATTCTTTTGCCTCCTCATTTTGCCCCTTTCCCTGTGCTTGTGTCTATGTATTAGGTAGGTGAGCTATGTCTCCTGCTCTTGGATAGGTGACCTTATGTAAGTGATGGCTTAGGAGGCTTCCAGTGTGCTTCCCTCAGTTCTCAATGTTCCAGGGGTGACCCCTGTGTGGGCTACGTGTGTCCTTTTGTTGTGGCCTGTTTGCTCTCCCTGTAGGCACCCAGGGAGGCCGAGTTATGCTCCTGGCCAGCTGTTGTAATGCTCAGCTGCTTGTAGTTGTTGTGGGCCCTTCAGTCTCTTTATCAGGTCTGGGGAGTCCCAGCACAGTTGGCTGCAAGTTCTAATACCACATTTGTGTTGCAGTATTTCTTTTAATTGAGTAGGCCCCCAGCGTGGCAGGTTGTTAGGCTCAGGGCCTTACAATTGCTGTAAGCCTCTAGCCTATTAGGTCTCTTGTCAGCTCTCTGAGGATTGCAGCTGGGTGGGGCTGGCCTCAGGCACAGGATCACCCAATTGTTTCAGGCTTTGGAAGGTGGGGCAAACCCCCTATGTGCGTCTTTGAGAAGCACAAGTCTTCTGCAGCTGACAAGCCCTGCCGCCCACAGGTCCACACACACAGTCAACACAGTCCTGCCCCGTGTGCGTGCCCCGACCTCCCCAAGTGGATCCAGTCTCTCCCCTGCAGGAGCCCCACACACTCTGCCACCGCCCCACACTCTCCACCCACTCCTTGTGCACACCCTGCCCCGTTAAAGTCTGCTCAGTTGCCAGGCTGCAGAGAATCCAGTCACCAATCTATGCAGGCCCACAAGTTGCCTGAGGGCTTGTTGTTGGGTGGGGCCAGTCTCTAGGGTGGGCTGCCTCCCCTGGCTGAGCTGGATTAAATCGGTGCTCTAGCGGGTGGGGCAGACCCTGGGCTAGCAGGCCTCAGGGAGAACTCCAATGGCGTCTGTGTCAGCACGCCCACACCAGGCCACAACAATGGCCACCGCCAATGTCCCAGACTCTGGAGAGGTCTCACCCCTCACCGAGATGCACACAGGGCCTGTTAGGCGATTCTCTTTCCACCACAGCACTGTGCACCTTTCTTTCTGGTGATTTTAGGATGCTTTCTGAAACGGGTGAGTTTGCGCGCAGGCCCTTTAAGAGCCGGTTTTAGTTTCTTTGTGAACCGGGTTTTCTGGGGGTACTCCCCAATGTTTTAGTAGCAGACAAAGTCAGATATTATGCCACTTGTCTCGATTGTGCTGGGTCCACAAAATGCCCCCAGCGGGGGTGCTCCCCGGCTCAGGGCCCCGCGCCTCCAGGGAGGCTGCATACCTGTGAGCTGCTCCCAGCGGCCGTGAAGCTGGCAGCCCGTGATGGCAGCGTTTTTCCTCTCCAGAAGGGAGCCTCTGCCTCTTCCGCCTCAGTTAGAATTGTCCGTGTTTGCAGGAGTTCCTGTTATCCAGTTTTCAGTTCTGTCTCAGGGGTAATTTTTCCACGAGTAGTTGTAAATTGGCTGTGTCCACAGGAGGAGGTGAGTTCCGAGTCTGCTTACGCCGCCATCTTAACTCGAGATCCTAAGATGCTGTTTTCAAGTTATCTTTCTCTTATAGAATTTTCTTTCTTACACAGATTTATTGTGAATTAAGACAGTAAATAGTTTTAAATATAATTTTTAAAAAATTATATGACAAGCACCTTAAAATTATTCTTTCAGTAATTACCTATTTAATAGTAAATGGACTATAGCTCCTCAAACTTAGCTGCAGAAAAAACCCCACACATTCGGGTCCAGGTTCATCTAATCTTATTAAAATGACTGGTTACCTGGGCATACTTGGTGAGGACTTGAGGAACAAGGAATGGATTACAAACAAGCAAAAAGATATTATTTCTCCAGTGTCTCCTTAGTAATAGCCAATAAATATCTAGAAAAATAGAAAAACAATATAAACTCCATCTTCATTGAAATTAGTGATTATAATAGCAGTGTCCAGTATTTAAGCATTTCAGTAAACCATAGTTTTTTAAGTTCTTAAATATATATATTTTTGTTAGTGTAATACTGTTATTTCATCAATTTAAAAGCTGATTTCTGGGCCGGCCCTGTTGCTTAGCGGTTGGGTGTGCGTGCTCTGCTGCTGGCGGCCCGGGTTCAGATCCTGGGTGCGCACCGAGGCACTGCTTCTCCGGCCATGCTGAGGCCACGTCCCACATACAGCAACTAGAAGGGTTGCATCTATGACATACAACTATCTACTGGGGCTTTGGGGGGAAAAAATAAATAAAATGAAATTATAAAAAAAAAATAAAAGCTGATTTCTGAATCATTGACATCTGAACTTCAAGATCAATGATTCCAGTATGTGTAAAAAGTGCAAACTAATGGGCAATCTCAATTCTAGACAGGTCTGTGCTTTCTAGAATTGCAAAAGGAACCATATTATGTTATTATGGCAAAATTTAAATTGCAATAATTCTTATCTCATTCAAATATATTTTCTAAACATATGGAATATGATCATGTAGTATTATAATTTATACATTTAACGTTACATCAGAATCTTAACCTATACATGAAGAATTTATAGGTAAATAAAAATAAATGCTTTTATTGAAACAATTTATAGAACTTCTGTCAATAAATATATTGTAGTTTGTATTAGTTCCTATTTGGTCAGGAAAACAGAAACCTCTCCAAGTGTTTTAAACCAGAAGGCATTTAAAACAGACAATCAGAAGCTAATAAAACTATTGGAGGACCATAGGTGCAAAGCTCAGGAAAGCCACAAAAGTTCCAGGATATCAGGAAATGCAGGAATAGCTGGAAACAACAAAAATAGTCTTTATCAGCTCTCCACACCACTGAATTGAGTTATTTGCAGAATTGAGTTACAGTGAAAAGGATTCTCAGATGTCACTGGCGATGTTTCATATTAGCATCTTCCAAAGCACACATATTTGCCCACTGCTTCTCTAAATGTAAAAATAGCTCCCGCTTCTCTTGTTCCTCCAAATCTTGTGTGATTGCTTCTCCTTGGCAAGATCCAGCCTGCAACCATGCTAGCAAGCATTCTGGGAAATGTGGTAGAATTTTCAGACTTCCAGCTCTTATGATAAGAGAGAGAGTGTGGATGGTGAAACTGTTACTGACTACGAGCATAGTTAATTTTTCTTAAAAATGTTCAAAGAGATACCCCCCAAATTATCAAATGTAAGATAGGATTATTTGAAAATAAAGAATACAGAGGAAAGTATTTGGAATTAGCTTTAAACCATCTCCTCACCATGCTCTCTTTTTCCTCCCTCTTTATCCTCCTCAATCTTCTTACTACCCTCTGTCTTAACTCTCCCACACCTTGCTCGTTCCTGTCCTACATTCACAGTCCTACCAAAGTTTTCCAGGTGAATGGTGTTGAAGGGTACTGAGCAAATTTAGGTGGAAAAGCCAAAAACAAGTTTGGAGCATGGCATTATGGAGAATAGAGTTCAAGATGGGAAGGCCCTGCCCTGGGATGGGGTGGTCAGTCCCAGGATTTCACTCACTGATGTATTTTTCCACAAATTAATCCTGGACAGGCTGAAGAGAGACCCAGTTCATTGTCACTGGCTACTTGAATGGTGTTCAAGCAATAGTGCTGGTCAGAGGATGGAGCTCAGGCACCCTGGTGGAGCAGGAGACACAGATCAATCGGGAACAGAGTACACGGGATTACCAAGACCAGTGCATGGAATCACCATCTTGGTGATCTGCATACTCTGGGCCCAATAGTCCTGTCTCTCCTACTCCATATGCCCAAGCTTATATCTTTATCAACTTACAATTTTACTTGATGCTTTATAATATGCTTATACCTTCATTTATTAGAAATGTGTTAACTATTTGCTTTTACTTTTTTATGAACTCTGAACAAATTTTTATAAAATATGACATATTAATACTGATATCTTGGTATACCCTGAAATAAATTCTGACGTTTATATATTGCCATTTGGCTCACGTTGCAATTGCTAAACAATGCCAAGGCCCATCTATAATCCTAAATTGCAAATGTAATATAGTAAAAAAAAAAAAAAAAGGTTAGGAAAGATGGCTGAATACAATGCCCGTGGCTGAAGGTTTGAAACAAATTCCTCAAAGCAAATTTCTTTGTAGTATGTGGCATGCACTCAAGAACAAAACTGACAATACCATATTTGAGATAATGGGAAAAGAAAAGTGAGAACAGCTGGAGTTAGGAGCTTTTCAGCACTAATTTGGCGCAAATGAGGTGGGGTACAAGACAGTGAATGAGGAACCACACAGATATGTTTGCAATCAGCCAGTGGAGGAGAAAGAGATTCAGAACTATACACTGCTGTCTAGATGCCAATGTCTGTTGTCTGAGAGAAATAAATGCAAAATTACTTATTCAAACACACAACTGCTCAAACATAATCATAATTTAAATAAAATAAGTAAAGTAAAATAAAACAGTGAATTAAGCATTTTACTTTGGAAGATAGAAAAGAACTACAATATGAACTTGAAGGAAGCAGAAAGAAAGAATTATTAAACATAAAAGCTGAAAATTAGGGGCTGGCTTGTGGCCTAATGGTTAAGTTCAGCACGCTCCACTGTGGTGGCCCAGGATTGGTTCCCAGGTGCAGACCTACACCACGTCAGCAGCCATGTTGTGGCAGTGACCCACATACAAAATAGAGGAAGACTGGCAACAGATGTTAGCTCAGGACAAATCATCCTCTGCAAAAAAAAAAAAAAAAAAAAAAACCAAGCTGAAAATAATAAAATAATTGAACAATATCAGAAATAACGAATAAGTCAAGATGTGATTCTTTGAAAAACAGAAAATAAAGTAGATAAATATTTAACTAATCTAATTAAAATAGCTGAGAAAGCATTGAGGGTAAATTACTAAACTAAGAAATGAAAATAAATGGAAATTAAAAGAATAGTAAGATTAGTTGGTTCTACCCTTTGCAAACAGAATTGAGACCATGGTTCATAGTTACCGTCTTTGTCTTGTTCACTGTCTATTGGAGAAAGCATTTAATATTTCATCATTATTATGATGCTCCTTGAAGGTTTTTAGTAGATAGTTTTTAGTTTAGTAAATGGTTTTTAGTAGATTTTATCAAAGTAAGGAAGTTTCATTCTATTCTTTGTTTGTTTCTTTGATCATGAATAAATGTTAAATTTTATCAGATATTCTCTTTGTATCATTGAGATGATCATATGGTTTTCTTTTGTACTCTGTTAATGTGGTGAATCACATTTACTGATGTTCAACTGCTAAACAAACCCTGCATTAGTGGGATAAACCCCACTTTTTATGACTTATATTTCTAGTGTCACTAGATTCAATTTACTAATATTTTGTTAATTTTTGCATCTATTTTAAAAGACACATTGACATGTAAATTTATTTTTGTTATATTGTTTTAAAGTCTGATATCAGGATTTTACTGAACTTCTACAGAGTTTTGAAAAACTGGAGGTGAAGAGTTCACCAATGAATACATCTAGCCCTGGATTTTTCATTTAGGGAGGTTTTTAAATACAGAATTAGTATACTTCATAGATATAGGACTAAACAGATTTTAAATTTCTTCGTTTGTCAATTTTTGAAAATTAATTTTCTCCTTCATTTAATTAAGAATGAATGAAGGTTCATAATCAATGAATGAAGTTTTAGTTATCTTTATTGTTTCTAGTTTAGTTCTGCTATGATAGAGAACATAATTTGTATGATTTCATTTCTTTGAAAATTTATTTATTTATTTATTTATTTTTTTGTGAGGAAGATCAGCCCTGAGCTAACATCCATGTCAATCCTCCTCTTTTTGCTGAGGAAGACTGACTCTGCGCTAACATCTATTGCCAATCCTCCTCCTTTTTTTTTTTTTTCCCAAAGCCCCAGTAGATAGTTGTAAGTCATAGTTGCACATCCTTCTAGTTGCTGTATGTGGGACATGGCCTCAGCACGGCTGGACAAGCAGTGCGTCGATACGCGCCTGGGATCCGAACCCAGGCCGCCAGTAGCGGAGCCTGCGCACTTAACCGATAAGCCACAGGGTGGCCCCCATTTCTTTGAAAAGTGAGGCTTCCTTTATGCACCAGCATATGGTCTTTTTAGCAAATGTTTGATATGTACTTGAAAAGAAAAAAAAATGCTTTGCTGTTAAGTGTTGTATTCTATACATATCAATTAGGTAGAGTTGTGAAGTGGGTAGTGAATCATGATGAACAAATTTGTATTCTTACTAAGTTTTTGTCTGCTTATACTAGCAATTACTGATAGAAATGGGTTAAAATTTCCAACTATGATTACTATACATTTATCTTTTTTTTTTAGTTATATTGAAATTTGCTTTAGGTATTTCAAAGCCATGTTATAAAATTTGCCTTTATCTCTGGTGTTTTGTATTGCTTTAAAAAGCAACACAACACAACAATCAACAGAACTTATCCAGCCCTTACTTTATTCCACTCATCTTCCAAGTTCTTTGCATATATTAGCACATTTAATCTTCACAACAACCCTATGAGATAACTATTTTTAATATTTCAATTTTATAGATAAGTTAACTGAGGTTTGGAGAAACTTACAGGTCCACATATGTAGTACGTGGCAGCAATGGCGTTTGAACTCAGCCAGTCTAGACCTAAATGCTTTTAAAGGCTGCAGAATACTGACTTGAATAAATGAACAGTCATGCCACATTTTTTGATAGAAAGACTTTAGGAGATTGGCACACTATTGTTGCTGTTATTAAGATCCAGAAAGTAAATATTTTAGGCTTTTTGTGCCACATACAGTTTTTTTAACAACATTTTAAAAATATAAAAAACATTCTTAGCTCACAGGCCATACAGAAATAGATGGTTTGCCAGATACGTCTCATGGGCCATCATTTGTGAGCTCCTGCTCTACACCATGAAGATATGAATTCTCCCTAAATTTAATTAAATTAAATATAATTTCAATAATAATATTACTGCCTTATTTGAATGGGGAAGAGCCAGAGAAACTGAAAATGAATTTTATATGAGGAAAAATAAATAAGCAAGTAAAAGCAGAAAATTTGGAAATCAAAAAGCAGACGTATAGGGGGTAACTATTCATGCAACATATTACAGCATATTACAAAAGCTCCATTAATTAAAACAGTGGATGAAACACACAATCACTGCTTCCATAATGTTTGCATAGTAGTAATGGTTACAGACGAGAAGTAAATAAATATGGAACATGTTATGTGTAATAAGCACTATGATGAAAAATAAAACAGAGGAAGAGGACAGTAAATCAAAGTGAGATGTTACATTTCACGTGTGGTAAGGGAATTTTTGTCTGTGAAGTAATCTGAGTCTAGAGAAGTCGAAAGTGTTCATTTCTGATATTGAGGAATTCTAATTTTACATATATCCTGAAAAGCAGTGTTTTTCAGTCCTAGATGCACATTAGAATCATTTGGAAGCTTTTAAAATATGCCAATGCCTGTAGCCAAGAGACTTGCATTCATTTTATCTGGGGTGAGCACAGGCATCAGTGTTTTGTGAAATATGCTCGGGTGACTCCTATGTGCAGTCAAGCATGAAGATCCTGCCTTAGGAATGGCAGCTTGTTTAAAGATCTGGCACACTGTAAACAGCTGAAATGTCTTTCAACACGGGAATGTATAACTAAGGTATAATCATATAATGGAATATGACGAAGCAGTGAAAAGGTGTAACTAGAACTATGTATATATCAAGATGCATAAATCTCCGAATAACACTAAGAAAAAATAATTTATAATGGTAAGTACAAAATATTATGATATATGAAATATGTTATTAAAGATTGCAATTCAGGGGCCAGCCCGGTGGCATAGTGGTTAAGTTTGCACGCTATGCTTTGGCAGCCCGGGGTTCGCAGGTTCAGATCCCGGACGTGGACCGACACACCGCTTATGGAGCCATGGTGTGGCAGTGTCTCGTATGAAGTAGAGGAAGATGGACACGGATGTTAGCCCAGGGCTGATCTTCCTGAGGAAAAAGAGGAGGACCGGCATTGGATGTTAGCTCAGGGCTAATCTTCCTCACACACGCACAAAAATTGCAATTCAGACTGTGGGATATGGCCGAAGTAGAAATATTCACAGGAAAATTCATAGCATCTATAAAATTTAGAATCAAGAATGAATAAAATGTAGTAAATATTCTGTTCAAATCATTAGAAAAAAAAATAAGAACACTACAAAAAGGAATAAGATAAAAGCAGAAATTAAATAATTATATGCTTATACAGATATACACATCATGAACAGCTTTTTATGGGAGGGAATAGACAAACTACCATCTATTATAATTAAGAAACAAAGGGAGAAAGCACACATAAACAATTAAAAGTGGGAATAAGAAAATTACCACAAAAGAGAAAATTGATAGAAATGTTAGTATTTTTTAAACTTTAAAAAAATTAACTTCTTATAGGAAAACATAAATAACCAAATTTGACCCCAGAAGAGAGAAACCCTACATAGAACAATCTTTATGGAAGAAAAATACTTTCAAGTGCTACATCCCTAAAAGGCAGCAGGCTCAAATATCTCATAGGTTAGCCCTGTCAAAACTTCTAAAACAGATAATCCGGTGCTAACTAAGCTACCTCAGGAGTAAGAAAAA
The DNA here is from genome assembly GCF_057802395.1 of Ceratotherium simum simum. Lineage (NCBI taxonomy): Eukaryota > Metazoa > Chordata > Mammalia > Perissodactyla > Rhinocerotidae > Ceratotherium > Ceratotherium simum. Next base: position 64,938,648 of record NC_141908.1, read on the forward strand.
AACCAGATACATTTATTTGTGCTGATACTAAGGATCACCAGTGTAAATTAAGTAAAAAATAAAGATGTATGACAGAGCTAACAGTATATTGCTTCTTGAGTTTACAGAAAGGCGTATTTATACATACTTGTAAGAACAAAAAATTTCTGGAATTTTACAAAAAATAATCTATGCCCAGTGGTTGCCTTTGAGGAATAACCTTCAGAAGGAGACTTGCTTTTCGCTTTATACTTGTTCATTTTCATGCAATGTGCATTTTTTATTATGACACATTTAACTTAAACATAATATTTTCAAATAAAATGAACACAATATTTTAAAATAAACGTTAGAATTCTGAAGAACACAATGACAAGAAGTCAGCTGTCTTGGGAAATACAATTCACAGTAAAAGAACGATACAGATAAATCCTGCAACCAAAAAACATGAAATAGCCAAGTAGAGAAGTGAACAGTTCAGCTCATCATTCAGGTGTTTTCTCTTCCTAATGCTACCATCTGGGCATTTTGAAACTCTTGACATTTGCATATTTTGGTATCGTGTAGTCTTAAACCAAAACCTGCAACTTTTTTTTGTGTGTGTGTGAGGAAGATCAGCCCTGAGCTAACATCTGCCAACCCTCCTCTTTTTTGCTGAGGAAGAGCGGCCCTGGGCTAACATCCATGCCCATCTTCCTCTACTTTATATGGGACACCACCACAGCATGGCCTGACAAGTGGTGCTTCGGTGTGCGCCCGGGATCCGAACCAGCGAACCCCGGACCGCTGCAGCAGAGCGCACGCGCTTAACTGCTTGTGCCACCAGGCTGGCCCCTGCAACTTTTTTAAACATTAAAAATGTATCATGAAATATTTGATCCGCTCGAAATGATGAAAGAATGAATAACATCACAAACACAAACTTGAATAAACCCAACACAGATTATAAGTAGACCATTACCAATATAACTGGTCTCCCCAAATGTACCCTACTACTCTCCTTGTGAGATATAACCTCCATCCTGAAATTTCCTTTTCCTTTTCTTTGTGTTTGTTATATATATATATATATATATATATATATATATATATATACATACACACACACACACACACAGAGAAATATATATACATATACAAATACATTTAAATAAACCATTGTTTACTTTTTCTATTTTTTGAAATGTACCAGAAGGTATTTGTTTTTATGTAACTTCAATATTATTGGCATTCGGTGTTATTAGCTTCTGAGAGTCCTTCATGGGATACAAGTAGCACTAGTTAATTTGTTTTCACTGTCCTATAGTTTCTATTATACGATCTTTCAAAATTGAATTATCTTTCCCTTGAAAATGAATATTTGCATTGTTTCAAGAGTTCTTGCTATTAAAAACAGTTCTGTTGTAAACATTTTTCAATAAGTCTCATTCATTTGTGCAAGAATTTCTCTAGCCAAAGCAATTTACAGTTGGATTGCTGGGATATTTTATCTTTATGTAGTGTTTCATCAAATCTAAGTTGCCATCTGTTGTAAGACATTATTATTTTATATAGTACTATAAAAGGTAAAATACTCTACGAATTACTGTGGTATATAAGATGTATCCTGATTACAGAGATGATAAAATGTGAAGAAGTGTGCATCTTAAAATTAATGAAATAAAATAGATAATGCCAGAGTGTTATATAAAGAAATAGTATTTACGTGTATATGTGAAAGCAGTTTATAAGAATTCTGTTGCTCTACATTCTCAGCAATATTTGGTATTATTAGACTTAATAATTTTTACCAGTCTTGTGAATATAAAATAGTATTCTGGTTGTAACTTGCATTTCTCAATAAGTTAATTTTTACATCTGACAACTTATATAAGTTCTGTATAATTTCTGATTTCTTTTGTATTTTTCATTATTAATCTTGCCAAATAGTCTATTATTCTTTTCAAAAAGAGACTAATTTAGGAGAATTTAAAATTATTTTCAATTTTATGAGTTTCAAAATTATCATTTTGTTATTGCATGCTAACCATTACATATGGGCAGAGAAGAGGCTCTGTGTAAAACCAATTCTCTGAATTTTGTTGAATCTTGTTTATAGCCTATGCTTGATCAACTTTATATTCCAAGTTTGTTTGAGTCAAATGAATATTATCCAGGTATTAGGTAGAATATTCTAGACATGTCTATTGATCAAGCATGTTAATTGTGTCATTCAAATATTCTATAGGTCGAGAACTGTGAAGACATTTTCATGCAACACCTGAAGGTTATCCTTCTCCAAGGTTAACTTGGCCAAAATACAAAGTAGTTTTGTAAATGCAAAGCATCTTTGTAAATTCTTGCACAAATGAATGAGACATTGTAAGATTGGTTTTTAATACATTTTTAATTCCATAAGGTATAGTTATTTAGTCTCTCAAAATTTCATTGTTGTTGCTATTTATTTTGGAAAAATTCAATAATTGCATTACATTTTCAGAATTTATAAAACAGCAAAATTGATCCTTTTTGGTGAAAAATCTAGTTCATGATTGTTTACACAGTTTATATATTTTTCATGCATTAACAGTTTTTTTTTTTTTTTTGGTGAGGAAGATTAGCCCTGAGCTAACATCTGTTGCCAATCCTCCTCTTTTTGCTGAGGAAGATTGGCCCTGGGCTAACATCCGTGCCCATCTTCCTCTACTTTATATGTGGGACGCCTACCACAGCGTGGCCCGACAAGCAGTGTGTATCTCCATGCCTGGGATCTGAACCTGCGAACCCCAGGCTGTTGAAGAGGAGCATGTGAACTTAATCCTACACCACCAGGCCGGCCCCCTGCATTAACAGTCTAACATTCATGTTTGGTTTTAAGTATTGGGGGAGATTTATTGTGGTTTTAAATTGTATTTATACTACTAAGGTTTTATCATGAACTATTTAAATCATAGAATGAATGGCTCCTCAGGAAAATTAGTCGCTCAGTCTCTTAATGAGATGAGTAGTCAGTCCAAGCTTAAAAGGAGTCAAATTTCTTTTGCTTTGAGATATCTACAATTTTATGTCGCTCTCTTGCACAGAGCCCCAAAACATTTTACGAAGGAGAAATATAGATCAACAGAAGATTAAATGTAAAATTCAATAGCTTAACTGCCTTAGAATTTTGAAGGACATAGCATATATCAGCTCAACACAATACATGTCATAGAAACAGGAAAGCAGGCTGGAGCATTGGTGCTAATTATATCTTTTTAAACCAGCCTTCAAAATAAATGGGCTAAATAGTGATAAATTCCTTCATCAATTTGATATGTTCTTAATTTTGAAAAATGATGTAAGGCGGGAAAGATTGTTAAAACTAAAATATCAGGAAATTACCTCATCTTAAAACAGCATCTGACAATAAAAGTGAAGTGATATCCTGAATAGCCTGTATTGTGGTTTAAATGTGAGTTGCGATATAAATGATTTCAGTCAAATATTTCCACTTTCTTGAACTCTTGGCCAATCTATCTTCATTATTACACAGTGATGGTAAACAATCTATGGAAAAAGTTATATAATATATTATAGATATACTATATTCATAAAGAGTGTTCATTACTTTCCGCAGACTCCTAATTATTCTCCATGCCTTAGCTAGTTTTCCTGCTAGATACAATTTCCATTTTAAAGTATCCTATAAGTACTGAATGTTCCTTTAGTTACCATTGCCTATAATATTAAATCCAATCACACTGGCCTGGGATTAAAGATCTATAAATAGCATGATCATACTTCCTGATGTGCCTGAGACAGTCTGGGTTTCTACCTGTTGTCGTGGCATAATTATTAGTAATGTCCCTTTCACTCTTGAAAATGTCCTGTTTCAGATTATACAGTCATCCTATCCATAATAAAATTCCAGCCAACTTTCTCAATTATCTCTTACACTGGAGTGTGTTTTACGCATCTCATTCTCAACCCAAAGTAAGTTGCTTTATGTTCCCTGTGTATTTTTCCTTCTCTTTTCTCTTCTTGTGCCTCTGTTTATACAGCTCGTCCTCTCTGAATGATCTTCATCCTCGATTGTTTTTGTCTCCCCATCCTTATTAGTCTTAGATGTCACCTCTTGCACAAAAACTTTCCTGATTCCCAGTTGAAGGCAATCTCTTCTTTCTCTAACTTGTATGCTATTTTACCTAGATCTGTTTTAACAGTACAATTTTCTGTTTTGACTTGAGGTTATTTAGTAAACATCTGATCTCTACTAGTTCATTTGATGTTCCTTTGAAGCAGAATCAATGCCTTCTTGTTTCACCATTAATAGTGGCTAACATCTAGGACATGCTCAACAGGTATTCGTTGATTAAATAAATGAAAAATTTAAAGTCATACATTATGGTATGTTAAAAACGTTTTACATCCAAAATAATTACATTAATCATTGTAAAGAAATTGTGAAAAAGACAAAATAAAATTTAACATTATTGAAGATTGTATTAATTAGATTTCTGTCTCCTAAATTAATGGGGATTTGACCTCATAGTTCATATGGTATAATTAAATAATTCAGACTTTTGAAACTCAAAACGTTAAAAAATTTTAAGGCCTATGAAAAATACTTCAATACAGTTATTTCGTGATAGTTTTAACCTTCCCTGTGAAGTGATCTTCAAGCCACTAAATTCCACCCCTGAGTGATTACTTAAATTTAACAACTTTCTATAAATAATTTACAATAAAATTTGAAGTCCTGCATCAGTCTTAGGAATTTATGGCTGTTCTTTTAGTTTGTGTATATATATTTTCAAAGTTGTTTTACAGAGAAAATATTGCAATAGTACTTATAAATTTAACAAAAAAAGCAAAATCCCCTTCTCTAGGAAAAGGAAGCAAATTTGTATTTGAGAAAAATTAGTTTTTTCCATTCTAACATTGACTTACCATTAAAGGGTTAATGCCACTGTAGGTCATATATTTGGAAATGAAATAAAAGAAATGCAATGGTCAAAAACAATACTGAAAGGTGAATAATAATTTTTTAAAGTAGGTGTGATAGGGCCGGCCCGGTGGCTTAGCGGTTAAGGGGCGCGCTCCGCTACTGGCGGCCCGGGGTTCTATCCCGGGCGCGCACCGACGCACCGCTTCTCCGGCCATGCTGAGGCCGGGTCCCACATACAGCAATTAGAAGGATGTGCAGCTATGACATACAACTATCTACTGGGGCTTTGGGGAGAAAAAAAAAAAAAAAGTAGGTGTGATATCTCACTAAAGACAGGATTGTAGTGGATTATTTCACAATATTTCTAAGGCTATAAAAATAAAAATAGGGCCGACCCGGTGGCGCAAGCAGCTAGGTGCAACACACTCTGCTGCTGCAGTCCAGAGTTCGCAGGTTCAGATCTCCAGTGTGCACTGACGCACTGCTTATAGACCCATGTTGTGGCCGCGTCCCATATAAAGTAGAGGAGGATGGGCACAGATGTTAGCCCAGGGCCACTCTTCCTCAGAAAGGAGAGGAGGATTGGCAGATGTTAGCTCAGTGCTGATCTTCCTCACACACACACAAAATATATATATATATTATATAATATGCATATACATATATATATAAATGTTAAAGAAGAAGTTATTGTTCTTTCGGTAAATGGAGAAAACATTGTAATGAATTATGTTGTTTTTAGCCACCTCATAAAATGTACAAGACAAATTGTCATATTAACATTACTTTGCGGTGTCATTTTCTTATTTGCTTCTTGTAGGATGTTTTAAATAAAAATCTTTAACAACTTATCAATTCGTGTCCCAAACAGAAAGGTAGATATTTTGGTTTTAAAAATTATGATATTTTAGGGGCTGGCCAGGTGGCGCAAGTGGTTAAGTGCGAGAGAACCGCTGCAGTGGCCCAGGGTTTGCCGGTTCGGATCCCAGGCGCGCACCGACACACTGCTTATCAAGCCATGCTGTGGCGGCGTCCCATATAAAGTGGAGGAAGATAGGCATGGATGTTAGCCCAGGGCCGGTCTTCCTCAGTAAAAAAGAGGAGGATTGGCAAATGTTAGCACAGGGCTGATCTCCTCACACACACACAAAAATTATGATATTTTAAATATTACTGGCAATAGAAAACGCTTCCTGAGCTAAAGGAGCTCCTGCTCCTACTTTGAAATCTGCTGTTTTAGGGAATTCCAGCCTAACCTAGCCTTGCACTTTTATTTATTTATGTTTTTTTTGTGAGGAGGACTAGCCCTGAGCTAACATCCGATGCCAATCCTCCCCTTTTTTCTTGAGGAAGACTGTCCCTGGGCTAACATCCATGCCCATCTTCCTCCACTTTATATGGGACATCGCCATAGCATGGCTTAACAAGCGGTGCATTGGTGCACGCCCAGGATCCGAGCCTGCGAACCCCTGCGACAGAGCGCGTGCACTTAACCTCTGCACCACTGGGCAGCCCCTAGCCTTGCACTTTTAAAGCCAAGTTTCTTCAAGACTTGTGCTTTAAAAAACAATCACATAGAGGGGCCCGCCTGGTGGCATAGCAGTTAAGTTTGGGTGCTCCACTTCAGCGGCCAGGGGTTCGCAGGTTTGGATCCCAGGCGCCGACCTATGCACTGCTCCTCAGGCCACGCTGCAGCAGCGTCCCATATAGAGTAGAGGAAGATGGGCACAGATGTTAGCCCAGGGCCAGTCTTCCTCAGCAAAAAAGAGGAGGATTGGCAGCAGATGTTAGCTCAGGGCTAATCTTCCCCCCCCCAAAAAAAATCACAGAGACAGAGGTTGGATTGGTGGCTACCAGGGAAGGGAGGCAAAAGGGATGATTAGGCACGTGTGTGGTGATGGATTGTAATCAGTCTTTGGGTGGTGAACATGATGTAATCTATACAGAAATCAAAATATAATGATGTACACATGAAATTTGTATGATGTTATAAACCAATGTTACCACAATAAAAAAAATAAAGACATAAAGCTAAAAAAAAAAAAACTGCTTAAGGTGGAGCCTATAGACCTGGGATGGGGCAGTAAATCTACTGACTCTTAAAGTCAGTGAATACTAGAAAATTAAGAAATCAGATCTTTTGAATTCTAACTTGTTGCTTTTGTTATTTTGCTACATCCAAAGGCTTTCTTACACTATAGAGTCTGAGGAAAATGATGTAAAAAGTCAGAGGGAAAATTAATATTTTGTATTTAACTAAGCAAGTCCCTAAAAATCAAGTGATTTGATAATAAAAATCCCTTGGCACTAGATTAATGAACCAGTAGCTACTAAAAAGATGTATTGTGATAAAATCCATAATGAGATTCAGAGTGAAAAAAGATGCAGTCTGTTCAAAGGATTCAGCTGTTCCAGAGCTGCATGGCATCAGGGACAGTAGATAAAATGAAGTACAATCCTCCGTTGTTGGCCTGACTGTCATTTGCCAAGGTGATTGTCCCTCCTGATCTCTTTAAGACTGGCTTTCTTGTACCCTAAGTCTTCAGCAGACATGGACACAGGGAGAATTTTAATGTGACTTTAATTGTAACTTAAATGTGATCAAGTGATGCTATAGAAACACAATTATTTTACAAGAAACTTTGAACAACAACACTGAATAATATAGATCTGAGGATTTTACAAGTTTTAAAATTCATGGCCAGAAGTTTAAAAAGTTTCAATTTATTTTACATTCGTTATACAATACACTGATGTTTTCTAAATCCTTCACAAGTCACATTCTTTATATATTGACTCTTCTTAAACCATGAAATTTCAATCCTCCATGTCAATACAGGATTACAGAAATAAAAGCTCTAGTCCAAAGACTTTTGGAGACAGCAGTAAATTTAACCAGTATTGTTCTGTTTTTATAAACCGATTGTTAAAAATTAAAATTTTAAAATAACAAAAATTAATTGTGGGTAGTGGATGAAAAGGTGTTATTTATCATTTCAGACATAATAATATATACTCTGTTTGTATGGTGTCTGTAAAGATTCTTAATACCCTTTTTGAGTAGTTAGCTTCCTCTCTGCTTGAATGATTTCATGTGTTCCTCACATGGGATATTGATCTTTCTACTCCAAGCCATGATTTCTTTTACTCTGTTTTTTCCCACTTGTTCTGGAAAGCCTTCCTCTTTTCATCCCCTTCTTCACCTCATACTGCCTGTTTTTCTGCACAAAACCATTCACCTATTTGAAGTCCAGATCAATTTCTATTTACAGAGTCTTCACTGGTGATTCAAAGTTAATTAAATTCAACAGTATTTGTTGTGCATATTATGTAATTTATTCCCTAATTATATCCAAATTAGCACTCCATTTTATACCATCTTACACTGTGCTGTAATTCTTTCTTGTACATGTACATCTTTTCTTTCAAATAAGATTATAAGTAGTTAGAAGTTCAGGATTAAATTAACAGCATACCACACATAGATAGATTCTTGTATGCTTTTAATATTTACAAATGTGCTTAACATATTAGAAAGAATTTATTTTATGCTAGAGGTGGTTCTTTAGGACTCCATTTTGTGCTTTGGATAAGTTTCTGAAACATACTAAAGAACATACTTTTGTAGAAAATTTACTTAGTAGGTGACATCAGCAAAATGGTGGAGTAGGAGACACCAGCCATTGTCCTCTCATAAAAAACAATAATTAGATAGCTATCCATGAATAAAAATAGCCCTGGGAAGGCTCAAGAGTCTAATTAAAAACAAGCAACAACATAGTGGAGCAAAAGATAAAGGATAACCTCACAGAAATGCCATGCTGAGGTGATTGGCACAGCATGGCTGAGACATCTGGAGATGGCTAGGAACAAAGGGCAGGGGTTATCAAGAGCAGCCACACAGTGGGTGCCGCTGTGGTCCCCAGTGGCCTGCTCTGTGGAGGAGCCTGGTGGCCTTTGCAAATGAGGACCTCAACAGCCCCTGTGAGAGCTGTGGATCCTCCACAGTGTTCACAGTGGAGAGCCCCGTGGTTCTCATTGACACAGACCCAAGCAGCCTGCTCTGCGGAAAGAGCGCTGATACACCACCCTGGGATGGAGGCTGCCAACCTGCTCCCAAACCCGTGCACTCCCCGGATCCCAGAGCCCCAGCCACTCCGTGTGCAGTTGAATTCCAGTCTCCTGCTCCGTGGCCACCCCAGGGGCTCCTGCACCTCTGGGACTGGAGCCACAGCTTTAGTTAGCTAGTCTGCATCCCAAACCCCAGAGCTGCTGTTGCTCAACATGTGCCCACACTCTGCACCTCAGGTCTGCAGCCAGTCCACAGCGCCTTCACCTCACACACCATTACCAACTCGTAGAGAAGGTACCTATGAGACACCAGCACCACTGCCACTGCAAACACGCCCCTGAGCCAGACCCAGTACCAAGAAGGATCACCTTGGAAATAACAAAGTTCAGGGCAGAAATAAATGATACAGAGACTAGAAAAACAATAGAAAATATCACAAGATCAGGAGTTGGTTTTTTAAAAAGATGAAAAAAAGTGACAAACCTTCAGCTAGACTCACTAAGAAAAAGAGAGACGAATCAAAAATATAAAATCAGAAATGAAAGAGGAGACATTACAACTGATACCACAAAGGTACAAAGAATCATAAGAGACTACTTTGAATAATTATACACCAACAAATTGGATAACCTAGAAGAAATGGGTAAATTCCTAGAAACATACAACTTACCAAGACTGAATCATGAAGAAATAGAAAATTTGAACAGACCAATAATGAAAAGGGAGATTGAACCAGTAGTCAAAAGTCTCCCAGGAAAAGCCCAGGAACAGATGGCTTCACAGGTGAATTCTACTAACATTTAAAGAAGAATTAACGCCAGTCCTTCTCAAACTCTTCCCAAAAATTGAAGAGGAGGGAACACTTCGACACTCATTTTACAAGGCTGGCATTACCCTCATACCAAAACCAGACAAGGACACTACAAGGAAAGAAAGTTACAGGCCAATATCCTTGGTTAACATAGACACAAAATCCTCAACAAAATACTTGCAAACTGAATTCAAAGGGTCACATTAAAAGGGTCATACACTACAATCAAGTGGGATTTATCCCTGGGAGGAAAGGATGATGCAATATGTGCAAATCAACCAATGTGATACATCACATTAAGAGAATGAAGGATAAAAATCATATAATTGTCTTAATGCAGAAAAAGCATTTGACAAAGGTCGACATCTTTTCATGTTAAAAACTCTCAACAAATTAGATATAGAAGCAATATATCTCAACATGATAAAATCCACATAAGACAAGCCTACAGGTAACATCATACCCAATGATGAAAAACTGAAAGCTTTTCCTCTAAGATCAGGAACAAGGCATGCCCACTTTCCCCACTTCTATTCAGCTTAGTACTGTAAGTCCTAACCAGAGCAATGAGGCAAGAAAATGAAATAAAATGCATCCAAATTGGAAAAGAAGAAATAAAATTATCTCTGTTCACAGATGACATGATTGTATATGTAGAAAACTCTAAAGATTATACACACACACACACATACACACACAACTGTTAGAACTAATAAAAACATTCAGCAAAGATAAGGGATACAAAATCAACATACAAAAGTCATTTGTGTTTCTATACACTATCGACAAGCCAGCTGATAAGGAAATTAAGAAAACAATCCCATTTAAAATAGCATTGGAAAGGTGCTTAGGAATAAACTTAACCAAGGAGGTGAAAGACTTGTACACTGAAAACTACAAAATATTACTGAAAGAAATTAGAGAAGACAAATAAATGGAAACCTATCCTATGTTCATGGATTGAAAGAATTAATATTGTTGAAATGTCCATATGATTCAATTTACAAATTGCAATGATCTACAGATTCGATGCAATCTCTATTAAATTCCAATGACATTTTTCACAGAAAGAAAAAAAAAATCCTAAAATTCATATGGAACCACAAAGGACCCCAAATAACCAAAATAATCTGGCGAGTGAAGAACAAAGCTGGAGGCCTCGTGCTTCCTGATTTCAAAACATATTACAAAGCTACAGCAATCAAAACAGTATGGTAGTGGCATAATGACAGACATATAGATCAATGGAACAGAATAGAGAGCCCAGAAGTAAACCCATGCATGTGTAGTCAACTAACCTTCAACAAGGGTGCTAAGACCACACAATAGGGAAAGGATAGAGTCTTCAACAAATGGCGATGGGAAAACTAGATATCCACATGGGAAAAAATGAAACTGGACCCCTATCTCACACCATACACAGAAATCAACTCCAAATGGATTAAAGACTTAAATGTAAGACCTGAAATTATAAGACTCCTAAAAGAAAACACAGGGAAAAAGCTTCTAGACATTGTTCTTGTGGATTTAACACCAAAAGCTTTTGTGGATTTAACACCAAAAGCACAGGCAACAAAAGCAAAAAATAAACAAGTGGGACTACATTTAACTAGAAAGTTTCTGCATAGTAAAGGAAACAATCAATAAAGTAAAAGGGCAACCTACGGAATGAGAGATAATACTTGTAAATCATGTATCTGATAAGGAGTTAATATTTAAAGCATGTAAGGAAATTATTCAACTCAATAGCAAAAAATAATATAATAACCCAATGAAAAATGTTCAAAGTACCTGAATAGACATTTTTCCAAAGAATATATACAAATAGCCAATAGGTATATGAAAGATGATCGACATTACAAATCATTAGGGAAATGAAAATCAAAACCGCAATGAGATATCACCTCATATCTGTTAGGATGGCTATTATCAAAAAGTCAAAAATTATTGGCAAGGATGTGGAGTAAAGAGAACCTTTGTACACTGTTGGTGGGAAAGTAAACTGATACATTCATTTTGGAAAATGGTATGGAAGTTCCTCAAAAAATTAAAAATAGAACTACCATATGATCCAACAATCTGGCTTCTGGGTATATATTTGAAGGGAACTAAATCAGTAGCTTAAAGAGATATCTGCACTCCCATGTTCATTGCAGCATTATTCACAGTAACTAAGATATGGAAACAACCTAAGTGTCTGTTGACAAATGAATGGATAAAAAAAATGTGGTATATAGATATAATGGAATATTATTCAGCCTTAAAATAGAAGGAAATCCTGTCATATGTTACAACATAGATGAACCTTGAGAAGTTATGCTAACTGGGATAAGCCAGACACAGAAAGACAAATACTATATGATCTTACTTATACGCGGAATCGAAAAAAAAAGTTGAACTCAAAGTAGCAAGAGTAGAGTGGTAGTTATCAGGGGTTAGAGATTGTGGGAAAAGGGGAGATGTTGGCTAAAGGATAGAAACTTGCAGTTATAAGATGAATAAGTTCTGAAGAATAATGTACAGCATGGTGACTATGGTTAATAATAATGTATTGTATACTTGAAATTTGCCAAGAGAATACATCTCGTGTTCTCACCACACACACACACAAAGGTAACTATGTGAGGTGATGGATATATCAATTAGCTTGATTGTGGTAATCATTTCACAATGTATATGTATATTAAAACATCACGTCGCACACCTTCAATACATACAATATTTATTTATCAATCATACCTTAATAAAGCTGGAAAAAAAAGAGAAAACTTACTTAGCATTCCTGTATGACCTGTTACATAGAAAAGCAATTCTCTGACTGAGGCTCATGGGACACCTATAGTTCAACTATTTTGTAATTTTTCAGAAATGAAGATTTGTTACTTCCACAGAAGATATGTCTTATATAAATTTCTATGGATCTGGCATAGAGATACGCATTTTAAGCATGCCTGCCAGCTGCATCTTATACTTACTAAAGTTTAGAGAACTACTGAATAGGGAATTCAATGAAATGAATTTCTTAAAATCTCCTTAGGCTATTAAAGCAATTGAAGATGAAGCATGCAACAATTTTGCTATTTTTTTGGTAAGTAGAAGAAAATGCGATGCTAATAATTTATATCGTAAAGTGCCATGCAGTTATCAAAATGTAATATATTAAACATATATATTAAAAATATTTATATTTTATAAATATATAAAAATAAATTTTTAAAAAAATTTAATATTTTAACCCTAAAAAAATATAATTTTATTAATTTTTACACTGTATTCATGAAGTAGAATCTAGAAGGACTAACTCCTAGCTAATTAGGATATATATTCAAGTGTATGAAAATTTACATCTAATCATCTAAGGGCAAATAAAACAGATCTTCAGCTAATGTTTCCAAATGTGCCTTATAAAAAAATGCCAAATAAATGTGAGTTTATTTTATCAAAAATGCAGTATATGAATATTTGCCTAATATGGACATTGTTCTTTGGTTCATATAAATTGTTTTAGTAAAACAAAATTTCAATGGATCAAATAATATCAAATGTGTAAAAGTTGATCAAAAAAGAATAGTTGTGAAGTCAGTTTTTAAGTGAGAAAATTTTAACATCACTTTATGAGGATAAGGTTCAAAACCTTTTTTTAAGTAAGGAAACTCATAGTCTTCTCCAGGAAGTGTAAGTTAGAAAGAGCTAGATGCTAAACTGATATATGCTCAAATTTCGAGGAAATGTTTTTTATTTATTTATTTATTTATTTATTTATTTTTTGCCTAAATTTATTTATTTATTTATTTATTTTTAATTTTTTGTTTATTGCAGTAACATTGGTTTATAACATTGTAAAAATTTCAGGTGTACATCATTGTACTTCTATTTCTGCAGAGATTACATCATGTTCACCACCAAAATACTAATTACAACCCATCACCACACACATGTACCGAATTATCCCTTTCACCCTCCTCCCTCCCCCCTTCCCCTCTGGTAACCACCAATCCAATCTCTGTCCCTATGTGTTTGTTTATTGTTGTTATTATCTACTACTTAATGAAGGAAATCATGCGGTATTTGACCTTCTCCCTCTGACTTATTTCACTTTGCATTATACCCTCAACGTCCATCCATGTTGTCACAAATGGCTGGATTTCATCGTTTCTTATGGCTGAGTAGTATTCCATTGTGTATATATACCACAGCTTTTAAAATGTTTTTTAAAAGACAATATGCAATGATATTTTTATTTGTGTTTGAACCCTATATTCATGTATCTAGAGATGCAGACGTTTGAACATTTCAAACAGCTCTGCCTTAGTACAGAGTTAATAGGACCAATCATTGTATTGAATTCAACAGGGGATTCTTTAACATAGATTTTTAGGGCAAGATTTCTATTAATAGTGGCATACTCAAGGCACATTTTCAAGGGGAAATAAGAAAGTACTAATACTTTAAAGTACTATGTCTGTTCTAAATAAGTGTTTTAGTTCACTGTCTCTCTTATACATGGTTCTATTAAAGACCATTTTCCATGTGGTCCCTCAGGAAAAATAAATTTTGCTTTGATGTTTACAAATTTTATTTTCCCCCTTTGATAATCAGCAAATAAGTAAAAGATCTGTGATCTCAGAAAGCTCTGTATGAGTGTGGCTTACCTAAGAGTCTTTCCATTTAATACATAAGTTTCCATCTATACTAATATCAAAACAAGATTATTTAACCAACAATAGAGATTTCTATTTTCTGTGATCAAGGCATAATCCATCAAATATAACTACTCAATCATTTCATTTACTTGCCTTGTACATGGTGGCTACTAAGTCCCTAAGCATGTTTGTTAGGGATATTTTATATTCCTCCTTAAGTTTTTCATACAGATTTTATTTTACCCAATATCTTCTGGATGTCTTCTTCTGGGTTGACAACCGAAAATCATTAAAGGATTCAGTGACAAATATTTTGAGGTCTGTACTTGTTCTTTGGTAGGATTGAGAATTTTCTTTTTCACAGACTCGTGCACAGACTCCATCTAACAACTCCTCATATTTCCTTTCAGTGACTGTGTAAGGTTAATTCCTGCAGGTTTAAAAGTCGCTTAGTCATATCAGAGCATTGGCCCATAATATATGTCATCTGTGAAAACATAGATGGCTAGGGAATGATCTACTTTAAAATTATCAGAAGCAAATAATATCTGTGAAATCACAACTTTAATGGCTGGTCATTTTTTTTAATATACATTAAATTAACATATAAAATTAGCATAATAATGTTTGTCCTTTTATCATCTATAATTATTTTACTCTTATCTGCATTATAACGGCCATGAATTTTTGGCAATTTTGTTTCTCTGATAGTTGAAGAAATATGATTTGCTTTTTTTATTCATTCAGTATTTCCCAATGAGATAGTCAAGCACTGTCCCGGTGATAGGTAGATTCAAAAGTTAAGTGAGATACAGAATCAGTCATAACAAATAGGACTTATAGTTACTCTATCTGAAACAGAAAAACACAATTTTGCACTCTTTATCCTCTATTTTCTTAATGTCTTAGTTATTCAAGCTTAGTGGAATGGTCTGCTGTATGCTGTGGTTTGAGGGATTTGAGGACTTATTAATCCCCAAATGTTTGTCCTCCAGATCCATATAATGTAGCCATTCCAACCCGCATTGCCTGACAGTTTAACCCTCAGAGCAAGTAGATAATGAAATAAAAGAAAGTGCTTTGTATTTTGGGGGGATGAATGTGGAAAGAGAGGAGTTTGGAAAAGTAGAGGAAATTTTTAAAGCATGGACAATCATCGAGAAAGATTTTCCATGAGATATAGAATAGCTCGGAAACAAAATGAATCCATCATTTACCAAGGTGTGGGATGAGGAGACTAGAAGGAGAATTGGGAGAGCAGCTCAAATAAACTTTCCCTGGGGCTGGCTGTAAATATTGTACTAAAGAAACATTTCTTTATGACATCTAGGGTACTTATGGTATCTGGCTCAGCATCTTTAGGCTTAGTGCTTTAGAAGAATTAACCAGACTATCAGTGATTGAGGACAGGACATCCCAAGCACCACAGATGCAGTAGCTGGGACAAAGCATTGTACTGTTTATATCTGGAAGATATAAACTTTGTCTCTCTTTCTTTCCTTGGGCAGGGAAAACTTATGCTATGCAGTGTATGTGTCTTGCATTTCAGTCAGGAAAGACGGAGACATTTGTGCTCTACTGCTATAGAGAGTTCTCATGGGAAAAGAAAAACATTGGCTCAGTGAGTGAGAACAGCCACATAAAATGATTACAATCTATTGTATCACTCTCTGAGTCCACCCAGTTATGTCAGGGAACAGGATATGCGCATGTATACAATGGCATTAGTATTCAATATAAGAAGCATTTTTTCCCTTGATTATTTCGAGTCTATAAACAGTTGAGGTTCATTTTTGTTTATTTCACTATGTGTATCTGAAAATGTACACAGAGATTACTAGGAAAAAGATTTAATCTGATGTAGATATATTAGGTCAAAGTGTCATTAGAAATTTTCTTCCTTTTGAAATTATGAATGCGAAAGTTTAAGAATTGTATTGAACATATTGTACTGGTCTTTGATATCTTAATACTTTAAAGAAAGGTTTTTATGGTAAACAATGGTATTCATAGTACTTTTTTTCCTGGCTGTATCAAGAGCTCTTGTTCTTTTCTGCTAAGTGGAAAGAGTAAAGAGACTCTTTCTCTTTCAGCTTATAAAGTTGTGCATGCAGACTTTCATGTTATTTAGAAGAAGCACATAATGGGAATCAATTCATTTTGCTACCATCTTTTTTTAGTTGAATTAAAAAGATCTATGCTGAACGAATACTATGAAGTGATAATGGTGACAATTTTTGTCAAATTTGGTTTATTTCCTAAACACAAATTTTTGTTTCTTAAAAAGTTAATGTTTTCCCTATAGTTTATGTAAATAAAATACTAATTGGCAACTTTGTGTTCTGATGCCTAAAATGTATAGAAAATCATTTTAGTTAAGCTCTTTAATTTTACTTATTTATTTTTGGTTTCAAGAAACTAAGTCTCAATTAATTTAGGAGATTATAGGTTTGTTGGAAAGATACATACACATGGAAAATCCAGAAAAAGGGACACAAAATAACTTGTTAGAGTTGAGCTACACATAGATCTTTGAACAAGTGGGTTTTTTTTTTTTTTAATAGTTGGGACATGGCTACGTGTTTCCACATTCCTGTCTTTACTATTTGGCATTTTTATCCTCTTTTTGTCATTTCTCTACCTCATTAGTTTTGCTTACTTACAATTTCAATAGCTTTGTAACTTCAGTTTATCAAGCCCTTTACAACCTGCCCCTCTTCTGCATTCTCTTTCTTATGACTGTTCAGTTTCTCCATCTATTGGTGCCCTTACACCCTCATTTGACACCCTCAGGTCACAAACCTGACAATTGTATTGGCCAATCCCATCTTTCATTCCAAACATGACAAATGACTGTTCAATCTGAGGATTGGCTGCCCTTGGAACATATATCCATCTTGGGTCCAATCTGTGGTAGGGACTAGGTCGTGTGAGTCTAAATATGGGTTAACAGTTCATCAGGGAAAAGCTAGAGCTTTTTCCTCTAGGAGAAACTGTAGGCTTGGAAGGAATCATAATTGGTACATCTGAGATAAAAGATTCTGCCTTGTCTAATACAAAGGAGCTGTGCTCCAATCTTATGCATCATTTTTTTCATTTACATTTTCTTATTTGGCAACTCAATTCATACATGATATACATAAACTATTAATTTAAGGTAAAATATATTGGACTTTGTATCTCTTCGTAGTCCAAGAATAAGGATACTTCATGTGAGTAGGTTATCAAAGTAAATTATCAATGATACTGATTGCTGATATGTCCCCTAAAAGCCAGGTCATTTGGCCTTATAGCCTACGTTTTATAGAATGATCCTTCCTATCTCACCTATAATCTTCAGGAACCTTGCCTGCTGGCAGGCATGTATTTCTTACATGATCACACACCTTGGTATTTTTTATCCTGGGATATATCAGTAATGACTCCTGTAAGTGCCTCTGTGCAGTAGGAATTATGATTCCTTCTAATACCTGTTTTTCTTGGTATATTTGGAAGTGGCAGTGGTTTTGACATTAGCATTCCCATTTTCTCATCATAGTTTTCCATTTCAAGATGTTCTTGGTACTTAGCACTGCACAGAGATTCTTTGTAATAAATGGATGACAGTTCTTAAGTGATCTTTACTTGTTTCCCACAAAATGAGAATAAGTCCTCTATACAATATGCACTCTGATTTTAAGATTTAATGCTATTAATATAAACATCATTAATCTTACGATCAAGTTGCCTAGCTATTATTAGCAATTGTGTGTGGCATTCTAATCTTCAATTGTATAAATTAGACGTACCACACAGTACTACATGTGCTCCTAAACCTTTGTTAAAATTGTAAGTGTT
Source organism: Ceratotherium simum simum (assembly GCF_057802395.1). Classification (NCBI taxonomy): domain Eukaryota; kingdom Metazoa; phylum Chordata; class Mammalia; order Perissodactyla; family Rhinocerotidae; genus Ceratotherium; species Ceratotherium simum. Next base: position 64,956,896 of record NC_141908.1, read on the forward strand.
ATGCACATAACTTCACACTGCCAAATTTCAATCTGAATTTATAATTATAAACTCAATTTGTAATTAATTCATTCACTGATTCCATAAATATTCTTTGAAGTCCTACTGTGTTTTGGGCCCTTATACTGGATATTGGAGATATAGATATAAAAATGAGTGGCCTAGAGTTTACAGGGGGATTCATAATATGTTCAGTGTTTGGCAAGACAATAGAAAAAGTGCCATGAAGAGAATATATGCATGTGCTGTGGAAGGTCATATATGGTGACGTATCTCAGCCTGTGGAGAGAGGAGTTACTGAAGAGTTTCCACAAGGAATCATTTTTTAATTAAGTTATTGACGTATAATTTATACACAATAAAATGGATGCATTAGCTCTACAAGTTGGTATACAGCTGTGTAACCTCCACCCCAATTAAGATAATAGAGCTTTCAATATTCTACGAAATTCCCTGGACACTTTGTAATCTTTCTTTAAGGACCCCTCTTGATTAGTCCTCCTAGAATGGGTAATTTTTGAAATGAGTTTTTAAGAGGCCTGTGAGTAGTTAGTTAACTGTGTAAAAAGAAGGAGAAGCAAAAGCATCTGACTAAAAGTAGGGCTTCTATCAGAAAGTGTAGGAAGATGAGGCTAGAAAAGTTAGTAGAATTAGATTATAGAGACACTGAAAGCCATTTTAAGGTTTTCAATTTTATCCTTATGGTAATGAAGAGTCAAGCTTAGGTGAGTCATAAAAATAGCAGTAAAGTTAGTGATGATAATATTAATAATAATAATAGTAATATCAAGTGCTTACTAAGGAGTAGGCACTTATGTGCATGATTTAATTTAACTTTGTAAGAAGGATACTTTTCTTATCCATTAAAGATGTGAGACGATAGAACCTCAGAAATATTAAATGAACTGCAGATTCATAATTAGTGAGAACTCCTGGGAGGATTTTACACAAAAGCTCATGTCATTTCACCTTCAATGTCGTGTTTTTTAAAATGTTAACGGTAAATTGACAGATAAATAGAGATCAGCTAGGCTGGTAGCAGAGGTATAAAACAAATGAGAAATAATGAGGCCTGTACAATGGAGGAGAGGAAGTATCCTGTGTGAGAGATAATTAGGAGAGTGAATCTATGGGGCTTAATAATAAATCATTGGGGGAGGGTTTAGTAAAGAGATTACTGAGGATCATTTCCAACTTAGGTGATTAGATTATGTAATTACCTAAAATAATGAGAATAGAAAGAGAAACAGGCATGGAGATGACAAGTTCATTGTCATCCATGCTGAATTTATGTACCTATATGACTTCCAGGTGTTAAAGTCTGGCAGGAAGTTAGGAACATGGGTCTAAATTTCTGAAAATGTTTCTTGACTGTTGAGAAAGACATAAAATCGCTAGAGTATAGATCTTGGTTAAAGCTAGAAAAAAAGTCAGTAATTAGCAGAAGAGAGCTAAGGATAGAACAGGGAAACATGAGCTTTTAAGGAATGCTAGGGAAAAACAAAAGAGATCTCTCTAGCAGCAAACAGGAAGACATATAAGAGAGAACATGATCTTGGAAATGGAGGGCTGAGGGTTCCATAATGCTTTTGTTCAATGGCACCAGAAATAACACAGAGAAGAGAAAGGAAAGAGGAGATTAAATGTGTCCATTGCATTTTGAATCCAGGTCGTCACTGGCAATTTCAGTGAAAGTAATTTCTTTGCTAGGGGAAGACGTGAAACTGAAATGCAGAGACATGAGTGGGGAAAAGGAAATATAGACAATGCATATCGAAAACTCAAGAAGGTTGACCAAGAAGGAAGGAAACAGATGGGAATATGGTTATAGGAAATCATAAAACTGAGGGAGCTTTTTATTTTTCTTAATGGGAAATAGGTGATGGACTTAGGCAAAAGCAATAGAGACAGCAAACAAAAACAAAAAAAAAAAAGAGGAAAGAATGGTGAAAAAGAAGAGATATTTAAGAGAGCAATATCCCTGAGGACATACGAGGGGATGGTTTCTGAGCACAGATGGAGGGATAAGGGCCCTGCGACTAAGTTGTTGGATAGACTGACTGAACATAGGTTGGAGAGCAAGCATTTGTAGCTGAGGCAGTTTCCCGATCCCTGTGTTTACAGAGCGTCAGAGTGTGACTTTCCTCCTTTGGTGGCAGTGGGGTGGGGAGCTGCAAGAGAAACTGTGCATTCTGGAGTTCCCTTAAGGCAAGTGTTGTGGGCAGCACTTTCTAATGAAGTGCAGATTTAGAGGCAGTATTTATGATGAAATTAGCATCGCAGAAGGTGCAGTGAAAAATTATGAGAGGGAGGGGACTTGTTCATAACGGAAGCCTCTGTTTTAAGTTTTACTCCATGAAGCATGGTTTCCAAGTTCAGAAACCTAGGTGGCCTCTAATTGTTATTAATGACTTCTCAAGAGCCGTGCCTGCTTCCTCCTATTAAATGTGTGTTTTTTCTTGAGCTATTCTGTTGCTTAGTCTATTTTCTGTGGTTCTTCCTATTGGTTTCTCATTGAATTTTATTATCTTTGCTCACATTTGTTTCCTTGTGATAGAGCAGGGCTCAGGTCTCCTGACTCCTTCAGTAGTTAGCCACATTATACTACTTCCACTAAAAGCATTTTTTTTTTCAGTGTCAGTGGGGAGGGTGTGTTGGTGGGGGAAAAAACTTTCTAGAGAAAGAGAGTTGAATGGAAATAATGAGTGGGGGTTATATCAGTAGACCTTTAAATTCCATCACTTTCTTTCCTGCAATTTCAGTGATGACATTTCTGATAACATTGGCAAGAATTTAATAGACCTGTTTTTTCCTGATTCTAATATATACTTCAGTAAATTAATGGTTCAAGGTATACTATAAGTTCAAGAAGTTAAAGAGCAGAACAGAATTCCCTAGTAAAGCTGAGAAAATATGAGATCTTAATTTCAATGCCAGGCAGAGATATTCTTTGTATGAAATAGGCAAGAGTTATTCTGTGACATGTAAAATGAAATATATGAGCTTGACAATAGACAGATTTTGTTATAGCATAAACATTAAAATAAGAAGTAGAGTACAAAAATATTGTGTGAGAAAGGTCAATACCAGTTAAAAATCATGAAGAAAGTTAACTTCTTGAAGTTGATACTCTTATTTTACTACTTTAGAAGATTCAGCTAAGTTATCTTATTTTGATTATGTAGTCTTCCCAGAGCAGTATGGATGTTTTGCTTTTGAGAGTAGGTAAAGATTTTACCACTGTATCTCTAAGAGGACATAGTACAAGCTTTTTTTTTGTACAAAAGATAAGGCAATTCTTTAGTGTGTATTTTTTTTGAAACTATCTGCAGTTGTAAGAGTGACTATATTCCATAGTCACATAATGTGTCTATAGACAACAGTCAAGGAAGACAAAAAAAAAAAAAATCCCCACCTTTCTTATCACTTCTATTGCAATTTCTCACAAGAGTCTTGTTTTTATAAAAAATAGTATTCTGATTTATTTATCCTCAACATTTACCACAGTGCCCATGAGGAAATAAATTCTCAGCAAAAGTCTGTTGAATAAATGAATGATATTGGAACAAACTGTCCTAATTCAATTTGGCCAGTTTCTAGATAGAATATTTAGAGAAGAATGAGATTTGATCTTGAGTCTTGGAAAACAATTGACTAAACTAAAACAACCTCAGTTTTCAACTTTAGTTTTAAAATGCTAATTACATAATTAGTTTATGCTCAATTCAAGAAATTGCCTGTTTTGCTAAACAATGGTTACTTATTTGGAAAGAGGTTACCTACACCACTTCTCTTAGAGTGAAAATCCTCACTGAGCTGTTATAGCTTTTTCCTTATGAACAAGGCTATAACGAATACTGTATATATACGTCTATGTACACATCTCTTCATGTTTCCAAAAGATACATTCCTAGAAAGAGATTTCCTGGGAAGAAGAATGTCACAGATTAAAGTTTTTTATTCACATGTGGTTGCAAGGTCACTCTCTTTGCTTTTCAACCAGCAGGTAAGAGCAGAAAGAACCTAGAAAAAGTTCATTACTGTCTTGAGTTTCCCAACTAGGAAACAGTGCCTATCAACTCTGCTCTGAGTTCTGTTAAATTCTATGGCAAAAACTTCTTTACGTGGACTTTTTTTTTGTTTTTTTTTTTGGTGAGGAAGATTAGCCCTGAGCTAACGTCTGTTGCCAGCCCTCCTCTTTTCTGCTGAGGAAGATTGGCCCTGGGCTACCATCCGTGCCCATCTTCCTCTACTTTATATGTGGGATGCCGCCACAGCATGGCTTAATGAGTGGTACATAGGTCCGCGCCCAGCATCCGAACCTGTGAACCCCAGGGCGGCCGCTGAAGCAGAACCCGTGAACTTAACCACTACAGCACCTGGCCAGCCCCTGTTTGTTTTTAATGATGAAGAATCTGCAGTGTGATGGGTTCGAGATATGGGTATGGAATAGTAAAAGGAAATTTTAATGTATAATCAAATTTTAACTTAAAAAGTGAACCACTGTGATTGGCCTCCTATTATGACTTTTCTTGTTTAAGTTGCTAAATTATCTAACTTCAAGCTTGTGGAAGTCTTCATGAAAGAATGCTATTGTATTATACCCCTACATTTGTATTAACTACTTTAGATATCTCTCTCTGTCAGGAACACTTTTTAGTACAAATCATGTCATAATTAAAATAGTTAAAATAGGTGAAAGTAGCTAGGTGAAAGAAAAAGATGATTAAAGCCAGTGTGTCCTGTCAACTGTTACTGTATAAAAAATGAGACCATAACGCAGAGTATTCTGTTTTCCTTTTATGCTTTGCTGTTTCTGTTTATAGTTGCCTTCTTTTTAAAGCCTACAGGAATACTCAGATGAATTAGAGTAAAATTAATGAGCTAAACAGTTTTATGTAATTCATCTAGCTGAATTTTTTTTTTCTAGATATAGTCTAAGTTATTTTCACATATTTAAGTTTTAGCAGTTCAACAGGAAAGAATAAGCTTTACCACATTTATTTAAAAATAGAACCATTTCTAATTAGTTTTCAGATTATTTTTACTGATTTTAGTGATGCCCATGTTGTTCTTAAAAATATACTTGGGTAAACTGTATCTTACATAAACAAAGCTCAAAATAGATTTTTTGTACCATAATTAAGTATTTGCATACAGAAATGTTTGGTAATCAAATTAGACTTCAAAGTTTAATTTCAAGTGGTAATTTGTTTTCTGAAAATGTCTGATGGATTTTTAAATCATACTTCCCTTAGAACTCCAATATTTATTGACCAAACAATATCATGTAGTAAAGAATATTGTTCAGGTAATCTTGTCTCTTTGAATATTATAAACAGTATAGTTATTTCTACTCCTATGAACTTTGTCATTATTAATTTCTAAGACCATCAGACAGTCAAAAAGCATGATAATCATTCACATTCAATTGTTTCCATAGTATAAGGCCTTAATAACTATTTCAAATATATCATAAAGATAATTAAGTTTGGTTCTTTTTGAATTTATTTTACCTCCTAAAAATTTTTTTATTTTTCAAAGAATAGCAGGGGATCAAAGGAACTTAATCCGTGCCTTTTTCTCCTGTAAATAATTCAAAAAGATAGGGGTACAGGGGTGCGGTTAGGCAGTGGATAGATAGGGCACCTGTATCGTCCTCACTCATATTGTGTCTCCAGAAAACACGCCATCTATGCTGCCTGTACGAGAATATGTTGCCATTCTTTGTGAAAGTTTTATAAAACAAAGCACTATGTCTCTTCTGTCTTCCCAGAAAAAATAGCAAATACAGTAAACAGTATTTGGTATCAGTCCTCCATGAAAATGAGAGAGGAAATTTTGAAGATAAAAATTATCTCCTATATTTGTACTTCCAAATTAGGTTTGGGATAGCAATAGGCATAGGGATAACATGAAAAGTTTAGAAACTTTGCAAAAGAATATATTTGAAATGTTTAAGTACAAAACCGTTGATCACATTGTGACATGAGCACTAAGAAAGAATAGAGTTCTGATAGATATGTTATTCATTAATTGATCCTGAAATTAATTTAGTGTTCACATGTCTTTTTAAAAAATGTTTTTAAAACAACAAAAAAATCAGACTGCATCTCGCATGCAAAACCTAGAAATTGTATTATGATATCTTGTTTCAGATAGATAGATAGACAGACAGTGATATATCCTGGGTCATAATATAAAATATGTTTCTACACTGGGTAGTAGTTAGGTGTTTCAAAAGTTAGAAAAAATTCACTTGAGAATTTGTTTCATTTTTGCACATAACAGTCAATTCAAGTGGAAAAATAGCTCATGCACATCATTAATATGTTTTGTTTATGTGAGGAGCAAGCCACTGAATTTTCAAGTGTGCATAGAAAAGGTGGTGAATAGTTATGGAAATCCATCTGTTTTGAATCCTAGTTTTATCCCTAAACATGGATTTTCATACTGAGAGAGAAGGAAAAAAAGATTTTCAATAATCACCTTCAGTATTATAAAAAGTAAATAGCTCATTTTCCTTATAAGGTAACATTATCGTTCCTAAAAATATATCTTTACATAACAGTGAAAAGATAAAGTTTTGTTATACAACAAAAAGTGACAAAAATGAAGTATTTTCCAGAAACTGTTATCAGAGTTACTGTTGATAGCATAAGGCACAAACTTCAACTTCAGTTTATTAGGTGTGGCACAAAAGAAGGCCATGTAGAGAAACACATTTTGCAAAGACTTGGCACTCCAGAAGATTACACAGTACATAATGTATTTTTTATTATTCTGGAGGGAAGAATGTACAACTTTAAAAATTGGAAAAGTTAATATTTTGAATCTAATCTGAGTGATAAAAGATTAAAGATGAAATGCAATTTTCTTGTGAAAAGGAATAAAAAGCAAACTCTTCCCCTTTCCTTAGTTGCTAATATTTTTCCTTTATTCGACAGGGAAGCACACCTTACAGAAGGGGCTCCCTTATAAGGACAGTTAACCTTGCAGGGATCTTCTTTTCCTTTCTGTAGAAAATACAGTATTGTCACCTAAACTTGAAGCAATTAGAAAAATTTATACTGGAAGTATTATTTTTTAGAGAAAAGTGTGATATGAAAGCTGTTCCAAAGTGGGGCATATCTTGTTACTTTAGACTTTCAAGGCCTCCACTTGAAATAGCTTTAATCTCAGGGAATACTGTCTTTATACATAAAGTATTGCTGGGCTTCCATTTACAGTGTTAGTAGTAATGATAATGTTGTTGTTCATATCTTTAAGTTATGAAATGGAGTACTTCAAAGTTCTTTATAAGAGTAAATGTCTTCATCATCAGTTCCCAGCAGAGAATTTTGGCTAACGACTGCAAATATTATCAATTGCTGTTCTTGAGAAATAGAAAAAAAGGACAGAAAAAGAAATTCACTTTCTCAGTGAGTCATTAGCAGAACTTGAAATTGTACCATATTGGTAACATTTCCTAATATTTTATGAGTAATTTCTATTGTTCTTTTCACATGCCTATAATAAGAGAAATACTTATTTATTAATTCTGCACCCAAAATAAAAGCAATATTCTACCTAAAGATTAATCTGGGATACAATGAATTTCTTTTCTTTCAAGGTAAAATCATGACAGTTATGTATGAAATTTACCAAAAAATAAAGAACAGTTTTCTCTCCTCAAAAAGAAAAAGTGTAAATTGCAAAGTTAGCATGTTTAGTTAGATATCATTTCAATTTATGACTTAAAATCAAGTAAATAATGATATCCAAAATTCAAAATGCTGTGAGGCAGAACATTATCTTATAAAATTTTAATGCAACCAGGATACCAGTTGGACATATCCCTCAAATCTTAGACAGATGCTTCTGACTTCTGAAAAAACACAGTTTTTAATGTTCTCATTTGAAGGAAGAGGTAACCCTATTTAGTTTTATTATCACCATGGAAATTGGGTCAGAGATTGAAATTAGAGTAGAGAGTCAACTTTTTTTTGTCATGTGGTTATGAACATATAGTGGGGAGAATTAATACTTAGCTTGGAATCACAAAACCCGGTCCAAGTCCCCAACTGCACTTTATTAGGTGCATGATCTTAACACAAGGCACTTTTAATCTTTGAGTTCCAGTTTCATTATCTACAAACTGATGATAGTGGTGCCTACCTCGCAGTAATGTAACTAAGTTTGAATTGTTAGAACGTTTCGTAATTAATAATACTATACAGAAATAAATTCTTATTCCCTGAGACCCTGAGTTATGTAAATGCATCTTTTGTTGGAAATAAAATAGCTTTTTGTAAATCATAAACAAAATAATATTGCATATACATGATGTGTGGAGAAAATAAATGTTGCCCAAAGCTGTTTTAAAGCACATAAAATTTGAAAAACATGACTGTTGAGAATAATGCAATGCCAATTGTTTATAAGATGAGAAGCTTGATTCTACTTTATTACCATCTTTAATCAATTTGTTTCTATTACAGCAAAGGATATTGGGATTTATTTAATCTGAAGAATAATGTGAAAACTCTGGCTCAGAATATCTTTTCCCTTTGTTAACCTTTCCTTGGGTAGGTACAGTGTCCAAACAGAAGTTGTAATAATAAGTATGAGTTAATGTTTTCCTTCTCAAAAGTTATTAGATCAATCGAGATGATCCAAACCTTTTCCATTCCCACATTTCCTCCAATGAGAACAGAATAAATATGATAATATTTATAAAAGAGATTTGATTCATAACATTTGGTCATATCAACACATTTATAAGTTAAAATCTCTTACTCACTAAGCATGCAATTCCCTATTGAAAGAGCTGCCTATTCTCTCCTTAAATATTCCCCTGTGACTGTTTTTCTTCTCTTCATCTGACTTAAAGAAAAATTAGTAATCTTTTGATTTTGATTAATCTTTTGATTAACTTCTCCAATCTCACTTTCTTCTGAATTATTAGACCAGTTTTCTTCTTATCAGCGCCTTGAACTTCTTGCTCTCCAGCTTTCTCTTCTAGGACCAAAAGTGTTTCTGAGGGTTCTCATCCTATAAAAACACTTTTTGTTCTCTCTACAATTTTTAAAAATACCTCTATGTATTTTATTCTTAACTAAGCATCTTAGTCATCTACAATCACTTGTTTCTCCTCCTCACAACTCATACACGTCTTGAATTCAGCTTTTAGTACTTCTCTACTAAAACCTGTTCCTGAGGGTTTAACATGCTTTGACTTCAATGTTTATCCTGTTTGATTTTTTTTTTGTGAGGAAGGTCAGCCCTGAGCTAACATCCATGCCCATCCTCCTCTTTTTGCTGAGGAAGACTGGCCCTGGGCTAACATCCGTGCCCATCTTCCTCTACTTTGTATGGGACGCCGCCACAGCATGGCCTGACAAGCGGTGCATAGGTGCACGTCCGGGATCTGAATCCCAGGCTGCCAGCAGCGGAGCACGCGCACTTAACTGCTATGCCACGGGGCCAGTCCCTATCCTGTTTGATTTTTTAACAGCATCCATCACTATTAGATGTTTGCTATAAGTGTGTGATTGATCGTATTTGATAGTATTTGACTAGATCCCTGACATGCTTAACTCCTGCTTTGCCAGTCGCCTCTCTCATGATATCATTTTCTAATCGAGGGAATTCCAAAGAATAATAGTGAATGGAAACAAATTATTACTTTATTTTAAGCTAAACCAATGCCAGTAAATCCCATTTCTAAGCACTTGTAGAAATCGATCATTTTAATGTCCCAAACCACCTCTTCTTACCTCTCCAAGCTCAATAGGAAGAATGAAAAAATCCCAGATATTGCACAGGGATGTTCAAGTTCTCAAAATGAAACTTTTCTCCTTTGGATAAAGTTCCAAAGTAACTAAAGTCCATTGCTCTCCTCCCCCCATTGTCTTGTTTTGTTTGTCTCAGAAAGAGTTTCACTCAGATGTCTGGGTGGTCTGAATTCCCTCTACAGCATTTGCAACATGGGCCACTTTCACTGGAATGGGTGTAGCCATTTCAGTGCATCCAAATTTGATTCATTCAATCCCATTTCTTGTGTGTTCCACTTTTCCAAAATTTCAAGAATAACCAGATTCACAAAAATTGCCCTACACTCAATAAATTTAGAACACACCAAAGATAATATAGAAATGTATTATTTAAACTCCAATTCCATTATATCAATAAAAAATAATGTACCCAGAGCCCAATGACCATTATATTCGGACCCCTCCTTGCTTCAGTCAGTCATAGACCACAGCTAAGGCTCAGAGTTATTTGGAATGAACAGGATACACAAAGAATATGTAAGACGAAAACAAAATAGAACAAACCCTAAAAGCTTCTTGGTTTCTGCCTTTTTGAGATACTAGTCAGTCCATGCCAGTTGTCCAAAAGCCATAACTTGTGGACCTACATTGGATGAAATCTCCCTTCAAAAAACTAATTATAAAAGTCACAGGCTCTCTCAGCTTCATAGTGACTTCCATATGGATATCCGAAACCTAGAGACTCAGAGGAAAGTCCAATGAGAAGTAACATTACCTCCTCCCCAAATCTTTCTATTTATCAGAGTTTTGGTTGTCTGGGTCCTAATTAATTTTCATTATGACCATCCTTTTTCATCATCTATTTTCTTTTTCTTGAGTTACAGGGCCGCATTTTCTAACAGAGAAAACTACCATTCCTTCAGTCATATCTAAATACAGAAGGAAAAAAAGCAATAAACCATCTAAAGCAAATCAATTTTGTGCATTCAATCTTGTGTCTCTAATCAATTCGCATCGCTATAAAGATGCTGGTCCAAACCTCATGAACTAGACTTCTGCCAAAGATTACTTCTTTAATCTTTGTGGACAGCCGCCATTGTTCAGAATACCTCTATGCACTAAATACAAGTGTATTTTAAGGTGATCCTTCCTTTTCCAGCAAGGTCTTTACTTCTCCACAAAGGGCTTCAAAGTCTTGAAGAAATGGAGCTTCTGTTATGATCAGAGGCCCCAGGCAGCTGGGCTCCATCACTTCTCTTTTCCTATAAATACTAGCTGCAATCACACCTGATAATACTAGTTATAACCCACAGCTACAAAACACCTTTGAGCTTTAAATATACCCAAGTAGTACTAGTACCCAGATAGTAGTCTCTGAATATGATGATAATGAGAGTATTTGGATATATTATAAGTAATAGTGAGATTCTGATGGAATTCAAGCTAAGAATCTAAGAATTACTCTATGTGCTGAATAGTGTCTCTTGTCTCTCATGTACATCATCCTCTATTTATACTCTTTTCTTTATCACTGGGGCTAGAAGGCTGAAAACTAATTTAACACTCCCTAGCTTCCTATTATGTTAGGCTAGTAGGTGGCACGGATGGAAGACTAGAAGGAGGCAAGAAGAGCCATTTCCTTTCACTTATTTGTAAGATGGAAAGCTCTTATGTTCTTCCAAGAGAAGCAGAAGAAACAACAGCTCTCCAGGAACTCAGCCTCAGGCTTGATAACAGCTTCCTGGTTTTTGTGGGATAGCCCTTTTCTCCCTTTTGCTTTTCCAGTCCCGTTTATACCATTTGGTCTTTCAGTAGTATCTACTGGATTTCCAAAATTATTATTTTTTCCCCTGACTGAACACTGACTGAAAAAGTTCTTGGTATCAGGAATGGGATCAGGAAACATATCCACAAAGGTAGGCATCTAGGATTTGTTATTTGATCTAATTGGATTTTAGCGCAGTGATGACCTCCTGGATGGTGGAAAATTGGAGGCTGGTAGTCAAAATTATAGTCATTCAAGTTGCTTTCTGTGAGTGTCTTGTATGAAGTGCCTAATGAAGACAAAATTTTGAGAGATCAAGGGTCTACCACGCTTGATCATAATGTAGTAAATGATGACTAAATGGAGGGTTAAGTCAACTGCTTTTGACATATTTGGAGAGATTATGAAAATAAAATGTCAAGCTGAGTATTTTAATCAACTCAAGTCATTGTCAGAAAACCAGAGAGCTTCTAGTATTGTCCTAAAATTATTTATTTTCTCTAATAGCTGCAAGGCCGCTGCAGATACAAATAAGACCCAAAATTTGATTCTGTGGATGAAAAATTACAAAGTAAGTTGAGTTCACAGTATTGCCAGTTTTTATTTGAAAGTGTAACCTAGGAAGAGGTAGGTTATACACAGTATAATGGCGCTAATTTCTGCAATCAAAAAAAATTTTCCAATTTTTATTGGCAGGAACTTGAGGAATATGTACGGGAATTTTTCTAAGGATATTAGCTCAAAGAGAGTAAAGCATAACATTTGAGTCAAATTTATCAATGTTAGTACACTTACCAGAGATTCTTGAATCAATATGTTATCTCAAGCAGCAGCGGGAGTGGCTCTAAGACTTTGCTCAGTTGATTGACTGAAACTTTAACCTGTATTCAGTGAAGTTTAGATTCCAGAATATTCCTTCTATGTACCTCTTTAGAATAACATAAAAGAGATTATCCAAAGTCTTATGGCAACAGGAATACTAGAGTGAATGTATCACATGACTTTCCCTCTCATCCACAGCAGGCTCAGAGGACATTCCCTTTAGTAATGCATTGAAAAATCTTTGTGTTGTTTTCTCTCTAAAAATTTGAGGATGATGATGCAAGATCAGGTCAAAAAATGTGTTTCCTGATTTCAGTGGAGATGGTGGATATGGTAAAGACTAAGTGGTAGTGTTTAACTGACAAGTCAAGGTGGGCATAATCAATAAAGGACAGAAGGGCTTGGGTGGCAATAAGAACATCAGAATGATTTTTCGTTTATCACTGGCTAGTTGTTCAGTTTCTAGTGCTGAAATAGATGGGCAGCCTTCTAAAATATTATTGATCTATATTAAAAAAAAATCACAAAACACCACCAACTCTAGACCTGATTTACATGATCAAAATAGGCATAGTTTGGTTTCAGGAACTTAGCCATTTTGCATACATTTGCCAGAGCCGAGACCCAAGAACCTCATGAATAAAGGTTAGGCTAGTCACCTTGTAAAGGGATATGAGATATCATCACAAGTATGTACTGTTAATTTTCCTCTGTGCTTTTCCCAAAGGGACTAGTGATCATTTTTCGGAATTGTTGTGCATTGGAAAAATGGAAATACTCAGATCTTTATGAGATTACTAGAACAATAGCTTTGAATTGGCTTTAATCAATGGAGATCTAAACCATCATTATGGTCCACAGAACAGAGAGAGGAATTATTGGTGACAGGTAATAAATGTTGACTGGAACTAAGTTCATCTCATAGTGGATCCAGTGGGTCTGTGGGTACAACTTGTGGCTCTTTTCCCTATCTGTAATGAGTTGTTGGTAGACACATAGCAACTGGCGCGATATCCACATGGCTTCACCATCTGTGGAGTAGGAGCTATTATAAAAAGAAAGATCATGTAAAAAGCTTTAAAATGACCATCTCTACCTGAATAATAAACCGAAAGCAATATTTTCTCCCTGTTGGAATTGCAGAAATCAATGCCATCATTGAAAACTTGAAAGATGCATATATGATTACAATCACATTTCAATTTTACTCAATTATTTAGCATGCAAAATAGTTACTTGCAAATAAATACATGCAAAAGGTGGGCAAGTCTTGAAAAATGACATTTAATTATTACAAATTTAGTCAAATTCTAAATATGATCTCTTTACCAGACAAATCAACTGTCTTGTTGGTATGCACTATTTTTCTTATTCCTATGATTCTATCTCCTGCATTCTTGAATAGCACTGTAACAGAAGCTCATTTGGCTAAGACATGTTTCTGGGTAGTCTGGCTGAAGCTAATAATTTTTTTTATTTTTCTATTTCCGTTTTTTAGCTTAATTACTGTTATATTGACTTATTCACATTTGTATAATACTTCACAGATTGCGAAGTGTTCTCTCATATATTTACTTTGTCTTTAAAACATATTTTGAAGTAGGTATTTTCATTTTCCCAATGAGAGAACTAATATGTATAATCTCCCTCATAGTTTTCCCAAATATATTTAATAACATTCCCAAGGGCAAAAGGGCACCTAACCGAGAAGAGACTTCAATCCAGATTTTCTTAAGTGAATCCCGGACTCTGTGTGTGTTCACTAAAAAAAGACCTAAGGGCAGGTGAGGGTGCATGATGCCTGTACACCACCTTCAATAGAATTATATCTCTCCGTGGAATTATAAATTACGAAGAACCAGAAGGACTTCAAGGATCCAACCCACTCATTTTACAGACAAAGAAACTGTTATAAACAGTTTGAAAGCATTGCAAATGTGCACGAAGGGGACAAAAATTTCCTTTCCTATTCTACTACTTAAAACTCTAAGAGAAAACAAGTTGTCCATTATTCAGTGGTTCTAGTATATGACTTCTCTTATTTACAACTATGGTATATTTTTAATAATATATCATATCTTAAATGTTTCTTAAACTTTAATAATTATTATTATTATTATTTTGCTGATATTTCTAACCCTTTGTGAGTAAAAGAATACAAGTGGCAGTGAAGAGATAAAAATAAAGTAAATCTAACTAATTATTGTAGTTCAATATGTCGGGATGTCAACGATAAATACAAACCCCTTTCCCTCCTGAAATAGTTGCAAGAATCTAAGGCAAACAAATAGGAATTAAATGTTGTGTGGAGTCAAGACAGCTGGTATTTGTTAACAGTCTTCGTGGGTCATATTAAAGTCAGAGGGAAGAAATGATGGGCGGAGAAATTTCTTTTTTTTTTCCAGATGGCTTCTGTAGCTTAGCCTGTCAGAATTAAAGCCTGATGATGGAATATGAGTGTGTACATTGAGGCCTAAGGTCACCACAGCTTTGAGTGGGCAGGAAGATGTTCCTTAATACCCTGGGCCCATTCTTTAGATCCTTTATCTTATAGGGCATTGTACCATTTTGGAAAGAACACAGAAATTAGCATTCAAATACTTAGGTTCCAATCCTGTCTGTGTGGCCTTGGGCAAGTGCTTTAACTACTTTAGGCTAAGCATCTTAATCCATAAAAGAAAGGGAAAAATAAAACTAATAGAAATATCATATGCCCAAGATTAGGTAGTGGTTATGAAATTGTAAACTATTACTCATTCTCTAAATTTTAATTTAATAAATGTTACATATACATCTATACCTAGTGGATGCATATCAAGGGTGAGTCTTTTCTCATCATTTCAAATCTATAATAACAACTTCTGTTTCTAAAAATAATTGAATAGCTGGTTGAAGGGGCAGCCCACCCTAAATAATTAAAAAGCTGGAGTAAATATATGAAATAACTGTTTTCAGATTTGAACAAAAAATTATAAAACTATAATATCTAAGATAAAGGAAACAAATGAGACAAACCCCAGAATAGTCAGTTTTCTGCCTGGAGGCACTTTCTGGATGTCAGCACAGAGATCAGGAGGCCAATAAGAGCATGGCAGTGATGCTGAGCAGACGAAACAAGAGATTGGTCATTTACGGCTACTGAAGTGGCTAAAATTGATGGGGTACCAGAGTAAAGAAAATTTTGCAGAGAAACAACAGAACTGAGAGTAGGAAGTATTCTGCAATTTGCTCCAAGTATTTAAATCAATCATGTACCATAGGAAAAAATATCTATTTGAACAATTTTTTTTTAGGCATCACTGAACATTTCAGAATAACCAATCTTCTGATTCCTTCTGGATTTGGAATATCTAAATCTCGTACTCCTTACTCCCTACATTGAACTTTGAGAAAATCTGCAACCATTGCTCTAAAAACAGATGAACAGGGTAAAAAAATACACTAAGACTCTAAGTCCAAAGGATGGCTGCGTCAATATGTGACACAATCACAATTCAGACATTTCTTATGAAAATACTCAAAGTCCTATTCCTTGTGTCTCTTAACGATAGACTTCTGTGAAACAGTACCTAATTTGCATTATGAGAATAAATGTCATTACAAATGTCTGTTACTAATCATCTATATATTCACAAATCATAACACAAGTTGCCAAAGCTTCTATGTAAACATTAAAAAATGGAATTTTTCAGCTTAACTAACATTTATAGTCTGATTTTTCTGTTTTTATATTTGTTGAAAAAATGTGAACTACTTCAAGCACACAGAAAAGTAAAAGAAAAACCAAAATAAAACAAATTATGTAACGCAGTGATTAAGAACGTGGCCTCAAGAGACAAAAATGCGTGGTTCAAACCCAGTTCAACCTTTATTTGCTGTGCAATTTTGGACAGCCTCCTTAACTTCCCTGCCTCAGTTTTTTTCTATAAAATGGAAAGAATATGACACTTTTCTTATAGGTTGTTATGATAGTAGAAGTAGAAGTAGAGGACTTAATGGTATTAGTGAGACTTCAATAAGTAGGAGCTGTTTAAGTACGTAATATTCAGTTTTGTCAAATCTTTATATTTGGCCATATTTGCTTTAGATCTCTGTGGCTGTCTCATTTTTGATAATTAAAATATGATATGAAGGTCAAAGTCACTTAATTTTTTCCCCTGTTCTCTCCCCAGAGGTGGCAAATGAGTTTGGATTTTATCATTCCCATGCCTGTTATTATAATTTTTATATATTTATGAAAGTATAATTAATACATATATTGTTTTCTGTACTAAATTTTAAATTCGACACTTAGTGCCCAGGTTTAATAAATGAGAAAGCTAATTTTTCAAAATGTGTGTTGTTTAAATCACCTTTAAAAAAAGGAATTGTGCAATTATATCTTCTATTGAGCAAAAATTCAGCCTTTTATTACTTGGTTATCAGATAAAAGATCAGATATATAAATAGCCTTACATTATTTCTCAGAGGATATATCTTTCATCTGTTAAAATATGTCCCACCATTATAAAGTGATTAAACTCTAAACACAAGGGTATCATAAATAACATTTCGGTGACTTAAAACTGCAAAGCATTTGTTTGTAAATAATCTTGGACGAATACAGTCGATTCCTATCAAGCTGAAAGATGGGCTTGGGTTTAGAAGTACACATGAGGAACTGATGAGAAATTGGATACTGCTATCTGGAAAAACAAATCAATAAAATACTATAATACTCTTAAGTAATAGCTGAGAGAGAGGGAGAGGGAGAGGGCAGGAGGGGGGGAGAAAGAGAGAGAAGAGAAATAGCTTCAGCTAGACTACCCAGAGACATGTCTTAGCAAAATGCTTTTCTGTTGCTGGTGCTGTTCAAGAATGCAGGAGATAGATATCATGGGAATAAGGAAAACACGGCCTGAATGGTGCATCAGTTTGACTTGATGGACCCCTAGGGCTTTCTTATTCTTGTATGAGAACGTGCTTCTGTGTTCATTCATCAAAGGTGGTGCTATAGCATTTCATCCTAACAGAAACACGGTATTTTCAAATTGAGCTCTCATGGAATCTGTTATAAATCGTCTCTTCATAAGACACAAATGATTTTATGTTTCTGTTTTCAAGGTGATCTTCTTATGTAACTCACCTTGAATTTCACTTATTCTCCTTAGCCACAATCATATAATATATGTGATTTTAAATGCTAGAAAATAGTTGCCTAATGAGGTCTTATGATTCAGAACCATGAAACCTTCCAGCCCACAAAGACATTTACTTTCTTAATTAATCCCATCACGTTAAATGATTGTTCAGAATTATTTTAAAATTGCACAGTAACTTTGCCTCCTTCCATCTCTTCTTTTTTTTCCTCTCTCTCTCTCTCTCACTTTGTTATTATTTTCTGAAAATTATTTTGGACAAAGACCTGTGCTAGGAAATTCAAGTGGTAAAAAAAAAAAAAGTAAATTATATGAACCATATATTCAAGTGTATTTTAATCTAAGGATAGAGTGTTCAGATAAGTGCAAAGGGAACTATATATACAGCTTAGAGATGGTAAGAATCTTACCAGAGAATAAACAAACTAGTATGAGAACACTGAGAAGGGATAGAGCATATGCAGGGAGAACTAAAGGATTAAGAAAGAAGTAAAATTAAAATAGTTCAGAACAAGTTGATAGAAATTCAATTAATGGAGATAGAAGAGAAATAGGAACATGCATAGCGATCTTAAGGGGAAAATGAAATCCACTTTGGCTGAGATAAGAGATGTAAGGAAGAGGAGCAAGAGAGTAAAATGAAAGCAGATTGTGGGGCATCCTGCACACCCAGTTTGAATTTCAGTAGGCAGTGGGGAATGGATGAAAAGTTTGAGCAGCTGACTGTCGTGATATAGATAAGCTTTAGGAAAATCTTGTGATTTGAAAACATTTGAAATTTTCTTCGTGTCTAGAAAATTGCATGGATATGTGTCGATATGGAATGTTTCCAAGAGATTTGAGTCTTCTGTTCGTTATTTTGTTATTAATTTCTAGTTTTATTGCATTGTGATCAAAATATGCAACTCTGATCTCTTACCTTGTTTTGCATTCTCCAGTGTTTCACATAAAACTCAATGTAACTTCTAAATAAGTCTCAATTATTCTTTTGCACTTCTATTCTAGTTGCCACTGTCATATCATCCTCCACTTCAGCCCATCAGCCAAGCAGGACAGTAGTTAGAGATTCAATTCCAAAATGCTATTTTGATCACATTACTCCTCTACTAACCATCGTTTAATGCTGCCCGTTTCTTAGTTGCTTACAGGTTTAAATCAAGGTCTTTTTACCAAGAATTCAAGCCCGTCATGATCTGACTCATGCCTTTCTTTCCAGCCTTATTTCCCATGTCTCTCAGAATTTTTTTTTCCTGTGTAATAGTCATGAAGAAATAACTTCTTTCAAAGGCATGCCTTTATATCTTTGAATTTGTCATTGTCTCTGCCCAAAATGTTTTTATCCTTTTGTCTGTTTTTACACCTTCTATTCTTCCTTGATAATGCATTGCAAGTATCCAGGAAGGATATTTTTTTTCTGATTTCTGTAGGCACAATTACTTAACCCTCCTCTATGATTTCTTCACATAACTCTCTTATCATTTTGCTTTTTGAAATGCAACTACTTGAAAATTGATGTATCTGTTCCACTAGACTATAAGTTCTTGGAGTCAGTGCCTTCCGTGCTACAGGATAGTAGCAGGCACATAGCAAACATGAATTTTTTTTGATTGTGTGGATGAATAAATTATCCATTCTACAGAATAGTAGTGGGTACATAATAAACATACATATCTGTTGTGTGGATGAATAGATAAAGATATCCATGGTATATTAGGATTTTTTTGCAAACCCCCAAGTAAGAAACTTATATATGTTTATTATATTAGTATATGTCTATTTATGCTTTTATCTTGAATCCTTATCTAATTATAGCTCATTTATAAAATTTGGCACAGTTGAAATGATCATGGAAACAGGGTAACTTTTATTGCTACCATTAATTTAAATGTGGACAACTACAGGGCTTCGTCCTATAATTGTGTATATTCAGCCTGCTTAAATATAATAGAAATAGCAGTTATTACTATAGACAAGAATATAAAAGATGGCAATGCTAGAACCTGAAAAGAGTTAATTCTAGAGAGAGCCTAAAAATTGATTTGTTTCTGCCAGATCAAAACCGTGATGACTGTAGGTCAGAAGAGGGCAGCAAAGTGCAGCCCAGGTAAGAAATGGGGACTTGACAAAATGGCCTGAGACAAGATGAAGCGTACGCCTAAAAGAACCCTAGAGGGTGCGTGCAACATTTAGCAATGGGGAAATGTAGGAGACCCAAGAAACTAATATACTGTCTTTGTACCAGGGACAGTAGCCAGTGTAATAGATACAATAAAAGGAATAGAACAAAAATATTGTTTGTACCCTCATTGCCACATTTTAATTTTTGAAAGAGTTCTCTGTGATATAAGTAACTAGATACCGCCTGACGGAAACAAGACTCAAAGAGGGAACTGCTAGGAAAAAATAGAGCCTGGACATCTCTCAGCCGAGACGAACACAAGGAAGTCAGATTGACAAGAGGCAGAGCCAGTAAGGTTTCAGCCTAGAAAGCAAAGGCCAAGATCAGGGTCCAAGCATCAGATGCGAAAGGAGAGCAGCAGGAGGCCAGAATTAGGAGAAAAAATGAGAGTCTCCATGAACTATAGCTTTTTAATGGATGGTAGGGATGGTTTCTGAAGTCTTGGGTAGCATTCCTCTTGGTTAAAGATGCTTTGTTATGCCCAGAATCAGTGTGAGACCTTACACGGCTACCAGATTTGTCTTGTTGGAACTCAAATCTTTTGACATCTCTTCATTGCCCAATGAATTTTAAATACCGGTTGTAGCATGACATTTAAAGTTGAGTATGATTTATTTATAACTTAGCCATCTGTAGTCCCACTGCCTTCTTCCTGTTTGGTGCACCTACCACATTTTACATATATTTCTCTTCTATAATTTAAAACATTATTAAATTTTGGTTGAAATGTCTCCTGTTTCTTCCATCCTCATCCCTTACCAAGTTTGCACTGCTCAAGAGTAGGAATAGGATTATATAATAGGCTCCTAAGCAATTTTTGTTAAATGAATGCACTATTAGTACTCATCCTAATATAGATTAAATTTTTTTAACACTGTCATAGAGCATAAAATTTTGCAACTGAATTATAGTTCACTATCTACTAGTAACTGAGGTGATCATTGCAGCCAAAATTAACACAATTATTTTCCTGTTTCAATGGCAGAAACATTCTCTGAATTGGGGATTTATTCTTAGAGGATGTGGGTGCTAAGAGGCCTCATCTACCCCACAAGCCTGTCAGAAAACCGCCAATGCCAAGAATTTCAAAAATTTCTACCACGATAGTCACATTTGCACAAGGGCACAATCAGAAGGCTACTCTGAAAAATACACATTATGAGCACTTCACCACCCATCTTCTGCCTCCCCCACTCTCTCTTTATTTTTTTGAGGCCCTTCAGGAAGAAGAGAAAATTTCTCCTAATTGAAATGAAATTGTCATCATTTCCCTTTTACTCATAAGCGTATTTTTTCCCTTGGCCTACATGCGATGTAAATATTTACTTTCTTAATTATTTGAGTCACATTCTGTGCTTTCTATTTATTATTATATCTGTTTACCTTTTTCTCTCTTAAATTTACTTAGCGTGTATTGTATGTACCCAGTAAACCAGCATGTCTAAATCTTATTGGTATAAAGATCAAAAATCAGTGTTGCTCAATTCCGAGAATTAATTACTGAAAACAAGCTTTATCCAATCCATTGTACATTTTAACTGATCTAAAAGCAAGTTTATATACCAATATCATGGTTGAAAGGCTTGTCTGAGAAATATTATTAATCACTTCAGTACCAAAAACAAACCTTTTGAGGCCATTGTCTAATTTCACATCTATATTTCAAAAGCATGTCATAATATAGTATGGATTCACCAGTTTCTCTAAGGAAATTTTATTTTGTTTTTAGCTATTGTAACATCAAGTTCTAAGATTACTAAAAAGTGATCAATGTAATATACAACAAAATTTGTTTCTAATACTTTTATTTTAACCAAGTTTGTAATTCTTTTAGTAATTACCTGGACAATGGCCATGTAATAAAGATTTTCAAATGACAAAACCAAAATCTGCATTGTTTCAAAAAAGGATTTTCAGTTTTAATAACAATATATTTATAAATGTATGTTTAAGCATGAAATGTTCAATCATAATATCCCTACAATTTAGTTGGTGAATTAAGGATATACTGTCTGGAAATACTTATCATTTCCACTTCCAGTATCTAAACATTGGAAAAAATGTTTCCAACTACAATTAAAATATTTTATACTTGATTCCTAAGTTTTCTATAGAGCATCATATAGTAAAATCATATTTTCTACTAATTTCACGAATATATATTTAACATGGAAAAATAATTTTAAATGAAAGTAAAAAATTGGCCTGAGGAAAAAAAAATATTCTACTTAAGTTTCTTTCCATTAACATCCTTCATAGTACTTTTTAATATTTTTGTGTTAGTAGGAAAAAAATGGGTGAATAAGAGAAATGTATTATTGTAATATTGTAATATCACATTGATGTTACAAACAGATACCCATTCACTACGATGTGTATTATTTTTAAAGCTTTGATTTGATAAGACTTCTTTGTATTTTTCTAAAAAGCAAAAAATCATTTAGAATATGCATCTGGACCACACCACCTCCGTTTAGACAAAACAGAAACAAGTGACCACGAGGAGGGCTTTTCTGCGTGTACTAACTCGGCGTGGCAGAAGCTCACAAGGAGCAAGCCTCTCCCATCTGTTAGCAAGCTGCCCTGAACATGTGATTCATACAAGTTCCATCTTCCTTTGGTGAAGGGCACATTTCTCTAGGATTTGAAGAGAAATTTCAGTGGTGCTCCGAAGGAGAAATAGGTACACAATAGGAAACCTAATAATCCTTTATTTGGTGATAATAATAATTTTCCTTTAAAAACAAAATACAGCCACTAATAGACAGTGTTATGTTATTTATTGAGGAACTCAGAAGAAGCAAATAAAAATGAATAATTTGGAATCATTTGAAAGCACAGTATTCATGTGATACAATGGATTACAAAATAGAGGATTTAATCAATCATTGACAGCTTTTCAGAGAGATGTTTTGTATGCACACGCACACACACACGCACACACATATATTTCCTTTTCACAGTGGAAATGTTGCCCTTGTATTTAGTACCCAGTTTTATCCCATTGTTTTTGAGGACCAGGATATGATTCATTCTAAAAATAGCTTTCTCCAGTATAAAGTGTCTGAATAAAAATAGTTTATTGTTGTAGTATTCAGGAAAGTCTAAAGACCTTGCATGTGTGTGTGTGTGTGTGTGTGTGTGTGTGTTAACACTTAGCAGCCTCATAACATTGCTAAAGAATCACCAGGTAGTGGGGTACTATACACAGAAGAATCATTTAATAGCTTGAGATGTTAAGGACATGAAAGAATATGTTGGTTCTTAGATATAACAGATATCTGATTTAAATATCAATCTTTTTTATTAACAACTAAACATAGTTTGCTTTATTTTATGTAATATCTTTTAATAATAATAACATGGTCAGATTTTAAATAAACTTTTAAAATCTCATATTTTTCCCTCTTTTAATGTATACTACATTTTATAGGTTTTAGGTGAACCAATATCCTACTGGGGAATGTTTTGACATTTAATGTTTCTCATTATTATTGTTTATTGTATGATTTTGTAATGATTCTTTACTTTCAACAATTTTTAAATATAAAAGAAAAAAGACTGTGGCAAAAAAAGCAAACAAATAAAGTGAGAAATTGCTTATGTTTGTGAGTACTGTTTTTATGTTGTTTTACTTGTTTGTTTTGTTTTAAATGAGATTGTACTTAATTTTACATTACAGCAACAGAGGATTTTTTGAGCTTTTCTTTCTGAACTCAATAATACTGTTAACCGTAAGCCTGAATGATGTTAGATACAGTATGCATGTGGTGGGAATTTTAAAAAAGCTTCTCATCTCACACCAGTAATAATAATTTATCTGAAAAAGACTCTTTTTAGCAAAGCAAATAAGAACTTCAATGTCATTAAGATCTGAGGGTGTTGACAATGAAGCACATCTTATTTTCAATAATTAAGAATATACTATTCTAGCAGTTTTTCCTACTGAATTCCAAAGTGACCATTCCTTTAGTCTACTTCAGAATTCATTCAAGTGAATTTAAGAAGAATACTTACTAATATTAATGCAATAAGTTGTATTAGTGAGTGACAACAGAAATCCAGAGCAAAGTATTATTTGAAACTGTAAAATTTTTTGAGATTAAATTTCTTGAATGATTTTTATAATCACACCAGTTCATACCCCTCCAACCATTCTTCTTCCTCCCCCTTGCAGAAGAGTTTTCCTTTATTAATTCTCTGCTAGTGTAATTCAATGTTCAAAAACAGGAAACGATCATTAGGAGTGGGCCAAACTCTGTTATATATTAAAAGAACTGAGAGTTTTCTGTCATTCTATCTTTACAAATGGTGATGAATATTCATTAAGTTAGGGAATGATTTGCCAGCTGCAAATCTTTGCAAGGTGCCCTAGTGCTCCAAGCCAAAAGGAAAACAAAAATTATAAAGCCTCTATTTATGTGTATCATAAAGGGTGAAGAAAATAAGCTAGCAAAAGTGTTCTCAGGGGGAAAAATGTTCTATCTCACACATTTTAGAGGAATATGTGCACTTGTTTTTTGCAAAACTATGATTTTCAGATTTTTTCCAAGATCACCTTAACGTGGCAAAAAGGGAAGGATATGTCTTAATTATACTAATCCTTAGATTTATTTCACTTCTACTGTACTATAGGGATTTAGAATAAGGCCGAGATTTTTTTTTTTTGTTTTTAACAAAGTGTGAGACTCTGAAGTAGCCAACACTTTATATTACATTTAGTCAATATCAATGGCGATGGATCTTCTGCCTTATAAGGACCGTATCTTCCTTATAAAAATCTGTATTAAATTCTTGGATATTAAAATATTTGACTTAATTCTGTGTTTTCTTGTGTTGACATGTTGACCACATTTAAACTGAAAAGAAATGTGCTCGTATGCGTTAGAAAAATGTTACCTGCATTTACTGAATCAGAGCGTATTTTCAAATTTTATATTTCTTTTGATAAGAATGTACCTACATTTTAATGTATCAGCCTTAAATGCAAAATTTGAAAGTTTTACCTTCACTTTTCTCCATACTTCAGAGTGAGAGTTAATAATTATTTAAAATCTGTGTTAATTTATATTAAACAAACATGTATTTGTTCACTTTAAGTCATAATAAGGAATAGTAAAACTATTATTTTGTCCTCACATATCTATTATTTTTTATTAAAAGGCTTTCCTCTTGGACAGGGAGCAAAAAGAAGAGATTCCCACAGGCCAATATTAGTTTACTGATTACTTGGAAACATTTGGTTATGAAAATAGGAGTAGATTCTCAGGGAAAGAAATGACCCATTTAAATCCCCGCCTTAGACCATGCTCCTTTTTTGAGAATTTGCCTGAAGGTACTTACATAAAATGGGCAGCGTCTATCTTCGTAAATCGTTGCTGTCCAACTGGTTATTCTTGCTAAACTGCTTCATCTTTTAAAATATTTTTAATTTTTTAATATGATTACCACGATAGTGTTAGCCAACACTTCTATCACGTCACATAATTATCATTTCTGTTTGTCTTGGGAACAATTAAGATCTCGTCTCTTAGCAACTTTGAAGTTTATGATACAGTATTATTGTGTATAATCACTATGCTGTGTATTTGGTCTCCAGGGCTGATTTATCTACTGGTTGCAAATTTGTACTTTTAACCACCAACTCCCTGATTCTCCTACCCTCCAGCCCCTGGTAACCACCATTCTACTATCTGTTTTTATGAGTTTAGCTTTGATAAACTGCTCAGTCTTAATGAAGATTCTCTGACTCCTTATAATTTTGTGGGAATTCCAGATGTCAACACCCTTCCTTCATGCAAATGAAAAAATACATTTCCAAAAAGAGTGGAGACCTCCCATTTGTAAAAGTATGCTGGATGTTCTAAAATGATACCATTAGATGATCCTTTGGCTGTAAAATCATCCTAGTACAACTGGGTTAAAAGGGCTCTTAAGTCATACTTATAAACACTTTTGTTTTTATTGGATAGTTGGAAGATACTGCTGATAAATTGTTTTAGTTCTCTATACTGTGCTTGTATCCATGCATAAACGTTTAGAAAAAACATTTTTACTGTAGTATAGTATATGTTAAGTAGGTTTCAAATTTAACTAAACTTCCAAGCCTGGATCACTCTTCGTGGAACAATCTCCCTACCGACTCTCACCTGCTGATTTTGCTGCCTCAGAGCTCACTCTATGTGTTACTTCCTCAGGGAGGCCTTGCTGATCCTCCTTCCTCTTTTCCTAGGTTAGGTATACTACTTATATTTCTCCTTTCACAACACACTATACAATTTTATTTATTTTGTTAGTAGTTATATTGCATCCTTCCCACAAACGAATTGTAAGCTTCATGATGGTACACACTCTGTGTATTTCTATCCATCTTATCCGTACTGTATCCCCAGCACCTAGCAAGTTGACTGATGTGAAGTACTCAATAAATATTTGTTGAGTCAATGAATAAACACATTGCTTTTAATTTTGCCACCGCAATAACTTAATCTGTTATATTGATTTTTAGTTTCACGCTCATGCATGTTACCTGACTAACACATCTTTACAAATTGCCTCCAATAATTGGTGAAACTGAAAATAATAGGTGGTAATTACGGCCACATATTAGAATAATAGCAAATACCTAAAACAAATAAATATTCCATATCATCACCACCAATCATTGGTGTCTTCATTCATTCATTCATTTGTTCTAGGAATATTTATTGAGCATCTATCTCTAGGCACTGGTGAGAGAGCAGTCAGCAAGGCAGAAAATATCCTTGATCTTCTGGAGCCTATATGGTAATGGAAGCAAACGAAGCATTAATATGTAAGCAAATACTAAATGAAAAGATAAAAAATAGTTGAAGAAAATAAACCAAACAGGCTAATAGGATGAAGAGT
This sequence comes from Ceratotherium simum simum, assembly GCF_057802395.1. Taxonomy (NCBI): domain Eukaryota; kingdom Metazoa; phylum Chordata; class Mammalia; order Perissodactyla; family Rhinocerotidae; genus Ceratotherium; species Ceratotherium simum. The sequence goes on from NC_141908.1 coordinate 64,983,443, forward strand.
AACTAGATGGGGAAGAGGGATAGGAGGTTACATTAGAGAGGGTGTTTGGGAAGATTGCTCTGAGGAAGTGACATTTGCCCTAACTCATGAGAAGGAGTCAGTCAATAAATTGGTTATATCAGAAAAATCTTACTTTTTTTCTAAGATCTTTAATAAAATGATTAACTGCATGAAACACACCTGAAGGACATACTTTAATCATTCATTCATTTAGTCCACAAATTATAGTTTTCCAAATAGAACCTTGAGAGTAATAAATTATAAATTTAAAAGTATAAATTAATTTACAAATTAAATGGTGAAAAAATGATTTCATTTTTTCAGGATCTTAGCAGAGAATATGAGATCCTCTTAGCACTAGTTTCAAAGATTGATACTGACACAATTTAAGATCTATAAAACCACAGGAGATTTTAGCAGAAAAAGACAGAGAAAGAAGAGAGAGAGATATTCAAGGTGCCCTTCACATATAGCATAGATACTATTACTAGCTTCTTGACCGATTTTTTTTCTTTTTTCTTTTCTTTTTTTTTTTAGTATTTCCTTGACAGCCATGTTATCATCCATAGGAAAATATTTTTTCCTTAAATACAGACCGTTGAGAATACGGATGTTATCATTTATGGAATTGTTTTTGTGTAGTAGTCATATGCAAAGGATAAGAGATGGAAGGATAATTTGGTCCAGTTTAGTAACTGCCAGAACTGGGATAACTTTGATATGGAATATATGGAATTAATGGCATCAAAGAAGCTTCTCACAATGTCTAACAGGAATTGAGTGGTAATATGTACAGTATTGCCTTATCTGATATTTGTTTGGCTCCTACATGTTAATTATGAATAAAAATCCAAATGTTAGCTAGCATATTTCAATTCCGTCAGTCTGTATTTAGCAAAAACAGTTTTTATACGAACTGTATCACTTTTAAATGTTCTTAGTTTTACCTACATAAAATCGTGATTCAAATTTTTTATCTCATTATTGCAACACAAGGAAAAAGCATCACTTGACAAAGAAGCATAGAGTTCAGCATAAAACCACATCTCCTTGCCTTCAGAATGTGAAAAAAAATCCTGGAATGATTTTATATGGCTATTTATAGCTAGTATTAATGTCGTTGCTATTTGTATTTTCAAGAACTGCAATTCTTCAGACTGTATCAGCGATCAGAAGGGTGGCTTCCTCTCTTCCTCTTCCATTTGTCTGAATACTTAAGTACATTCACCCTTTGAATGTTTAAAATTCGACATTCTCAACAACCTTTCTTGGCATTTCAACGCTAGATATGAAAATATCAACAGGAGTCATCTGTGTTATCAACTTAATTGCTCTTTGTTTTTATATTTGCAAAATATCTTTTTCCTTGTATAGTTAAAAAATTCATAAAATATAAATATAAGCCTATGTAAGTTGTCTCTGTGTTGTGTTATGTTTTGTTTTGTTGGTAGAGTCTGGGTTGCAACCAGAAATGTGGCTCCTTATCCTGTTTTTATTTTCTGTTTCTTTAAATGGTGAACATTTTCTCTACCCCAGACCTCTGCAGGCTTCCAGAACCATGGTGGGGGCACTAAGTGTCCTGTGTTAACTTGCACAAAGTCAGTACAATGTAACAACTAGTAGCATAGCCTCCAGAGGCAGAGGACCTCCACTCAACTCCTGGATCTGTTGCCTCTTTATCTCTGGAAACTTCTGGAAACTACTCTGTACCTTCTTTCACTCATTGATAAAAGGAGGATCATAATAGTGTACTTACTTCATAATACTGTTGTGAGGACTGAATGAATTAACGTATGTAGAGTGCTTAGAATAGCCCTGGTACATAGAAGCACTACACAAAGTGTTAGCCGCTATTATTATTTTCACTTTCCTCCCTCTGCGGGAAGGGAAATATGTAGACCATGTATCCTACTTCTGTTGTTGAGCCCCCCGGGTATGCCAGGACAAGTGACGGAATTAAATTGCTGTAATATCAGAGAAATTGTGAAGATTATGTTGTAAAGTACTTAGAAGAGTACCTGATAAATAGACTACACCAAATAAATGTATTCACCTAACTTTATCTTTTTCTTAGTTCATAGAATTTACGGATTATTTTTTTATTGAGATATAAATGATATACAAATTTATATTAGTTTTAGGTGTGCAATATAATGTTTTGATATTTATATATATTGTGAAATGATCATCACAGTAAGTCTAGTTAATATCTAGACCATATATAGTTACAATTTTTTTTATAGCTATAACTATGTACAGATTATTTTTGATTTATTTACTTTTTAACCAAAAGAGCACAGTGCTGAATGGCAAATGAGTGGCCAAGAAACTTGATTTTTGTCACTATTTCAGAAAGTTCCCTCAGTTTTTATTGATTTAGGATTTTTTAATATATTAAATGTTTCTAGCCAGTCACATCTGGGATGAATGCTAGCTCTGCTGTTTCCTAGTTGTGTGATCTTGGGCAAGTTACAAAAGCTCTGTGAATCTCCATTTCTTCACCTGAAAAATGGAGACACACTAACTAAAAAATTAATTGTGAAGATTAAAAAAATAGATTTAGAAAACTTAGCATCATGTGAAGAACATTGGGTAGCACTAAATAAATACTATTAGCCGTTCTCTAATTTTTCCTAGTACTCCAAATTATGGTTTGCGGTTTGGTTGATCTCAGCTTTTCTTCTTTCTCTTACGTGGCCACGCCTCTTCCCTATCAAATCAAATGAGGTAACACGAGCATGAAAACATTGGTGACACAAAATGTGCCATACACACATGTTATAATTTTAAAATTAGCATTAATAACTTCTCTACTATGGCTATTATCATGTTTGACCTTAGAGCATCTGTTTTCCTTTAAATGTTCTCTCACTATCCCTTCTCTTGTATGACTTCAACAAGCATCTTTCCAGGCCCTTGAGCATGAAATTTCAGTCTTCCTCATCTCTTTCTTTCACTCTTTTCATAATCAAAATCTTGCAAAATATTCCTCTGAGAACAATTTTTATTTCCTTTGTCCCGTTTTATCTATCCTAGTAGGATAATCCCTGGTGAAAGTTTTAGTCACATCGTGCAGACTTTTTTTTCCAAATCAATGCTCCTTTGTCCTTGATAAAAATCCTCCGCCTAACCTGCGTTTTCTCTTATTCTTGAATTTCAGGTTCATTGCCGACGACCTCCAGGTTCTCAAATTTTCCCTTCTCTATATGGCTTTTCTCTTTCTATCTCCTGTAGCACATATCCCCTTTTTTCTTCAATTTCAATTAAATCGGATAATTTTAAGATTCATCGGGATTAGTGACCATTTTGAACAGTAACAAATGATATAAGTGATTTTCATTTGTATTAGTGAATTAATAATGTTTTGAAAATTGAGCAATATAAAGATGAATTTTTTTAGTTTTTCAAATCTAGTAAATTCTAACTCAAGACATGATCACTATAATATCACTTAAACATGTCTTAGAAACTGTTATCCAGTATAAATGTACACAGATATATTTATAATGCTGTAATAATCCTGGTTTTTAAGCAAAAATATGGCATTATTTTAACACACATAAAAAGCCACATATATAAAAGAAAAGATGCTTTCTATCTACATATATGTTTGTTTAACTCACCAGACAAACAGTGGCTAGGAAAGTACAATTCAAACTGTGATTCCTTTAAAATTGGGAGTGATTCCAATTTGATGAAACAAGAGAGGAGTGGGGGAAAAGGAAAGGTTTGAAAAACGTTATTCCAGTGGCATTTGTCTTCTTTGCTGATCTTAATTTTTACTATAACAGATCCATAAACTTATGACATTCTGAGTTGGATTGACTTCAGCTGTTTAGAAGAAAGTAATTACGATTATTGTCCTCAAGCCAAGATAACAACACACCAATTGTGACTAGCCAAGAAGCCTGGAATTCACAAACCGCTTTGTATTTATTTATTTCTTCACGTTGGCTGTTTATCAGGATGTGACTTCAGTAAAGTAGAGCTGTATTTCATTTATTAAGTAAACTCGCAAAACTCTGAGAAGGATGGTGCATATGCTCTATTCAAAAACGACTCTTTCAAAATATGTGTATGTAGACGTTCACTGCATTTAATTTGACTAACACTTTTTTAATCATTTGGAAAAATAAGATCATGATGACATGGGTGAATTTGGTTTTTAATCTCTTTGCTTTTGTTTCTGAAACATCTTATTGATCTATGTACAATACCTAAGAGCAAAGGAGATATATATATATGTATTTTAAAAAATAATTTTTCCTCAGTATTAAATCTAATGATATAGAATAAAAATTACAATTTCAGGACTCCTTAAGAGCAAAATTCAATGTAAAGTTTATGTGAATAAACTGAAGGCAAGTCTTGATTGAGATGATTTTGATAACTGTAGACCTAAAAATACTTTCTCAAAAGTTGTTTGTAGCAAACACTAGAGCATCTAAATGAGAGGAAAAATTTTCCTATTTCAATTACCCCTTTATCTCTATTCTAAATACTAAACAAAATAACAACATTTTTGAGAGTTAATTAATTTTTTTAAATACTCTGTTTTATTTTAAAATTCTAGCAACATTTTTATTTTTAATTTGGGCCCTCAAAAGTACTCTTAATTACTGCCTTGGAATTATTTCATTTCTGATCTCTCTCTCTCTCTCTTTGCCCTGCTTTTGGGGTTCTTAAAATTTGGGGTAATTATAGGTCCCTTGGAGTATCTGATGAATGTTATTGACTCTTTCTCCATTAAAAAAAATACTGCAAATCATTTCATGTCCTAAAGCCCATTCATGGTGCCCAAGTAAAGAACCCTTGTTTTTCCATCTCACTCTTCTTTCTGGTCTGTGTACCCAAATTCATATTAGTAGACAAAATAATATCAAACTTAGGGTGAAGGGGCATGATGATCATGTTCACTGGAATTGACTTGAAAACTATGCTTTTGCTTAAGGACTTCTGTATCACAGTTCTGGGCTGTGTTTTACATGTATATTCACACTGTCATGAAAAGCTTACTATTTTGGGGCAAAGAATAGGAAAAAGAAAGTCCTTTTCCTTTTCTACATTTCTAATACAAGTTTACTGAATTTGTGAAATTTGTACCTTCTTCTAGATAGACAGTCTGGTGGTGTAATTGCATAAATAATATTTTCTCAATCTCCTCCTATGTACCCTTTAAAACTTTGACACCCCACTTATTTATTAGCTATTTTAACTCTTGAATTTCTTAACTTCTTTCTTTTTCATTATACATAGCATACTGAGTTATCTTTTTATATAAAATTTAATTTGTTTCTTAAAGGAATTTTTTATGATGGATTTTTAGTAACACAATGCTTTGCAAATCTCTTGGCCAATAGAGACTTAATAATAGAAAACTGTAGATGCTGTGAGGGCAGGCACACTGTCTGTATTCACCACTGATTGCATCTCTTGCACAATACCTTGCACAGTATAGTAACTAAATAAATAGTTGCTGAATAAATGAGTGAATTAAAAAGAACATGATCACAAATCAGGCAGGATATTGCAATTGCCATTGAATAGAAGTCAATTACAGTAGTTCCTAGTAAACTTCAGTGTTCCTGAATACTGCCTTGGAATTATTTCATTTCTGATCTCTCTCTCTCTCTCTTTGCCCTGCTTTTGGGGTTCTTAAAATTTGGGGTAATTATAGGTCTGCAAAGAGGTAGAAGAGGACATTGAAATACCCACAATATCTTTCACAAAACTCCACCACTAAAGCCATAGATTTTATCCTCTAAGAGAGGCAAATAGATTCTTGCTTCAGGGATATTTATTCTTTATAATTCAATTATAACATACTTATACTGTTCAAGCCAAATCATATTTAAAAAATTATATGTGGATAGACTAATTTGTAGACTTAGCAATAGCAAGAGAAACCATAACTAATAACCTATTATAGAGGCCTGGAGCACTTAAGACTGAGAAGCAGATCTAGAGCAAGAGATGGAATTCATGTTGATGAATCTACACGTTCCTGTAAGGTAGCATGCAGATTATATTAGTGCTCATAATTATTAAAAATATAGGATATTTAAATAAATTATTTATTTTAAATAATTAAAATTTAGAGTTTACCAAAATTTTGAACTAGTGTAAATCATTATTACACTGACCATTGTAACATTAAGCTGAAAGGAAATATGAAATAATTTTAAAAAGATATTTGAATGAAATTTTGGCTTGTAAATATTCATTTATGTAGGCATAAATTAAAATTATTGTATTTTTTTATAGTAGGGATGGAGGCACAGATGAATAAAACAGTGTAGTGGAGAAGATAGATACCAAAACCAGTTACTACTGTAGTATGTAAACACTGACGTAATCACTGTGTGAACGTGAGTCCTTTGGAAGAAGAAAACAGAACAACTACTTGCCTGAGGCAGTGAGGAAAGGTCATGGATGAGATACATTTGAACTGGTGCTAAACAACGAGTAGGAGTTTGCCAAGAGGAGGAGATGCATTAGGGTATTCCAGGAACAATGCTCTGAAAGCATGTTATGTGTTCAGGGAACGAGGAGAAGGTCAGTGTGCTTGGCACAAAGCTGTGGAGAAGGGAGGAATAAGTGGGTAGAGAAATAAGTTGCAGCTGGGTTACAAAAGACCTAACATTCTATGTGAAAGATTTTGAACTTTATATTGAGGGTAATGGTAAGGCAGAGGTCTTAGGTAGAAAAATGAAATGATCCAATTTGATCTGGGTAAAGAATATTAAATATTGGGAGCAGCATATGGATAATTGCCCTCAGAAGGGAGAGATCAGCAGAAAGAGGCCAGATAGGACGAAGAAATAATGCTCCAGGTGAAAGATTTTAAGAAACTGAACTAAGGCAGTGGAAGAGGGAGACAGAATGATATTCCTGAGACATTAGTGAGAACAAATTAATAGATAATGGAGATTGATTGAACATAGATAACCATGAAAAGGGAGTGTGTTGGAGGTTTCTTAAAATTTGAGCTTAAGCAAAGACAGAAGATGGCAATGCTCATTAAATATAGAATACTGAAGAAGACCAGGTTTAAAAGGAAAGGTAAGTAGTTCTACTTTTGACATATTGATATGAGATGATTGTGGGATATTAGCTTGATATTTCCAATAACCAATTTTCCTTCCTTTCCTTTCCTTTCCTTTCCTTTCCTTTCCTTTCCTTTCCTTTCCTTTCCTTTCCTTTCCTTTCCTTTCCTTTCCTTTCTTCTTTTATTCCTTCTTTCTCTTCCTTACCCTCTCCCCTTCTCTTTCTGTTTCTTCTGTTTCTCCTGTTTCTTCAATATGAATGTGATAGTTGAAGCCATGACACTGATTGGGATGATCCAGAGAGAGTGAATATGCTTGGAGAAGGTAATCAAGGAAAACCAATAAATAACTTGCATTTAAGAGATGGTTAGAAGTGGAATAGTTGTTACCAAGCAAGGGCTCGCTGCCTGATGCACATAGAAGCCAATACTACAGCACCAGCTTTTGAGAGAAGAAAGAGCATTATTGCAGGGTCAACCAGCAAGGAGAAAGGAGGCAAGGCTCAAATCTGTCTCCCTGAGCTGAAGCGGGGACAGACTTTTAAGGAGTTGGGAATGAGAGTGGTTATAAAAACTGTTAACACGGCAGAATCAGGTTGGAGAGTAGGAGTGTAACTGTCTTATAAATCCAATGTGCTGCAAAGCAAGGGACCCCTCAATTCTTATTAGGTTCCCTGTTCCACCTTCTTTTCAAATTGAGTTCCGTAGTTAGGGCACTTTTGTGTCCTAGGTGGCTCAAGGTTGTCTGAGGACAAGGTTTCCATCTTCTGAGCATGCTCCAGCCACATGATTTGCAGTTTTTGCTTGTTGCCCGTGCAAAACAACTTTTGATACATCATTGTTGATACAATAGGATACAATAGGGCCAGTACAAATTGGTCTCTGATGGTTACACAGTCAGTAAAGATGACAGAGAAAAAAATGATCACAACAATAGGGAGGAAAACAAAAAATCGATGACATCCTAGAAGTTAAAGAGGAAAGATTTTTTTTTTTTTGAAGAAGATCAGCCCTGAGCTAACATCCATGCTAATCCTCCTCTTTTTGCTGAGAAAGACCAGCTCTGAGCTAACATCTATTGCCAATCCTCCTTCCCCGCCCCCAAGCCCCAGTAAATAGTTGTATGTCATAGCTGCACATCCTTCTAGTTGCTGTATATGGCATGTGACCTCAGCATGGCTGGAGAAGCAGTATGTTGGTGCACGCCCAGGATCCGAACCGGGCCGCCAGTAGTGGAGCGTGTGCACTGAACTGCTAAGCCACGGGGTAGGCCCAAGAGGAAAGTTTAAGGAAGTCAACTTGTCAAACTTAGCAAATTCTGCAGAGGCTAAGGTATAAGAGGATATTGGTGTCCCTGGTAAGAATAATAAGTGTGAAAGATTTTAATTAATCCATTCATTCATTTATTCTACAGCATTTTTCGAAAGTCTTCTGTGTACTTGGGTTTGGGACGGAAATATCAACAATATATGCCACAATGTACATTGCATGGAAATAAGGAGATTTCTACACCATCAATAATTTTGCCAGCAAAATGGTCCATTATGGGTAGACCATCATTGTTACATGCAAGCTTTACTTTGCAATCCTCTCCCTAAGAATGATATTTCTATCAAAGATGCATTTTATTATATGTCATCTATCACCATCTAGTCCATACCTCTTTTTAATGAATAAAGGACATGAACCAAGTGGGGATTTCTATCAAAATGGTTATTAAATATTTGTTACTTGAAGTGACAATTCTGTAGAAAAATTTCCTGATCCTCACCACCATACACTCATTATCAACAGCCACACATCATTGTTTGAAATTCCTGGATAAAATGTGAATTGTATAAGTAAACTTTTTTATTTATCAATTAGAAACACAAATGTTCCCTGCATATTTTAACTATTTATCTTTAAGAACAAATGACACATCCAACTGTAAACAAAATAAAAGTCTGACCCCAGATATAATCCTTCACTTTCTCACTTACGGCCACGTGACTCAGCCAAATGACTTAATTTCTCTTCATTTCCATAGTAGGTAAACTAGGAATTACAATCCCTGCCTTGCAGAGTTATGAATTAAGAGAAAATAAACTAATATGAAAGAAATAGCTAAGAAAGAGTTTGGCACATAGAATTTTGCTAAATAGTAATTGTGAAAACAATATAAAGTGTCTAGTAAAATACGTAATATTTAATGCATAGGAGCTGTTTAACAAGCCTAATCCTAAAACTGTGTTTGTTGAAATGTCCTCCATTTCTTAGTATCTACTAGACGTTATAAATATCTTAACTAATTTAATTCATACAAAGTCCTAAAAGTTGTTATTTTGCCTTTTTGCTGAGGAGAAAAAGAAAGAAGGATGCAACGTTAAGCAACTAGGCTAAGGTAGAAAATGTCAGAACCAGGATTTGCACGCTGGCCCTTCTAACTCAGAATTCTGTGCAACTAAACACGACGTGACCCAGTCTGCTTCTCCTTTAACAACCTCTCCTTACTGCTTCCTCCATCTTCGATTTAATTTCTTTTCTTATATTTTGCATTTCCTGTAAATTTTTACCAGGCATCCAGAAAAGCAGTTGATGTTCTGAAACTCCCTTTGTAGGTACTTGCTCCCAAGATCAGATCCTTGGGAAGCCTCAGCTAACAGTTTCACATAGGGAGAGTGTACTACAACATCCCTTAGGGGTATCCATGATTTTTCTTAGATTTACTAAGATTTTTATACATCTAATAGTTCAAAACATTTTCACCAAGACTAAGATTTTCTCCCTTTCTAACAGACACACTGAGTTCTCTCTTTATTTGACTGAAAGCTATCACTCTAAAAAGTGAATCTCGTGGACAAGAAAATGGGAAAACAAGTAAAGATAATTAAAGCAGCAGTTAGTAACGTAAGTTTCAAAGCTACATTATCTTTTTCTTACTTTTCATGTGAAAGAGAACAATATCCAATTAATCCAGTGATTGGCTATGATCATTTACTCCTTAATAAGTGTTCGTCCTCCCTTGTACACTTGAGAAGATTAGAGATGATAATGGTTCTACCAATACTTTCCTGGCTGCTTATTCTCTGAACTAGAATAAATCTTTGAACGTCTCAGAGATCTTGGGTGCTAATGAAAGCTTTCATTTGTTTTGATAGAGAAGGAAACTAAGAAATCATATTATTTTATAATTTATCATCTGTATTTCAATCATTCTCCCTGCTGCTGCTTTTGTCAGTAAAAAAAAGAAAATAATGTTTAACAGTGAAATGATCCAGCCCTTATCCTTGGAGAAATCTAAGTGGGTTTTTACTTGGGATTCTCAAATTCTAAATGCCTGCAGGCAAATTTGGCAGGACTTATTTATTGCTAAACCTTTTTGATTGCTGATTTCCCCACATATTTAGTAATGTAGCTCCACTCTGAGCTCTGGCAGCTGCCCGCTGTCCTGAGATTATCATTTGAGTATACACATTTCCTTTTCCCTAACACACATTAATGTTGGTCCCCGATACCTTTTTTTACTCTAGCCTCCTCTACGCTCAGTCAAATATTGCCTCGTCTTTTAATATATAAGCTATGCTTGAACGGAATGGTTATATGGGCAAAGAATTTGTGTACACTGGGTCCAGGAGAATGGAATGATGTGAGAATTCTGAGTTGGACATCAATTTCTATAACACAGTTGTAGAGAATACCATGTATATTGATTCACAGTACATCTTTTTTCCTTTCAACTCTTATCTGTGTATCTGTCTCTTCCTTCTGCTAGGAAGGGTTACTAAATGTATAATCTAATCCATTAACACTCACAAATGTAACTCAGGACTAATGTTAATTAAAAATCCACAGTCACAAGGAGGAGAGGCTGTAAAACAGGAGAGTTTATCACCATACAACTTTTTTTAATACTTTTGCCTGAGAAGAAATAGACATGCTCAAGAGGAAATTAAATACTCCAGAGGCACCTAATCTAATTTGGAGCAAGACTAACTAAATTATAAATGCAAAATCATCATTCAGAGTTTAAATCAATTATAGATGTAAAGATCCCTTCACTATTCATCAGTTCATATCAAGATCTACGCAAATGGATTTAAAAATTTCCTATCTTGGACAGGTTTCTGAAAAGTGACCTGGGTAGGAATAAGAATAGAATGCGTTCTCTATTATTAAAATGGATCATTCATCACTCAGAACTGAGACTTCAATGCATGGTACGTCGTACACTTAGAGACACTGAGTTTTGAGGGATGTCCATTTGAAAATATCAAAACTAGACACGTTTACTCTGGTTTGGTTTCTTGAATACAGCATGCTGACTAGTTGCAGATTTCTTTCCTTAATCAAGGTAAAAATAAATAAAAATGTGTTCATCTTTGATAATGGTGTTGATGTTTTCTATTGATTTGTATTGTTATTGTTATGAGAAGAGATCAGCTCTTTAAGATATAAATCTTTATATAGTGGATTTGCTATGCTCTGGCAGCAAAAAGTTATTTAAGCATTTCTTTTCAATGTGTATGATCTTCAAGTTCTTCTGAACTATTGCTTGTAAACATATCCATAATATTTTACAAGAGTTCTAGGCTTTGATTTAAGAGCTGCCCGCACTTTCTTCCAAGTGATGCTATTGAGTCATTTACGAAGTGTAGTCCCAGGACCAGTTGCATCAGCATTACCTGGGAACTTGTTTGAAATGCAAGTTCTCAGGTCCCCCCTAGACTGACTGAATCAGAAACTCTCAGGGTGGGGCTCAGTAATCGGTGTTTTAATAAGCTCTCCAGAGAATTCTGATTCACATTCAACTTTGAGAACCACGGCTTTTCACTATTTTGTTTATCTTTGACCCCTTTAGCAGTATTGTGAAGCCTTTGGCTCTTTTGTCAGAATATTTTTAAATATCCAAAATAAAATACGTATATTACTAAGGAAGTGGGTTATATTGAAATTCAGTTATCTAAATATGAAAAATAAATTTGTGATACAACAGTATATGTGCTTCTTTATTAACACATTTAACTGACAAGATTCATAGGCAAGTCTAATAACTATCACAGTTTAAAAATACTTGTGATTGAAAAAGATGTTTCCAGATATCTGCAGCAATCACAATGTGATATGACTATATCTGATTTATATTGGTGACAAAGTCACAAATATTACTAATACTATTGCGGTTTATGCCTACATTCAAAATTGAATGAGATATTAAATTTCAGCCAGCAGTTAAGAAAAATGAATTCTGAGTTTTCTTTGCATCTAAATTCATGGATCTCCTGAATTCTATCCACAAATCCTTAGGGGAAAAGAAGCCTTGCAAGATGGGTGATGTTCAGCCCATCTAAAAAAATGTTTATCTTGTAATATGATACATTATAAAACAACATAAGAGACAGGATGTGAATTAAATGTGTTCTGGAAGCCATAGAATAAATGGTTCTCCTCCAGGGCACCTCATGGTCTAACACCTGTGACATTTATAGCATAGCTAATCTAGTAGTTTAATGGAAATTACCGACAGTGCTACATATTTTCCTGCTTAATCATACAGGACCTTCATACTCATTATATTTTTAAATTTCTTTCCACATGCTTTGCAAATCTTTACTTGTCACATTATGTATTAATTGACACCTCTCAATTCTTTAGAACCTCTTAGAAACAGTGAATTTTCAACTCCTCTCTTCATGTTGTCACTGCTATGGGAATGTCACTGCTAGCCCCATTTGAGGAAATGGATATTCAAAGATCACATAAACAAGTCAAGGTCATGGAGCACGATTCAGGGCCATGACTCCCACTCGGTTCCACATTTCTGGTTCTGTGTTCTGGCCTTGCTGCAGAGAGGCAGGGAGCCAATGAGACCTGGCCTGGCCACCATGTGAGAGAGCTGAGTGAAGACACCAGTTGAATGAAAAGAACAAAGAAAGATTCTTTCTATTTCAGCCACTGATGACAGACTACTCAAACAGGAAATAATCAGAATATAAAAGGATGAATCTACTTTTATTGTGAGAGAGAAGAGACAATAGACTATCAGAAAAAAACCATGTCCCTACTTTGTATAGCACGATAGGAATTTTTGCCAATTCCTTATTTCGGAAGCCATTATTATAAAACCACGTCTTTGCCTTTCAGCTCCTTTTATTTGACAGATTCTTCTCCCATACCCTGATTGTCAAAGGGTAGTAAAAGGTCTTCTAAGGGGCTTTCTTAGAAAATATTTTCTTCTATGTTGTTTCTTGTCGGTAGGAACAGTTTGATACTGTTTCTAGTATCGAACACTGACACTGTTTTTGAGTCTTAACTTTATAATTTGCAAATAGTGTGACTGACAAATTTTCAAAGGTTCAACTTTATTAATCAATTGAGGATTACATTTGCCCTACTGATTCAAGTATATGTTTTAATAGATGAGGGAAGAGGAACAAATATTTATTGAGTGCCTCATATGTGCCAAGCTCTCATCACATAGAGGAAGCAGTGTAATAAAGGAAGGAAGGTAACACATCCAACTGGGCAGGTGGAGTAGAGGGAAACAGAGTGAGTCTCTGCAGATGTTACAGCTGTTCAGGGTGTCAGAGGCTGCCAGTGAGGAGGAACAGAACAAAGAGACTATACAGGGCAGGAAGACCCAGAGAGCATCCTAGCGGGGTGTAAGTGTCTGCAAAAGATCAGTAGTAGCAGGAATCAACCAAAGTATTTTGGTGATGCAGAGTGCTGACTTTCCGCCTTCAGACTTTGCCAGGGTTGTAGAAATGTCTGCAGGCAGCTGCAGATGGAAAATTTAAGAAAGAAGGAAGACAGGGCAAATCTATCTAATGTGGAACAGAGCTGACTGCATTTTTACAGGGAGAAAGAGGAGGGAAAGCACTGTTTTCTGTTAGTTTCTATTTATCATACATAATACCTACATTTGGAGAGTCGAACAAAAGCAGAGAGGAGAAAACCTTACACAGCTTCTGTGCAGGAGGGGGAGGGAGGGGCCTTGGAGCAAGGTGCTTCTCCAGGAGAACCAGTGTCTCCAGAGAAAGGGCAACTGCCTCACAAACTCTGGTGCTTAATTCAGTCTTTAGGAATGCAGCAGATATTTATTATTATGTTAATGCAAGGAAATAAAGAATTTTAAATGATCTCTAGAACAACAGTGAAGCTGGTTTTAAAAATGTATCAGTGGAAGAAACATGACTTCTGGAGGAACCCTGTTGCAATTCCACTTAGCAAGTCAAAGATAAAGATTGTTAGTCATTTTGGGGAGCGGCCCATGCTTCACAGGACCAGACAGGTATAATATTTGATTGATAGAGTTATTAGAATAACACCAGTGAAACTAGCTCTTTTCATGGTTATTGCTAAGACTTATTAAGTTGTGACTGCTTGAAAATAGGAGGTAAATGTGGGGTTTAGTATACATAACAAAAGCATGAAATAGATCTACGGGAAAAAAGAAAAAGAAAAGAAAAAAAGGCTTAACCATTTAATATGTGCTTTTCAGTTGGGGTCAGGGAAGGTTTGGAGTAGAAGTGAGCAAGGGAACGTACAATTCATTATCCAAACCAAGAAATGTTTATCTAGGAAGACTGCTCAGGCTCTTCCCTAATATCTGTGGAGCCTGAGGCAAGAGTACAAACTGAAACCTACATATTTGACATACTTCAGATATATAAAGGAAGCCACAAAACTGTTAAGTAACTTTCTTTTTTTTGTGTGTGTGTGAGGAAGATCAGCCCTGAGCTAACATCCATGCTAATCCTCCTCTTTTTGCTGAAGAAGACCGGCTCTGAGCTAACATCTATTGCCAATCCTCCTCCTTTTTCTCCCCAAAGCCCCAGTAGATAGTTGTATGTGGTAGTTGCACATCCTTCTAGTTGCTGTATGTGGGACGCGGCCTCAGCATGGCCGGAGAAGCGGTGCGTCTGTGTGCGCCCGGCATCCGAACTCCCGCCGCCAGTAGCGGAGCGCGCGCACTTAACCGCTAAGCCACGGGGCTGGCCCTTAAGTAACTTTCTATTTCTGTCTTTACAAAGAAATTTTCAAAACACCCAAGAAGGTTATTTTCAAATTTAGATTTCTCAGAATTCTCAGAATCCTTGGAGTTTTGTGCAGGAAAATGCTGGTATGGGGTGAGCTGGCCTCCGGCCCCCAGAAGGCCCTTTTCTGTCCACCCCTGCTCCTCCTGGTGCTGGTGGGGCCTCTTATGTGGATGTTAGTGCACACTTCAGCCTGGACAACTAGGTTCTGTCCGCTTCTCAGTGGAGACAACCATCCCGTGGCAACTCCTTGAGACTAGGGGTGGGCATAGAAGAGGCATGGCCCATCATCAGAAAGGGGAATCCAGCCAAAAGACTCACACAGTTCCTGAATATGAACATAAGTCATTAGGCTGGAAGCTCTGGGCTCTCAAGGTGCCCAGGATATGGTGAGAAGGCAAGGATTAAGCTCTAAGTAGTCATGTTTCCTCGGCTCAGAGAACTCCTTATCACATGGAAAGAGGTCAAGCTACAGTAAGGCCACAGTTGGGCTCTCTAAAGTGCCAGGACAAGAATACAGCCCCTTTCTCCTGGATCTGAGGCCAATACTGCAGGTGTTAAGCCAGAACTGATGCCAGGACAACAAGCAACAAACCTAAACTCTTGAGCAAATTGGGATGTATGGTTACGCTAAATTTATGGAGCACACACTGGAGTGTAACTGAAGTCTGGAAAAGTGTCCTGGGTGTGTAGATCTGTATCAGACAGGTCTTTGTAAAAAGAGCTCTTTGTATATCCTCGGAGATGAAGAGAATTCTTATATAAACTTTGTATGAGTAATTAACAGTAAAAACAAAAGACAAGTACAGCTGGGCAAGCTTCCTGTTCATAGAATCAAAAGAAGAAAAATGACTCTGGTGTTACATGAATACAAAGAAAGAAAAGTTTAATGTGCCCAAAATAAACTTTAATGAGAGAGAATTTTGAAGTTTGTGAGGAAACTGGATGTCCTCTGAAGAAGGAAGATCAAGAAGACAGCCATCAGAAACTGTCTGGAAACTGTCTGGAAATAGATGTGAGCAATAAGATAATTTTTGAAGAACCCTTATTTCAGAAAAGGGAGCACTATCTGATTTATAGGGGGAATTTAATTTTAGTTTTGTTGTTATGTTTTGTTTGCTTTACTATGAGGTAATGGGTAGTACACAGAGAACTTCTAATGAAATAATGGAATGTTATGTATTGAATGGTTGTGTCCCCCCAAAATTCATATGTTGAAGCCCTAACCCCCAGTGTGGCTCTGTTTAGAGATGAGGCTGCTAAGGAAGTAATGAAGGTTAAATGAGGTCATCAAGGTGGGGCCATGATCCAACAGGATTAGCATCCCTATGAGAAGACACACCAGATAGCTCACTTGCTCTCTTTCCATGTGCCCAAAGAAGAGGTCATCCGAGCACACAGCAAGATGGCAGCTGCCTACAAGCCAAGAGATCAAGTCTCAGAATGAGACCTTGATCTTAACACCTTGCCGGCATCCTTGTCTTGCACTTTTCGGCTTCCAGAACTGTGAGAAATAAATTTCTGTTGATTAAACCACTCAGTCTATGGTATTTTTGTTATGGAGCCTGAGTAGACTAAGACATGGAGTAAACAATAAGAGACTAGGGATTAAATATATAAATGGATTTCCAGAAAATTTAAGACAATAATGGGGTGGAATATAATATATAGCCTGAGGTAAGATGAACAGGTCAAACCAAAGGTAAAAGGAACTTGTGAAGGACAAATTGAAACAGCAAAAATATTTTTGCTGTTTCAACACCTAAACACCCTAAAACAAAATTATATGATGAAAATATTTGGGTTTTCAGGAGGCCAAAGAAATGCCCTCTAGCTGGGTTACTGAGAAAAGAGAATGATATGGCAGTTAGAAACAATAGAACATCCATTCAACTTTGCTGAAAATGTGATCTAAGGGGTTTTACATACTCCTAGATCATCTGCAGATGTGGTTCAGCATCCATGAATCTATTAAATCACAGAAATGATATGCAA
This sequence comes from Ceratotherium simum simum, assembly GCF_057802395.1. Taxonomy (NCBI): domain Eukaryota; kingdom Metazoa; phylum Chordata; class Mammalia; order Perissodactyla; family Rhinocerotidae; genus Ceratotherium; species Ceratotherium simum. Next base: position 65,000,498 of record NC_141908.1, read on the forward strand.
AATCTTATATGCCTATAGTTGTATCTTGAAAAAACAAACAACTGGCATCTCCACTCCTTTCCCAGGCGAAAATTAATGAGAATGAAGGCTTTTTTCGACAGACTTCTATACTTAACTGGTGATGGTTTCAATGCGTTTGCCCTTTTAAAGCCAAGAGAGCAACCATCATCGGCTAAGTGGCTTGTTAATAAGCCCATTTCTTACACCTGGCATTCCAGCGGTGGCACATTTTTAGAGAAAGTGAGAAAGGAAAAGGATTGATGATTCTTTGGGTGATAACGTCGTTCCACTCCCCCTTCCAATTACCATTTTCTGCTTATTTTATGGCAAAAGACTTCAAAAATGTTCCAGGGCCAGCCTGGTGGTGTAGTGGTTAAGTTCGCGTGCTCCACTTCAGCAGCATGGGGTTTGCAGGTTCAGACCCCAGGCACGGATATATGCATCGCTTATCAAGCCACGCTGTGGCAGGCGTCCCACATATAAAGTAGAGGAAGATGGGCACGGATGTTAGCCCAGGGCCAATCTTCCTCAGCAAAAAGAGGAGGATTGGCAACAGATGTTAGCTCAGGGCTGATCTTCCTCACCAAAAAAACAAATTGTTCTATACACTTCCTCTTCCCCTGTTCTGTCTGTCCTCCTATTCATGTGCCATCACCATGGTTTTAATTATTAAGTTACATAATATCTGTCAGGGCTCATCACCCACCCCTCTTGTTTAGAGCCTCCATGACTGTTTTTATTACTCCATATGATATTTAGAATTAGCATGTCTGGTTTCAAAATAATTACCAACTATTATTTTTATTTGGATCATATATACTTTATAATTTATTTAGGGGCAAGTTGACATCTTTACGATAATTTTTCTATTCAGGAACATCATGTGTCTTTCCAGGAACTGATGTCTTCTGTTGTGACCATTACCAGTGTTTAAAATATATTTCATTTATTTCTTGTTTAATTTGTTCCTATATATTTTATCTTCTGTTGATGCCATTACAAATTTGCTCCTTTTTTACCCACCTCATCTTCTACCTGGTTTTTATATGTATGTGTGGGAAAGAGCAATTTGTGTACGTTTACTTTGTGTGTTGCTACATTTCTGAATTCTCCTACTGCTTAGATTCGCGTTCCAGGTGTGTCCATATTTGTCATCAGAAAACCTTGATAGTTTTCTCCTCCTTTCCAAATTTTATACCTCTATTTTATTTAGTTTTATTTTCTTTGGCATTGTTGAATTTACATTGGCTGGTTCTTCTAGTTGGATATTAAATAATAGTGGTGATACATAAGCATTCACATCTTGATCCTGACTCTAGGGGCAAAGCTTCTAGTATTTTTCTATTGACATGATGCTGACTTTAGGGCTGAGATATCTTTTATCATGTCAATAAAATGTTTGTAAATTCCTTATTTATTTTTACTTTTTAAAATTAAATACATAATTGAATTTTTCCAAGTGCTTCCCCACCATCTTTCATGACTATTTGCTGTTTTTCTCTTTAATTCTACCTACATGATGTATTAAGTTAATAGATTTCTGAATATTGATTCATCCTTGCATTCCTGAAATATGTCTTACTTGGTTATGAAATATCTTTTAATAAGCATTGAATTCTGTTTGCCAATATTTTACTTTAGTTTTTTGTCTATCAGTATTCATAAGATATTAATTGTACTTTTTTTGGTGCAATATTAGATTTTAAATTTGATGATATTCTCACTTCATAAAAGTAATTTGGAAGGTTTACTTTTCTAAATATGTTAACTATGTCTTTTGTTTCTTTTCGGATATTTTTGTTCACTTCATAACCGTCGAGAGAGGTGATGAAAGTCTCCTATTATTCTTGTGTCTTTGTCTAGTTCTCCTTAAGTCTCCTGTAATTTCTACATTCATATATTCATAACTGCACAGATCTTCATAAGTATTATGCTTTCTTTGGGACTTGCACCCTTTAGCCTTATAAAGTGCCCTTCTTTTTCTCAATTAATACCTTTTTAAACAAACTAAATTCCTCCCTGGTATTAAGATCAGGACCATTGCTCTTTCATTTGTTTGTCTGGATTTGCCTAGTCGCCTACCCTTGCCCATTCTTGCATTTTCAAAGTTTCTGAATCACGTTTTTAGGTTTGTCTTTTTCTCCCTCAAAGAAATGATTTTGCTTGTAATCCAATTTGAAAATCTGTTAATAAGTAAGTTAAGCCTTATGCTTATATATACCAGATGCATTGGATTTAATTCTGCCACATTATTTTTATGTCATGTTTCCTATTTTTTACGATGGTTCAAAAAGGTATTTTATGATAATCCATTTCTCTGATACCCACTGTAATGAGGATTTTGTCTCAACAACTCCACTGAAATTGCCTTTGGCAACGTCACTAATGACCCCTGTGTTGCCAAAAGCATTAATGAAATTCTCAGCTTCATTTTGGCTGAAGCTCCAGCAGCACGTTACAAGGCTAGCTACTCTGTCTTTTTTGAAACAGTTTCTTCAATTGGCTTTTGGAATAACACTGTTGTTTGACGTTCCTTCTACCATACTGAATGCTCTGCCTTATCCTTCTTTGCTGGATTCTCTGTGATATCCTACCTACTTATATTGGGGGAAAGGACCCCAAAACTCTGAATTTCTTTTCTCCTCTATTTACTTTTATTTCCTGAGTGAATTCACCCAATTTTGATCTTTTCAGTTCTTTCAAGATATTGGCTACTCCCATGTTAATACCTCAAGCCCACACCTTTCTCCTGGTCTTCAGACTCATGGACGGAGCAGCCAACATCTCTACTTGGATACCCAATGGAATCCCAATCTTATCATGATCAACATTGTACTCTTGATTTCTCCAACCAATGTGTCCCTCTCTCATTTTTTCCTCTTGGTAAATAGTGAATGTGTCTTCATTCTCCCCAATGCTCAAGGAAAACAAGACAACGAAATAATACAAAATTGCAACCATCCTTGACTCTTAAATTTATGCCCAAGCAAAGAGCATATCCTATTGGCTCCAGTTCTATATATATCCAGAATCCTATGATTTCCCATGGCCTGTGCTACAAACACACTATTTTAAGCCACCAACCTCATCTCTTGCCTGGGCAATTGCAATAGCCTCCTGACTGGTCTCCCTGATTCCACCCTGTTTCCACTCTGCTTTCACCCTCAGCACTGTATAGTTTATTCTCCACTCATCAGTCAAAGTGAACTTTTCTTTTTTTTTTTTGGTGAGGAGATCAGCCCTGTGCTAACATCTGCCAAACTTCCTCTTTTTTTTTTTTGCTGAGGAAGACTGTCCCTGGGCTAACATCCATGCCCATCTTCCTCCACTTTGTATGGGATGTCGCCACAGCATGGCTTGCCAACCAGTGCGTCAGTGAGCGCCCGGGATCCGAACTGGCAAACCCCGGGCTGCTGCAGCGGAGCGCACGCACTTAACCGCTTGCACCACCAGGCTGGCCCCTCAAAGTGAACTTTTTAAAATGCATTTCACATGCCAGACTATTTCACTCCTCTTTCCCAAACCCTCCTGTCCTTCTAGAGAATAAAAGTTAAAATCAACATCTTGGCTTTCAAGGCTCTAAATGATATGGTTACTGGTGACTTTCTGGTCCCGTCTCTTTCCATTCCCCTCCCTCCACCACACCATCTTCTTGAGGTTCCTCCAACTCTTAAGCACAATCCCACCACAGAAACTGTGTACTTACCGTTCATGGTGCCAGTAATGCCTCCCATCCCCAATAACCACACGGGTCTCTCACGTATTTGCCCAAAGACACCCCATCAGAGAACCCTTCCTGATTACCTGATCTAAAATAATACTTCTCTTATACAATAGGTATTTGCTGAATGACGGAATGAATTCCTAGGTAGATCTGGGGTTCAGGCAAGATTTTTATCTCTTATTCCACTATACTTTTATATACAAGAATAAAAGTGAAAGAAAAAAAAATAAATTCCCTGGTGTTTGAATTGAAATAAGTTGCTTATTTGCTGGGTGTATCTTGCTTTTGTGTAGCACGGATGTGCAGCCAAAAATACGGAGTTTGTGAAACTCTCTGAAATGGGCAGAGATGTAGCTCTATTGTTAATTTTGTAAATTTTTGGCCACACACATGAAAGCAGAGCATATGTTCTATGTGGGAACAAGATGAGATTGAGCTGACTTTCTGTCATCCTATTTATTCTATTTGAGTCCTTTCTTCCTTGCACACTGTAAGCTGCCATAAAGGTTTCCAGCTATTTAGCATACTATTTACAGCACTTTTGGAATATAGCATGAAGACTTTTGATCCAAGGGAGGTGTTGTCTCTGGGTCAAAGTCTGGGACTTTTTCGATGTAGCCTCCAATTGGAACATAGAAACTTACATTTTGCACTCGGGAACATTGATACCAGATTTACTTCAACTCTTTTAATTCTACATATTTCTGTGAGCTATGTTGTAAAATTATTTGCATAGTTTGAATTGTGGCTTTCATTGGTTCAAAGCAAAGATGCATAATGCAAGGGTTTTAGTCCAGAAATGTCTGTTTGAAAGTAAGCTGAAACCTATTAGGTTGTAAAATATCATTTAGACAGTAGAATCTCTATGGAGGAACTCCATTTTATATTACAATGTTCCTAGGACTGTGCTTTTTAAATAGTAGGTGCTCAATACAATTTGTCAAGTTTATTTAACAACCTGATCTCTGTTTTAAGACATTAGTTTGATATTGTGAATTCAGTGGCATTTGTTAATATATATCACACTTAGTGATTTTCCACCAAATGACATAACTTCAGAGCTGATAGTCAGTGACTACACAATGGGTAGCATCTGTTCTCATACTTCAAACTTATAAATGTAGTCTAAGTCTCACAGGAATATGATTTTCTTATTGTGAAAGTAGTATATTAGATTTATTCAAGCCCTAAGACATAAAGCATTTCTCTATATACCTCATTAATAACTATGTGAAAGTCAATGGGCAAAGTAGGGAGAATAAGAGAAATAAAACTGCAAATGAGAAAGGTATGTTGCGTGTTGAAAACAAACACTATCATTATGCAGACATCTGGAGATAAAGATAATATCCATTTTGTAGAGTTTTTAAAATAGTTCTTTAACAAATCTTCACACTTACTCTCTACATTTGGCTTTCACATCCCCACCTGGTTCCTCTTTCCACTTATATTTCTGTGAGTAAAAATTGTGAAAGACTTTAAAATGGTTAAATCTTTGAGAAGATTGAGAGTGTCACTTCTAGCGCAGCCTTCCAGGTTACCTCTGTTTTGTTTTGTTTTTGAGATATTCTATAACTATGTAAATTGTCAAAATAGATAATAATGCAAATAATTCCTTCCACAGAAATGCAAATCCCTTAGGCCAGTGGAATGCAATTGATTATTGCCCTTCGGTAGAGCTTTTTTTCATCTATTTGTGAATTCTTTTCAGCATTTTTTTATCTGCCTGTATATGTGTGGTCTTTTGAATTCTCCTTTGAATTGTTGTGATATCTTACTGGTTTCTTCCTTAATTCACGAAAGAACTAAAATTCTTTAAGGATGTGGTACTATGTATTATATTTTGAAGTGTGTATCTTCTTTTTGATTGAATAGATAACCAAGTATTGTTTTTCAGTCTCCCATAATCCTATTTTATCATGTCCAAATTTCCTTTGATATCTTACATTTTTTTTAATTTTTGCCTTCCCAAAAATCTTTTTCTATATATAAAAAAATAAAATTTCAGGACATATTTTATACTTAAACTATTATTGAAATTTCTCAAATGGCCTTGAAAATCTCAAAGATTTGTTATTTCACCTTATAAAAAGCATGTTAGATACAATTAGTTTTGTTTGATGTATCAACATTGTAATAGTTATAGGGGAAATGTTGTCAAATTAGAAGAGACAATCGTTCTTCCTTAGGTTAAATTTCTATAGGTAAAATATTAATATGAGAATTTCAGAAATTGTATGCTTTATGGAAATTCCCTGGAAGTTTGTCATTGCACTTGATTTCCATAATATGTCTTGACCTTGGAGGAAACACTGATCAAAAATATGCCAAGTTGTACTGTAGTTATCAGTGCCCTGGCAACACTTTGCCTAATGAGATTAGGCAACAATAAAGTGTTATCAGTCATAATTTCAGTTATTATTTAAACTGTTGTTTGGCCTCAGTCTTACTTCTTTTATTTTAATCTAGCATCTTCTAGACCAGTAGTTCTCAATTTAGGGTACACATTAGACTTACCCATGAAGTTTTAGAAAAATCCAGATATGTAGGTCTAATGCCAAATTTACTGAATCTCTTTGCTTGATGTTCTTGGTATAAAAATATATATCAGGATTACTATATCTCAGGATGTATTACATTTTGTCTCATTTTTTTTGGAAAGGCTTTATTATCCTTGTTTTTCTTGCCACAAAGATAACAACATTTCATTGTCAGTTGCATTATTCTTATTATGAACTCTCATTAGGACTTTCACTCAAAAATTATTGTTAATAAAATAACCACAGTCATTTTACATCTTTGTCATACACCTATTTTGTTTGCTTGTTTCACTCTTGTGCTTGCCTAAATGTTCTGCTATAATCTATAGACCAGAGTTTGTATCTTCGATACAGAAGGACAAACTCAGAAGCCCCTGGAAAAGAAATACACTAGATTCTTCAAATTACTGACGCCTCTAGAATAGATGTTTGAGTACACACTTAAACTTTCAGACCACACCAATGGAGTGAATCAGGATTTTGAGAACACTTTTTTAGTTGCACAAGAGACAGCTTCATGAGATTGCTAATCTGAGATCCAGCAGAACAACTAATTTCTTAGGAGTGAAAGAACTGATAAGGAAAATTTTATTATGGTTATTTTTGTGGAATATTTTTAATATTTTGCTTTTGGGCCAGCCCCGTGGCTTAGCGGTGAAGTGTGAGCGCTCTGCTGCTGGCAGCCCGGGTTCAGATCCTAGGCGCGCACCGACGCACCGCCTCTCCAGCCATGGTGAAGCTGCGTCCCACATACAGCAACTAGAAGGATGTGCAGCTATGACATACAACTATCTACTGGGGCTTTGGGGGAAAAAAATAAATAAATAAAATTAAAAAAAAAAAAGAGAAACATCATTTAAAAAAAAATTTTGCTTTAATATTCTATTTGCTCAATTTATAAGTAAACCTATTTTCTTTCATTTTAAGATATCTAACCCACAATTTTATAAACTTTATTTTTAAACTGAAATAAAACATTTAAAAATAATAGTAGATTCTAACTGATCTCCCGGAATTTTAAGGAAAAAAACTTTATTAAGTGTTCTTACTTTCCATGGTAATATAATTATTTGCTTTGTTTCAGTAAGAATGTACCCTCCTTCCTACCAGTATATAATTGAACAAATGGATTGTGTACTGAAAGACTTAACCTGAAGGGTCATATTTGAGAATGATGGTCATCAATTTATGGTCATGTCGGGGAAGAAAGTTTGACTGTTCTTGTGGAACAAATACCAACCAAGCCCTCCTAGGGGACCTGGCCTGATACTCAGCTTATGTGTCCCACCCAGGCTCATGGCTGGTAAGGAAGGTCAATTCTGGCATACCAGGAATCACATCAGATTTTGGGGACCTGGAGAAAAGAGGAATTCACCCAAATTTGTAGATACAGCAGGTAAAATTTGGTAGAGATATATTTTGGGGGCATGATTTATTAATCTCAAGATCGCAAAAAATACAGGCTTTTGAAAATCCAATCCAAGATTCCTTATAAATCTTCCAGGCAAATGTTAAGTTAGTGGCCTTAGTGGTTGTTCAATACTGTATGGTTAAGAAATCAGATAAATTAGATGAAATGGACACATTCTTAGAAAAACATAAACTACCAAAAGTGGCTCAAAAAAAAATAGGCAAAGTTTGGTGTCAAGATTGTGGCATAGGCAGACTCTGAACTCACCTCCTCCCGCAGACACAACAGATTTACAACTATTCTTGGAACAACTACCCCTGAGAGAGAACTGAAAACTGGATAAGAGGAACCCCTGCAATAAGCGACTGGCTTGACTGAGGTGGAAGAGGCAGAAATTCCCTTCTGGAGAGGAAAAAAGTCACTTTTGCAAACCGCAGCACTTCATGGCCGCCCGAGAGCAATCCAAAGGTAAGCAGCCTTTCCTGGAGGAGTGGGGGGACCTAAGCGGGGAAGCATTGCTGCTACAAGCATTTTTCAGACCCAGCACAACTGAGACAAGTATCATAGTATCTGGCTTTGCTGGCTGCTAACAACAACGGGGAATACCCCTAGAAAAGCTATCGGATATAAGGGTAAAAACACCAGCTCTTAAAGGGCCCACATACAAATTCACCCATTTTGGAAAGCACCCTAAAATTACCAGAAAGAAAGGTGCACAGTCCTTTGGTGAAAAGAGGCTCACCTGATAGGTTCTGGGTGCATCTTAGTGAGAGATGAGACCTCTCCAGGGAATGAGACATTGGCAGCAGCCATTGTTGTGATCTGGTGCAGGAGTGCTGACACAGACACTGGCAGACACCATTGGAGTTCTTCCACTGGCCTCTCAGCCCAGGGTCTCAAGCACTGATTTAATCCAGCTCAGCCAGGGCCAGCAGCCTGCCCTAGGGACTGGCCTCACCCAACAGCAAGCCCTCAGGCAACTTGTGGGCCTGTGTAGGCGAGGTGCCTAGATTCTCTGCAACTGGGTAAGTGGGTCCACCTTTGTGGGGCAGGGCATGCATGAGGAATGGGTGGAGTGTGTGGGGCATTGGTGGAGTGTGTGGGGGCCCTGCAGTGAGACTATTGGTTCTGCTTCAGGGGGTTTGGGCATGTGCACAGGGCAGAACTGAGTTGAGAGTGTGTGTAGCCCTGTGGGAGGTGGGGGCTTATCAGCTGCAGAAGACTTTTGCTTCTCAAACAGCCACATAGGGGATCGACCCCATCTTCCAAAGCCTGAAGCAATTAGGTGCTCCCCTGCCTGGGCCCAGCCCTATCCAGCTGCAAACCTGAGAGAGCTGACGAGGGCCTTATAGGCCAGAGGGAGGCCTACAGCAATTGTAAGCCCCTGAGCCTAACAACCAGCCACACTGGGGACCTACTCACTCAACAGAAAAACTGCAACAGATATGTGCTGTTAGACCTTGCAGCCAACTGTGCTGGGGCTCCACACACCCAATAAGGAGACAGAAGTGTCCATAGCAGCTACACACAGCTGAGTATTACAACCAGTGGGCCATGTGGACAGCTCAGCCTCCCTGGGCACCTACAGCAAGAGCAACCCTGCCACAATAGAAGGACACATGTAGCCCATATGGGGGGTCACTCCTGGAACATTTGGAACTGAGGATGAGTAAAGCACAATACTGGGCCTCATAAGGCATCTCCTACATAAGACCACCTCTCCAAGATCAGGAGATGTAGCTGACCTATCTAATACAAAGATAGAAACACAGAGAAAGAGGCAAAATGAGGCAGCAAAGGAATACGTTCAAGTAAGGGAACAGGAAAAAAACCCAGAAAAAGAACTAAATGAAACAGAAATGAGCAATATACCTGAAAAAGAGTTCAAACAAAAAGTCATAAGGATGCTCACTGATCTTGGGAGAATGGGGGACAAAGAATCTATTTGAAGAAATAATAGCCAAAAAATTCCTAACCTAAGGAAGGACACAAATATCCAGGTACAGGAAGCACAGAGAGCACCAAAAAACCCAAAGAGGCCCACACCAAGGCACATCATAATTAAAATGTCCAGAATTAAAGATAAAGAGAGAATCCTAAAAGCTGCAAGAGAAAGGCAACTAGTTACATACAAAGGAAACCCTATAAGGCTAACAACTGACTTCTCAGCAGAAACTTTACAGACTAGAAGAGAGTGTCATGATATATTTAAAGTGCTAAAAGGAAAAAACCTACAGCCAAGAATACTCTACCTGGCAAAGTTATCATTCAGAATGGAAGGAGAGATAAAGAGTTACCCAGACAAGCAAAAATTAAAGGAGTTTATTATCAAGAAACCAGTCCTACAAGAAATGCTAAAGAGACTTATTTAAGGGGGAAGGAGAAGACCACAAATAGGAAAAAGTTATCCATTTCCATGACAAGAGGTAATGGATACAAATGCACAAAAAAGAGGTTAGATCTGATATAAAAAACATAAAATATAGGAGGAGAAGAGTAAAAGAGTAGAGCTTTTAGAAAGAAGTCAAACTAAAGAGACCATCAACTTAATATAGATTGCTGTATACATAGGTTATTATACATGAACCTCACGGTAATCACAAATGAGAAACCTATAATAAATACACGAAAAAACTAAGAGAAAGGAACCCAAACATAATACTAAAGAAAGCCATCAAACCACAAGGGAAGAGAGCAAGAGAAGAAGAAAGGAACAGAGACAAACTAGTAAAACAACCAGAAAAAAAGTAATAAAATGGCAATAAGTACATACTTGTCAATAGCGACTTTAAATGTCAATGGACTAAATGCTCCAATCAAAAGGCATAAGGTGGTCGATTGTATTAAAAAACAAAACCCATATATAAATGCTGCATACAAAAGACATACTTCAGACCTAAAGACACTCACAAACTGAAAGTGAAGGGATGGAAAAAGATACTCCATGCAAATGGCAATGAAAAGAAAGCTGGGGTAGCAATACTTATATCAGACAAAATAGACTTTAAAACAAAAACTGTAACAAGAGACAAAGAAGGGCATTACATAATGATCAAGGGAACAATCCAATAAGAGGATATAACACTTGTAAATATCTACACACCCAAGGTAGGTGCACCTAAAAATATAAAGCAATTATTAACAGACATAACAGGAGAAATAGACAATAACGCAATAATAGTAGGGGACATTAACACTCCACTTACACCAATGGATCGATCATCCAAACAGAAGATCAATAAGGAAACATTGGCCTTAAATGACACACTAGACCAGATGGACTTAGTAGATATATATAGAACATTCCACCCAAAAACTGAGAAATATGCATTCTTTTCAAATGCACATGGAACATTTTCCAGGATTGATCACATATTAGGCCACAAAACAAGTCTCCATAAATATAAGAAGACTGAAATAATACCAAACATCTTTTCTGACCACAACAGTATGTAACTAGAAATCAACTACAGGAAGAAAATCAGAAAAGCCACAAATGTGTGGAGATTAAACAAAATACTACTGAACAGCGACTGGGTCAAGGAAGAAATCAAAGGAGAAATCAAAAAATACCTGGAGACAAAAGAAAATGAAAATACAACATGCCAGAACTTATGGGATACAGCAAAAGCAATTCTAAGAGGGAAGTTTGTAGTAATACAGCCCAACCTCAATAAACAAGAAAAATCTCAAATAAACAATCTAACAATGCATCTAAAGCAACTGGAAAAAGAACAAACAAAGCCCCAAATCAGTAGAAGGAGGGAAATAATAAAAATCAGAGCAGAAATAAATGAAATAGACACTAAAAACAATACCAAAAAAATCAGTGAAACAAAGAGATGGTTCTTTGAAAAGATAAACCATATTGACAAACCTTTAGCTGGGGTCACCAAGAAAAAAAGAGAGAAGGCTCAAATAAGTAAAATCAGAAATGAAAGAGGAGAAATTATAATGGACACCTCAGAAATACAAACGATTATAAGAGAATACTATGAAAAGCTACATGCCAACAAATTCGACAATGTGGAAGAAATGGATAAATTCTTAGAATCATACAACCTTCCAAAACTGGATCAAGAAGAAATGGAGAATTTGAATAGACCAATCACCAGTAAGGAGATCAAAACAGCAATCAAAAACCTCCCCAAAAATAAAAGTCCAAGACCAGAGACAGCTTCCCTGGTGAATTCTACCAAACATTCAAGGAAGATTTAATACCTATCCTTCTCAAACTCTTCCAAAAATTGAAGAGGAACGGAAGCTTCCTACCTCATTCACAAAGTCAACATTGCCCTGATACCAAAACTAGACAAGGACAACCCCCCAAAAAGAAAATTACAGGCCAATATCAGTGATGAACAGTGACACAAAAATCCTCAACAAAATACTATCAAATCAAATAGAACAATACATTAAAAAGATCATTACATCATGATCAAGTGGGATTTATTCCAGGGATGCAGGGATGATTCAACATCCACAAATCAATCAACTTGATACAGCACATTAACAAAATGAAGAATTAAAATCACATGATCATCTCAATAGATGCAGAGAAAGCATTTGACAAGATCCAACTTTGATTTATGATAAAAACTCCCAACAAAATGGGTATAGAAGGAAAGTACCTCAACACGATAAAGGCCATATATGACAAACCCACAGCCAACATCATATTCAATGGGGAAAAACTGAAAGCCATCCCTCTGAGAATAAGAACAAGACAAGGATGCCCACTCTCACCACTCTTATTGAACATAGTATTGGAAGTTCTGGCCCAAGCAATTAGGCAAGAAAAAGGAATAAAAGGAATCCAAATAGGCAATGAAGAAGTGAAACTCTCGTTGTTTGCAGATGACATGATTTTATATACAGAAAACCCTAAAGAATCCACCAAAAAACTATTATAAATAATAAATGAGCACAGTAAAGTTGCAGGATATAAAATCAACGTACAAAAATCAGTTGCGTTTCTATACACTAACAATGATGCAGCAGGAAGAGAAATTAAGAATACAATCCCATTCACAGTTCCAACAAAAAGAATAAAATACCTAGGAATAAACTTAACCAAAGAAGTGAAAGATCTGTACACTGAAAACTATAAAACATAGTTGAAAGAAATTGAGGACGACACAAAGAAAGGGAAAGATATTCCGTGCCTCTGGATTGGAAGAATTAACATAGTTAAGATGTCCATACTTCCTAGAGCAATCTATAGATTCAATACCATCCCTATCAAAGTTCCAACAACATTTTTCACAAAAATAGAAGAAAAAAGCCAAAATTCATATGGAAAAACAAAAGACCCCGAGTAGCCAAAGGAATCCTGAGAAAAAAGAACAAAGCTGGAGGTATCACACTCTGCATCACACTTTGATTTCAAAATATACTACAAAGATATAGTAACCAAAACAGCATGGTACTGACACAAAAACAGATACACAGATCAATGGAATGAATTGAGAGCCCAGAAATAAACCCACACATCTATGGACAGCTAATTTTTGACAAAGGAGCCAAGAACATACAGTGGAGTTTGGAAAGTCTCTTCAATAAATTGTGTTGGGAAAACTGGACAGACACATGCAAAAGAATGAAAGTAGATCATTATCTTATACCATACACAAAAATCAACTCAAAGTGGATTAAATACTTGAATGTAAGACCTGAAAGCATGAAACTTCTAGGACAAAACATAGGCAGTAAGCTCTTAGACATCAGTCTTAGCAACATATTTTCAAGTACCATTCCTGCCTGGGCAAGGAAAACGATAGAAAAAATAAACAAATGGGACTACATCAAACTAAAAAGCTTCTGCACAGCAAAGGAAACCATCAACAAGATGAAAAGACAACCTAACAGTTGGGAGAAGGTATTTGCAAACCATATATCTGATAAGGGGTTAATCTCCAAAATATATAAAGAACTCATACATAGCAACAACAGAAAAAACTAACAACCCAATTGAAAAATGGGCAAAAGATCCAAACAGATATTTCTCCAAAGAAGATATACAGATGGCCAACAGGCACGTGAAAAGGTGTTCAACATCATTAACTATCAGGGAAATGCAAATCAAAACTACAATGAGCTATCACCTCACTCTCGTCAGAACAGCTATAATTAACAAGACAGGAAAGTGTTGGAGAGGATGTAGAGAGAAGGGAACTCTCATACACTGCTGGTGGGATTGCAAACTGGTGCAGCCATTATCAAAAAGAGTATGGAGATTCCTCAAAAAATTAAGGATAGAACTACCATAGGATCCAGTGATTCCACTGCTGGGTATTTATCCAAAGAATACGGAAATATGACTGTGTAAAGATACATGGACCCCTGTGTTCATTGCAGCATTATTTACAATAGCTAAGACTTGGAAGCAACCTAGGTGCCCATCAAGGGACCAATGGATAAAGAAGATGTGGTATATGTACACAATGGAATACTATTCAGCCATAAGAAATGATGAAATCCAGCCATTTGTGACAACATGGATGGACCTTGAGGGTATTATTCTAAGTGAAATAAGTCAAAGGGAGAAAGTCAAATACCATATGATCTCACTCATAAGTAGAAGATAAAAACAACAACAATCACATAGAGACAGAGATTGGATTGGTGGTTACCAGAGGAGAAGCGGGGAGAGAGAGGTGAAAGGGATGATTAGGCACATGTGTGTGGTGGTGGATTGTAATTAGTCTTTGGGTGGCGAACATGATGTAATCTATGCAGAAATAGAAGTATAATGATGTACACCTGAAATTTATATAATGTTATAAACCAATGTTACTGCAATAAAAAAAGGCAATCTGAATAGACCTATACCAAGTGAAGAAATTGAATCAGTAATCAAAAAACTATCCACATCTGGTCCATATCCAGAAAGCTTCACAACTGAGTTTCACTGAACGTTCAAAAAAGAATTAATATGTTAATTCTTCAAAGAATTCTTCACAAACTCTTCCAAAACATAGAATAGGAGGGAATAATCCCCAAATCATTCTATGAGGCTGGTGTTACCCTGATACCAAAAGCAGACAAAGACATCATGAGAAATGAATACTACAGACCAATATCTCTTATGAATATGAGAGATGCAAAATTCTTCAACAAAATGCTAGCAAACTGAATTCAGCAACATATAAGAAGGATTAGACACCATGACCAAGAAGGATTTATTCCAGGGATTCAAGATTGTTTTAACATCTGGAAATTAATTAATGTAATACATCATATCAATAGAATATGAAATAAAAATTGCACGATCACCTCGATAGATGCAGAAAAAGCGCTTGACAAAAATCCAACACCCTTTCATGATAAAAGCAGTCAGCAAACCAGGAATAGAAGGGAACTTTCTCAACTTGATAAAACGCATATACAAAAAAACCCAGTTAACATACTTAATGATGAAAGACTGGATGCTTTCCCCTAAGATCAGGAAGAAACAATGATGTATGCTCTTGCCGCTTCTATTCAACACTTTACCGGAGGGTCTAGCTACAACATGGAGACAACAAAGAAATAGAAGGCATTCACATTCAAAAGGAAGAAATAAAACTATCTCTACTTGCAGATAGCATGATCTTTCATATAGAAAATTGTAAAGAATCTACTAAAATATATTAAAACTAATAAATGTGTTCAGCAAGTTTGCAGGATAGAAGATTGATACTCAAAAGTCAATTTTATTTCTATACACTTGTAATAGGCAATCAAAAAGTGAAATTAAAAAAAAAATTCCACTCATAATAGTATCAAAAAAATAAAATGCTTAGAAATAAATTTAACAAATGAAGTGCAAAACTTATACTCTGAAAACTACAAAACATTATTGAAAATAAAGATTTAAGTAAGTGTAGTCATCCCATGTTCATGAATCGGAAGGTGTAATAACATTTAACATTAAAGTGGCAGTACACCCCAAGTTATCTACAGATTCAGTGCAATCTCTATCAGAATCTCAACTGACTTATTGTACAAATTGACAAGCACGTTCTAAAATGCATATGGTGTTGCAAGAGATCTAGTATAGCCAAAACAATTGTGAAAAAGAAGAATAAAGTAGAATAACTCATTTCCTGATTTCCAAACTTACTACAAAGGAAAGGTAATCAAGACAGTGTGGTTTGGGCACAAAGATAGATAGAATAGAAGTTAGAGGTCAGTTGATTTTCGATAAGGATACCAAGACAAGGATATTTTTCAATGGAGAAAAATAATCTTTTCAGCAAATAGTGCTGCGACAGATGGCCACATGCAGAAAATGAAATTGGACCCTTACCTCACACCATTTACAAAAATTAACTCAAAATGGACAAAAGACTAAGTATAAGAGCAAAAACTATAAATTCCTTAGAAGAAACCATAGGGGTAGCTCTTCATGATCTTGAATCTGGCAAAGGATTCTTAGATATGACACAAAAGCATAAGCAACAAAAGAAAAAAAAATAGATAAGCTGTACTTCATCAAAATGATAAACTTTTGGGGCCAGCCCAGTGGTGCGGCGGTTAAGCATGCGCACTCCACTTTGGCAGCCCCAGGTTCGCAGGTTCGGATCCCGGGCGTGCACCGACGCACCACTGCTCAGGCCATGCTGTGGCCACATCCCGTATAAAGTAGAGGAACATGGGCACAGGTGTTAGCCCAGGGCCAGTCTTCCTCAGCAAAAAGAGGAGGACTGGCAATGGATTTTAGCTCAGGGCTAATCTTCCTCACACACACACACACACACAAATGGACAAAAATCTTCCTCACATACACACACATACACGCAAAAATATCTGAATAGACATTTCTCCAAAGAAGATATACAAAGTGACTAATAAACACATGAATAAAGCTCAACATCATAAACCATCAAAAAATGAAAATTAAAACTACAGAGACCACTTCACACCCACTAGAATGGCTAAAATAAAAAAGACAGATAATAAGTGTTGGAGAGCATCTGGAGAAATTAGAGCCTTCATACACTGTTAGTGGGAACATAAAGTGTTTGGAAAATAATCTGGGAGTTCCTCAAACAAAAACATTTAACACATGACCCAGACTTTCCACTCCTGGGTATATACCCAAGTGAAATTAAAGTATATGTCCAAACAAAAACTTGTACACAAATGTTTATAGCAGCATTATTCATAATATCCAAAAAATGGAAACAACACAAATGTCCATCAACAGAGAAATGGATAAACAAAATGTGATGTATCCATATAATAGAATAATTCAGGTATAAAAAGGAATGAATTACTGATACATGCTAAAACATGGATGAACCTTGAAAACATTATAAGTGAAAGAAGTCAGTCACAAAAGACCACATTCTATATGATTCTTTTCATATGAAAGTTCAGAATAAGGAAGTCTATCGAGACAGAAAGTAGATTAGTGGTGCTTAGAGCTGGGGTGGGAGCAGGGATGGGAGGATAAAGGGATGACAGCTAAAGGGTACGTGATTTCTTCTTGAGGTCATGAAAATGTAATAAAATTGACTAAGGTGATGGTAACACATGTCTTTGAATATATGAAAATATACTATACTAATATAATATACTAAAAGCTACTTTAAATGAGTGAATTATATGGTATGTGAAATATATCTCAATGTAGCTGTTAAAAAATGCAATATAGTTGTAGATTTGTGAAATAAACTTAAGGAAATCTATATTATAAATTAATGCTCTTGCACATCTATGTAAATAACCAGATCGAACTTTATGAGACCAGCCTTATTTTTAATGAAGAATATTTATTCTTTGAAATTATTATAATCACAAGAAAGGGAGATAGTAAGAAAAAAAGCAAAATCCTTTGAAATGGGTGTATATATATATATATATACCTCCATTCCCTCTTCATATATATATTAGATTATTATATATATATGTGTATGTGCGTGCATCTGTCTCTATATATATATACATATATACACGTACATACAAAAGAGTATCATGTATGTAATATATTGTTCTCTCATTACACATGTAAGATATAAGTTCAAGTTGTTAGAGTGTCCTTTCTAGTGCTTTCTAGTGTGCCCTTCTGGGTTATCTTCACCTTTCACTATTTTGAGATATTTTACAGATATGTTACTTGCAGAAAAAGTGATAATAATGTACATTATTCTTGGTCATGGAAATACAGGTTATTCAATGGAATGCAACTGATTATTGCCCTGAGGATAGAACTGTTTTGCAGCTATTTATAAATTCATTTTGTCATTTCTTATGTTCTGTATGTGTGATGTTTTGAATTCTCCTTTGAATGGTTGTAACATCTTACTGGTTCCCTCACTAATAAATAAATTAAAATCTGTGATATGTTTTCATTTTATATTTGTGTGAGTCACAATTATGTCCTTTATTTTTTTTATTGAGGTAACATTAGTTTATAGCATTATGTAAATTTCAGGTCTACATCATTGTATTTTGACTTCTGTACAGACTATGTTGTGTTTACCACCCAAAGTCTAATTGCCATCGTTTACCATATGAATGTGCCCCTTTACCCCTTTCTCCCTTCCCTCACCCCTTCCCCTCTTGTAACCACCAATCTGTTCTCTGTATCTATATGTTTGTGTGTTGTTGTGGTTATTTTTTTATCTTCCATATATGAGTGAAATCATAAGGTATGCCCTCTTTTAAAAATTATCTTTAAGTAGTTCTTTTCCTTCTTCTTCTTTTTGCTATTCAGTACAAAACTACACAATGGAATATAATGGAGAAAGGAGACAAATCCCTGTACATTTTCCTGTTTCTGGGGATCCTTTCCTTTCTTTCAGCCTAGGAAGGAATTTGCATACATTGTATTTATTTGGAATCTTCTAGCTCAAAAAACAAATTCATAACTGTTTAAAAATTGGTTTATGGTGGGGCTGGCCTGGTGGCGTAGCGGTTGTATTCACGTGATCCGTTTTGGCGGCCCCAGGTTCACAGGTTCGGATCCCAGGCGCAGACCTACGCGCCACTCATCAAGCCATGCTGTGGCGGCATCCCACATACAAAATAGAGGAAGTTTTGGGCACAGATTTTGGCTCAGGGCTAATCTTCCTCAGCAAAAAGAGGAATATTGGCAACGGATGTTATCTCAGGGCCGATCTTCCTCACACACAAAAAAAATTGGTTTATGGAAAGATCTACAGGTTTATTGATGACTTCTAAGGGGGTTAACAGAGATATAATCATTGATTTTAAGAACTATTCCACTGATTACTGTAAACAATTATGTTTATAAATTAGATTCTTCAGTACTCCAGTAAAAACGGGTGAAAATCAACTTTAACTCATAACTTTAATATTTTCATACAATCAAAAAATAAAGATATACATTAAGTAGGCATAACATGAGTTTTTTTAATTGACCAGAATATATTGGGTATGTTTTGCAGATAAAAGATGTGGTGGTTTCTATTAGCAGATTAAAACCAAGAGAAAATTAAAATAAATTCACATTAAAAAATTATTAAGCAATAAATATAGCACTACAGCTACCATTTATTCTATGTTACATTTGAACAAACACTAAATTCCAGAATGGATATTTTATGAATAAATGTACTGGAAAATAAATTTATAAAATAAAAAATGACAGATTAGAATTTTCAAAAATTAAAATGTGACTTATACAAGTACTTGCAGAAAAATAGCAGATCTACATATTAAAAGTTAGAAATTCCCCAAATTAGTTTTTAGATACCAAAGAAGTTTGCTTTTAAAAATGTTGATTGTACCTATTCTTCATGAGTAAGATACAAAGGACATGTTAATTAGCACTTCAGCTTTACAGAAGACTAATTTTTAAAAATATAACCCCTAAAAAATATGAGTTCGAAATTAACACTAGTTAATCATGGGCTGCCTACACCTGAAGACTGCACAATAGGTGAATCTTGGCCATAAAGGAAATCTGACCTAAAATTAATATGAGCACAATAAAAAATTCTTGAAAACTACAATGTAATTTTAATATAATGATAGCTGATAATTTGACATTTTCTACTGTCATCACTTGATAATTTGTCTGGAAGAATGCTGAAATATGTGAACAGCATCAGCAAAGGATTTGAATCTGTGTCTTTGAATAATAAATAGAAAAAAAATGAATTTATTTAAAGGAATTTTTGTATAATTTAGGCAGTAGAAAGTCAAGAACAGCTTGCATTCCTTTTTATGACAGCTTGCTATGAAAGTCACAAATTTGAAACTAACTTAATAAAACCTTTACATATATATAGATAAATTATAAATGTATTGACCAGAACATTTAATGTGTTAATTCTTACTAATTGAGATAATTTTCCTGGACAATTTCAAATGATTTCCGAACTCACCATCTATTGACAGCTTAAGAAATAACCTATGAAGACTAAGTCACTAGTTTAATCCATTTTAAGCAGATTGACGCACTGCAAAAACACATACACATAATGACTTCTCATAAAAGTCCAAAACTGACTTTTACTAATTGAAGGCATTTTTGCTTTTTAGAAATTTCAGTGGAAAATAAAATTAGGGAAACTGAATCCCATTTAAATGTCACTTTAATTCATTGGCAAGATGTTCTTCACCTTAATTTAATTATACCATAAATGTTTGATAACAATTCTTTCTCAATGATGTATTCAAGTCTTTCACGGATTTGTATTATCACATATAGTAGCTCTGTTAAAATATTAAAACATTGTATATGATATATATTGTATTCCCCTAGTTTTTTAAAAATAGTCTGAAACATTTCCAAAGCCATATATCTTCATATAGTAAAAGTCAGAAAAGTAATAATTTTAATGGGGTAGAAACCATAAGAGTAGTGGATTGGCATTTATTACAGTAGGAGTGGTTTACATTTTCTGGATTAGAATACAAGTTCATCGTCAAAGTAAAAGGAGAAATATGTCAAACATACCTATTCTCAAGGTATGAATCATCAAAGCTAATATATTCAATAAAACAATGGCCTTGAGATTTTTTTAAATAAATATTTTATATCTTATCCTAGATATTTCTGATATCTTAGTTTTTAAACAAACTTCTGATGCTGGCATCTGGTTGTCTTTAAAATATTTACCAAATATAGAATTCCAGACTCTATTTTATTATAAAATCAGCCCAGACGTAGTATCAGATATTAACATGCATACATCGTTACATTATGTATTTGTTTTTAAAAATCTTACCTAGATTGTACGTATCTGATTTGAGACTGTAAAATAGAATAACAGAGTATTTACAAGCTCGTTTTTCACAACAATTTTTTTTACAAACTTCCAAAAAAATAAGAAATCCTTCATTGATTTCCTTCATGTAAAATATTTGCTAATTTGTCTACACAGTAGAAATGGAAGGGGCAAAGTTTCTATTTACAGATATAGGGAAACTGATTCCCTCCCACTTGTGTAGTAAGATAGGAGAGTAGCTGACAAGGTGTTTTGTAGTCTCAACCAAGGTGTCTCCCTAATGATACCAAAGTAGAATTGCATATTACACACACTATTCATCAACTCTCCAAAGCAGATATGACACAGGGTGTAACTGATAGATCAGCAAATGAGTAGCCAATAGCAATTCTGCTCAGTTGCCTTTCTTGGGGAGAAGAGGGTGAGCCAACAGGAATAATTAACTCTTTATCTGGTCCATTTGAAAAGGTAGACACAAAAAGGGCTAGAATACTCTCTAGGCAAAAAAAATCAAATGCACCGATGAAAATGGGATAAAAATTTTAAAAACAAACGAATGAAAAGCTAATTTTCCCTCCAAGTCTATAGGCTTTAGCTAGCTCACTTTAAGCAACAAGAGTAGAGTCATGCCCAATGTGTCTATGAACTTTTACAGTCTTATTCATTTGTGAATTCATGCAGCAGTGTGCTGGAACTGGCTCACACGAGGCTACAAGAGTTGATTGTGCTCATATTTTCCCAATTCCACATTCAGTAATGTCATGTTAGTAGCTTGAAATCAGCCATGGTAGGAGTATTTACACCATAGAAACTGGCAAATATTACAAATCAGGGTTTTTTTTTTCCTCATAGAGCTAGTTGTTAAACATTATCGACACACTACTGAATTCATGTGAGGATTTTCTTTGTGCCATTCAAGAAATTCTTTTAATATTGAAGTCTTCTGGTTGTAAAGTCATGGATCCAGGTCTTTGAGTTACTAGTGGCACAAAATAGTTAAGCAATACTCCCTCCATTATCAATTATATAACTTTTCTGATTTTAAGATAATACTTTCCATATCATGAATGCTTTTTCCATTTAAGTGTTCGCTAGGACAGTCATGACTGTAACCTGTACCATCACTGATTGTTGACACTGTGTAAGATGCAGTACGGAGGACATCTGGATGGGAAAAGCTGTTTCCAAATTGGATTTTGTATTGATTCCAGTTTCTTCTCAAAATTGCTTGAACCTATCAATGAAAAAGAAATAGAAAGGCCAAGAGCAATCCATTAATTGAAACCAAGATATTGTATTTAAAAGTATAATAAATTATGTAGAAAAGCTTTCTTTTTTAAAAAAAAGAAGTTAATTAGCATTGAAGTTAATTAGCAAATAATATTGCTTTATTTTCTTACTTAATTTAAAAAATTAAATTGAGTAAACCATCTTTACATTAGGGAATTCATTGCAATTACTCTGTACTTTTAGATTCGATGAATATTTTTCTTTCCATGCCTTATCTTTGAAGCTTTAATAATGCATAAGAATGTATTGTTTTTGAACAAATAGTTAATCCAGACCCCTCACTTACAAGTTTGCATGCACAACATTTAGTTTTATGCCAAAATCTTCATTAATAGAATGAGAAGATAATGAGTGATGCCCCTTTGCCTGGATGAAGTTGAAGTTTATTGACGTTTCCTTGTTCTCTGCCTGGGGCTAGAGATCAAACTCAGGTAGGCCATAGAGAGTGACTTTGGTTTTAACTGAACATAAGACACCAAGGTGATTTTCACCATATGGAGTCAGTGAGAACAAATAAGAATATTCAAATATGTCTCCAGCTTGATCACCTGGACATTTCCAGATGTCTGATGAGTGAGCAGACCAGCTTGGGGCTGTCAGCTTCTAGGTTCGGAATGTATTAGTTACATCCCTGTAACCTGATTTATGTCTTCCCAAAGCATGTATAACTTTGAATTGTCTTCCCCAAGCTCTCTACTGCTCTTTGACCCCTTGATTTCAAAGGAAATCTGAGCATCTAAAAGCAATTTTCCAGTAACTCATACTACAAAGATACAGAATGATTGTTTAACTTTCTGCTAATTATATAGAATTCCTCAACTTTTTATTCACTTTATTCATGTGTATACATCAATATTAAACTTTAAAATAGGGCTGGCTTATTTAAGTCTTTGTTTTCCTGTCAAATAGATCAAGAAAACTTACTTCTCCAAATTACAAACAATCTATAGCAAACACGTCTTCCCAGGACGTCACAGCACCGTGGGAGACTTGCAAGTCTTGTGAGACTCTCCTATATTCTGTTACTTAAAAGGAACACAATGTTTTACTGTCTCATTTCATGTTTTTTCATGCAGGAAAATGAAAGAAACAAATATAAAGTCAATGAGTTTCTGTAGTTAGAATTCGAAATGAGTTATTAGAATTTCCAGGTAGCTTTTTTCTACCCTATAATTAAAAAATTATGTAATTAGAAATACAATAAATTGTTTTACAAGTTATATTATTACGAAATTCAGAACTTCAGGACTTTCAAGCTTATTTCTATAACTGAAGGAAATAATTTATATTCATGTAAATTTTCTTTGAACAAAGCACTTATAGGACAATAAATATATTTATCTTACAAAAAATTATATTTTGTTTCCATCATGGTTTAGTAATGTATTTCTAAATTTTGCAATTAGCATATATAAATTAAGGTAATTTAAAAATAATATCTGCATATGTAATAACTTCAAGAACATAAGCAAATGACAAATGGAATGGCTTTAGAGTGTCACTTTTAAATACATATTCAGAGATTTAAAACAAAAATTACTTTTGGAAAATTTTCTCAATATTTCTGATGGGAATTGGTTTTGATCCTGATTTTTATGCTAAATTAATTTCTCCTCACTTTGTTACTAAATGCTGGACTGACTGAATACATACACTATATAGTTTCCTGTTGAAAGGAAGAGGAATGTAGCTCTCTAGAGAAGATTCTACGTAAATGTTGGGAAGAAGCTGGCAGGAAGAAATATCTTAGCCATGAATGTAATACTTACAGTTTTAAAAATGAAAGCTTTAATTCAATTCTAAAAGCCAAAATGGCTTTTGAAATATCTGACTGTTTGCTCTTGAAATATCTGCTTTGATTAAAATCATCGCCCTATTTCTTTCTTGCAAATAAATCATCAGAAAAACCATGGAAAGCCAACGTCCTGAACTGTGGGAACTTATTGACTGAAGTTAAAAAGAAATCTAATTAAGACCCATAGACCTTGCAGACGTCTGTTTGTTTATATTATTCTCTATACGGATGTTATGTTTTTCATCTGCTTCCTCTAGTACAATATCACTCCTGTTCAACAAAACATTAAAGTGGCTACTCTTAATCAACTTTCAATGTGAAAAATTTAATGGGGAAAGATAACAAGAAAAATTGCCGTTGGTCGGAAGATAGCTTGGTGTTATTAAAGGTATGCAAACGTTTTTTATTGTTTTACACGTGAGTGTTATATAAATAGTAAGGACATCTGTTCAGAATATAACATTACAATTTTATACGCCCATTAGCACCTGAGAAGGAACCGACTAAATCAAAGAAAAGATATTTAACAGAGCTTCACAAAAAAATTCGACCTACTTCTCAGTACAGAAGGTGGGCTCGGTTATTCTCAACAAATCTTTTGCTCACTTTATAAAACTATCTACTCTCAGGTGTTGTTAAATATACCCATGAGAATAGGGAGGACTCTTCTGAGGACCAGAGTCCCTAGTTTATGTTAACAGTGCACATTTTTGTCTGAATGGACTAGAGAAGAGGTGAATGGGTCCTGAGCACGTGTCAAGTCACAGTTATTTAGTGAGAAATGCAAATAGGATTCTTGTGGGTAAAAAAATAAAATGTGAGAGTAAAGATATAGAGATATTAAGCTCAAGGCAAGCTATTTGACCTAATGTAGAAAGCAAGAAGGAAACTAAGCCTGAGCAAATGATTTTAAGAAGTACATGACATAGTTGGAACCACACAAAATGAATTTGGCAGCTGTGTCTTCATGTTGCAAGAGTGGGAAAAACTAAGAGGCAAAGAGACAAAAAAGGAGGGATTATAGTATTTCTTAAGATGAGAAACGAATCATACACAAACAGGGATTGTATCTTGAGAGATGAAGAAAGGGGGATAGATATTGAAGATGTTGTGAAGAATTGAAGATCTGGCAACAACTTGGCTCAAAGATTGTAATTTTCCACTGCCAAAATTTTCTCAATTTTAGGACATGGCAGAAGATCAAAGTCTGAGTCTCTTTTGCTTATACAGATCAAGTGCAACAAGAGTGTTACACATTAGTTTAGATATTCCCTGGGCTTTCTTTCTAAATAAAAGGGCCACTTTGAAATGTGATTCCAATAGGATTAATGATCCCATTTGAACATGTATTTTTGAAAATGAGTGATGGCAATCGAATAAGGAATCTATACTGTACTGAGTATCTACTGAAGGTGGTGCATGGTGCTAAAAAGTTTACATTCCTAGCTTATGTTAAGCCTTGTGAGACTTGTGGAGGAACTTGCTTTTATTTCCCTTTGATAAAAGTAGACACTGAGACTCTGGGAGGTTCAGAGTATTGCCCAAGATATCATAGCCAGGAAGGAAGTGGCATCTTTGGGATTTAACTGCATTGCTATGTTAGTGCCTTTATTCTATACTGCCTTCTATCACAAAATATTTTACTAGTGATTATGTTTTGTACATTTAAAAATTACCCTTTACAAAAATTAGATCTGTTTCCGCAAATGCAGAGGTGTATCTTTCATATTTCATGCGTATTTTTTGGCACGTTGTCCATATCTCTCTCATCTATATTTAATTGTCAAATCCTATATGGGCAGTAAATAGGATTGTCTAATTCAGTTTACAAAATAATAAATTTATAGAGGTACATAATAAATGCTACTTAAACTTTATTATCAAAACAAATGATTTATCTATTCTTCCTAATTGCATTCTCTGTCTATACTTCTCATTGACTTTGGAAAAACAGTTACTCTTGTCCTCTGTATAGCAGAAGAATCACAGAAGCACCACTTAAAGGTATGCAATATAGTCTACTATGTTTGACAGTTCTACACCCGGTTAAAAATATACATATATACAAAATAAAGATCTGTATTTTAAAATTAAAGTATATTTTAATTTTAATGAAAAAATTAAACATGAAATTTTATTATACACTCAGAGAAAGAAGTAAAATATTACTTAAGCAAAGGAAAGCAATATTTTACAGTTTTTCATGACATGTACATGATTTCCAAAGTTGATTTGTTTTATAGGAAGGGTTCTTATACAGTTATGCCAACTGGTTCCATGTGTCTCCTATCTGAAGCTTCATGATAACCTTCGTAGTTACCAAGTGTCCAAGTCTTACTCAGTTACTACAAAATTTGGGTTTCTAAACTTTGTAGAATTTTGCCAAAATCCTCCACCAAGTTAAAATTTGGCAAGTAGATTGAAAACATGTAAAGAGCTAAATCAGTATAGCTCAAACCACTGAGCAATAACACTATTCATATGCATAACAAATATGGTACCAGTTTCTAAAATGCCTGAAACTTTCCAATTAGGAAAGCCTTGGATATAAATCTTGAACTATCCAACAGCACATTGCCACGTTACAAATTAGAGCATTCTATTCTCTTAAATTTCCTAACCCACTGCATCTGCTCCCTGTATAACTGAGAGTTTAATTTTTTTAAATATTTTTGTATACAACGTAAAACTGGTTCCAAAGACCACATTGTGGACCAGTCAAAAAAAAAAACAGAGAAAGGGGGAAAATGAAAATGAGCCAATTCTATTTCCTATTAAAGAGTATGTATGTTTTCTGAGGTTAAGGATTGCCTAGCACCATACCTAGGTCAAAGTCCAGACTTAATAGGATTGGTCAAAAGATAGGTCAAAAGACTAGATAAATAAAAGTCATTGCAGAATATTTTAAAGTGAGGCTGAATTTGCCCTAGCCTTGAACTCCAATATGACCTGAGCTTTTGGGAAGGAGAACTGCATCTATGAAAAGAGATTCTACGAGTCTTTTCTAGACAGAAATGGAATTTGAAATAGTTGTTCCTAGGGAATTTATAATTCTCTCATTTTTTTAAGGAAAATATATATTGCAAATATAAAATGATAAAAGGAAAAAATCAATCACCATACCTCTCCATTAAAGAAGCAGAAAATTGTAGAGACCAAAAGACCCTGTAAAAGAAAAACACAATTATCTGATTCCAAACGGAAAAGATACATTGTTTGTAACCAACTTGTTGCATACATAGTCAAAAATAAAACCAAAGCTATATGTAAATTTAATACCAAATTTCCCAAGCTGCCTTCCTGATGCAAGAATATCATACCTGATAGTGCATAAGAATGGTTATGATGTAGTCGTATACCTCCTCTGCAATCCTCCCCTCGGGTCGCCATGGAAGCAGCACAAATTCAATGCCAAGTAATGGCACCAGGATAAGCGTAGCTCTCACAGCTTTCATGTAGAGATTAGATTCTGCTTGGTGAGTAACTTTTAACTTGGTGATGAGAACACGTACAATATTTAACAGGAAAAAAAGATTGACCTAAAAGAAAGTGAAACGGTATTAAGAAGCATTATTGAAGGATCTTTAATTTTATAAATCTTAGAATATTTTCGAGGTACAAGAATATGTTCTACTAAAGGGAATATTTGCCTAAGATATTAATTTGTATTTCTGGAATTGTGAATTATTAATTTAACAAGTACATCAATTTTAGTGGACTTGGACTGTAGAAAAATAAAATTATGGTGGAAGTAATGTGGAACATATTCAGTTGAGGAATATCTGAGTGTTTTTCTCAGCATATTTTCTTATGCAATTTTTTTGAATTTTGCTATGGTCCAAAAACTAAAGCTTTTGAACATTTTCAGCTCAAACAAAGGAAAGAATTGTTTATTCTTTCCATTGTTCAATTCTTTCAACAAACGCTAATTTTTTAAAGTGCCTCCTCTGTATCAGTGTACATACTAGGTACTTTCCAAATACATATTACATCATAATAACCATTTTTGTCTTTTTTGGTTTATCCTTCCTGTGTTTCTTTTTGTAACAACAATCCTTGTAACTCCCCAAGATAGTACTGTAATCCTCTTTATCTTTTTGAGTAGGCTGAATCACACACTTGAACTAGTTGATATTCAACCTAGACCATCCTAGAGATAAAAAAATTTTGGCACCTCATGGGGTCTTCTGTTAATTACTTTCTGTAATTACATATTTACTATGTGTTAACAACTTTCGCCAAGAGAAAACATTCTCTTTGAAAGGGGGACATAAAACTTCAAAAATATAGTGTGGATAACTAAGTTATCAGAAAACGGACAGAGTTCTGCTGGAATACATTTCTGTGTCTTTCTCTCTCTCTGGTTACTTTCTCTCTTTGTTATCTTCATCCAAGTCAATATCTTTTACTTTTGTCTATTTTCTCTGGGCCCATTCCTTATGCCTTCCATAGGATTATGGACATGAACTCCAGACGAGACCCTTAGGACTCTTACGGTATTATGCTATTTTCTTTTCTTTTTTCTCACCCTGACTTCTAGCATCTGTGCTTGTCTAATAATCTAAAAATTTCAAACTGCATACCAATATGGAATTGATATCCGCATACCTTAATAAATTGAAAAAATAATGGTAGCATCTCATTTAATGTAGAAAACAATGAACAAATAACATAAGTTTGCTGATTTAAGGCATGTGCTATGAAAATAACTGGTCATAAAAACATTCCACTATTATTTTTAGACAATTCAATGGAACATATGCTTCAAAAATAGACAGCACACTATAATCCTGATGGAAGCACATCTATGAAAAGTAACATGGTTACAGACACAGGAATGTCTCTGCTAAAGACAAAAGCAGAATAAGCCATTTCAACAGGTGTAAGAATGAAACATGACAAATCAACTCATCAGCTGTTATTCTACCCATCCTACTGTGCTCTCTTCCTAAGCACTCATTGCTGTTTTAAAAGTTCAGCTAAATGGAAATTACTACCAGCCCATAGAAGAAAAAATAATAATGCCTTTTTACCTGCTTATAAATTTAGAATATAAAATATTTCATAATCCTAATAAGCAAAAATCTTAAATGATAAAAATCAGTAGAAATGCTGCAATTTAGATGCCCATTATTTGCAACTTTCTAAATGCAAAGTGCTTGTCCAAAATGGCAAGTCTGATTTAAAATGTGAAACTAGAAAGTCATCCTACTTCATTTTTCGCAAATACTTCCATTTATTGTAAATAAAAAATAGACCAAGAATTTTTGATTTCAGATGAACTATATCTGAATCTCATCCATCTTAGACCAACACTAGTTCAGGAGAAGAGAAGAAAGCTGTTTTTACTGGAATGCCCATCAAGTTTCCATAGCTAGTAGGCACAACAGGACATTTTCATGTCATGATACCACCCCAGGGTCATGACAGGAAGCGGGGTGAGTCAGCACAGTGGCGGTAGGAGGATTCCTGGGAGCCATTCTTGTTCTAGAACAACCAGCAATCACTTAACCAGGCACTGAAGTGACCTAAGTATCTGTCACTAAACACAAATTGAATGTAACCCCTCTCAACTTCCCCTTAGCAGGATCTCAAAAATGCTGTAGTCACGTTAGTACCACCCTGCTCAAGGGGAAATGTGACAGAGGAAGTCTGAGTGGAAAGAAACAGATTGCGGTTGAAATCTCTTATTTATACAAAACATATGACCATACAAACAATTGCTTGAGCCCCGCCCAAGACCTTGGAATTGGCCAGGACCAGTGAGGAGCCTTGGAGCTTAAACAAGGACGGAACAATGTATCCTGGTAGAAAAATAGGTTTCTAATAATTTTTAGGCCAAAAAAATGGAAAAAGTTTTATGCAAATCATGTGGATTTCACTTCCCTTCCTCCCGAGCAGCTTGATGGGCTATCTTCCAATGTGATATTTTACCCCTGCTGCGCCATCTACTCTCCTCTCAAAGTTGACGTGGACAGCCTTTTCCAAGGATTTCGTTAGTTGCTGTTACATTTTTCATTTGCTGAGTGCTTTTACTTATTTCCTGAACCCCTCTGATTTAGGCTTTGGAATCACATACCCCTCTTTAGTCAGATCTCTGGTAATAAAATTTTGCCTTGTATTTGTTCTGTAAGCTCCCAGGTGGCCCAAACAATGGATCTTAATTTCTTTGAGCTCTCCTCAGAACAGAACCATGGTATCACGTAGAAATTACAAGAAATTTTCTAAAGCATTTTTGTTATATTCTAGGCACTGTATTAATGACTCAACAGGATACATCTCATTTAATCTTTACAACACTCTGTGACATATTTATGCTTATTATTCCATAATCCCAGGTGAGAAAGCAATGGCACAGAGAGGTAAAAAATAAAATAAAACAAAGACACTCCGAGATGCACAGCCAGCAGTGGTAGAGCTGGGTTTCAGTGCCAGCTCTTTCAAAGAATACAGAGTAAGGACGTCTCAGGGTACAGCTTAGACACAGTATGTCACAACGTCCCTAGTATGTGCAGGGAGCAAGGAAAGGAAATTCTTCTCTCCCTGAAATTTTCAGTAGAGTCTACATTAAGTTATGTTAAAATTTCCGTAAGAGATATAATAAATTCCATGTGTTGATTTTTTGAACTGGCTATCTTGTGTGGCCAGGAATAAATCAGAAATTTGACACTTATTACACGCTTTATACACACCAGGCTAAGCACTTTTCATGTATTAACTCATTCAATTCCTTGTTAAAAAAATTTTTAAAGTTGCTATTATTACATTTTCTATTTTATGAGAGAGACTTGAAACACAGACTGATTAGTTTGATTGCCTAAGGTCACACAGCAAGTAAAAGGTGTAAGAGCTCAAACGCACGCAGTCAGCCTCCCAGAACTTACCCTCTAATTTTTATGACACGCTTTTGAGAATGGCTTGACAATAAATACATTTGAGAATGGCTTGAACAGTGTTCTAACGTAACCATATGCTAATTGCAGCTAGCAAATATAGCAAAACAATAGAAGAATATTTGTTTAAAAAAAGAGTCTGAAAACATGGGCTGGAAAGCTTTGAATTTTGGCTGAGAAACATACCACCTTAGTCTTTTTATATATAACTAAATATCAGCTGTAATTACAGTCTTAGAGACTGTAATTGCATTCTGGTCTCTCATGCTCTACGAAAGAAAGCATGTTGATTTGGATTAATTTATTTGCCCATTGAAACAATGTAATAAAAGCATTGAATGTGACTTTTGTTTCCCTGCAACCACATTTAAAAATGTCCAATTGGCGCACTTGTATTAAGTGATGATCATGGTAATAATCAAACAACAGTTTAAGCAACATTCTCTTTCCACATTCAAGTCTTTTCTTTATAAGAATATTACTCCTATTACCAACATAAGTGTGTGGGTTTTTCCAGTTTGCCATCCCCACCTACTAGAGCCATCGGTGCCCCCCGGAAGCTCCGACGCACCTCTGAGAACTGCGTCATCGCCCAGGCTTTCTTGCGTCTGACATTTGCCGCATTTGGTCAATGGGAGGAACAAAGAAAGAGAAGTTTGCGTATTTCTTTCTCCTTCCTTTTTCCTGCCAGGCTGTGGTTGGGGCAGTGGCTGTGTTCCTGTACCCAGGGCCACAGCTCCTGTTGGACCACGCCTCCCAGCACTCGCCCATCTGCAGTTAACTGTTCTGTCGCTCTTCCAATCTAGCCGCGGTAGCAACTTTCCACTGTTGGTCCTTGGTGCCTCACCATCCCTTATGAATTAGTTCCTTTGCTCATCCTGCCAGCACATCAAATATAATACCTTCATTAAGCCCTCTTCAATTAAACACTGGGAGCACGTCATCTGTGTCCACTGGGATCCTGAAGAGTACCATAGGCCAGATGATTCAGAAAATAAAGCTGAAATATGAACAATGATGAAAAATGAAGGATTTTAATTACATACCAGTAAAGCAGCACAAATTGGACCGTGGATAATGTAGAGGAGATGGGTATCAGAACTGATCCAGCAGCTAGGGGAAAAACAGAAATTATGTTGAAGATTTTCATTTGACTTAGTTCCAATAGGAATCACAAAGAGAGATTATCTTACTTGTCATTGTAATATAAGCTTCTGGCAACGGCATGTATACAAGCAGGAATCATTGGAAATCCTGTAAATAGTAAAGAAAAAGAAAATAAATAGGCAACTGTCTCTATCGATGGAACTTCTAAAATATGTCATGAAATATGAAACACAGAGATACTCTAGGAACAAAAATAACTGGTCACTATATGTTTATTGAATAAATATTATCTGTATAGTCAGCCAGTAAATATGGTAATGCATTAGGTATTTATATTTTCAGGTTTGTGTGTATAAGTTTTCCTCTAGTATAAGTCATCTTGAATCAGTGGACTCCAGAACTTAAGTCCATAAATGTGCTGCCTAAGCCTCAAGGCTTAGAAGAAATCCAGCATTCGTATATTTTCTGTGAGATGGAATTGGCCAATATTTGGTAGATGATCAGATGTGGGAACAAGTCAAGACTAACTGTGTGAAGAAGAGAAGGAAGAGAGAGATGGTTTGTGCGTCAGAAATTTTTCATGTTTTGAGCATTCTAAATCAGATCTTTCAAACATGAACTGAAGAAATGTTTTATAAAGGTAACCTGAATGCACTAATGATTGTGTGCATGTGTATACATACCTGTATATATCTATATCTATTATCTGACTGGATGGATAGAGGATAGAAGGTAGGTAGATAGATAAATAGATAATGTAATTTCTGTTATGTTCCTGAAAACTAGTCCTTCCTATGGAATTCATTTTCAGGATTTTATATTTTGTATTATTCCAGTTATTTTTTTAATATGCTAGAAGTGTATCATTGTTTCCTTTGTGAATAATACCATGCCAGGAGATTGTGTGAAAAAAAATAGATCTTTTGCACGCCTTTATTCAATAACTGATCCCTCTTAGATAAAGTTACAGTATTTTTTTTAAACAAACAGTTTTAGAATGGAACTTCAAAGCTGCTTAAACCCAATGCCCTCATTTTGCACATGAGGAAAAAGGAGACTCAGAACACCAAAAAGACTAGATCCCTAATTCGTGATTGTAATTCTATTGTTTTAGTCACTAGATATTTAGCCAAGGTACACATTGGGATATTAAATAGAAAAAAAAACAGACTGTATTATTAATTGACCTCTGACTACTGAAAACAATGAATCAGTGGTACTTTGTTTAAATATTTCAATTTGTAGCAATAAACAAAGGTTAATCACCTGATTTTTTTTTAAAATGACTAATAATAAGTATATTTTTATTACAAAGGAACTCTGCATCCTCCAAAAGCTTTCTTAATAAGGTGAAGCAACAGATATGTGTAATGGCACTTACCCCAGCCAAGAAAATAATACCACATCAAGTGTTGCTTCTCTGCAAACACAGCCACCACAATGAGTGTGTGTAGGTAAATGCCTTCACAGAGCATCCAAAAGTAATTACAGCCCATCAGGTAATGATGAACGAACTGAAACAGTTTACAACTAATCTGTGAAAAAAAAAGAAAGCAATCAATATTTAATTGTTTATGAATTCACATGTAAAGCCATAGTCTAGTTTACCTCAGTTATATAGAAACACAGAATTTTCTCTCCTGTACAGGAAATCTTACACAGTAATGATTCAGATTTGTAAAATGCCGGCCTGCATCCTCATCTAATGGTGCCTCTAAAGTTTTTAGCCACTGACTCTAAAGATTTATAATGGCATACCTCCAAGGAAATCTGTAAATTCCAAATCTACTACATTTAGTGGATATATATTTTCCTAATGTGTTTAAGTTATTATGTAACTATAATATAAAAGTTTCACACATGAATGACTTTACATCTATTTTAGTTATGTCACCCTGAACTCCTTGATGGTTGCATTCTGTTGGAAAAATCTTAGTAATCATCTTAATAATTTTAAAAACAATTCATGAAAAGTGCCAAACACTTGGAAAGTCTTGCATATTAGGCCACCAGTACAAATATTTATTAAATAATAACCTAATGAGCCCATGCTTTGTCTTATTAAAATATGGGGTTTGGGGGGCTGGCCTCGTGGCGTAGTGGTTAAATGTGCGTGTGCTCTGCTGCTGGCGGCCTGGGTTCAGATCCCGGGCGCGCACCGATGTACCGCTTGTCAGGCCACGCTGTGGCGGCATCCCACTTAAAGTGGAGAAAGATGGGCACGGATGTTAGCCCAGGGCCAGTCTTCCTCAGCAAAAAGAAGGGGATTGGCTTGGATGTTAACTCAGGGCTGATCTTCCTCACAAAAAAAAAAAAAAAAGAAAAAAAATATGGGCTTAGAAGGTTTCATGTGAGTATAAAGAAGAAAAAGTGATGGTTTTCCTTCCTCTTTTCCTGAGGTCTCCACTTCTCTTCTCCACTCTTAAAGAGACAGGAAGAGGGACGTTCAAGTATAGGGTAAAGAAAACATGGAGTAAGAATTTACTCCCTTAGCAAGGGGAATAAATTGAAAGCTCTCCCAGAAACACATGGCCAATTATTCCCATCAGCTGCAATTTCCAGTCTGGAATGCAGTAAATATTTAGCAGCAATTATCATTATTTTGAAATAAATATTTTTTTCACTTAAAAGAAAATTGGAAATGAAATGCACTGGAAAATAAATATTGGGTTATCATAGAATAGTAATAATGACATTTGCATACGAGTTAGCTTAAAAATGTTTTTAATATATATTGTTTTATTTAAACCTTAAAATAATTCTGTGAGGCATGATTTATCACTAGTCACATATCTTATAGATTAAAAGCTGAGTACTAGAGGGGCTGGCCCCGTGGCTTAGCGGTTAAGTGCGCTTGCTCCTCTGCTGGCGGCCCAGGTTCGGCTCCGGGCGCGCACCAACGCACTGCTTGTCAGGCCATGCTGTGGCGGCGTCCCATATAAAGTAGAGCAAGATGGGCACGGATGTTAGCTCAGGGCCAGTCTTCCTCAGTGAAAAAAAAGAGGAGGATTGGTATGGATGTTAGCTCAGGGCTGATCTTCCTCCCACACACACACACAAAAACAACTGAGTACTAGAGAAGTTAAGTGATTTGCTAATATTCATACAACATCAATCAAAAGTATACCCTGAAAACAAGTCTTGTATTTCCAATTTTGTTTTCATGACTATACATAATGCCTTCTAACTAAAGGACATTTATAAAACCTTTTCTTTCATTAAATACATCTGCAGAATGCATGACGCTAAATTTTAAATCAGGTACCTTGATGTCAAACAATATTATATTAACAATGTCCTCTCAAAGGTAAAAATGAGTTATTCAATTATATTATATAGAAATAGTAGACTTCAGCTTCAAATTTTTATTTGCATAGTTTTTAGATATACATATGTAATTGGGCTTCTAACTCCTGATTTCATTTTTAAAAATTAATCCATAAACTATTATGATAAAAAGAACTAAAAGCATGCTTCGGAAAAATATTTTTATGAAGGACATTCGTGATATAAACAGGCAATAAATTTTCCAAGAATACATCAAAAATAACCATACTCCAGTTTGCAATTTGTGTGTTAAACAC
The DNA here is from genome assembly GCF_057802395.1 of Ceratotherium simum simum. Lineage (NCBI taxonomy): Eukaryota > Metazoa > Chordata > Mammalia > Perissodactyla > Rhinocerotidae > Ceratotherium > Ceratotherium simum. Next base: position 65,036,026 of record NC_141908.1, read on the forward strand.
AATATCCTTGTATATAAAAGTGAGATTTCGAATCTCTTGCTCTGCAGCTTCATGACAAAACTTTGACTTTCCTTGTTCTAGAGAAATTCACTCTAAAATGGCAGGACATTAGTCAGTTTTTTATATTGCTAATTATACACCAGTGTGTTTCCTCACCCGGTGACTTTAGAGTGGAACATATACAAGATTAAGCAATCCGGATGCACGTGTGCAAACAATGCAGGGAATTTTAGAATTTTGGAAATTACCCTAAAAACACACATAAAACACATATGAGAGTATTGTTTATTGACCCATTGAGTGAAAATTCCTTCCCTTTTCTGACTTCAGTAACTAGATAATCTTTAAAAAACCACTTTATGTATACATATACACACACCTCTCCACAAATCTATATCCAAAACTAGGTACAGATACTACAAACATTATGAAAGCAGATGATTTAAAAAATTTGAATATATGTTTGTTATTTATCTAGATATTTTCATTGAAGTATAGCTTCCATATGCATATAGCTTGCATAAAATATATACATTCGTATAAGTAAATTTTAGGTTATGTTTTAATAATATAGCTTTTATGTTATGACAGCCTTTGTGCTTATTTTTGTGTGTCTTTTGATAACTCATCCTAAAAATTGTACTTCCAAAGGCATTGTAAGGAAACAATTTATAAATGTGTGCTGAGGTGATAAGGACTTGATAGAACCCTATAAAAATTTTATGTTCATAAAGTTTAACATTATATAGGGAATGTGTAATTCATTTTCCTGATGGTTTTATTAACTCTTTAAAGTCAGCCTGATACCAAACATACAATTTAATTTAAATTTTCTATTCTCATGTGTAGTTTTTTCTAACTACACAGAGTTAGTTGCTTTGATTGATTTTTCAATTCAATTGAGTAAATGTTATGTAGTCATAAACCCTTATGTCCCACCAGGAGCAGGACTCTAGCCATAAAATGAGGTGAAGATATGTGTAACATATGTAAATTATTGAAGCAAAGAAATGTATTCCTCCTTTTGATATGCAATCTTTATAACTTGTGGATTATTGAGATATATTTACCTTTCTGGATTGGAATATAGCTACATATACTGTCTATGTGACAGACCTTAAAATATACATATATGAGTACTTAATTACACACCTAATACACATATCAGGGCCCCCACCCCTCCCATCTCTTCCCCACTAACCTCTTGAATCTAAGGACACAACCTTGTTTTACTTACAGGATTTGAGGCCACTAAGGGCTGGTTGTTGGCCACTGCAGTGAGTTGAATGATTGTTACAATAGAGTTACAAACAAAAGAGAAGAACAGATTTTTGTGCAAGGTAATTCTTTGGCAACTTAGGCTCCTAAGGGGCAAGAGAAACCAAAGGATGTTGACATCATAAAATGTTTCCACATTTTTTATGAATAATCATTTAAATAAGATACATTCACAATTCATAGCAGCTGCTCCAAATTTGGAGGAATTATTTTTTCTCCCCAAGATTTACTCATGATAAAAAACTTAATTAGGGAAAACTTGTAATTCCTTAAAACATAGAGACAAATGTCTTGCTTCAGTGCAGGTAGACATATGTAGAGATAGGAAATTTGTCTTATGAGGCCTCTTTATAAATTTCTTCTGTTAATCTCTCAACATGATTAATATTTGATTCATTCTGAAAATGTAGAAGCTGATATTCAGTGAAGTTAGATCATTGATCAAAAGATTATGCAGCTAATTAACTTGAAAACTTTGGATTTGTCTGTCAGATTCTTACACAGATAATGGTCTTTTCATTATACCATGTAGGTTGTTCTGTTTATATAGCCTGTTTATAGTTGTTCTGTTTATACCACGTAGCCTCTCTGTGCTGGTGGAGATTACGCAGACAAACCATGAGAAAGAAAACATTGTATTCAGAATAGATAAATTGATAAAAACATAGACTTAGCAACCAATGAGGTTTGTTCAGCTTGACTGAATTTTTTTTTCTAATTGGCCCAACCATACATAAGATATAAAAATATTACCACGTTTTACTGGAGGTCCTCATAAAACAAAATAAATGAGCGTTATGGAGTTCGTATAGAAATAGATTTCAGGAAAAGTTGTCATTAATGACAAGTAACGTTGCTCTTCAGATTGAATCCACGTTCACTCTACGAGATTGTCCTTTTATGACTGCCTTACCTATGCTCAAAGACCAACTCAAGTACTACCTCCTTCATGGAGCATTTATTTGAAGGCTTATAATGGGTAAAGTTTTAAAATAGTAGAAAGGAATACATTTGAAACTGAATGCTTAATATCAAAACAAAACACATATGTAGGAAGACATGAGGAATCATTTCATTACAGAGACTTAAAAGCTCATTTTATGTTCTTACAAAATTATGCAATTAATATGGTCAACCCAGATAATCCACCCTATATAACTCAAACCCCAAATGACTTTACTTTGGAAACTTTAAGGAGATTTTAATCTAATTTTATCACGACATCACTTTATCCTAAATAGAATATGTGCCCAGGATATTATAGTTAGGCAGGGATGCTAAGGTTTTCTATATTTAAAAATGTAAAGTTTAGGCTATATCGTCTCTAAAATTTCTTCTGGTTATAGGTCTGTGATTCTATATATAACTAGTATTTTAAAGCATCTGGAAGTGAATTCAATCTCAGTGAATATTTATGGATTTTCAATACACGCCTTCCACAGAAGTGCATGCTATAAGGGACACTTCTGTGAAAGGCTTCATGACCAAGATGGCTCTTGGATCAATCCATTGCCTTTTAAACAGTCATCGACTGACAAGTGTGTGAAGTCCAGCTAGAGTCCATCAAAATAGAAACAGCTGAGAATTGCTAGTATTTTCATATTAGACAGTCTTTATTTGATTTGACTTTGCAGAGTGTGAGAGTAGTGAGAGGCAGGCAGGGACCAAGCTACAGAGTGTAGATGATGTTCTATAGAAAAGAAGAATCTTTGAAAGTTTTGAACAAAGGAGTGGCATGATTCTTGTTATTATTTAAGTAAAGTCAACATTGAGGCAAAAATGGTTCTATTTTCAATAAAATACCACAGCAGTGACACAAGTGCTTTGTGTTCACTGGGGGTGAAGAGAATTAACGATATGAGAAGAGGTCTAGTAAAGAATATTCTTTCCAAATCATTTGTATTGTGTGTGGTTTATTTCTTGTAATTTATCATTCTTCGGTGAAGAACATTATGAACATATAAAATTTTCCACATGGTCTTATTTTAAAATGCTTGCCTTGAGCTTAACCCATGTCTACGGAGTGCCAACTATTGTTTAGGGAAAAACTGCTTACCCATGCAAATACTCACTTTTTTAGTAACAGAATTTAGATAGCTCAGCTACCATTATGGGAAAAAAATTAAGATGTTTTCCTTAACTGGACTATTTTGCCCTCCTCTGCTGAACACACTTATATCCAGGTCCATTGGTTAAGACATATATATAAACAACAAAATTTCATAGTTTTGAAATTACAACCAAAAGGCAGGCAAGGTTTGCTTAGACAGCAAATCAGAAATATTTGTAGAGCAAATTAGGATGAAGGAAAACAAACATTAAAGGAGGCTTTCAAAAATAGCAATTCGTGACGGAATTAAGGGCTGAAAGATAGGAGCTGAGGAACATAAAACAAACAGCATTTATATTATAACTGCTGATATTTATAATACTCACATGTGAAAAGGTTGGAAGTAAGTAAAATAAAATGCTAACTGTAGTTAGTTGAAAAACAATTTTAATTTTCCTTGTTTACACTTAAACTTCCTTTTCTTCTCCGTGATGGTCTGTATTTCTGTTTCTCTCAGAATTCCCTCTTTTCTGATGACTCTCCTCCTACCTCAACCTGGCTTGAAAGTTAAGGACTTAAAAATGAGCTACTGGTATCTGTTTTCTTCTGAAGATGTGATTATTTTGAGTACGGTCGCAAAAAAAATGGCTTCTTATTCTCTTACTCTGTGATACAATGTTATACAGCATTTTCCTTTTTTAGACCCAAACCATGTCATATTATGGGCAAAACTTTGAAATGATAGAATTAAATCCTATTATAAATGAAATATTTAATATCCAAACCAAACAAATACTTAATAGGATACATGAAATCATTTCAGTACAGAGACATAAAGCTTATTTTGAGTGTTTTATGAAATTATTCAAATAATATGGTCAACATAGATAATCCACCCTATATATCTTAGACCAAATATTTCTGCATTGGAAACCCTGATATCCAGTTTAGCTGTCCATATTGTTGTAACAATCTGGACCATAGCCAAATCATTTCACTTCGTGTTGTGTAAACATGTCCTACTATTTACAATACTAGCCTACTGCTGTTGCTTTAGGTTCTTCCATTTCTTCCTCTAGGTTCTGTGCAACTTAATGCAGACAGATGCTATCTGACATATGCTTTCTATCAACGTCTAGTGGTAAAAATAGCTCAGATTTTTCTAGTGATACATATTGTTTTCTTCTAAACATATTCATTGATACATGTAAGTACATTCGTACAAATAAAATCAACTCGTAAATGAAAACCAAAACATGTACTTGGTAAACACACTGGTTTGATTAAATGAAACCCTAAAAATATATAGATATTTTTCCAATGTTAACTTGCAACCAATTTCACCTACTCTAAATTTTTAAATGTGTTGTTTTACTCAAAATATTAAAACAATTGTCTTATAGGATTAGAGAATGTTTTACAAAAAACTCTCTCCCCTTTCTTTAAATGTTATAATATCCTTTTCTATCCTAGCATAACCACAGAATAGAAAATGTGGTTTGTGGGTCTGGATTGTTTCCATTTCATAGTCTCTACATATAATTATTTTAGGACACTATTTCAATATGCAATTTTGACAAGCAGAGTTATAGAGGCAGTTGGTGTAAGTGTGTCAATAAAACCATTACACTGCATGTGGAATGTAACTATGCCATTCAGTTCTCTTTTGGAACAATTAGAAGCAGACTGCATCAAGTCAGTACATAGTTCAGAGTGGGTTTTGAAACCTGACCTGAGAGTGAATCTGGACTGCCACACTTACTGACAGTACGACTTTGGGCAAGTTATTTAAAAACTCTAATCCTCAGTTTCCTCATCTGTAACACAGGAATAACAATAGTACTTCATAGGCTTGTCTGGAAGGTTAGATGAGATCAATCACATCTAGTGCCCAGCATAATATCTAACCCATGGTGAACACTCAATGTTAAGTTAGCTATTATTTTTAACATAGTTATCATATGGCTGATTGTAATCAAGTTCTCTAATGGTTTTCTCTCACAAATAATAAAATAGCATCAAGGTTCACCTCAGTAATATAAAACTGCTCATGTTTTAAGTAATGCAATGAAATAGTAAATTGTCATGTTTTTGTTACAAAACACAATAATTTAGCATTAGAAAGACAATTTCCATGTGATGAAGGGCAATAACTTAAGCAACCTAAATTATCTTCCCAAGGAATTTCATCCTTCCCAGAGTTTCATCCTTCTCCATATTTCCACCTTCATTATCAGGCTGACCCCAAGTATTATGCTGCTCCTTATTCAAGGCTCTGACACAGAATGGACAAAATACTTGTCTTTGTTTCCCATTTAGTTTTGACATGAGGTGGAAATTTCCAAATTGCTTTCCTCGATACTAATCCTGAGCAAAACTAGTCATGGAAAGAGGAAGTACAAGCAATATAAGAATAGCCGGTCTACGAAGTACTGCCTTCTTATGCCAGTTTATCTAATTTAGTTTCCAAATGCTCAGCTCTTTTCCCAAGAAAACACTACCCATGTATCCAAGAGGAAAGTTCATGCCAATCTGAACACTGCCAAAAACAACGGGCAGAAAGCAATAAATGTATGAAAAGAAGAAGCAACATTGCTATCTTTCATCTACTAAATGGAAACTCGAGTTCATGGAATCACCTGGTTATGTATGACACAAAGTAAACATAACTTCTATCAACAGCTCTCTTTCGGAGGCTGCTGGTGATCCATATGGCCAGATTAGAAAAAGTACAGGAGTGTTTCAGCCAAGGTGCTCAATGAAAGTCCCTCTGGAGGGCAAATGGTCGCTCTCGCTCCATCATCCTCCCTCTTCCCCTGCCCCTGCCTCTCAGGGACGCTCATTTAATATGAGTACAGGCTGCGGAAGGAACAGACGTGCTCATTTTGTGTGGCCAACTGGTTTTCTCTCATGTGTGAACTCCCTCAGTGCAAGTGCTCTCCCTGGTCTCCTAATGGACAGGAAACCTAGAGAAGAAACAGTCAGGCTTTCTGAATGCCTGTGATTCTTACACTCCAAGAACCCCTTTTAGAGGCAGAATTCATAATAATAGCAGCCACCATTTGTTGAGCCCTTAGAATATCCCAGGCACAGAGATGAGGACTTTACATTCATTATCTCATTTAACAACCCCTTGAAGTATCAGTATCCTTTAATAAAATTGAGATTTAATAAAGTTGTTCAAGGTCACAATCTTATTAAGTGATCTGCTGAATTTGAATGTTGAAGTTTCTAAGAAAGTAATAAGGCTTTGTCTCTTTTAATATTCATTTAGTCACTTATAACTATTCATTGATGCACAAGTAACATATCGTGTACTGTTTCTAGATGCTGGGGAAACAGTTGTGAATAATACAGAGCAAGACCCTGATCTCATGTCAATGGAGGGTAAATAGACATAAATTCCTTAATGTAATTCTAGATAGTGTTATATGCTTTTTAGAAAGTAAAATAGGACTAAAAGATAGATAAAGACTCTGGCCAGAGTGAGGGGAATATTCAAGACAGAACTGAAACAGGAGAAGATAGGGGAGAAAAGCATTCTAAGCACCCAGAGTCAAAGTTTTTTAAAAAAAGTTAAATCTTAAAGTTTTTGAGGAACAAGAAACACAATGTGAACAGCGCATAAGGCAAAACTCCACATTGGTTTTTTCCATACTAAGATGAAGAAAATAAAATTTAAGGAGCATAATTCACTGAATGACTTTTTGATTCTGATGTTCATACTCTACCGTGTTACATCTTAACGTTCCATCAGCAAATGTTAGCAGCGTAATATCCAGTCCTTCTTGAGTTTTGATTTTCCTAACTACTAAAGAGATGCTACCATTTGGAGGGTTTACCTAGACTTGCTCCTCATATATCGTCATATCTGTGGGTACGGTCTGGGAAAATAAACTATGCTGCAAGAGTGGCAAACCACACTGCAATATATATTATGACTTTGGTGAGAAAAATGTTATGTTCTCTATTTCAAATTACAAAGTTTTAACCCATTCAAATGACTGTATAGTCTTTACATCAGGCAACGGATTATTAGCTTTCTTAAAATGATTTGTCTTTCTATTCCCATGAAAATTTAGCTATGCTTAAATGGCATGTATGTTTCAACTTGCTCAGGCAAAATAGATGAAATACACTTAGAAGTTGCATATTTATCAAAAATATCAACAGAAATATGTGATTTTTAACATTCAGTTATAGCTTTAAATAATAAATTTACAATTTAAAATAAGTCCAAATTCTTTAATGCAGTTATTTACTTTATATTTCCATACTTAGGACTCTTCTCCATAAACCCATAATATCAATTACATTATAGCAGAACTCGTTTTGTTAGAGTAAATCCATTACTTTTTGCATCGCTCTGTTTTTATTCAGATCTTATACTCTAATGTGGAAAGGCAATGCTTTTATTATATAACCACAGTAGACATATTTAAAAAGCTTTCCAACTAAGACTCGCCTTATTGAATAGGAATGTTTTCAGCTCTCACCACGTTCATTTTGAGGGGGATGGATTTTTCAGCACATTGATTAAAACTCACTAATTTGGAAACAGACTCAGTGAGTATGATCTAATAAAACATTACATGAAAAACTATAGTTAATTAAATAGTATCCAATGGAAAGCTGAGGGAAGCCTGGGATGCATACAACAGTATAGGATATATCTCAGAACCCCAGTGCATGACAAACTTACAACAAATGAAATGTACCACAGGAGTAGAGAAAGCGAGGAAGATCCTGGGTAGGCACTGAGAGAGACGTGATTCAGGGACCACTAGATGACTCTGTCTGAACTCAGCCATTGTCAAACCTGTGACAGTGCAGATTTGCCAGGTTTTAATTAACTTGTGTAAGTGAAAGTTCTGATTTGACGAATCAGGTGCATCAGGGTGTGATTTGTAGCGTAAGACTCTTTTTCCTGTATGTTTTGGTGAGAGATTTCTTTAAATAGTTAGCTTTCTTTAAAATCTATAAAGACTGAATCATGAACAGCTTTCAGGAGAAAAATTATAGCTTAAAGAAGAAAATTATACTTGTTCTAATTCAAGAGATAGGTGAAGAAACTGGAAACGAGATAAAAGTTCATCATGTTGATTGAATATATTCAGATATGATCTAAGGAAAAAGGTGAGAATTTGGGTCACTTGTCCTGGAAAGCAGAAATATAAGCTTTGAAGAATTACTTTATTAAGTTGAGAAAGCTTTGACCTACTAACTGGATAGATTTTTTTTGCTGAATTTTATTTAGGATCTCAACTACCTAGAAATGATATAATTGCCTACATAGTTGCAAATATGCAACTTGGGTTTAAAATTATTTGGAATCAGTGTCAGAAATGTCAGCAGAATTAAGATGTTTAAAAAAAAAAAAGAACCCCTTTTTTCCCCATGCAAGTCAGATGTTATATGAGCTTTTTTATGTGCGAGAAGATAGAGCCCTTTGTCTGGGTTGAAAGTAAGAACAAGATTTGCTATGCTCTCAGATTTTAAACAGTAATTAAAATATAATTTATAACTAATTCCAGTAAAGTTTATTTATTTTTTTTATCTAAAGAGTTCTGCTTTGTTTTTCCAAGGATCATTATGAGTAAGAGTCATTGCCTCTCAGGGCTTGGCAAATCCCGAAGTTCTGTCTCTCTCTCTTCCCCTCCCTTTCTCTTCCCTTTCTTTTTATCTCCCACTCTGACTCTTTCCTTTAATTGGCTCTAATATAAAACTGAAGTATATCTGGTAAATAGTGTTTCATGTTCTCTGTTTCTAATTTAAAGCATGGATGAGTAGTAGACTTTTTTTTTCTCTCTCTAAATAAAAAATAACAAACAGTACCCTAAATCAACTTTTTGTATGGTTCTTGGTTTTTATTAGGATGGATCAGTGACCCTCAATTAACAAATGGAAAAAAGTTACCTCTAGCAAAGACTAAGGAAGAATGACTGCAGTGTGAGAAACTGGGCTAATAAGCAGAAAGGGGAGATTGATAGATTTTTTTATACACAATGATTTTATGTGAAACATCAGCTCCTCTAGGAATTATGTCCAGGTTAGTTGGAGGAAAGTTAAAATTTCTATTGCTCCTGACTATATGAACATGCTTCGTTAACCATTCAATTCCGCCTTTTCTGAGGTGGCCTGGTCTTCCTTCAACCTAGTTGCAGAGTATCCTGTATTGTTTTATGCAGATGCTTCTACTCATTAGAATTTCAAGGGGTCTTAGTCTAATGCCGTTCTTTGTTGATGGAGACAACAAAGGCCAAATAAACTCAAGGGACTTGTCCAAGGTCACAGATAAGTTATGGGAAAGTCAGTCCTAGAAATAAGCTTCCAAGTCAGTGCATGTCTTTATTCCTCAAAAATGTATTAAGTGCCCACTTTGGGCAAGGTTCTGTGCTAAGCCCTGGACTGTGTAAATAAACAAAGCAGAGATGATTCCTGCTCTCATGGAGCTAACTTTGTGACATTCTTTTCGTTACTTCCTGTTTTAGTGGCTAGCTGTTTTCGGCACATAGTGGCTTTTCCTGTTTTAGGAGATGGTTCTGGGGAGTATACGTTAGAAAGTCTTAAAATCAAAGACTACAAATTCTTTAATATGGATTCAAGTACTGAGTAAGCTATGTGGTATCTTGTGGGCATAAAAAAGTTTTATTATTTTTGACTAATTTACTTAACCACTAGTTTTGCTGACATAATTATACTACTAGTTTGGTACATAAAATTTTTCATTCATTGTTTACTTATTTTCCTACATGAACATTATAACCATTTCTTTATAAATATGGCACATATAAAACCAGAAATTGTGTTCTTTAATTTGTTTTTAAAGAGCCCACTTGTATAATACGCTTATCAGGGCTAAATATTTATATAAAAATCTTTTAATGGACTAATAAGAAAGAGTGATAACTATGCCAATAATAGACAATGTTTTCCAAACTAGACACTTCGCTTAACACTGCACATATATTTTCAGCCCTTATACCAAATGTGTGATATAGATACTAATAGTATCTGCATTTTAAAGATGTGAAATGGAGGTTTGGGAGAAATGAAAGAACTTGCACCATGCTATGCAGCAAGTAAGTGACAAAGGTGGGATCGGAGACCGGATGTGCCTGTTTAGAGAACATACTCTTAACTACTCTCCTGTAATTAAGGATGTCTAGACATATAAAAAAATATTTAGAATGCTATACCTGGGTCTTACTTGAAGAGGGTTTCTCATGTTTTACCTAAAGCCTGAGAATGTATAATAGGAAAGAAAAATTAATTTGTAGCTTTGCTTTTTTCTGTTTGAATTCTCCATTTTTAAAAGACAAAGTCAAATAAAATTACTAAGCCAAACAGAAACACAGATGGGGAGCAACCCTGGATATAACTTAGTTAACTACTTAGAACATAAGTAAAATTGGGTGTTGGACTAGATAATCTCTTCATTTCTTATGGTTTACGGTTTCTACCTGTTGAGATTCTACCCATCATTTAACGCTTATTTCAATGAGATTATCACCTCAGGAATCTTCTGATTCTGCGAGTCAGAATGAGTTTCCTTTCTCCGTCTTCCCGTAGCTCTATGTAGCTCCACCGTAACTTGTTTTTTACTTTGTATTTCTATTCTATAGAGGTAATGTTAGATGACTATATAAGTGTAGTCTATGTGCCTGCATGACTGATATAACCTAATGAGAAAGTTAGTGCCTCTTACCATTTATTGAGAGATTGCTACATGCCAGGTACTATGTGAGTCTTCTTTGCTCAGTATTTTCAACAACATGAAGACTCATTATAAAGAAACTGAGGCTTACTGAAAAGGAGAATCAGGCTAAGTTCATACTATTACTAAGTGGTGATGGCAAGATTTGAATATATCCCATGTTTTTAATTACTGTATTACATTATCCATTAAAATTAACTTATGCTTGAAATCAAGTACACACCTGTCATGCTAACTCACCATTAAAGATTTTTTTTTGTTTACTCTAGAGAATGAACAGTTAACTGTACTTTCAGTATAAACTTTAAGTATAAGCAATGTAATTAGTTGAAAACTTTAATTTTTGTTTTATATACAGGCCAAAACCCAAATTCCATACACTGGCAAGTCACTCATTTGCTTTAACAAAATTTTGCTGATGTAGCATGCTATACATCTTTTTTAAAAACATGGAAATTTTAGCAAATAACATATACATGTGTTTCTTGCATACAGTGTTCTTGATTTAAACAAAAAGAACTTGATCTATTTCTAGAGGCAAAAAAAGGCCCACTTATATGTAAAATGTGAGGACAATATTTGGAGCAACATGAAATTTGTAGTCTCTCTTTTAAAATGAGAAATGAGTCTATAGATTGTATCTTTAAAGCTAAAGTACTTAGCATGTATATATACAATTTCAGTTTTGTAAAAAGTGTTTTTCATAGAGACGATAAATTAATTCTGAAGTTTTAAATTTTAAGCTATCAATTCAAAATTAAAATTACTTGTAAGTATTGGTTGAATAGTATTTGCTTTTCTAAATAAAACATATGTAAGTACAGATATAAAAATATTGAACCAGATTTCCTTTCAATTCCTAATCAATAATAAATATAGTTTATCAGTGTAGATTGCTTTTAGCTTGCAAAATACTTTCATAAATGCCAACTTCCCTGATATTGAAATTATGTATTTTGATTAAAAAAATTAACTCTTTCATTCTAATCCTCTTTATTAAATTACTGCCGATTCATAGACATGGGCTTGGGAATAGCATTACAGATCATTAGGTTCAGCTATGAACCCAGTCTAGGAATCACCCATTTCAAAATTCCTGATAGGTTGACGTCTAATTTCTGTCTGAAAATCTTGAGTGACAGGAGGGTCAATTGGTCACTTGGCAGTTCATTCTATTTTGTTTAGCTGATAGAGTTTTTTATTTTTTTTAATTGAGACAAATATTTTTTCTTTGTTATTATGCAAACTCTATTCCCAGTTATAGTCATTTGGATTCTTGAAGTCATCTATCATGCCCCCTATATTTTGTCTTTTTCTGGCTTAACATTCTTGGTACCTTTACTCTCTGACCAGCGGACATTAGTTTCTTCAATTTCTTCACTGTCCTGATAAGACAATTCTTATGACATCTTCTTTTCCTCTTACCAAGTCAGTCCAGCGTGGACAGAGTAAATGACTGGACTGATTAGAGATTTGGAATTGGATACTTTACATTTACTGGTATAGTCTGGCTTGTAGCATTGTTTTCACTTGACAGTCCCCACTGCCTCATTAGTTCACAGCAAGCATTTGTTCAATTAAATCACAGGCTCTTTCATGAAGAAGCTGTGTTAATTTTGCATTTGACTTTATGGAATTAGTGTAGGATTTTATTTATATAGTGTAAGAAGCTAAATTCAAACTTGTCTGGGGCCATAGGGCTTGGAATTATAGGAGACCTGTTCTCTTTTTGACTACTGATTTTGGCATGCAATATAACTGCTATACTTCTTAATTTCATGTTCTTCAGAAATTTAATGTTTGAATATTTTGGCTTGTTACATGTAAAATAAAAAGAGATCGTTTAGGGGCCGGCCCCGTGGCGCAAGCAGTTAAGTGTGCGCGCTCCACTGCGGCGGCCCGGGCTTTGCCGGTTCGGATCCTGGGCAAGCACCGACGCACTGCTTGGCAAGCCATGCTGTGGCGGCATCCCATATAAAGTGGAGGAAGATGGGCACGCATGTTAGCCCAGGGCCTGTCTTCCTCAGCAAAAAAAAAAGAGGAGGATTGGCAGATGTTAGCACAGGGCTGATCTCACAAAAAAGAAAAAAAAAGAGATCGTTTAATCTGAAGGGTCTCAGCTATATTAGTTTTAAATCTGCAGAGATGATTATCTCCTAAATGGTAATTAAAAATTTACTCCATGTCCACCGCATCCAGTTGCAGTTTTAGAAATACTACGATAAGGAATTTAGGAAGATTTCACTGAGAAAAGTATGCTAAAGTTTAGATCTGAAAGATGAATACATCTAACTAGGCTAGAGGAGGGGGGAGAGAATAGGCAGAATATTCAATTATAGGAACGTTAATGGCTTTGACTTTCTATAAGTTACAATAGGAAGTCTAAAATTTTTAAAGTGAAGGATGACAAAATCACATCTATATTTGATCTAAATCTTTGAAAATTTTGATCTAAATCTTTGAAAATATTCTGGCTACGTTGTTTAGAATTGAATAAAGATGGTGAAAGTGGTTTTACTGAGGCTGGATAAGACACGGTTGGTGGCGGTGGCAGTAGAGAGGAAACAAACTGGATAGACTGGAGGGCTCTTAGGAGGTTAGATCCACAGAGTATGAGGAAAGAACGAAAGGGAAGAAAATTGAGAAGCCGTCACAGATTGCTCCTAAATTTCTGGCTGATGCAACTAGATTGCTGGTAGTGGTATTTGCAAAGATGGGTCTGGAAGAAAAACTGCTTTGGGTTAGGAGGAGGTAGATACTGTGAATTTGTTTTGAACATGTTGGAGATACCTTTGAGATGATGTATTTCAAGAGTCATAAAAAGAGGTATACCCTTTGACCAAGAAATGCCATGTCTCTGGGAATGTAGCCTAAAAAATAGTGCAAAACATGCAAAAAGTCATGGATGAAAATGTCCATTGCAGTGTTTTTTGTTAATAGGAAAAGTTAAAAGAAACAATGTTCAAAAATAGAGGAATGATTTAATAAACTTTTGTCAACTTATTAAGTGGAATATTATTTAGTCAATTAAGTGATTGTTTTTAAAACTCTTTGGTGACATGGAAAAAATTATATAATGCTAAGTTATAAAAATAGTTTAAATAATTTGTACATTACACTTAAAACTGTAAAAACAAATGAAAATGAAATAAAACTAGGAAAATACAAAAAATTGATCAATAGGATGTTAGAATTACAGTGTATATTTTTCTTTTCTTTATTTAAAAATTAATAATGTGCTTAAATTGTTTTCAATTTTTAAAAAATGTTTCAAATTTAAGTGCAAGTCTCGTTCCTCAATATTATTGTTTGTTTTAAATTAAGGATTGCATTCTTCTTCCTGAAGTTAGAAATATTTAAAACTTATAACTTTTTTCCAAGATTTGTAAGAGAATTTTAAATAACTCTTATGATTTCTATTTTATGCCGTTACGGTAGAGACTGATCTACTTTATACTAAGTCATAGTCGTAAGAGTCATCACGTTAAAAAAAGAATCTTAGTTAGTATTAGTTACACTTAAATTAATTCTTTCTGTGGGTTTGTTTATATGTGTGGTAGAAACGTAATTTTCGTGAACTAAAAATCTGAGTTCTAGAGTACTGCATAGATTTTAGGGCGATTGGTTGCATCATTTAGTTCCAAGAACCAAGAGAGTCATATTTTCAAATTAGGTACTTTGTATTTTTAAATTGTAAAGATTTTGTTTACAAGAATAAAGAAAAATAATGAATTATTTCTTTCTTAAACTGTTTGGTCCTTTCCTTATACTAAATGAGAATTTCGAATTTCATTTTGTGTTTTTAAATTCACTAAATTAAATAGTAACCTAGTTTTATTGCCATATTTTACCAATGTGTGTTAGCATCAGCAACATTGTTTCACTTTGTCAATTAGCATAAATAATATACCACTGTGGACCTGAGGACTTTATTTAAAAATTGTCACTTTGGAAAATTGTTTATTTTCCATTTTTCAGGATGTATTTTGTTTTGTTTTGTTTTTGGTGAAGGAGATTGGTCATGAGCTGACATCCATTGCCAATGTCCCTCCTTTTGCCAAGGAAGATTAATTAGCCCTGAGCTAACATCTGTGCCCATCCTCCTCCACTTTGCATAGGGGATGCTGCCACGGCGTGGCTCTACAAGTGGTGTGTAGGTCCGTGCCCAGGATACCAACCCGGGAACCCTGGGCCACCGAAGCAGAGCAGGCAAACCTAACCACTATACCACTGGGCTGGCTCCCAGAACAGATATTTTTAATCTATTAGACAATCAGAATAAAGTTTTTCCTACTCCAAAGATAGTATTAATTTCAAACATCTTGTATAAACTAAGAGTATATTCAAGAGTAAAGACAAAGTTTTAATAAGCTGTATATAAGTAACTGATATGACATATCAGTTAGTTTATAACTGAGAACTGGAAGTTAGTTTTGAGCAAGAACCTTTTGGTAATGTGTTGCAAAACATAGTACGGTAAATTTAATTCTTTAAGAAACGTTTTCCATATTTTAGGATAAAAATTCTTTTCAACTTATTTTGATACATTTTTTACACAATTTACTAAAGAAAATATGTCACATTTTAAAATGTACACAAATGTTTAACTAGCTTTGTTCAGAGTGGAGTTTTTAAAATCAGTTTCTAACGGTGCCTAGATAATGTCATAAATCAAAAGTGCCATTAAAAAGTATCCGTATGGATCCCGCCAAGTAACTGATATTGAAGATTCTTAAGAAGCTGCAAGTTTCCAGAAACTGTAATTCTGATGCAATCTCTAGATCCCATGATTTTGAACCCATAAGAGATAACAGTTGGTTGGTTTGGGTATTATTCGATGTACTCTGAATATTTGATGTGCTATGGGCTAAAAGCTGGTGCTCCACTTACACATGTGCATAACATCCAGCTGTCTGATAATTTCTAGATTTGGATTATTTTGATGTGCTACTACTCTAGCTGGTTCTGAAGCTGCTAATGATCCAAGATGGTTGTTGAAGAAGAAGAATAAGAGGAAGAGGAAGAGGAAGAGGAAGAGGAAGAGGAAGACATTGAATATGGTGATGAAGAAACAATGAAAGATAGCTACTCACTCTTCACACTGCATTCTAGAATTCCTGATGGTGATTAAGATTCTGAAAACCATGTTAATGCATAAAATAACATATGTGTGTTTTGGAATTTACTTTCCTATAATTTAAAAAATCACTTGTTGATGATTGGTTGAATCAAGAAATTAGATGGGCTGGCCCCGTGGCTTGGTGGTTGGGTGCGTACACTCCGCTACTGGTGGCCCAGGCTCGGGCCCCGGGCACACACTGATGCACCACTTCTCCCGCCATGCTGAGGCTGCGTCCCACATACAACAGCTAGAAGGATGTGCAACTATGACATACAACTATCTACAGGGGCTTTGGGGAAAAAAAGGAGGAGAACTGGCAATAGATGTTAGCTCAGAGCCGGTCTTCCTCAGCAAAAAGAGGAGGATTAGCATGGATGTTAGCTCAGGGCTGATTTTCCTCACAAAAAAAAAAAGAAGAAGAAGAAGAAATTAGAGCTGACTCTCCCTCCTCACAAAAAGGAGTAAATTTCAAGTAAAATTCGACGTATAATTTAACCATTTTAATGATGATCCCCTCAAACGAGAAAAAAATAACCTAACCATAATATATTGGGATTATTATTTGTAATAATATGTAATAAATGCCATTGTTGTTATTCACACAAAATACTAGTTCCTATAATGTACCATGTATACTGATAGCAAAATTGACCAAGAAGTTGAAAATTCAAGTAAGAAGGGCTATGATATTTGACAGTTTCCAAAGGAAATACAGATAGGTTTACATATTGATTTTGGCTCCCATCTTACTGTATGATTTCATTTTTGTATGTCTACTAATTTTGTAAAGTTGGACTTCAGATATTTCATCGACCTCCTCTCTCTATATTTTACAAAGCCAAGATAAGTTCAAGGTATTTCAAATTATTTCGATTATTTTAAACATTATAAATCATCATCAATATTTCATATATTTTATCAGCCTATGACATAAACATGATTGTGACACTGCATTCACCAAAGACAATTGGTAAATTAAAAAAATATTTTACATGTACTTACTTGAAATAAAAGAATATGCCAAGCGAGATAATCAGTGATGCAATAGATAATCCATGTCCAATTAAGGTCAAGTAGGACAAATTCAGTGCAGTCTAAAATTTGTATGTAAAAAAAAAATGGCTTATATCAATACTATAATCCAACATGTGTATAAGCTCAAATTAATAGAATAAATTATGTTTTAAAAAATATGTGATCTGATAGCATTACCAGTTAGCTTGTAAACCAATTAATACATCTGGAATGAAGAACATCTATGGAAATTTATCAAGTAACATCAAAATTTATAAGTTGTAAGCCCTTTTTATTTAAGAAATTAGAAGCTGTTTATTAAATATATGAAGGAATAATTTTATTGATCTAGGTTGTATAATATATGAAATCAGCATTTTATATTCTGGAGGATATTGACAATTTTCACTGTATCACTTTGTGCATCTTAAATCAAATACTATTTGATGATTTTGTTTGTTTGTTTAGAGTTAAATACCAGATAAGGCTTTCTTTCCCAAATGGGTTTTTTTTTCCTTTGACAAATTTGAGACTCTAAGACAAATCTGAATGTAGTGATTTATGGGAGCGTCTGGTCTGTACAAATATGAACTAAATTTCTCCTACTTTTGACTTTTTCTCTTTGATTTTTATTTGTCCATATTCTACTTATTTGTAACTTACCTTTTATTGTGTATTTTTATAATTCTCTTCAAACTCTTCTCTGAATAAGCAAAGAATACATGATTTATGATTATAATGATAGCTGACAGTTATCAAATGCTTACTACATGCTTGTTGGTTTTCTAAGCATTTTCCTTCTATTAACTCAGTCCTTATGAAAAAAAAAGAAACCCTGAGGATGGATTTACTGTTATCCTCATTTTATATCTGAGGGGACTGAGGTAGAGAGAGGTCGTGGCTTACCCGAAGTCACAGAGCTGGTAAGGGGCAGGAAGAGAAAGTCAGATATCAGGATTCAGTTTTAATCACTGTGAGAACCTGCCTCTATCTGCACACACGTGCAAACATATGCAGGCACTTTCTATCAAAGCTTTATGGTTGTGAGAAACTTTGACTAACCTTGACTTCAGTGTATGGCGTTAAAAGTGGGAATGGGAGTTAGAGGGACCTAACAGCCAATCAGAATGAAAGCCTTCTGCTGAGGGACAGAGAAACTGTTTAAACCCTGCTGGGCTTATCATGTTTACTTGAGCACAATTCTTGAATGTAATTCTAGAAATTCCACCACAAAGGAAAATTTTCTCCATTCTTACCCTTTTAAAGTATGTTTTCTTTGGGAAATTTGAAACCCCAATACTGAGACATTGACTTGTAAATACTTTATTACCTAGCAGCATTGCTTCCTCAGTGAATGACAGAATCAATAATAATTATTTCTACAAAGATGTTTTTCTTCATTGTTTTCTCAAAGTATATTAGGAAAAGCCTTTCAATGGAATGGAACACTAGCTAAATTTTCTCCAATACCGTATCAGTAACTAACTTTTTAAAGAGATAGTGTAAATTAAATTTCACTTTATAATTATCACGTACCCTCACTTTCTCGTGTGTGTTAACATTACACCGGGTATAATTTGTCCATGTTCTATTGCTTTCTGGATGTCGAAACCAGTTTCCATCTTGGTCACAGATCTTTGTAACTTTTTCTTTAATGTGAAAAAAGAAAAAAGAAAACAGTAATTTGGTTAAGCTAGGGTTTATTAAATAGATGTCAAGGAAATTTGCATACAAATTCTACTTTTACCTGAGGGATCAAAATCCTGAAAGTAATCGGGGCAGTGCTGCATTGATTCGGTTCCCGCGGCAACATCGTTCCAGCACAGCCATCCGTCCCAGGTTCTGTTGCAGTAAATGCCTTAAGAGGGGGAGTACAGATTCGGGATTACTAACTCCATCTACTTATACAGGAAGACATAAAGTCTTAATGGTGGGTTCACACTGACGTGCAATAAAGACTGTCTGCCAAAAATGAAGACATCATATAAAATCTATAGCAAGTTCTTGAATTTTTTTCACCAAGTAATTATTAGAATAACTAATTGCTGAATTAAATTTAGAAATAGCTGAAAAAATATATAAAATGCTTAGCTTTAATTCTAATTCTCAAAGATAGCTATTTATTCAATAAATCAAGTTGTCTTTCCCAGTTGTCCTTAACCATAAGGTAGTGGTTAATTAGTGTCCCACTTGAAATTCAAAAAATATGGGAAATCAGGAACATATTTAATTTAGAAACTGTGCTCTTAGGGCAAGGTGTTAGTGTATTCTGAAGTGAACAATGAATATTTCAGTATTTCCTATTTCATCACATTAACCCTGACACATACTTATTTAGGCCCCTCCACCAAATTCTAGCTCTTAGTTTCCTTCCTTTTCTTTTCAACTGGAGTAAAGTGTTTAATAAGAATGTCTTACATGAAAAAATATAGAATTTTTTTAAAGGCATAGAGAAATAAAATGACCAATGTCCCAATGTTGTAACAGTTTGTAATTAAAGAAACTAATTTTCCACCTTGTCAGGTAAGCACACATAAATAGAAACCTGAATGTTGCATGAGATGTTTATTATTTTTAACAGATTTGTACAGCAATCTCAGGATCAATAGCCTTCATGGAAGCAGAAAAAATTCTATTGGCCTGAAAGTCTAAATAATTCTAATTTTTAAAAAATCCCTTAGATAATCTCAATTTTGTCTCTCATGATTTTCAAATATTTATTTAAATAGCTTGCATTCATATATTACTAAATAAAATGCATTTTGTGCCCTAACAGAGAAAAGTTTCCTGCATCATTTTAGAAAGCATCTCAAACGATTCCTTATCATTGCTTCAAAAGATTCCATCTGATTAATGACAACACTGGCGGCATGACAGATTGCAAGGTCCAGAATCTTTCAAACTGTGTTGTATGGCATTTGAGTGAGACATAAGTAGATATTCCATTAAAAAAATTGTCTTTCAAATAAATTTGGGAGACACAATGGTAAAATAAAGACAGTGCTTTATTGCAAAACATTCTAGAGTATTTAAAGTTACAAAGAGCATTATGAAGCTCCAAGAGAAAGAGTTATTATACAGTCATCCTAAACTTATTTTATCACAAAATTATTTTATTATGCAACTCATAAAGATATTTCTATTGTTCAACAATTAGATTTGAAGCCTACTTTTACATATATCTAGATAATTTGGAAGGGGTTAATTCAATAGTTTTAAACTAATAACACTTAGATTTTAATGAAATAAAGTAAGAAGCCAGATCAGTTAACACGGTATTTGTATATAAATTTGTAATTATTTGATAATTCAACCCCTATTGTCCTAATATCAGACAATTTGTCATTGTCTGGCATATTTTAAAGATATTTTTGAACTAAAATATCTTATAGCAAAAATGTTTGAACAGATATATCTAAATACTTCTCCAAAGATGAACAAATTATATTGCTCAGTTAAATTAAGATTCTAAAAAAAAAGTTAACCAAGGTAGAAAAATCACTTTTTTCTCTTTCTCAAGCAAGTTCATTTCGACAGTTACAAATATTAATAATAACCTACATTTAATATTTAATTTATATAAGAAACATTGTATATTATACTATCACATATTTTTCCCCAAATTATAAGATCTTTGTTGCCACTGATAGGTTAAAACTTTAGAAATATCTAAAATCCTTACATTTTGCTTTGTTTCACTGTGAATTTTGCATTTTATATCTTGAAGATAACCCTGTCTTTGGGGTTGGCAGATAAAAGACGTGGCCTGCTTTTGGTTTTTCCTAAATCTGGCAACTCTACTTGTGCTACTCATCTTTGTGTCTTTAGAATCAAGGCAAATATCTGGCACTTAGTAGGCCCTCAATAAATGTTACAAAAATATCTTAATGGAAACAGAAGCACTTAGATTTCATTAGCTTTGCTACCAAAGGTCCCGTGCAAAGTATGTTAGGCAAAAAAAAAATTGTTTGTCAGTCTATTATACAAGCTCCTATCAAGCAGCTTGTGAGAAAAAGAAATACAAATTTCATAAACTGAAGATCAACTGTCAGTGATTTAATTCAAGACACATACTTATATGATATTTTAAATATCTTTGTACCATAAAAATGTTACTAAAAATATCCTTGTTGCACATATTTTTTATTAGAATTTTTTAAAAGGAGCAAGATAAATTATATCATAAATATTCTTCATAAATAAATCATTAAAACTGCACATATACCAGAAAAACTAGCAGCTAATCTATTTTTAGTAATGGCCCGAAGGAACCCATAATGATGTAATGGGGTAGTTTTCTTTTAAAAATATATCAAATGCATTTAAAATTAAATAGTCATGTTTACCTTCTATTTGTTGAATAGGGTCTTGCATAATTTTTTGGTAACATTCATATTGAGCTGTCATGATTTTATTTCTAGTAACACCCAGCTGAATTAACTCATCAGGACTCTCTTCTTCTGATTCTGCTATGACAAGAATCTAAGGAATTAAAAAATATATAACTTCAGAATTGTGAGAATGTCTGTGGGAGGCTGTCTGTCATCACAGAAAACAGTGAGTGCAGTGATGTACTGCATGGTCAACTGGCTCTGAGGGGAAATCCCAGATTTGTAGTATTTGCCAGTTTCCATGGTATAAACATCCCCACCATGTCCAATTTCAAGCGACCTACAAGAAGTTGCCAATGGCAGCGTTGGGAAGCACGGTCAATGTCGGCTCTCAGCAGCCTGTGGGAGGCGGCTACAGGACATGTGTTCTGGCACGCAGGCAGAGCTGTATTCAAAACCCACCTCTACTTTTTCACCGGCTCTGTGAATGTAGGCAAGATATTTAACCCCCCTAAGCCTCTGCTTTCTTTTGTAAAATGAGATAAAACAGTATCAAGATAATAGAGGGGAAGTATCTAGTGCAAGGTAAATGCTCAAAATTGTTGCCATTTTTATCATTATTTGTGTGTGTGTGTGTGTGTGTGTGTGTGTGTGTGTGTGAGGAAGATCAGCCCTGAGCTAACATCCATGCCAATCCTCCTCTTTTTTTTTGCTGAGGAAGACCAGATCTGAGCTAACATCTATTGCCAATCCTCCTCCTTTTTTTTTCTTTTTCCCCCAAAGCCCCAGTAGATAGTTGTTATGTCATAGTTGCACATCCTTGCTGTATGTGGGATGCGGCCTCAGCATGGCCGGAGAAGAGGTGGGTTGGTGCGCGCCTGGGATCCGAACCCGGGCCTCCAGCAGCGGAGCGAGAGCACTTAACCGCTAAGCCACTGGGCTGGCCCTATCATTATATTTTGATAATCAAAATAATGACAAGTTCATTTGTGATGTGGGTAAATGGAATTTTTATCGTATGCACATCAAGACAGGTTTTGGACAAGATAGATATGTATGTTCTTACTATTTTAAGCTTCACTTCCACTTTAATTTCCATGTGGTTTTTTTTCCTGTTTTATAATATGAAGCCTGTATAAATCTCTCTTAACTTTTACTTTTCCTTCACTTTTGCATTATTTCTATTAACTATTTTCCATAAGTAGTTATCTTTCTACTCTTATTGTGTCCCCTTATTCTTGATTTTCTGTTCTCTAGCAGGACGCTGAATTTAGCAAAGTCTAAATGGTAATGTGCCCTCAGTGTGTACACCACTTAAGTTTTACTATCACCTGACTGCCATTTAACATTAACTCTCTCATTCTTTGGTTTCAATTTCCTAATAAGGATTTATGCAGCCGTTGTGCTACACAAGTAATAAATGGAAATTTACGATGTCAAGAAAATTAATATTTTTTCTCTTGTCCTCAAGTTTACAGAATTGCATAAAATCAATATCATTTTTATTCTTCCTTAAAATCAAAATTCAGATTTGAACACTGTCAGAATGAATTCAAGAGGAATGGAACAATTTCTTAAATTACAATAATCAGATTGGTAATCTGTTACAGAATTACCCACAGGGAACCAGGGTTGGCCTGTGCATCTCATTGGCATGCTCAACAGAGGGTGTGCGCTGAAGAAACAGGAGATCTGTTTCTTGAATTCTAGTCTATTTACCTAAGATAACATCTAAGAAGTGCAGAATTTGGACTGCTCTTAGACTTGAGAATGTTTTCAAATACAAATGCTGACAGGAATGTAGTCTTGCTTTTCCCCGTTTAGGTTTTCTATATTTTGTTGAGTTTCTTTGTTTGAATCTTTGTGGGGTTTGCGTGGTTGGAAACGCCACAGGAAAATTATTTGCTGGCACAGAATTAGATGAGTTTATGTCTCTCAGTTTCTCATACATGTGATGAAATAAAAGTGCAGCCACTGTTTTAATGTGAGAGAGACAGAGAAAAAATATGAACAAAATATTTTTTGTGAATAAAAACAAAATTAAATGTATAAAGGCATATGACCCCTCCAGTGTAACAACTGCTTTTTAGTCATCCTTAGTCTCCCCTCCACTTCCAGCCCCACATCCCCCCAAACACATGCAGAGGCAGGTGTGAGCACACACACTCACAGACACACCTGCTCCAAACCTAGCATCAATGCCTGTCAGAAAATGGACACTTAAGACTTGTTTGAATGAATGGATGAGGAAATTAACTTAAAATATAGTGCATGGTTCTGAATTGCTTTTCAATCAATATAAGTCAACGAGTTGGCAGAAAGGGAGAAAAATCAACAGGTTGGAATCTGCTTTTTTAATAGATCTAACTCAGAATCAACAGGTCTGGTTGAAAATATTTCAGAAAAATTCTGAAATATTTTCAGAGCCACTCTGATAACTACTTTCCTCTTGTGTCTTGCACATTTGTATCCGTTGACCTTCCTCACTTTGACACCCACCCCCCGCACTCACTGCCCCACCATCCCATAGTGCCTGCTGTAGGATTAAAAGGCTAAAAGTGTACACCGAAAGGAAATAAATGATTGCTGTATTGATTGGATATAAAAATATACTTACTTTATGCATCAGATATGTACATGTCATTTTGTTGTCATTAGCCTTTATCAATTACAGGTATATTGGAAGTTAAAACAGAAATAATCATAGATAGGGAGATACATTAGAGGAGTTTATGCTTACCATAAAAAAAGGCAAGAGAAACAGAAAATACAGGATACACTTTTTCTCCATCGTTAAAGCCAAAATGAAATATGCTATTTAATATAAATCAAACTGCAATAGAAAATGAAAGAAATATAATTCATCAGTATTTATGAAATAAATATAGATGGTTCTCAATGGAAAATTTCTTTTAAAACTACACAATAATTGTGCTTTAAGGATTTGATTAATAGTCTTATGTATTAAAATGTAAAGAGCATCATGGCTTCAAGTACTAAAGAGCTGAATTAAATACATTTTAATTTAATTAAATTAGCCTTACAAACAGGAAAGCTTCTTACATATATATTTTAAAGTAATTAGAAAACATCTTGCATTCTTTGCTTTTACCAAAATTGGGATAAAAAGAGTAAAATATCAAAATAAAGAGTTTCACAAGAACATAAAAGCCCAAATTTTGAGAGCATATTTACTATAAAGCTTAGCTTTATTTCCTGTAAATATTAATCTCATTTTTAACTTTCTGACTCTTCAATAATTTGTGGGGAAAATTGTTCTCAGGCCAATTGCTTGGGAATCAACATCCATATGTCATAAAAATGGCCTTATAATTTAATACAAATTATTTTTCACTGCAGGATTCCATTGTTTTTTTAAATCAGGAAATAAAAGATTCCCTAAGTCATCTACATTATTAAAATAAGTTTACGGGAGATGGACAATACCAAATAAAAGTATTTCTGTTAAATATTTCTAATGGTAGACACAATTCTGAGCTAATGAAAAATAACCTCTAAAACACCTCGCCCTAACTTCTTAATTCTAAGATAAAAAATATTGCTGAGGTAAAGTGTATAATGCTTACTCCCTATAAGTTTCATGAGCAACCTACTCTGACAGTATTCTTATGAGCTATAAATTATCACTTATTTAACAGAGTGTGTAAAAAATATTTTTCAAAGGAGGTAAAATTCCAATCAATAGATATTTGTCAGTGAATTATGCATTTAGATTTAATTTTGTTAGGAAACTTGTCATGATTTTTATTATAGGGCAAATGTTAAAATAAGAATTATAAAAACCCTTTCCACTTATTTTGTTTATATTTTTATTATCACATGCAATGAGAGCACACCATTGACTAGCATGTAGAATCTATGCCATTGCTTGCCCTCACCAATGACTCACCTAGAAACAGCTTTTCTTTTTAATTGTAGCAATCTTCCAAATAATGTTCTCTCTTCTATCAGCTATGTTGGGCTTTTATTACTAGTTGACCTTAAGAAAAATATAACCAAAAAATCAAGAAGCATTGTATTAATTTTAGATATAAAAAAAATCATAACAGAAACAAAACAGTGAATCAAATTTTTTGCAGTTCAGTAATTAATGAGTTGATATTTTAGTTTTTATTGCATTGTACTATGAAAAAATCTAATTTTCCAAGACTTACAAGCACGATTGTCTCCAGACGCAAATCACATTTTCTCTTGGATCATATTTGACATGGGCTTGAAGAATTTCTTAAATCCAAGGGTCATGACCTGAAATATTGATTGATGTAATAATTTAATGGTATTTTAATAAGCCAAAATCATGTCCATCAAAAATTGAAATTTTCAATGAAAATATCACTTTTAAAATGATATTTTTATTAAGCTATTCCAATTTTTAAAAATCTCTTTTGCTTACAATATATTTGAGTTTCATCACAAATATTTGTTGTTTTCCATTATATGGAGAAACTTACATCAATTTTCATTTATCCAGGATGGTTGAGATACTAAGCAATTAGTGGAATATTTTATTTAAGTAAATTTCAAAGAACTAGAATATGATAAAAAGTCTTTTAAATTAAACTATAGTTTAATCTTCCTTTTAATAACTTTATCTAATCATTTATTGGAATGTGTTATTAGTCTTAGTTCCATATATCTATTTCCCTTGCTGGTATGCTTTCTCAAAGCCAGAAACCACATCTGATTGATCTTTGTATCCTTTGTGGTTGGCAGTTAATTTACATTTGGTGTATAAATGAACGAAAAAAATGAACCAGTAAAGTACTTTAGGATTTTAAACTTACAATCAAGAATGCTAATCAGAACTATTAATTAACTATCATTTCTTCTATCAGAGGCTTTAGATGGTCTTTGAATCTATACTGACAATGAAAATTGGAAAAAAATTTCTTATATCAGCATATTTACTTTCTTACAAAATAAAAGACTTGAAAACTATTTCAGTTTTCAAGTTCTCTGGTTGTTTTGATATTGAATAAACAGTAGTGTACTGTACTGACTTTGGAAGTCATAAAGTTAAGCAAAATTTTTCTGTACTAAATATATATAATACAGAAATATACAAATAAGAATGTAAGGAAATATTAATTCTCTTTGGAATTCAGATAAGTTTTTATGAAACAATTCTTTGATTACACAAGAGTCAGGATTAAATTACCTTTAATATGTACATGGGCTCAAAAATCGAAGGGGAAAGTGCTTCAAAAAACATGTTTGGAGTTTTCCCAAACCCAAGATATTTGAAAAACATTTTGCTCCACACCAGCAGTTATCTTTGTTGCTTATCTAATAGGCTTCAAAATCAGAGTTCCAAAAATATCTTAGTGAAATATCTCTTAGTGTTCACTAGATCATCCTGGCACCAATAATTTGAGAGGACTTTATTCAACTCACGAAATATTTATCAATGCAAATAATTCCACTTAGTTTTCCTTCTTCACACTATTTCCAAGTGATCGGGAAAATGTGCTACTAGGAACAGTAGCACTGTTGTTTTCTTTTTTCTTTTTTTTTTTTTGTGAGGAAGATCAGCCCTGAGCCAGCATCCGATGCTGATCCTCCTCTTTTTTTTGCCGAGAAAGATTGGCCCTGAGCTAACATCAGTGCCTATCTTCCTCTACTTTATGTGGCACGCTGCCACAGCGTGGTGTGACAAGCTGTGCATTGGTGTGCGCCCAGGATCTGAACCTTCGAACCCCGAGCTGGCGAAGTGGAGCTCGAGCACTTAACCACTTGAGCTGCCGGGCCGGCCCCCAGCACTGTTTTTCTGTATTTGCACTGTGTAAACTTGTAGCACTCCTAATCAAGGGGGCAGGTCTATGGCCCCTGGTTTTATCAACGATGCAGCAGCAAGTTTGGGTGGCAGTCTTTCAGACACATGGTGGACACCTGTACTCTCCATGAGATCTGGAGATGTCCATTTTATGTGGCAATCCAATTCACTTGAGTCATCTTCTCTCTGAAGGACCTATCAAATTTTTCTGCCAGCAGACACATGTGGTGAGTGGTCCAACATGGATGAATCACCTCTTTCACCAAGAGTTCTCTAGGTCAATAATGGAGAGACCATGACTGGCCAGGTAGATAATGCCATTGCAGAGTCATCTGATGATAAGTTTAGATTGAGTCTCATATTGGTAGATGTAATGACATGATTGTTATCAGAACTATATTTAATTGTATTCCTTGGTTCAGCTCATTGGTTCTTTGCAAACTACCTCTGATATGTTCATTCAGCAAATGGATCTCTCTTCTATATTTAGCTTATTCCAAATTTATCTTTGCTAAAGTACATTTGATATTAACTGACCAAAGCTGTTAAGCAAATCATTGTAAATCTCTTTCAGATCTTGTTAAATTATTTACTGATAACTGAGTCTCATGTTGCCTCATGAAATATAGTAGTAGTTCTCATTCAGTTTTGAGGAGAGATCAAGTACATAATTAAAGGAGGTCAAGTTAAATGAATAAATCTGCCAGTGGATTTTCCCTAGTGTGCTTAGGTTTGTTTAGTAGGAAAAGGACTTCTTCAAAACTGAGAAAGCTCTATTTAAACTCTGAAGTGAATTTGTAATCACAATGGTACTAGTATTAGTTACTGGCATTTTCTCTTTCTAACTGCTGGCCTCATGGATCTGCTAAGTACTAATTTATTTTCACTTCTCAAAGTTAAACAAAGTGGAAGATTTCGTTCTACTACTAGAAACAAAATAATTTACTGTACACATGGAATAAAAAATAGCTTATTTCTAAATAATTTTATGCTTCTTGCCCAAAGAACGGCCAACATAAAATAAAAATAATTTATTTCATCACAGAAATAACTTTGAGAAACGAAGAATGTTTTAAAATCTCAAATAACTTGAAATATAACTTCCTAGTCACTCAGGGCTTTATGTAATATCTTTCCTGTTTCATTTCTTAAAATCACCATCGATCTGCACCACAAGACATTTTTCACGGATCTGCATTTCCAAGTTCATAAAGTTCAACCAATCTTCTTGGCTTACTTCAGTGTAAAAGCGTATTTTATGCTACATAAAAATTATGAATCAGTGTGACTTAATCAATACTAGTTTATCAGAGCACAGAAACGTAAATTCTGTAAATACATACCAATGCCTTACAAACTGGCTTCTTATTTTCCCAAATTTTTATTATTCCTATACACACTTTCCATTAATTTATTTTTCTTTATAGTAATTCTTATTTTTAGTCGAGTCACCTAACCCTAATATTAAAAGTGTATGTTCACTCCAAGATTAAGAAAAAAAAAAACTTTCATCTTCCAATCCTCCAGCCTCCATTTCCAAAGTATCTTGGATTTTACAGGTGCTGAGCCATATTCTTTTCTCCATTTGCTTATCCAGTCACTATAAAGTTGGCTAACAGAAGCATTTCCCACACATATCTAATTTGCCATGAAGTATCCTTAACCTTTTTGTGAGCAAAGTGAGGCCGTTTCCTATCTAGTACATGCCTTCCTTTATGGCATATAAAACAAACTACATTTCTCCTGAATCAAAATAAGGAATAAGCACTCTTCAATCCCAATATTCCACACCTGTATGGCAAATGGAAACTTCTTGCTGTCATTCTACACTATAGAGAATAGATTGTGCCACTGAGAAAAACGTCAAAGTAGAAGATCCTGGTTACCTTTAGTCTCTCCTCACTGCTTATTTTTTGGTAAAACCTAAGACTTTATGCTAGAATTTTCTTGCAGATTACTGTCTTTACTTCCAATAGAGTCTTCGAGAAAGAAATGTCAGTGTAAGATTTTAATTCTCCACTCCCATCTTGGCCTAGAATGTCCCTAACACTTTCAATACACAAAGTGGTAAGAAAATTAAAATACAAAGAGACTTCTCTTTCCAAAAGATCCATTACTGATGTAAGAAAGTCAACTATAAGTCTTTTTTTATAATATCACTTGGGGCTTGCATTATTTTTTAGGCTATTGAGTGAACAGGTACCAAATCACTGATGTGGTGTAAACCAGTGTTCCTCAAAGTGTGGTTTCATGATCGCTGCAGCAGAATCACCACCAGAACTTGCTGGACATGTTAGAATGTCTAGACCCCACCACAGACCTTCTGAATCAGAATCTTCGGGAGATCAACTTGGGAATCTGCATTTTTAGCAAGCACTGGGGGCAATTCTTGGCCTGTTAAATTTTGGGAAGAACAGTATAAAGACATCATCATCATTGGGCCATGCTGAAACCTGGACACACTTATATTCATTCCTCTGGGTCTAGGTACTGGCCAGACTATATGAAAAAGAACTATCAAGTATAAATCAAGCCAAATATTCTGCAATGTTCCCAGGCACAATTAATGTCTCAGAACTCCTAGAGCGAGTTTTTCAAATATCTATTTTGAAATGTATCACGTAATGTTGTAATTATTCCTTTGTGTGTCTGTTTGTGTCACTAGATTGTGAGCACAGTAAGAATAGGACTTGCATCATATCCATCTTGGTTACTCCAAACCGGAGCAGAGTGGGGGCATAAAGAAATACAGAAAGTGTGTTTTGAGTGGATTACTTACAAAATGAATTTAATCAAGTTTAAGAAACCTGGTGTTTTAGGGTGTTCTTAACCCTCTTAAGCATATTGTAATTTTCTGACACCTTTAAAGAAAAAAGATCATTCCTGGATTCTACTCCAAGAAATTCAGATTCAGTTCATCTTGATTGTGGCCGAGGGATAAGCATTTTTTCATGTTTTCCAGGTGATTCTAATGTACAGCTATAGTTGAGAACTAGTGGTATAGACAGAAAAATTCTGTGGTAGGCAGAATAATGAGCCGCCAAATATTTCCATCTCTTAATCCCCAGAATCTGTGATTTTAATGTTATGGACCTTAAAATGGAAAGACTGTCCTAGATTATCGTGAATTATGCTGGTAGGTCTAAATTAATAATTTGAGCCCTTCAAAGTAGAAAAGGAAGGTTGAAGAGTCAGTTAGAGAGATGGAGCAGAAAAAAAGGGATATGGCAACATACGGAGTTGAGGCACTGTCACTGGCTCTGCCATGTAGTGCCCACGTGCAAGGACCAGAAAGAGTGTGACCTACAGAACTGTGAGGTAATAAATGTCTGTTGTTTTAAGCTACTAGATTTGTAGCAATTTGTTACAGCTGGGACAGAAAACTACCTACAAATCCTCACCTGATCAAAAACTACATTTTCTCACCAAACTTAGTGGTAACTTTCTGCTTCCCAACTGGCCAGTCATTTCTCCTAACTTTAGAATACATTCATTATAGTGCAAGGCAATCACATTAGCTAGCAGAATTTCTTTCCAGCTGCTCCTAAATTGCTGTGCGATTTTGAGAAAATCAATTCAACTCTTGTCTGCTTGGTTTATCAAACTAGAACGTGAGTACTGAACTTGCTCTTTAGCTCTGTTTTCTGTTGCATACTTGTCAGAAGATGTATGCTGGAGTCAGAGAGACAGAGCTTCCAACTCCAGTTCGTGCAGCACTTAAACTCTCTAAACCTATTTCCTGACCTGAAAATTGGTGTACAGGTAGTGGCTCAATCAATGTGGCCTAGAATTTTTATCATAACTCATCTAGTCAGGTTGTTTTAAGTGTTAATTACATGATAGATATAAAGAACTTGTCTCATAATAAACACCCAATAAGCATTAGCTATTGCTATTATCTTTATTATTCTATGACTCTAATTAGCCGTGGCAATGCTAATCTCATTCGAATGAACCAGGGAAGTCCAGTATATATATGTTAGTGACTTGGCCAAGGTCACACAGATGCCTAGCGCTGACCCAAGCTAAGAACTCAGATTCTCTGACTCTAAATTCAGGGTCCTTTGCCCTACACCATAGTGACTCAGAGAATTGAGTCATTTATTTGGATAATTAAGGTTTAAAAAGGTTCAGGATAAATTTCTATTTTACTTATTTAGTTTTTTTGCCCAACCATCCAATTTTTGCATTTCATTTCACTTTTATTCATCAAACACATTTATATTTTTTCTCACATGATTTCTTCTTTTAACTCCTTTTCTTAGTAATGTTGTGATATTTGACTTTTTTTTTTTAAACTTACATTAATAAATGACAACTCAGACTTGCCGTTCTGGTAAGATACCAAAATAAAAACCACATGTATTATCTTACTTTTGAGCACTTTAAAATGCATTTTAAATTAAGAAATACTTCTACAAATTCAATTAGTCATCTTACCCTATTGAGTATCTACTTTTACCTAGTTGTGTAGGGAGATAGAAGTGAATATAAGTTAAGATTTCTGCCTCAAAAAATACTCATCAAGATGAAGAGCAGTAATCTTATGCTGAATTTAGAGGCTTAGTTCATTACTTTTAAACACATTCCATAAGACTCATTTATGACGTTCCCAGAAGGATGATTTCACCAACATTGAAGACAGGAAGTTAGTCCTGGGCATCAGTCAATACGCTCTCATTCAATGAGCTTGAGCATGTTACATACCTTTCCAGGTGTCTCCTTTGTAAAATGAAAGAATGGGACAAGGTAAACTTAAGCCTTGGGTAAGAGTTCAAAATTTATATAAAAAGAAAAAAATGTTTAGTATATAGGAACAGTTTTGTTCAAAGTAACCCAAATCCAAAATAGCCTGGAAACCAAGTCATTCCTGACACTGTTTCTTCTGGCTCAGGAAGACTTTCCCTACATCTCCTACTACAAGTGCCCAAAGGAGTTTGAGTTGGAATTCTAAGACTGGAAAGTGGACTTTTTGGCAACGTGAATTTTCTTCTGTCACAGGGGAATTCAGGGAAAAGGTATCTAGGCCAAAAAAAAAAAAATCACATCTTGATTTCACCTCTTCATATACCGCCTCCTTTTAGAGCTATTCTTGCTTTTGAAAGGCCATTTGGGGAAAGTCTAGTTCTCTCTTCTCCACTGCAAAAAATGGAAATTAGAAAAGCAAACATATTTCTTCATAAGCTCCCTTGCCAGACTTCTCAGAATGGAATCTGATCAGTTTGTCTAGGCCAAGCTAAACGTATTGCCATCATCATTCTAATAGCCTCAATGCTCCTGGGACTGGAAACCAACAATTTCTGACTTTTTGCTACATTTGGGTTTTATCTCTTTGCATTTAACAGAAAATGACCTAGGTAAAAATTTAAAAATTATAGAGTGCCAGAAATTACAGGACATGTTAAGAAATGATTCAACAATGAAACAGTAAGAAAGATTATTACATTTAATTCATCAAAATCATATGAATGAGCCAGCATATAAAAGCATATCTAACAGCCAATTTAAAAAAGTCAATAAAAATTCTCATAAAAACTTCCAGAAAGTATTTTATTTTTAAAGAGACGCCCAAGTTTAATTACAATTATTAAATTCTACATGCTGAGAAAACATGTATCTAAATGATTCTAGGTAGTTTTGCCATACACATCTTTGCCGTAGACACCTTTGCTGCAAGCATTTTTGCCACATAACTAATTGGCCGTCAGGCAATTTTGCCATAAAAGATTAAAAAATAACTGTTGACGGTTTGGGTTTGTTTTTTTTTTGGGGGGGGTTCATTTCTCCATTGACGAATCAACTGCCATAAGAGATAAAAAAATAACCAGTTGACAGTTCTTTTTCTTTTTGTCAGTTTGTTTTCATTTCTCCATTGACGAAGTTCTCGCAGTTACTCCCATTTTTATATGATATAAATCTTAGCTAGCACTCATAATGGTCTATACAGTAATGAGTAGATGTGGTGGTCTTAAAATAGTTAGCATTTCTTCCAATTAGCGATGTTTTATTGATGGCTTTATCGAGCTGACGGATGACAGTGATTTGCCCCAAGAGTTGGTTTCTTATTTTGAAACACACTGCACTGGCAGAGAAAAAGAGAGCCAAAGGCCTCTTGTTTGAGGGTGCAGAGTTGAACCCATATTTCCCATAAAACAAAGACAAATGCTTAGTTAGGTACTATCCACACACACACAAAAATAAAATCAAATCAGTTCTTTGTGCAGTATCACTGTGAATCTACATACACATATATTAAATGTATTCAAATATTTTGTATTTCTCAATAAAATCTTTTTAATTTTGTTATTTATCTTTTCATGTTTCATTATGTCCTTTTTATTTATTTATTTATTTATTTATTTATTTGTGAGGAAGATCAGCCCCGAGCTAAAATCCTTGCTAATCCTCCTCTTTTTGCTGAGGAAGACCTGCTCTGATCTAACATCTATTGCCAATCCTCCTCCTTTTTTTTTCCCCCAAAGCCCCAGTAGATAGTTGTATGTCATAGCTGCACATCCTTCTAGTTGCTGTATGTGGGATGCGGCCTCAGCATGGCCGGAGAAGCGGTGCGTCGGGGCGCGCCTGGCATCCGAACACAGGCCGCCAGCAGCGGAGCGCCCGCACTTAACCACTAAGCCACAGGGCCGGCCCCACATTATGTCCTTTTTCATTAATGTCCCTCTGCTATTTTTCATGATTTTATCTTTTACAGAAGAATTGCCTTACGGCCAGTTAATTATGCAGCGAAAATCTTGCAGCAAAGATGTCTGCGGTAAAGATGCTTGCTGCGAAACTACTGAACACGATTGTAAATATTGTCCTATTGACTAATGATACAGTTTTCCTTTTTCCAGAGAGATATTGAAATAATTAAAGTAACATCCAATTGATATTCAGTAATTGGCATAATAGAGGGACAATGTGTGATACCAGTTACAGGTAGAGGCAGTAGTTATACTGGTTACAAACATGAGTTAGACTCCCTGATTTTAGAACCCAACTCAGCCTCACACTTGCAAGATAAACAACTTCTGTAAGAATAGTTTTCTCATTTGCAAAATAGTTTCTAAACCAGAAGGCCATTGTGAAAACAAAATGAGATAATGTACAAAAACTTTTTCGAACTCGGTAAATGTTAGCTATTACTATTATATCGTGTTAAAATTTTTAGAAATATAAGTAAGCTTAGACATGTTTTAAGTTATTCATCACAATTTCAATAGCGTTGTAAGTGAAAATTAACCCTACATTTTAAGGTGATGATCATATGCATCTTGAGTTTTTTTGTCTTCTATAGAAATAATATGATTATTTTTTA
Source organism: Ceratotherium simum simum (assembly GCF_057802395.1). NCBI lineage: Eukaryota > Metazoa > Chordata > Mammalia > Perissodactyla > Rhinocerotidae > Ceratotherium > Ceratotherium simum. Next base: position 65,070,650 of record NC_141908.1, read on the forward strand.
TTCTATCATTTAAGTCAATAGGAAAATATCAAATGAAGCAAATGATAACAAGTATATTTCCAAATACGATGTCCATCTATGATGTTAATATATCTGCATATTTGCTAATACTGAGCTTCTATAAACCAAAGCTCTAGCAAATTGTTTGTATACATTGTAATCAAATAGTCATATCTTAAAGAATATAACATGCTAATCCAATTAAACACAAGATATAAAATCTCCCAGGTTTGACTTTAATGTTAGGTTCACTTTAATAGCCTTTACTGACACTGTATTGGAACCAAAAAAAAAAAACCATGTTGACTCTGTGCTTACTTGCTTATCTAATGAACATTCCAGGTTGAATAACCATTAAAGAGAGATAATATTGTGATTAAATTTGGGACTTCATTTGATACTCTGAAGTACTTACTCCCGGGAATAATTTTCCCATTGTGGGCATAATTAGCTATTTTCCGGTGATTTTGATCACCTTCTTTTTATTTGAAAGAGGCAAGTGGCCAAATCTCAGCCCAGTTAGTAAAAGGTGGGAGGGAGCCTGAAAAAAATACTTTGTACTTGGTGGAACACTCTCCCTCCAGGAGATCTAATATGGAAAGAATTGCTTGCTCAAAGAGCATAGAAACAAAACACATCTTTCCATCTCTTTGGACTAAGAGCTTTATACCGATTTCCCTTCCACAAGGTTATGAGTCAAATTCTATGTGAAAACGTGTTTTCTTCCACAGACAATAAAATCAGAAAATATATAATTCTGCTGGAATTTTAACTTAACATAGTAGTCCATCATCAAAATTATGGTATTTTTGTTATTTTGAATTATCAATCTTTCTCCAAAAACATTTATATGGCACCTACTAGCATATCTCAGCACTTGGGAACCAGAGGAACTCTGTTGATACTGTTGGTCCAGCACACATTCTTTTTTTCTCTGATAAAATGAACCTCTCTTTCCAATAGAGAATCTATTCCCTCTGGTTCAAGTGAGACTGCCTCCTGGTCACTGAGGTAGGAAGTGACTGAAATCTGGGTAGACTAGCACAGTCCTCTGATTTAGGTTGGCTTAGGCGTGGAAATGTGGTCCAAACTACACCATCAGAATTCTCCCTGGGACATTTCTGTTAGTGTTATCAGGGGAGATTTTCTCTTTCTGCTGAGGTTGCAAAGCAAGGTGGACATGATTATTGGGCTATCCTCAGCATCCTTCCTACCATGTGGAGAAAACCTACTTAAAAAAATGAAGTCAAGCAGAGGCAATCAACTGAGAGCTGGGGATTGTTCGAGAATCCTATGACATTATTAGAGCCCTGGAATCTGGCCACATCTGAAATCAGCTACAATAATGGACTTTCTCATCAATGCAACTATTAAGTTACATTTTATGCCTAAACAAGATTGATTTGGAGTTTTATCTCTTGCAACCAAAACATCTCTAATATTTTGAGAAATGCTGGTGTAATGGAAAGACTACTAAGAAAATTCCATTTTTCATTCTGCCTAGCTTACAAAGCCTGAATATTCTGAGGTGAGTCACTTTGCTAGGCCTCAGTTTCCTGACATAAAATAAGATGACTTCAAGCTCCTTTCTATCTTGTAATCTAAGTATCTAAAGTTTATTTTCTTTTACATCAAAGCAGGGCATCATTATTCACTCTCAAAGCATATTTCAAGCTCAGCTAATAGGAATTCAGAAACTAACTTTTCCCTCCAAATATATCTATGAAGTGATCTTGTTTCCCCCCCAAAGCCCCAGTAGATAGTTGTATGTCATAGCTGCACATCCTTCTAGTTGCTGTATGTGGGACGCGGCCTCAGCATGGCCGGAGAAGCGGCGCGTCGGTGCGCGCCCGGGATCCGAATCCAGGTCTCCAGCAGCGGAGCGCGCGCACTTAACCGCTAAGCCACGGGGCCAGTCCCTGAAGTGATTGTTTTTTCTAAATCTGAAATAGACTTAGCCATATATGCCCTTGGATAATCTACAACTAATATGTATCTGTGGCAAGACATTTATAGCCAGCTCAAAAAGTAATGCAACTCTTAGATGAAAAAATATGAATAAACTTTTGTGACCTTGGGTTTGGCAGTGTTTTTTTTAGATATGATACCAAAAGCACAAGCGACAAAAAAAAGTAGATAAATTGCACTACATCGAAATTAGAAATTTTTGTGCAACGAATGATATCATCAAGAAAATGAAGCAGCAACTCATGGAATGGGAAAAATATTTGCAATCAAATATTTGATAAAGGACTTGTATCTAGAATATACAAAGAACTTTTACTACTCAATAAGGGAAACACAAACAACTCAATTAAAAATGTGCAAAGGATCTGAATAGACATTTCTCTAAAGAAGATATACAGATGACCAATAAGCACATGAAAAAAATATTCAACATCCTTAGTTATAGGGAAATCCAATTCAAAACCAAAATAAGATACCGCTTCATAACTCACTAGGATAGCTATGATAAAAAAGATAGACAATAACAAATATAGGAAAGGAAATGGAGAAATTGTGACCATTTCCAAAAGGAAATGGAGAAATTTTACATTGCTGGTGGCAACGTAAAATGGTGCAGCTGCTTTGGAAAATAGATTGACAGTTCTTCAAAATGTTAAACATAGAGTTACCATATGACCCAGCAATTCCATTCCTAGGTATATACCCAAGAGAAATGAAAACATATGTCCAAACACACATGTATGTGAATGTTCATCGCAGCACTATTTTTAATAGCCAAAAAGTGGAAACAACTCAAATGTCAGTCAACTGATGACTGGATAAACAAAATGTTATATATCCATACAGTGGAATATCATTTGGCAATAAAAAGAAAAGAATACTAATATATGCTACAATGTGTATAAACCTTCTAAACACTATGCTAAGTAAAACAAACCAGTCACAAAAGACACATATTGTATGATATGAAAAGTCCAGAACAGACAAATCTAAAGAAACAGAGACCGTATTAGTGGTTGCTTAGGGCTCGGGGAGAGTGGCAATGGGGAATGATCGCTAATGGGTACAGGGATCCTTTCTAGGGGGATGAAAATGCTCTAAAATTAGATTGTGGTGATAGTTGCACAACCCCATGAATATACTAAAATCATAGACTGGTACGCTTTAAATTGGTAGACTATATGGTATGTCATTTATATCTTAATATACCTGTTTTTTTAAAAAAACGTAAATGCTAAAAAAAGGTGTGTGTATTTAAGGGAAGATTTATGCTGAGCAGAACTAGTTTTATCTCTCTCTCTCTTTTATCAAGAGACAAATAATTCTCACATTGTAAAACAAAACACATTGACCAAAAACCCTGCCCAGCTGACAGAGAGCATACCGTCAATGTAAACTCGGAATTGTTCCTTCAATTTCATGCTCAACAACAACAACAAAAATTAACTCTATTTTACATGTTTGGACTGTTTCGATTTGTAAGGAAAAGTACACTTTCCTTGAAATTGCTTTCAGAACCTACTTTTTAACTCATATTCAAAAATATTATATTTCCTTTGAGAAATAAATTTTAGTTTATAAAAAAATAAACACTATATATAGTTGAGGCAAAAGGTATATTGATATACCTAGAAAATTTCCCTTAGTTTTTTTTTTTTTTTTTTTGTGAGGAAGATCAGCCCTGAGCTAACATGCATGCCAATCCTCCTCTTTTTGCTGAGGAAGACCAGCTCCAGGCTAACATCTGTTGCCAATCCTCCTCCTTTTTTTCCCTTTTTCCCCCCAAAGCCCCAGTAGATAGTTATACGTCATAGTTGCACATCCTTCTAGTTGCTGTATGTGGGATGCCATCTCAGCATGGCCAGACAAGCAGTGGGTCAGTGCACGCCTGGGATCTGAACCTGGGCCACCAGTAGCGGAGCACACGCACTTAACCGCTAGGCCATGGGGCCGGCCCTCCCTTAGTTTTAAATAGGATCTATAATTGTTTATCTCTTTTCTCCTGCCAGTGATTTCTTTTTTTAACATTTCTACAGTCTTTTATTTCATTTTTTGCAGGAGTAGAAAACTGACAATTTATATACAAAATATGTAGATATTTGTATTCCATTTGTGACGTATTTTGATTGTATTATTACAAACAGTAACGACAACAAAAAAACCCATATAGGAATATTAGCAAGAAGGAGAAGAGAAGTTATTGAACTTAGATCGTTCTTGGAAATTAACTTGGGTTAAACATCTTATATCCCAACTACTTCCCTTCTATGAAGTTATTACTGGTAAGAGATAAAGTGAAGGAAGGATGAAAAGAAGAAAGCAATGAAGGAAGGAAGAAAAGAAGGAAGGGAGGGAGGGAGGAAAATAAGGAGGGAGGAAGAAATAAAGGGAAGGAGAAGGGTAGAAAGGAAGGAAGGGAGGGAGGGAAGGAAGAAGCGAGGAAGGAAAGAAGAGAAGGAAGGAGGGTGAGAAGAAGGAAGGAGAGAGAAAAATCAATGTGTGTGTCTCAGGTAAATGCACACTCTATTTAAAATTAACTCGATTTTCCATTATTTTTATAAAGAACAAACAGAATGTTGATAATACTGAAATTTGTTCCCTGACAGGATTTCTATTTCCTACAACCATTAAACATAATTCCATCTTAGTATTTTTTAATATATTCATTTATTTATTCATTCATTCAAACATATTTATTTAGAAACTAGTTTATTCCAAAAGCTATATTCATTACTGGGGATACAGAAATGTTATTATTTCTGCTCTCAGAGATAGTCAAAACCTTATAGGGGAAGGAAGACATGTATAAATGTGAGTAATAAAGTGTTATAGATAGTCAATAAATATTTTTTAGTGTCTGATTGATCAGATGGAATGATGCACTTTACATGGAAGTATGTGTGTGTTTGTGTGTGTGTGTGTGTGCGCATGTGGAGAGAGAGAAAGAGAGACATAGAGAATGTGACACTTAAATGGAGTATCAAAAACTCAGTAACGTGGAAGCACCAGGTGCTTGAAAGATGCAGGTATGTTAAGAGATAGGCTTTCCAGGGAGACAAGGAAGCAAATTAAAGATGGTATCTTCTGTCATATTGAGGAGTTTTGATTTAATGCTCTATGCTAGAAATCTTCCTCTAGAATACCCCCTCTGATTTGCTGGTGGTGGCAGGCAGGATGGCTGTACCCAGCAGTGTTGAAGTTGAATCTAGACCCAGTGAGAGTCAACTGATGCATCAGTAATGTCTGCCATGGGCACCATCCTGAGAAGGAATGATATGTATTCTAAATATTTGCTAACCTGGCTGCAAAAAATGAATAAAAATTGTAGGAGAATTAAGCAGTAGAGCACTATGACAAGTGTTTCATTTTAGAAAGTAGGATGATTAACTCAAAGGTGATGACAAGGACTGTTGTAGAGAGACAAATTAGAATACTGCAGTGAATTCTAAGTAAGTGAGGCAAGAAAATAATCATGAAGGCTGGAACCTGTAACTAAGAACAACAATAATGGGGATGGAGAGGAATATTTAAAAGTCAGAGATAATAAAAACATTTAATCTATGAGGATATGAGAACTTAGTTTGTAAGAAACCTAAACAGATTCTCCAAATTCTAACATGAGTATCTGAGTAGGTTCTAATGACTAATATAGGGGATCTAGCAGAAGAAAGGGATGTTGGGAAAATATTTGAGTACAGATCAGACATTTTGAAGAAGAAAGTGTCTAGGAGTGTTTGTCTAGATAGTTCTGGAAATCAGTAAGGGAGGGCCTCAAAATAGAAAGTTCACACTGATCATCATATCATAGTAAATGGGGACATTTTGACCAGAAAGACTGTCTATAGAGGGAAGGGAGTAGACAGTGTATTCTGAGAGATGTGGATGTGAATTGAATTAGAGCACATTTCAAAACATTAGTGTTGAAGGAATTCAAAGTAGAAAAGAATGTGTGTTGATAGAAGACTGAGTGAGAGCTTTCGAGGGACAAGGAACTAGAAACACAAAAGCCTGGGTACAGAAACAAGTAAAGCTTGTGTGAGGGAAGGTAAAGGTGCAGGCCTGCAGGGAACTTGAGATTCTTTGGGGGGATTAATGAGTGGAAACGCGAAAATGTGACTTGAGACATTTGCAGGGCACGCAGTCCCATGATGCTCTATAAACTGCTGTAATTGTGCACATACCAAACACAGCTTATTTTTAATTATTTACCCTGTGACTAAGTCTGGGTTGTAATTTAAAAATAGATTTTCCAGTGCAAAAGAAATTGCACAGGAAGAAGCTCCTTGCTGAATTAAGCCGTGCTTAAGTGAGAACTGCTGCTTCAGAACAACACGTTCTCTGTGAAAAAAGATGGCAAATCCATTTCAGTGAGCCTAACCTTTATGGAGTGCTATTATCAACTCAATTGTATGTTTTTTCCTGTTTCACAAACATGTTCCCAAAAGACTTTTAAAATAGCTTTCTTTCCTGCTAAACTGTTGTGCCAAGCACTTTTTCTGAATCTCAGCCTTAACTGGACAAGGATGTGTTAAAGAAAAAAATGCCCTGTCACGCTTGACATAGTGTGACAGACCTTAACAACAACAGTAAAACATTTTCCTAACCTGACTGCTTCCTCTCTCACTAAGACTTAAGACAGTGCATTTTCATGAAAATACCCTGAAGAGACAAAAGAGAGATAATTTCCCAAAAAAATTCACCATTTTAAGTCAAGTGAAAAATCTGTCCTCTAAAGGATTAGGATTTTGTTTTCCTAATAAAGAGGAAAAAAATTACTACAGAAAATAAGTCCGCTTTTTGTAAAAGTTAAAAAAACCTAAAAGAAAACAAATTAATCATATGGAATGGTTCCCTAGGTACCTAATAAGTCGATCTCTTTTTTACCTAATAAATCGAGTTTTTAATCCCAATATCCAGCGATCTGTCTTGGTCACTTCAGAAGAATCCCATGATTGTTGGGGTTGTAATACTGTGCGTCTGTCTTTCCAGCCAGAAGTGTTTCCCCGCCACAAGTCTTTCTGAGCAGCGATAACAATAGCAATCTCAGGAAAAAAAAAAAAGGAGAAGAAGAAGATGCCAGCCTGATGGTCACTTTGGTGGAGGGAATGGCTGGAAAACGCACATGTGGCTTTCTGGGGCAGGAGTCAATACATCTATCCAAATAGTATGCTGCTTTTGGCAGCAGATAACAACAGTTTTTTTTAAATAACAGTGGGGGACTTGTGTTGGAAAAAAAAGAGGAAAACAGTAGAAAGCAAGATGCAGGACAGAGAGCACAGGTTTCTGCATCTATAGGCTCTGGGTTGGGATACTAGCTTCAGTATTTACTGAGAAGGTAGGCAGCAACCTAACCTGCAGCCCTCACCTGTGTTTCTGCAGCTCTCAGATGGGCACAGTGCAGGTGTCTTAAATATACCGTGGGGGTTAAATGTCATAACCCACACAATCAGCTGTCACAACCTGGGAAATAAGTACTCCAGAAGTAGTGGTCTCTCTCCCCTGCAGCAGAGAGAAAATGCCTTGTTTGCTTTAATTGGTCCCAGTGACAAGACTTGTAATTTTGAGTAAAATTGTACGTGAATATTTAACAATGCCAATGTTCTCAGCTTTCTGTAAAGGAGAACTTGATCATCCACCACAGGCATGGGATTTAACTTATCCAGGGGAGAGTGACAATGGGTACCATCTCCAAAATCACTTGTATCCTTATCAAAGCTACTTTGCTCTGAACATAACACTGCTGACCCTTACTCTGTTAGGAGGTCTATATATATTTTATATATGTATTAGATCTTTCCTGTAAGAATGGTAATATAAACACAAGTGCTCAAGTCTCCCTCATCTTTTCTTTGGATCCCCAGGACAATATTATTAAGGAGGTGAAGTCTTTTATGCTTTGTCACAAACACATACCCTAAGAAGACTTCTGCATTTGTGTTAACTGATTTTTTTTTTATTTGCTTAATCATTATCTGGATGAGGAAAACCAGTGAAACTGAAGGTCTCAGACACATTATCTGGAAATAGCAAGGGGTTATTAGTTGGAAATAAAATGGTGTGAGGATGTAAAATGCAAGTGGTTGAAAGAGAAAGAAAGAAAAGCCAGCAGTAGTTATTAGTTAAACTTATTTTGTTGTCCAAAATAATAATTAAAACATAATACATACATACATAACAAAAAATAATTAAAACAAGATTTAATTAAATAAAAATTATTAGGTTTTAAAACATAATGTTGCCTTTTAATATAAAATAGTACCCATATGGGACTGTGGATTTATCACTTCATTCATATTATCAGAATTAGATTCTGGACCACCCCACCACCATCCCCAGAAAAAAAAAAAAGCTGTTGTATTCATGTGTGGCAAAGAAACAGTAAAGACAACGGTTGATCATCTAAAATGATTTTTTAAGTTAAAAATAATTTCTTGTACTGTAAAATTGCATACATTTTGATTTAGTTTTTACTATTTTATGAAAATTATTTGTAAGAATACATGTACTTTTAAAAATTGGAAATTAATTCTTTAACTAGTGAAGATGTACAGAGTATTCAATCCACAATTCAAACAAATCTTCTGCTAAATTTCCTCATCATGAAAAACATCTCAGGAGGATTCTGCCTCTGCCTGATGGAGGGCACGTTGGTGAGTAAAGCAGGAGGAAAAAAATTCCGGAAAGTATTGGATCTAATATTATTTGTTTGTTTAGTTAGTTAGTTAGATCTATGGTCTTTTTAACTAACCATTGCTTATAATGCTGTTGCTGGTACTTAGATTGAGCAACCAACAGGTGTTTGAAAGAAGAGGCGGTTTGCGCCCCTTTTTTGGAGTGTGGGGGGGCGGGTGTGAGCACGCAAGCGCGCTTACATATGAGAGACAGAGAGAGCGAGCTAACACTGGAAGACGGAAGGATAGGTTTTCCTAGTTTGTTGCCTTGTCAGGGAAGGAGTGATGGAATCAACGTTATTAAATATACAAGTTAACTATTTAACTGGAAAAATCTTTTAGTCAGATGTAAGAAAAGCAGAACTTTGGAAAAAATAGAACTATTTTGTCTAATGCTAATAATGCTTTATGCAGGATCTAAGTACTGTCTTTTTAGGACTTGGGCTCTACCATCCTCAAGAAACAATATCTGAACTCTTCGTTTCCTTAGTCGTCCCTCCTTGTTATGCCCGCACGGCAGGTAGGCTGAATGCTCCTTTTTTAAGCATCCTGGAACAGCGCGTTATCACCCTCGATTTAGGTCTGTTTTTTAATCTTCCGCGCCAAATGTGAATGCGATTTGAGGGCATTGCTTTGCTAAGATTTAGGTCCCCAGGGCACTGCCTGCTGTGTCACTAAGTTTTTTAATGAGTAAATAAATGACATAATTATCCATTACAAAAACGTATCCATAGTTATAATAATTAACATTGTCTTAATGATTTATAAATTCTGATCACAGCAAAATTTATGTGTATTTACAAAGAGTAAAAGGCCAGTTTAAGATGGTTTGTCTCGACCATTGGTAAAATAAAGTACTCAAACTAGTCAAAGAAAGTGTTTTCTCATACTATGAAGAAAATTCTAAAAATTGGTAAGTGATAATATCATGGCAATCAAAATAGGAAAGTTATGAACATTTTCAAAGGAACTATTTCTTTTAATTTTTAAACGGTACCTTTTCAAAACTTTAGTAGTATATTTTTGCCTTTTAATCTAAAAATTTGTGCTGACATTGACTTTTATTCTCTTATATTGTAAGGGAAAAAAATCCAAATTTAAAAAGGAAAGAATGAGAAGTCTTTGGGCATTAGGTGAGGATTGAGATACAGTGTGATATAAATATATGCTGCTTCATATTAAAGTTTTCTTTAGCAATAAAGATATATTTAGGTAAAACCTTGCATTTAAAAAATTCAAATAGCATCAGGTCAAATATGAATAAACTCAAGGTTCTAATTTTAACCAGCCTGGAGAACCTAGAGGGAATGGAGTGAAGGCTGATTCTAACACAACAGCTGTGACCTAGGCTTCTTGTGTATAGTGCATTGAGGTTACCAATATTCCCACCTCTATATATTGTCTCGGTTTCCATCACCACGCAAGCTCTGTATAATTTGAGCAAAACCATTTATCTTTGGTAGTCTCTGTTTTTGTTTTTTGGGTATTTCTTTTTTTTTTTGTAAAATAAGCATGTTGGACTAGATTCTGAAGTCCTTTTTTGTTCTTTAATTCTATTGTTCTGAGGGGAAAATATCAGCTGTTATATCTGATAAATAAATGAAAAGCAATAGGATATATTGGAGTATATGAAGAAGCCATTTGGTTTAAAACTAATTCGGCACGACCTTGTTTTTCCAAAAGGGCCTGACGTGGCCTGTTGAGCATGCTTTGTACATCTGCTTTAAATATTTGCTATGTCCCAAAGACAAGAATGATGCCCCTAAAGATAGGGATGTACCTTCCCCCATATCAGCATTTCTTTTAGGATAAGCATCTCTCCTTAAACTAGGGATTAGTTACCGACTTGCTGTGCTCACCTTGTGACCACTCACCTTGTGACCACCGACCTGCTGTGTTCACTGATCTGCTGTGCCAGCTAAGCAATCTCGTGACTATCGTAAAAGGGACATTCCCATAATATGCGATGTCTGCTCTTTGTTCCAAGACGGTATATAACTACTCTGTACACCCCACTTCTTTGGTGTCCTTCCTTCCTTAGGGAAGGAAGGCCCCAGGCTAGTCCTCAGATCTGACTCATAATAAACTCACTCCAGTTTTGATTTATAGATTGATTATAGATTATTTGTGTTGACATATCCAAGGCATATATATTAATGCAAATACATTAAGTATTGAAGGTCAAACAAAAAAAAACTTTTTTCACACTAATTTATTTCATATATACATGCAACAAAATATTCCTTTGAAAAATAATTCTATTTTTATATTTATTTACATACTTAGAAAACTTATTTTTGGATTTTGTTTTTTAGCTATAATGAGTTTTTTTCTTTTGTTTTCTTTCTCCTCCCAATGTCTTAATTAACAGATGAGTAAGGCAACAACTCTTAAGAAGCATGACAATATATTTTAAAGTTTATTTAAAATGTTATTAAGAAATAGAGAATCTAGAAATAAAACCCAAAGATGTCTAATATGATATTCATAAAATTATATTATGTACTATGTATCTTTCTTTTAAAAAGTTAGGATGATACAGAAGCCCAAACGCCTACTGCAGAAATAAATAAATGAATTCACTACAACCTTGCACTGGAGTCTTCTGTTCTCTACAAGTGAAAATTTTACAACTTGCTTCTGCACCTGGTTCTGTTTTTTGCTGTTGTGATAGTCCAGAATGGCTTTTGCATTTTCTTGTAATTCATACAAATCCTCTCATCTTAGAAAAGCTACCAACAAAATTTTAGTAAAAGAAATTAAGTAATTTAATCATTGTATAGTGGAGTGAAATGATTATACTCCAGTGATAGCTAAAGAATGGCTAGACCAAGAAAAAAAAATAAGATTTACGAATGCAGTTTTTTCTTTAACAATTTTCTTCTATTCTGTCTTCCTCCATGTTCTATAGTTTGTAATTAAAACAACGTTTCATGGAAATATAGAATTTGCTTTTTCCTAAAAATTAGTAACAATTACATTTTAAAGAGAGCACAAATAAATTAATTCAGAGCACATAAAATGTTTACAAATACTCTTGGTTAAAGGTCTAAAGTCTTTCCTTCTCCCCTCTTTTTCTCCCTCCCCCCAGTTTTCTCCCAAGACTATAACAGTCACTGTGAACCTTTTGTAAAGAAACGTTTTGCATGTGAATGGCTTTAATTGACTTTGTTTACCAAATAATGATGGATAATAGCCCTGAAATCCCTGGGAAAATGTTTACAACATTAAAGTCTTTTTTCCCCCTCCTTTGGATCAGCTTTTCAAACTTACTTGTTTTGATTCAGGAAATAACCTTAGTAGAGCCTCAGATTTTCCTCTGGATGAACAAAGGAGATATTATTGTGATCTGAGCATCTGTCAGAGAGAGAGGGAGAGAGAAAGAGATAGAGAGAGAGAATATCCCAGATGGAGAAAGTAACATAGGCAAAAAAAGTAACAAAGACAGGGAGAAAAGGATGAACATCAAATGGGCAAAATATTTACATCTCAGAATTTCAAATTTCAAAGAGATTGAAGCATTCAAATTCTGTTTTCTCTGACATCGTATATTAATATATGTGATTATTGTCAGCTGTTATATTTTAAACTTCATAAGGTAATTGCTATCTCTATCTGATGGCTGCTCTACATGTGATTGTTATATCATACTTTTTACAAGTTAATTAAATGCTATCTGCCCCCCTCCCCTCGGAGGAAAGCCAGAGAATGTTATAGGACTATAATATTATTTAAGACATTGTTATTCACATACCAAAGGGACAAAAGTAGGTTTAGGGCTGACTAAATTTCCAGCAAATAAAGGAAATTATTCTTCCCTTCAGCAATTCTGATAGAAAAACTCCACAACGTAACGATTATTGGCCTGAAGTTGAAATAATCTTCTTTATTCAAGCTATAATTTTGTGTTGACAGCATCAGGGCTGACACAAAAAAACTGTGATTTATGTCTCAATAGGTATAAAATAGAAGAGAGTGCAACCCCAAGTTGCTTTGCTCACATTTCTATGTTGGAGGAAATGATAAAGATTGTTTTTATGGAGTTAGTCACTGATGGAGTCTGTTATTTTATTGAGCTTTGATATAAACTGATACTATCTATGTATCTATGTAATTTAGGCAAATTATTTTATTCCTCTAACCTTGATATCTCCATAAAATGGAGATAAGGATATAATATCATATTTAGGGCTGATGTGCGTATTATGTGAAAAATTAGTATGTAGGGAGCTAAGAACGTTTTCTGGCATTAGTAAGCACTCAATAAATGTTAGTTATTATTATGAAGCAAGCTTAATATTAGACGTCATTAATTGTTGTCACCCAGCAGGAGGAATGGAAAGCAGCATATCTCACTTGGGATATCAGCATAGCAAATATTTTATTTATGCAAAAATTTCATTTATGGGAGGAAAGTTCTCTTTTCTACCATGTTTTATTAGGATGTGAGTATGGGAAAGGCATATAATTGTAGTTACCTAAGAAAGCCAGTTAGCATATTTTTATCCAAGGAGGTTTTTAAATTCCTCAATATTAGTCAACAATGTTTCATTCTTAAATATAAAAGTAACTTTAGATAATAAAGTTATAAATAGATGACCACATTTTAAGCCCACCACTCACATATTAATGTAGGCAGCAGAGTGTCACAATGGACTCATTTAAAATCCAACTTGCATTGAGAGGTAATAATTATTAGCTACCAAACCTGCAGAAGATCGAAAACACAATCTTTCTTTTATCTTAATAGAATAAATAACACCTAACATCAAAGTATATATGTGAATCTTAGCTAAAAATGCCATCTGACTGGCAAGCTATGCACCATATGCCATCTGCTATCTTTGTGCCAACTACACATTGAATACACAGAAGTTGAAGAAACACTCCTGGAAACAATGACATTTAAGACAGATTTTCCCAGGATGGTGGAGGCACTCTAATTAATGTAGAGCTGGACCCAGAAACAATAAGTGCTTACGCAACAAACAAAGTTGACACACACATCATCCCAAATTCACTATCTTCTCTGAAACTCAGAGGATTGAGAGCTATGCTCTCCAGGAAATTAGTAAGTGTGGGTGTTTTTGTTTTTGTTTTAAGGCAGCCAGAGAAATGTGTCTATTCTTTGTGAATTTTTTTCCATTCATCCAAGAATTTCATTTCCCAGAGAACAAGAAATACCATTTGTTTGTTGATTGGTTGATTGATTGATTTAGTTAGGAGTAGACACTGGTGCTGTCTTAATAATCTCTGTGGCTAAGTGTTAATGTCATAAATCCAGGCCTACATGGAAGGAGTGAAGTAGCAAGAGCCCTGGTAGCAATATATTGAAGTTCCTGGAGAACTTTGTCTCATTGGAGACAAATGAAAATGAAAATACAACATACCAACTCTTATGGCATGCAGCTAAAGGGATTCTAAGAGGGAAATTGATAGCAATACAGGCCCAACTCAACAATCAAGAAAAATCTCAAATGAGTTATCTTAAAATACACCTAACAGAACTAGAAAAAGGAGAACAAACAAAGCCCAAGGTCAGCAGAAGGAGGGAAGTAATAAAAATTAGAGCAGAAATAAATGAAGTAGAGACTAAAAAAAAACAGTGGAAAGGACCAATGAAACCAAGAGCTGGTTCTTTGTGAAGATAAAGAAAATTGACAAAAATTTAGGCAGGCTCACTAAGAAAAAAAGAGAGAATGCTCAAATAAATCAAGTTAGAAATGAAAGAGGAGAAATTACAATGGATACCACAGAAATACAAAGGCTTGTTAGAAAATACTATGAAAAACTATATGCCAACAAATTGGATAACCTAGAAGGAATGGATAAATTCTTAGACTCATACAACCTCCCAAAATTGAATTAAGAAGAAACAGAGAATCTGAATAGACCAATCATAAGTAAAGAGATTGAACAGCAATCAAAAACATCTCAAAAAACAAAAATCCAGGACCAGATGGCTTCTCTGGAAAATTCTACCAAACATTCAAAGAATATTTAATACTTATTCTCAAACTATTCCAAAAAATTGAAGAAGACAGAAAGCTTCCTAACTCATTCTATGAGGCCAACATCACCTTGATCCCAAACCAGACAAGGATGACACAAAGAAGGAAAATTACAGGCCAATATTTCTAATGAACATAAATGCAAAAATCCTCAACAAAATATCTTCAAACTGAATACAGCAATACATTAAAAGGATCATACACCTATATCAAGTGGGATTTACACCAGGGATGCTGGAATGGTTCAACATCCACAAATCAATCTATGTGATACACCACATCAACAAAATGAGGAATAAAAATCACATGATCATCTCAATAGATGTAGAGAAAGCATTTGATAAGATCTGACATCTATTTATGATAGAACCTCTCAATAAAATGGGTACAGAAGGAAAGTACCTCAACATAATAAAGGCCATATATGACAAACCCACAGCCAACATCATACTTAATGGTGAAAACTTAAAACCATTCCTCTGAGAACAGGAACAAGACAACGGTGCCAACTCTCCCCACTTCTATTCAACATAGGACTGAATGTTTTTTCCAGAGCAATTAGGCAAGAAAAGAAGTAAAAGGTATCCAAATTGGAAAGGAAGAAGTGAAACTCTCACTGTTTGCAGATGACATGATTCTATACATAGAAAACCATAAAGAATCCACCAGAAAGCTGTTAGAAATAATCAACAACTACAGCAAAGTTGTACGGTACAAATTAACTTACAAAAATTAATTGCATTTCTATACACTAATAATGAACTAGCAGAAAGAGAAGTCAAGAATACAATCCCATTTACAATTGCAACAAAAAGAATAAAATATCTAGGAATAAATTTAACCAAGGAGGTGAAAGACCTATACACAGAAAAGTATTATAAGACATTATTGAAAGAAATCAAAGAAGACATAAAGAAATGGGAAGATTCCATGCTCATGGGTTGGAAGAATAAACATAGTTAAAATGTCCATATTACCTAAAGCAATCTACAGATACAATGCAATCCCAATCAGAACCCCAATGCCATTCTTCACAGAAATAGAGCAAAGAATCCTAAAATTTATATGGAACAACAAAAGACCTGAATAGCCAAAGTAATCCTGAGGAAAAAGAACAAAGCTGGAGGGATCACAGTCCCTGACTTCAAAATATACTACAAAGCTATAGTAATCAAAATGGAATGGTACTGGGACAAAAAACAGATACAGAGATCAATGTAAAAGACTTGAAAGCCCAGAAATGAAACCACACATCTATGGACAGCTAATCTTTGACAAAGGAGGCAAGAATATACAATGGAGAAAGGGAAGTCTCTTCAATAAACGGTGTTGGGAAAACTGGAAAGCCACATGCAAAAGAATGAAAGTAGACCATTATCTCATGCCACATACAAAAATTAACTCAAAATGGATTAAAGACTTAAATGAAGACAAAAACTATAAAACTAGAAGAAAATATAGGCAGTACACTCTTTGACATTGGTCTTAAGCAGCATCTTTTTGAATACCATGTCTACTCAGGCAAGGGAAACAAAAGAAAAAATAAACAATTGTGACTACATCAAACTAAAAACCTTCTGAAAGGCAAAGGAAACCATGAGTAAAATGAAAAGACAATCCACTAACTGGGAGAATATATTTGCAAATCATATATCCAACAAGGGGTTAATTTCCAAAATATATAAAGAACTCATACAACTCAATGATAAAAAAACAAACCCGATCAAAAAATGAGCAAGGATATGAACAGACATTTTTCCAAAGAAGACATACAGACGGCCAACAGGCATAGGAAAAGATGTTCAACATCACTAATTATTAGGGAAATGCAAATCAAAACTATAATGAGATATCACCTTACACCCATCAGAATGGCTATAATTAACAAGACAAGAAATAACAAATGTTGAAGGGGTTGTGGAGAAACTGCTGGTAGGAATGCAAATTGGTGCAGCCACTATGGAAAACAGTATGGAGATTTCTCAAAAGCTTAGAAATAGAAATACCATATGATCCAGCTATCCCACTATTGGGTATTTATCCAAAGAACATGAAATCAACAATTCAAAGAGATGTATGCCTCCCTATGTTCATTGCAGCATTGTTCACAATAGCCAAGATGTGGAAGCGACCCAAGTGCCCAACAACTGATGAATGGATAAAGAAGATGTGGTATGTATATACAATGGAATACTGCTCAACTATAAGAAAAGACAAAATTGTCCCATTTGCAACAAGATGAATGGACCTTTAGGGTATTATGTTAAGTGAAATAAACCAGACAGAGAAAGACAAACACTATATGATCACTCATATGTGGAAGATAAACAAACACATGGATAAAGAGAACAGATTAGTGGTTACCAGAGGGGAAGGGGGTGAGAGAGTGGGTGAAAGGGGTAAAGGGGCGCATATGTATGGTGACAGACAAAAATTAGACTATGGTTGGTGAGCACGATGCAGTCTATACAGAAACTGATATGTAATAATGTACACCTGAAATTATACAATGTTATAAACCAATATGATGGGGGAAAATGATTGGGGAAAAAAAAAGAAATGCAGATTCTTAAGCCCCACCCAAATCTCCTGGGTCAGAAACACAGGGGCCCAGCAGTGAAAAAAAAAAAAATTACTGTATGTTAGTTTAAATTAAAATGCATTAAAAAGGCCTTCCTTAGCTTATTTTAACTAGAGGTATAAATCTTCCTCTAAAGAATTTATGATATCTGCCTGAAGGCATTATGAAGATAAATAGCATAATATTAAGCCATTAAATATAGCAGTTTAAAAAATGCTATGATTAATAACTGTTAGTTCTGGAGACACATGCTAATCTTTTTGGAAGCAGAGACTGGCTCATATGCTGATTTAATCTCTGTTTCCCGTACTAGCCATTGAACCTTCAGTTGCTATTGTCACACTGAACTATACATTGCTGATAGAAATTACTCCACAATCTATAAGATGAAATAGATGCTAACATTTCCAAGAGAACTTTCAGAATAAGAACGTTAAAAATCGTTTTCATGTAGTGGTTGCAGTTAATTAAATCTGTTGATATTTCATGTTTTTAAAAGATAATATCTTTCCCAGGTAATGAATATAAGAGAAAGTTTCTGTCTTTTGCATCAAGAATCAGTTTGATTAAAAGAATCACTTAATAAACTAGTTCTGGAAGAGATCAAAGGTCTTTCATGAGATTATGACATAATATAATGCATATCTTGGAAAAATCTCATTTATTGAACAGTTTTTTCAAAGTGTAAAAATAACATTATAATGAAACTGGTTTGAAAGTATAGCTCAAATATGCTGTCATAATCATATTTCTTCTTTTGAAATTTTTTTAAAAGAAAAGGCATGGACCAATAGGGAGAGGCAGCTGTCCATGTGGTGAAGGTCATTGTAGAGCCTGATGCCTTTGCCAAGTTTTACGTATTTGCCTACAGCTACAAAAAAAAAAATCTATTAAAAGAATACATAGAAACCAACTATGAATTCTTAACTACTGCCAGAAGCAAAATAAACCATTAAGGGACTCATACAACTTAATTGGGAGTCTAAACTCAACAGGAGATAATATGAATTTACATTTCAGGAGTATATAAATTTCAGGTATCTTGAATGAAAAGAAAAAATAATTTTGAAATGTACATGTAAGGGATATAGTAGAGGTGTGGGGGAAGGCTAGAGTTCAGGAAAGAAGATGAAGGAAAGAAAATTTCTAATGTCTAGTCTTGGATTATTTACACTCAAATACAGTAACAGTATATGTCTAGGAGTTTATTTTTAAGTAGATTTAATGTATCAGAATATTGAATGCTTTGTGTGGATTTTGAGAAAGGATTGAATTAAGAGTTTCAAAGCCATTTGAGAATTTCCTCTGAACACTCTAAAGGATATCTGTGAATGCTGACTTACAAGAATTTACACGTTGTCTTTCTTAGGTAGAATTATCTAAGCCATGAATAGATTAATCCCTAGGGTTACATAGATCAGTAATAAGACCTCCCATATGGAAGTAGCTACATTTATTTTTTCCTGTCTGAAAATAACTTTGTTAGGAAATATCACATACCTTCTTATTGCCAGGTAACTCATATGAAAGCACAAGAGACTTTAAGTCAGCTAGGTAATCCCATAGTTCACTTACTATTTTCATAAATTCAAATACTTTGAAACCTACTCTTGGTTCCATGCTATTTAAATATTTACCTTAATTATATCTAAATAAACTCTTCCATAATTATTCTTGTCACTGAAATCTTGTTAGGCCCCAGAAGCCTCTGGATATCAAGTCATATTGTTGATAACCCACAAATTCCTGATTTTATCTGTACCTTAGAACATAGGACCTCCAGCATCCTACAACGTCCTGAGTGTTTCTTGAAATCTCTAAAGGGATGCTTCACAAGCCAGCCTCTTTCTTAGGACCAACATGCACCATTCTTTCTCTCATTTCTTTCTTTTTGTCTGTCCTCTGCCCTTAGAATCACTGGAAGTGATCTTCCTCTTGACTTTTCTTACTACTTCATCCTGAAAATGATATCACAAAGACACTATCCCCTGATCCTCTCAAAGTGTTCCTCCTGGCATGCCAGAGTCCTGCTGTGTTCCGTGCAGAACTGGTGGAAAAGGGCCTTTAAATTTACCCTCTGCTGTGTTGCCACCTGGGCCCTAAGACAACACAATTCCCGTCCAGAGTTTTACTAATTCTCTCATGAAAATGTCTCCTCCATCTTCAGCTCCCTAGAAACTCCCAACCAGCTTAAATGTCCAGTAAAGCACAGGTACCATGCCACCCTATGAGTCTTCCTGTCCTCATCATCATAGGTTCCGTCCCACAAAACAAAACAACCTCCTATTTTCTTCTTCAGCAATATTTGAAGTTCTTCTGCATATTATTTCAAGCATGTAAATGCTGGTGAGAGGGTAGTAGGAAGGAGGGAAAAGGAGGGGTATTTGTACTAAGCACCCCATCCTGGTTCTACTAACTAATACAAGTAGAGCAGAAATGGTCAGGAATTCACTGAGTTAGTATTCAGAAATCTATTCCCAAAATATCAAAAATAGATAGTAGGAAATAAATTATTATAAACCAAGGTTTAATTTGGTGTTATTTATAACAATTGAAATCAGAATTATAGGATAATTTAAATGGTAATGGCTACCGTTTATTGAGTGTTTACTGAGTGCTAAGCACTGTTCTAGGCACTATAAGCATGCTATCATATTTAATTCTAAGGGCAACAAATCCCTTTTATTTTTCCAGATAAGGAAACTGAAGCTCAAACTCATTTCACTAATGAAGTGAGCAAGCTTGGATTCCAACCTGAGACTGACTCCTAAACATATACACTTAACCAGAACTACCTCTGGACTCTGATGTATTTCACATCCCCAAATAGTCACTGGCTATATAGATATTTATCAGTAGTATTTTGAAATTTATATGAAGCACATGCCCCCCAGAGAGGAAAACCATCACTGAAAATACCCATGCTGGTGGAGCGTTTGCTTACTCTGTGCCCAGCACCAAGCTCGATCCTAGAGGGAGGATATTAAAATAAATAATCCTCACTGCTCTTTTACACTCAGTTTGTTTTCCTTGCTAATACTAAGAGCATTGAAGTATACTTCAGGAAAAAAAAATGGGCTATATTAAATAATACTATGCAACTTCTGCCTTGGAATTGCTCATTTTATGAGGAATCACATAAGACTCGATACTTTTCTGATTCCAGAAAGTCTCTCTTTTTCAGAATTAGCAAAACGGTATGCAACATGATTTTTGGAAGACTATGTAGTGAGATGTTGGGAAGCCATGCATGGGTGACCAGATGACAGTTTAGGAGAACTGATCATAAAAGACACTTTTAACTCAGTATTTTATTTTGAAATTAATTATACATACAGTAAGTACCCATATTTTTGCATACAATTCTGCTAGAAACACAGACCTTTTGAAATGATTCAAAACAGAACATCGGGAGCCAAGGCTTAACTCAATGTCATTTATAGCGATTAAAGTTAAAAGGACCTAGTGGTTTCATTAATAATAGTAATAACAGCTTTTATTTGATGAGAACCAACTTTATGCATTGTGTTTATTATTTTGTTTAAATATCATTTGTTCATAATATAAACCACATCAATTTGGTAAAAAATCTGTACTTTATGGATGAGAACACTCAGGACCAGAGAAGTGAAATGTTGTGACCACGTTCATGCAACTGGTCAGAGGCAAAGGAGAGACTAGAAATGTGTCCCCTAACTCAAATCTCTTTCCATTACCCTGTACTATTTCTGGGAAGTTATCCTAGATACGTAAAATCCTGTGAAATGAGCTAACAGCATCCTCAAAATAAAGTACGAACACTCTGTTATATTCACAAATGGTTAGGTTCTTTATTACTGAAATTTCAATTGAAAATTAGTATTTTTAGAAAATATATGTTTACATAAAGATTCAGGCAGATTTAAAAATCAGTGACTTAAAAGAGTTACATTTAATGACCAGAGTCTGTGCTTTATTTTTGTTTATTTTGCCAATGTTTGCTGCTCCTGCTAACAAGTCCATATAGAATATATATAGAATGTATACAGAATGTATAATAGAATATATTTTTTCTCAATCCTTTTCAGTATAAAAACTTATTGCCTGGGCAGTTTCTTAAGGCCCTGGTACTAAATAGGTCTTATTTGCTACATAAAGAGAAAAAAATACAATAAAACGGCAATTGAGAGACCTGGAATAGATAAAGTGGCCACAAAGTCTCTAAGCACATGTGTGCACTCTCTGTTAATTGAGTAGCACACTCATCATGTCAGAATATGGAGAGCAATTTCAGAAAGTTATTTGTAGGGCCAAGTTTTTTTCAGTGGAAATATCAATCACACTGTTTATTTGAATAGGAGTTGCACCAAAACTGCAATAAGAGATCTTACAGCAACAACTATCCTGAAATTTAAGATACATCAGCATATTGTGTCTCCCAGTTAGAAAATACATTGACAAATTCAATGGACTATTGGATTGGACATGAATTCAAAATGAGGTGGTTTCTCAAAGTCCAGATTTAGCAGTATGTGACTATTTGGGGGCATCATGACAGAGAAGATTTATCAAATCTGTCTAACAATAGCAAAGATCTTAGACTAGATATCAGAGAATGCTTTGTTAAGTTCCAAGTTCAACCTATAAGAAAATGTCCAGAAGAACATGGGGAAAAATTAAATCTATGTGAAGAATGGAGCTTGTAGATAACTTTTAAGAGCATATTTAGGTAGTTTGTGGTCATTTTATAGAATAGTCAGTACAAGTTCATTGAAGAGAAATAGATAGTAATTCTGGTTGTGACACCAGGTTACTATTTTGTTTCTTCTAAGCAGTCTTTTTACTTTGCCTGCTTCTCCATTTTTCACATCAAAAATGCGGGGGTTGTATCAGAAAACTGTTAGGATCCTTCTAGTCCTATAACATTATAAAGCTAATATATTAGAAGATTGAATATACGGTTTTCAAAAGCTTGGTACCCAGAAATGGCACCAAAGACTTGAGAGTTGTAAACGAGAGAACAGAAAGTACAATTCATATTACAATATTTAGATAGGACTTAAAAGAGAAAAACTGGCTCTTCTCTGTTCACTACTAAAATTTTTCAAAGACGAATTTGAACTTCAAAGACATCAATCTAGATAATAATAATAGAATATTATACAAGAATTATTCTGGCTACAAAGATACAGACCTTTCCAAACCACTCACTACAAAATGTGAACTAAAAACTATAGTCTTATTCTTTTAAATTTAATAAATCTATGTCAACTAACACACTTCTTTTTTTTTTTTTTTTTTGGTGGCACAGATGGAATGATTTAATCAGATAATTTAGTCCCCCAAAACTGTTTATCATAAATACAAAATAGAACAAAAATGTTTTAAACCTTGTTAGTTGTTAATATAATAATAAAAGAGTAGATTATGTATAGAGGAGAGCTAGGAACAGTATGAGGACCATTATACTCATCTTTCACCTCAGGGAATCACAAAACTTTTCTAATATTGAAAAATGTACTTAAACATTACTTAATTCTCTTAATACTTTTTTTTTAAAATTTTTCCCCCAAAGCCCTAGTAGATAGTTGTATGTATAGTTGCACATCCTTCTAGTTGCTGTATGTGGGACGTGGCCTCAGCATGGCCGGAGAAGCGGTGCGTTGGCGCGCGCCCAGGATCTGAACCCGGGCCGCCAGCAGCGGAGCGCACGCACTTAACCGCTAAGCCACGGGGCCGGCCCCTCTTAAGACTGTTAGAATATTTTTAATATGAGAATGATATTTTAAGAACTAATATATCTTATATGAGGAAAGAAACACATTTAGCTGCACCTTAACAATTCCTTCCATTTCCCTTCAAATTCTATATCTTCTTTTTGGTTCAAACGCAATAAATTTAATTTACACATTAGAAATATAGGATCATTGTATTTTGCTACAATTATTCTTCCCTAGCTGTGGGTGTATATTACATACACACACCTTTAGCTATGTCAACAAACACACTTCTTTCTCTTCATTTTTATTGCATGGATTTTTTTCTCAGAATGCATTTGAAGTTCAAATTTACTTGTATGTGTACACACATATATATATATGTTTGTGTGTATTCATATATAATTTTCCACCAAATATTTTATGAAATGTCTTGTAGAAGCCAAGATGTTACAAAAGCATTCAATATCATTCTTCCCCTGTAAGGAAAACAGAAAACCTATCTTAATAGGATGTTATTGAGGGATATTTTTATGATCTGGCTGAAGGATACATTCTAAGGTCTGCTATGATTCAGAAAACTTACTCTAATGATGGGAAAATGCATTCTAAAGTATTTTGTGATTTTATGTGTATGTGTACATTAGTGTTCCCAGTGATAAGGCAACCGATGTGTCACAGCACTGCTCTCTGGATCCTTTATTGAATGTGCAAAGGCTTTGGAAAAAATTAAGAGTAAATAGGGAAGAATAAACTTTTTCAGGAAATAAATAACTAAGATTAGCACACCCTATAAAATGGAATCCGAAATGATTTGAAGTTAGAGTTTGTTACTAATTATACAGTAAATGTGAAAAACAAGTTTATCCTATATGTCAGATAATAAAAAATAATAAATTCAGTATGGCCATAATTTTTTCTTCATAGATAGGGGCTTTCCTGCTCAAAGCCTAATCAACAATAGCCAAATTTGATTTACAAAATGTGAATATGCCCAGTGAGTTAATTCTTTACGATAGGAATTAAGTTATTGGTTTCTCAAATTTCTCTTACTTCAGGTGATCTTTGGAGTCATGTAGACAAAACATTTGACCGAAGTGTGGAGTTTTCATCTGGAGGTTTTGGTGTCGTGTAAAACAGCCTAAAACAATAAGAGTGAGTCAAAAGTCTTGCTTGAGTTAACTAATTGTCACCAGGTCTATTTGCCACGCTTACTGAATCATAGCTTTAGTTTCCTTTAAATGCAGTCTGTTTGTCATCAGCAGGCAAGCTTTAGATTCAGTATAGTAAAAGCTACAAGTATTGGTGTTGGGTTTTCCTTTGTCTTATATCTACAGCAGTCTGAGAGAGCAAAGAACTTTTAGCCACAGCAGGAATTTCCTGTAAAATATAGTAAATGACTGTACTTCTCTCATATGCCACACCCTTTCTTTCTTCCTAGGTCCTAGGCATTTCTCTACTACTCTAGGTAGAAATTTGCTCACTTTAACAGGAATCAACAAATGTAAACATGTTTTCATTTGTTTTTAATAACTAGCAGACCTATAAATAATATATCATTAAATGTATTAGCAAGATGCTATACATTAAGGGAACAAGCCACAAGATGGAAAGGCTTGCCCATCTGGCCATTTATAAGCATATTGTGACTGAAGAAGTAACACAGACAGAAAATTAGATAATCTCAGAAAGGTATAAATATGGGCAGCTTAGGAAGAACTAGTAGATTTATAATCCTGATAGGTACAAATGAATGTGGCATAGCCTGATTGATAGTTTCAATTTGTCACATTCATTCTAGGGTCTCCATATTTTGGGAAGAGGGAAGATTTTGTCAAAATTGATATAGTTCATAAAAAGATAACTAATTTGCTTTGAAAGGAGGCTTAAGGAAGGCCTAGGAGATAGGATGGAAGAAAAATGAAATAATAATAAAAAATCTAAGTGAAACAAAGTTTTTGTGTTTGTAGGGTGGTGTTTTTTTTTTTCAGTGTAGGATTTTCCTACATAGGGGAAATCCACACCCCACTGACTATTAGAATTCATCAGAAGTCTAGTGGACTCTGGCTGAGATTTGGCCTGAGGGGTCTGATTCTTAATCACAAGTATGAGTGTATCCCACTGAACAAGCTTTTCAAATATGATAAAAACCCTTTCCAGATAGGTACTCTCTGTTCACCGATTGCTTATTTTATGGGTTAATGCATCTTGGAAAAAGACTGTGGAGTTTTCCCACATCTAATGACAACTTCTTATGGTTTTGCCAACATATATTGTTTTTCGTTATCAAAAATAGAACTTCATTAACAAAAAATATAAATGAGCTATTTGTTAATAATCATGTTATAGATATAAATTATTATACATAGAATTATAAGCCTTAGTTGCAAAGGACCTTTCTTAACCTTCTTATAATTTATGATCCTTAATAACAAAAGAGAAGCCCTTTTGGTATCTTCCAACCCATTGCCTGCAAAGCCTTATATTTATTTGCTTACTAGTAGCACCAACAGCTCATTTCCATGTGATACATGTAGTATCTAGTCACATTATCCCAGATTCAATTATCCTCCTGTAATTAAGTCAAGTTAAGAACATGAAGTTAGTTGTTCTGGTTACAAATGCACTGTACAATGAAAGGTATGATATAACATCAGATTTTCATGATAAGAAAACATTATATGCATATTTATTAATGAACTTATTTTAGGTGTACTCCTCGTGAGAGAGGGAGTGCAAAGATGAATTAAACGCTCCAATCTAGTGCAGTGTTCTTCTAATTTTATTGTTGACACCATCTCTCAAATAAATTTGAAAAAACTTCACTCACTTGCAAAGCATGTAATTTTTGGCAGATTTTAAATGTTGACATTTTAAACTATAACTGTTATGTCATACTTTTAAATGTTCTCAATAAAATATAAATACAACCACCATTTGGTACCTACCACAATCATTGATAAATAAATGAATGTTCTCTTCTTGACAGTGGGAAAGTTTACTTCATTTCTCGGTCTCCTTGACATCATATTCTACTCCACTATCCACCTTCCCCATAGAATTTTGTTCTATTGAAATATATTTTTATTTTTCAAATTTTTTTAAGTGATCACCTGAGACCCAGGAAAAAGCATAATCCAGAAAAAGAAGGGAGTAAACAGAGTGGAGCCAGAAAGATGGAGGGAGGTAGAAATAGATCACCGAGTGAGTAGGTGACATCTTAAAAACTATAATGTCATGATGTCTTCCTTTTCCTTTGAAGTGTTTGCATGACTACTATGCAAATCACTCCTAATCTTTTCATAGGAAAATTTCCAATGAAGTCTTCCTGCTTGAAATCTTCTAGCAACAAAATATGTCCCTAGGTTGAAATTTTATTTTGAAGAATGTCCTGTCCAAATGGCTGTCAATGAATGTTTTAAAAATCCTTGATTGCATTACCATTACAGTTTTTACTAGAAATAATAATAATGATGATGACATTGATAATAATAGTAGCTAACACTTTTGGAAGGTTTACTAAATTCCAAGCCCTGATCCAAGTACTAAACATTTCTACCTCTACTTGTATCTATCAATTCATATCCAGAGTGGCCACCAAGTCTAGAAACATGAATGATACAGTATAGATGATTTGCTAATATATATTATAATACAAGAAAAATTAGTATTTAAGATTTTAGACTTTATGGTCACATTATTAAAAACATATACGTAGGTACTCTGTTTATCCCAGGTTTACTTATGAGGAAACTGAGGCAAAAGTAGGTTTATTAACTTCACCAAGTGATTAAAAAGTGGTCAATTCAGGATTTGAGCCAGGTAGATTGGCTCTAGAGTTTATACTCTAGATCAAAATTTCTTACAAATTTTGACACATTATTTTTAAACACAAAAAGTAACATTTTATTAGAAGTGTATCATTTAATGAGATGAAGAAAGGGGGGAGCTCGTGTGTCCTTTCGAAGGAGGCCCGGCAAACATAAATGTGTCCATTGTCCCTGTCCCCTTGTTGATGGCCTAGGAGATTGTTACACCTTGCAGAAGTGCTTTGTAGTAAGACTCACAGAGGTGAAAGAATGTGTGTGTGTGTGTGTGTGTGTGCAGAAGTAAAAGGAAGATTATGAAAGGAAAGGTAGAAAAGGAGAACTGGCCTGAAGCTTGGACCTTAGGAATTTTCTGTGGCAGATCAGTTTTAGGATGGAGTTCAAACGAAGGTTAAGGATCTGGAAATTGATTTCTATAAAACAGGCTGTTTTTGCCTATCCCTTAGGGGTATGCATACCCCAGTTTGTAGATCACTGGTCTAAAGTGTTAGACATATTAAATGATGAAATTCAATTCTACCAAAAATAAAAACACATTGCATTTGAGAACCATTATGCTGGGCATTGTAGTCAAGAAAATGAGTAAGACTTAAATTGTAATTTAACGTAAAGCAAATGTGAAAAGGAACAAATGATAAGTCAGTAAATTTATGAAAGTTTATAAAATCTACACTGCATATAACATGGTTCCTATTAAATTTCAATGACAACTTATTTTTACTTACTAAATTAAATATTAAATAATTGTTATTAAAAATTATCATAACATATTAAATAATTGTTGTCATGACATTGGCATCAGAATTCCTGTTATGGAAAGAACTGGATTTTTTGGTAAAATACTTAAAACATAACACTTGGGGTAGAGCAGGCACAATGCCATAAATGTTAGTAGGTGCTCAAATATAAGAAGAAATCTCCTTTCCACAAATCAAGATTAGAAAATGTGTTATTTTCACTCCTGGAAGGGAAGCACGAAAATGAATGATAAAGAAAAAGAAGCGAATAAAGCTGAGTGGATCCAGAAAGACGGAGAAAAGCTGGAAATAGATAAGGTATTGAGAGGACCAAAAATGGTGGTGTCTACCATTTGATTTGAAGTAGTTTGCATTGCTAGTATGTGAACCTCTCCTGAATCTTCCATTATGGAAATCTGCAATGAAGTCTACTATGCTCAAAAGCAATTTATGTGAGTGGAATTTTTTACAGAGGTCAAAGAACGGGCTATTTCAGAGATCAATACAAAATAGAACAACTTTATTCACTAAAAGAAGAGTCTGATTCAAAGGGAGTTAGCAAGGAGGTTTCAGAGAAGCATATTCATAAGGAATACCACCATTTTATAGGAAGTGTAATAATATGGAAATCTCTTAGAGGGTGGAAGGAACACTGGTAGACTTTTTTGGCACTGAAGATGCGACCACCAAGGCTCTCGATCAATGACACTACTACTAAGTTATGCTTAGGCTATACTTAGGTTTATGCTTCATTTTGCATCTAGATATGTAAGTTAACATAAATGACAAGTATATATAGCAAACATTCCTCATCAGTTGTGCTAAACTCATTTTGTTGAATCTATAAATTTTGTTTGAATTATTTTTATTGGAAACATGGCTCATTACACAGCAAGATGAGAATAGATATTTTTTGGACATTCTATTAGGAAATTCTATCTTTTGATTCCTTAAAAATTACATTTTTAAAATATATTTTATATATTTTTATACCTATGTTTTAATAGGTCATTATGTTTCCTAGAAAAATTATGTCTCATGGTTTATCTATTTTTAACTCTGAGCAATAGGACAGTGTGCTATAAAATGTTCAAGGAATGGTAAGACAATCACACATGAACTGATCTACTAAGCATAGTTCAAAACACTAAAGACATAATTTTTCTGGAGTATTTTAATGCAATTTACAAACATACTTATTGAGTTTATGTGATGTAGTAGGCACTATGAGGTGTACTACAAAGAGGTTTAAAATAGTTCTTCACAAATTCTTCTTTAATTTAGCTGGGGGACAAGAAACTTGGACATGAAAAATTAAAGAACAGAAGAAAGAATGTAAAATATACAGTTTAGTGATAGAGATAAAACCATGAGCCAAAGTGACCAGGAAGAGTTAGAATTAGGGGGGATCTTAGAGCATATTTAGGGCCACTTTTTTTTTCAGATTTAGTTCAATCTCCTATTTTACAGATGTGGCAACCAAACTCCAGTCAACGTACATGACATGCCTAGGTCAAAAGCTTGGCTGGAAAGAGATATGTGCTACACACCAGGCCAGTCCTCAGGGGCCAGTCTCTCATATTATACACCAGTGCCCCCTTGCTCCTTGTGCACCCTCATACTCTTTACAGATGAGATGTAGTTACCAAGTCATTGACGACTTGGGGAGTTGTATGCTGTGGTCTTGGATTAGAGAAATTTAACACACATAGGATTTCTCTTTAAGGAAAACAACACCAAATCACAAATACAAAATTAAGTCCAGAGTCTTGGAAGGGTCTTATTCAAGTAAATGTTCTGAAGCTTAAGCTTCATTAGTCTAATGGAAAACCTTATTTTTCCCCCCCAGATTTACCTTAA